>NC_140579.1:938169208-939369208 GCF_964204655.1 Triturus cristatus
CCCGCGGCGAGGCAAAGTGCCCAGGACGGGCTCCATGGGTCCCCCGGGCGGCCGGTCGGCCGGGCCCCGGGAGCTCCGCCAGGCCTCCCATGCCTGAGGCCCAGCGTGGGGTCTATGAGCCCCCCCGAGGCCTGCAGCCCTTAAGCCCTGCAGCCCTGGAGCCCTTCAGCCCGGAGCCCTGGAGCCCTGCAGGCCCGGAGCCCTGCAGGCCCGGAGCCCTTCAGGCCTGGAGCCCTGCAGCCCCGGAGCCCGGCAGCCCTGGAGCCCTGCAGCCCCGGAGCCCTGCAGCCCTGGAGCCCTGTAGCCCCGGAGCCCTGCAGCCCCGGAGCCCTGCAGCCCTGGAGCCCTGCAGCCCCGGAGCCCTGCAGCCCTGGAGCCCTGCAGCCCCGGAGCCCTGCAGCCACGGAGCCCTGCGTGGGCAGGCGGGAAACCTAGCGCGAAGGCTCGGGGTTGGACAGATGGGAGTCCTTTCAGTCCCGGCCATCTGGTTGCACCTCTCCCCTCGGCCATCTGGTCGCGCGCAATGCTTTCCAATGGGGCGACTAGATGGCCGGGCCAGCCTGGAAGTCCCGATGAGGGCTCATTTGACTCATTTGAATCCCAGTCAGGGCTCCAGGAGGTCGGGCACATCCGCGCCTATGATCTCCTCCGTCACTCGGAGCACGAGGGTTACAAGAAAGGTGGGTAGCCTTCCTCCGGATTAGTAGGGGCAGGGTATGCCGGGACACCCCTCCTGGGAATGGCGGTTCTCAGGCGGGGACCAGATGGGCCAATTCGGACGACACTTCCCCGGGGCGTCCGGTGCTCCCTCCTCCAGCCCGCGGCGAGGCAAAGTGCCCAGGACGCAAAGCCCCAGCTGCGGTGGTCGCCTCTCCCCGTGCACCCTCCCCGGGGGTGCGGGGCCGGCGTTCTGCCTCGGCCGGCGCCTAGCAGCTGACTTAGAACTGGTGCGGACCAGGGGAGTCCGACTGTTTAATTAAAACAAAGCATCGCGTAGGCCCGAGGCGGGTGTTGACGCGATGTGATTTCTGCCCAGTGCTCTGAATGTCAAAGTGAAGAAATTCAATGAAGCGCGGGTAAACGGCGGGAGTAACTATGACTCTCTTAAGGTAGTCAAATGCCTCGTCATCTAATTAGTGACGCGCATGAATGGATGAACGAGATTCCCACTGTCCCTACCTACTATCTAGCGAAACCACAGCCAAGGGAACGGGCTTGGTAGAATCAGCGGGGAAAGAATACCCGGTTGAGCTTGACTCTAGTCTAGGCCTGGGCGAAAATTTCGTTCCGTTCGCGGAAATTGCGTTAATTTGACATTTTCGCGTTCCGCAGACAGCGCGAAAATGTGTTTCTTGCTCGCGCTGTAAAATAATACATTCTCTCGCGAGCGTGATCGCCTTACCTGAATCCCTGCGTTCACCTAAAAGTTTTCTTGATCCGGTCGCGTTCTCCATGAGATGTTGTATTGTTTTTAGACATTTGCGCTGTCTCGCGACAGTTCGCCCCCTCCATCGTCCTTAGTGCACCGAATGTTGTGGGGCACCTGGTGCTAAATCATTCATAGACGACCTGATTCCGGGTCAGGGTTTCGTAAGTAGCAGAGTAGCTACCTCGCTGTGATCTATTGAAAGTCATCCTCTGAGCCAAGCTTTTGTCTCTTGGTGCGTGGGCGCCCGCGGATGCCCTCCTCCACCACACCCAGGGGTGGGCCCCTCTGCCGCCGGGATGTCGGGAGGGACGCGGAAGGGGGTAATGCGGGCCTGCGGGAGGCTGCCTCCACCACGTGCCTTCCAGCACGGGGGCTTCCCCCTCCTGTCCCTGCCCCACCGGGGCTCGGGGATGGGGGCCACAGTCCCTCGCTGCTCGGCAGGGTGACCAGATGGCCTGGCCTCCCCTTCCCGCCGCTCCCGCTCAGGGAGGCGAGGAGCAGCACCGGGGAAGGAGCTCTCCCGAGCGGCTGCCTCGGAGCGCCTGGCCACCCTCGCCGGACTGCAAGGGCGACTGGGCACGGCACCTTCCCAGGCCACCTGGGGGGCCCCTGGCCTGGCTGCGCGACCAGATGGCCCTACGGGCCGGGTGACCAGATGGCCCTGCGGGCCGGGCGACCAGATGGCCCTGTGGGCCGGGTGACCAAATGGCCCTGTGGGCCGGGTGACCAGATGTCCGGCCTACCGGCCGGCTGGGCTAACTCCAACTTTTGTCCTTCCCCAGAGTTCTGTAAGCCCCCACCCGTCGAGAAAAATGGGCTCCCCGGGCAGGCCGTCAGGGAGAGGACGTGGCCTGGGCTTAACCGTCCTTGGTTCCAGCCGAGGGTCCGGGTGCTGGGGACAGGGGGTCCACCGTGGCCCGGGGAGGCTCTCCCTGGCCTGGCTAGGGTTCGGAAGCTGGGCCCAGACCCTTGCAGGCCGTCGGGGAGAGGACGTGGCCTGGGCTTAACCCTCCTTGGTTCCAGCCGAAGATCTGGGTGCTGGGGACAGGGGGTCCACTGGGGCCCGGGGAGGCCCCCCCCCTAGCCTGGCTAGGGTTCGGAAGCTGGGCCCAGACCCGGGGCTTGTGCTCCATCACAGTGTCCCATGGTGCGGGAGCCCCCCATCCTGCAAGCCAGCCGAGGGTCCGTGCGCTGGGGAAAGGGTGTCCACCGGGGCCCAGGGAGGCTCTCCCCGGCCTGGCTAGGGTTTGGAGGCTGGGCCCGGACCCGGGGCTTGTGCTCCGTCACAGTGTCCCATGGTGTGGGAGCCCCCCGTCCTGCAAGCCAGTCGAGGGTCCGGGTGCTGGAGACAGGGGTCCACCGGGGCCCGGGGAGGCTCTCCCTGGCCTGGCTGCTTTCAGAAGCAGGGACCGGGCCGGTGAGCAGGGGTGGCTGGCTTTATCTGCTACGCTGGCGGAGCGGAATTTTCTGCCCACCCCTAATTCTGACCAGTTTATATGCTCCCTTGAGATCTAATTTGGTATATATGCAGGCAGATTTTACTTGACCTAATAGGACCGAAATTAATGGAAGTGGGTATTTGTTCTTGACAGTGATTTTTTTTAATGCTCTGTAATCTATACATGGGCACAACTCGCTATTTGCTTTTGGTACAAAAAACAATGGCGAAGCTGCACGGGACTTAGATGGTCTGATGAAACCGTTGGCAAGATATTTATCTAAATAAACTAGTAAATGATCATTTTCTTTTTCGGATAGGGCATACATTCGACAATTAGGGAAGTAAATCAATTTGGCAGTCGTAAGACCGATGTGGAGGAAGGGTATATGCCTGTCTTTCATCAAAGACATCACTGAATGACTGATTTTGCTCTGGTAGCTGAGTACTTTTTTCTTCAGCTGTTGCCACTCCATGTGAACATGATTTGGTTTTGTGGTAACAATGTTGTTTGCAATACGAAGACATAGTGACTATAGTTTTAGACACCCAATCGATGACTGGGATGTGTAAGGTTAGCCACGGCATACCTAGAATAAAACCATATTGTGGTGTGCTAATGACATTAAAATGAATAAGTTCTGTATGAGTATTATTGTTTATGTCGAACTTCAGGAACATATCTTCAGTTTGCATAGTAATGGGACCAGACATCAAAACACTTCCCTTCACAGACTGCACTATTTCCGGTCTTTTCTTTTTCTGATATAATCAACCCAGGGTCTGTGCTAAGGTAGCATCCACAAAATTACCAGTCGCTCTTGAACTTATCAGTATCGTGATAGGATGTGTTCGTTCTGTAGAGGTCTCTAACATCATTTCCACAGTTAGATATTTTTCATTTTCATGCATTTATGAACTTATTGAAGGAATTTGCCAATGACTCCAAATATTCCCTTCTACATCTTTTGAGTAATCTAGTTTTCCATCTGGGATTCAATAGTATTGATTGTTTTTGTTCGTGGATTACGAGGTTTGGGTTTAAGGAGACAATCTTTAAAAAACATGTCCTTTTTTCCGCAGTATAAACATTGCCCATTTTTGCATCGTGTTTCTTTTTCTTCTTTTGATAAGGAAGAGCGTATTGTACCTAGTTCCATAGGTTCACTCTGATTTTCTTGAGCGGTAGTGTTATGAAATATTCTACTGTGCTCGAACCAAGGGTTTCCTCGCTCAGGTCTACGACGATCTCCTTTCCTTTCCATTAAATGATGATCCAAGCGAAGAGTGAGATTGATTAACTCTGTGCAGTCTTCCGGTTGCGGGTCGATTTGAGCTAAAATGTCTTTTATCTCATCTTTTAGACCTTAGTACTATATGGCCGCTATCTTCTCTTCAGGCCATGCTGTTTCAGCTACCAGACGATTGAAGTGCGTTAAATAGGTTACAAGATCACAATTACCCTGCTTAAGTTCTAATAATTCTTTGTCTGCTGAGTGTGTGGTAGCTCTCCTGTCGAACACCTTTTCGAATTCTTTCACAAAGGTCTTCCAATTATAGAGAATAGGATTGTCACCACGTACTAAAGGTACAGCCCACGATGCAGCGCGCCCCGCTAGATACGAAATTAGGAACACAACTCTTGATGGGGTGTCCGGAATTGAAGAATGTCGACAAGTAAAATGCAGCTCAACTTGTGTTAGAAATATCTGTATTTTTCCTGGATCTCCAGAATACCTTTCAGGTGGCGCTAAAGGAATCTCTGGTGGTACGGTAACTGCTATATTTGTTGCTCTTGTACTTCCCTGATTTGTTGTATGTACAACGCTTGGGTATTTTCCTAAAGGGACATCAAATGGGTTTTTCTCGGCCAATCCTCTAGTATCTACCTTATGTTGTAACTGAACAACTTTATCCGCTAGAGCGGCAGTAGTAGCCTTTGAATCAGCCACGTCTTGCTGAATATGACCTAAGATTTTCAATATGTTGTCTAAAGAAGCCATTCTGACACCAAAGTGATCAGGAGGGAATAATATCGTGGTCTCCTTATTCTGTCATAACTTGATTCCGCGGGATCACTTTGTTGCCAGAATATTCCACCTCCAGGCAACTTCAAGTCTGACTGCTATGATAGCACAAACTATTGAAGTGGCCAGGTGAGGGAAAGGGTGTTGGGTAGGGAACTGCAGGGAGGGAGACCTAAAGGCAAGATCCACAGATTAACTTATTGTTATCAATCACTATAGCCTCATACTACTATTGAATAACTTTCAGGAGGTTTACCTGAACCTCCTTTGCAGTGAAGAGGTAGTTGGGATTATAATTAGTATCACAATCGTTTGACGCAAGTTTTCCCCTGAGGAAATAATACACAGTGATTTCTGTAGCATACACTTTTGTTATCCAATAACACTATATTCCTTAACTAAGCCATATGTGTAATATATTCCTTGAAAAAACACCTACCAGGTTTACTACAGTGGGTGACTCAACCTTCTGGGGAAAACTACAAGAAAACGAAATGCCAACATGGAATTATCCACTGCTAAGAAATAGTGATGTAGTCTCTTGTAATGTTCTTTTGCATCCTGGTAATTGTACAGCCATTCATTAAGTCATCTTCTAGTAATGTGCTGGACCAGCCTGAGACCAAACAGTTTCAGAGACAAAATATAGTTTCCCAAAAATGTCTGATTAAATAAACTTTACAGAGTAAGAGTGCTTCTGCGCTGAAGAGCGCTCTTACCGCCCAAGATCTTTGCCAAAATATCTAAATCTCTTTACTTGCACTCTCGATTATTTTTCCTCGAGTGCTGCGCTGCTACTTGGATTCCCCTGATGTCCCCGCTGTCAGCTGCGAAGGAGCTCGAGTGCTGCGCCGCTACTTGGATTACCCTGATGTCCCCACCATCAGCTGCAAAAGGAGACTGGAAACCGGTTTCCTTGGAAACCGCTTAGATTTCCAAAAGCGGAGCCGAAGAGTGCAGTTGCGGCGAACGTCGGAATAAGGAGCACGTGAGCAAGAACAAGGATTCTATTTATAGTCTAGAGCCACGCCCTGCCGCGTAACACGTTCGCTCCTGCTGGTGCTTCGAGATGCATCGCAGTGATCATTGTCCGTGTAGCTCAAATGCGAGTGGCAGAAGTTCCTAAAATAGTAGCTCAGCACAAACAAAAGCATTAAGATACATACATGAAAAAACAACAAAAATACAAAATGACATCTCTGTAACACTCTGTAACATGATACATGATTTTCTAGATACATGATTATTCTGTCATAACACAGGGACAATGCCACCAGTATTTTCCTATGGCACAAGAGGCATGATGGAATTTGCCACACCTGTTCTGGGCACTATAGGTATCCTAGTGTCACATCTGAGAATCATGACACTCCCAATCACCACCATCCTTCACATTTTTTAACTCTGGCCAGAAGATCCAGGAATAAAGTTTTAGGCACAGTGACACTTCCGAGCTAGTTTTAAACCACACTACACTGCACTTTCACTACCGTCGTTCTCAGTCATTGTATAATTATTTTGTCTCTCTTTGTGTTGTATTGTCTTCCCCTACCCAATTGCTTCACCTCACGCGTGGCTACCCTACTTCCAAACTACCATGCATGACATTCTACAAATACATTTTTCAATAAAGATTGCCAACATGTGTGGCTAGGGTTCGGAGGCTGGGCCCGGACCCGGGGCTTGTGCTCTGTCACAGTGTCCCATGGTGCGAGAGCCCCCCGTCCTGCAAGCCAGCCGAGGGTCCGTGCGCTGGGGAAAGGGTGTCCACCGGGGCCCAGGGAGGCTCTCCCCAGCTTGGCTAGGGTTCGGAGGCTGGGCCCGGACCCGGGGCTTGTGCTCCGTCACAGTGTCCCATGGTGTGGGAGCCCCCCATCCTGCAAGCCAGCCGAGGGTCCGGGCGCTGGAGACAGGGGTCCACCGGGCCCGGGGAGGCTCTCCCTGGCCTGGCTGCTTTCAGAAGCAGGGACCGGGCCGGTGAGCAGGGGTGGCTGGCTTTATCTGCTACGCTGGCGGAGTGGAATTTTCTGCCCACCCCTAATTCTGACCAGTTTATATGCTCCCTTGAGATCTAATTTGGTATATATGCAGGCAGATTTTACTTGATCTAATAGGACCGGAATTAATGGAAGTGGGTATTTGTTCTTGACAGTGATTTTTTTTAATGCTCTGTAATCTATACATGGGCACAACTCGCTATTTGCTTTTGGTACAAAAAACAATGGCGAAGCTGCACGGGACTTAGATGGTCTGATGAAACTGTTGGCAAGATATTTATCTAAATAAACTAGTAAATGATCATTTTCTTTTTCGGATAGGGCATACATTCCACAATTAGGGAAGTAAATCAATTTGGCAGTCGTAAGACCGATGTGGAGGAAGGGTATCTGCCTGTCTTTCATCAAAGACATCACTGAATGAATGATATTGCTCTGGTAGCTGAGTACTTTTTTCTTCAGCTGTTGCCACTCCATGTGAACATGATTTTGTTTTGTGGAAACAATGTTGTTTGCAATATGAAGACATAGTGACTATAGTTTTAGATACCCAATCGATGACTGGGTTGTGTAAGGTTAGCCACGGCATACCTAGAATAAAACCATATTGTGGTGTGCTAATGACATTAAAATGAATAAGTTCTGTATGAGTATTATTGTTTATGTCGAACTTCAGGAACATATCTTCAGTTTGCATAGTAATGGGACCAGACATCAAAACATTTCCATCCACAGACTGCACTATTTCCGGTCTTTTCTTTTTCTGATATAATCAACCCAGGGTCTGTGCTAAGGTAGCGTCCACAAAATTACCAGTCGCTCTTGAACTTATCAGTATCGTGATAGGATGTGTTCGTTCTGTAGATGTCTCTAACATCATTTCCACAGTTAGATATTTTTCATTTTCATGCATTTATTAACTTATTGAAGGAATTTGCCAATGACTCCAAATATTCCCTTCTACATCTCTTGAGTAATCTAGTTTTCCATCTGGGATTCAATAGTATTGATTGTTTTTGTTTGTGGATTACGAGGTTTGGGTTTAAGGAGAAAATCTTTAACAAAATGTCCTTTTTTCCGCAGTATAAACATTGCCCATTTTTGCATCGTGTTTCTTTTTCTTCTTTTGATAAGGAAGAGCGTATTGTACCTAGTTCCATAGGTTCACTCTGATTTTCTTGAATGGTAGTTTTATGAAATATTCTAGTGTGCTCGAACCAAGGGTTTCCTCACTCAGGTCTACGACGATCTCCTTTCCTTTCCATTAAACGATAATCCAAGCGAAGAGTGAGATTGATTAACTCTGTGCAGTCTTCCGGTTGCGGGTCGATTTGAGCTAAAATGTCCTTTAACTCATCTTTTAGACCTTAGTACTATATGGCCGCTATCTTCTCTTCAGGCCATGCTGTTTCAGCTACCCACCGATTGAAGTGCGTTAAATAGGTTACAAGATCACAATTACCCTGCTTAAGTTCTAATAATTCTTTGTCTGCTGAATGTGTGGTAGCTCTCCTGTCGAACACCTTTTCGAATTCTTTCACAAAGGTCTTCCAATTATAGAGAATAGGATTGTCACCACGTACTAAAGGTACAGCCCACGATGCAGCTCGTCCCGCTAGATACGAAATTAGGAACACCACTCTTGATGGGGTGTCCGGAATTGAAGAATGTCGACAAGTAAAATGCAGCTCAACTTGTGTTAGAAATATCTGTGTTTTTCCTGGATCTCCAGAATACCTTTCAGGTGGCGCTAAAGGAATCTCTGGTGGTACGGTAACTGCTATATTTGTTGCTCTTGTACTTCCCTGATTTGTTGTATGTACAACACTTGGGTATTTTCCTAAAGGGACATCAAATGGGTTTTTCTCGGCCAATCCTCTAGTATCTACCTTATGTTGTAACTGAACAACTTTATCCGCTAGAGCGGCAGTAGTAGCCTTTGAATCAGCCACGTCTTGCTGAATATGACCTAAGATTTTCAATATGTTGTCTAAAGAAGCCATTCTGACAACAAAGTGATCAGGAGGAAATAATATCGTGGGCTCCTTATTCTGTCATAACTTGATTCCGCGGGATCACTTTGTTGCCAGAATGTTCCACCTCCAGGCAACTTCAAGTCTGACTGCTATGATAGCACAAACTATTGAAGTGGCCAGGTGAGGGAAAGGGTGTTGGGTAGGGAATTGCAGGGAGGGAGACCTAAAGGCAAGATCCACTGATTAACTTATTGTTATCAATCACTATAGCCTCATACTACTATTGAATAACTTTCAGGAGGTTTACCTGAACCTCCTTTGCAGTGAAGAGGTAGTTGGGATTATAATTAGTATCACAATCATTTGATGCAAGTTTTCCCCTGAGGAAATAATACACAGTGATTTCTGTAGCATAGACTTTTGTTATCCAATAACACTATATTCCTTAACTAAGCAATATGTATAATATATTCCTTGAAAAAACACCTACCAGGTTTACTACAGTGGGTGACTCAACCTTCTGGGGAAAACTACAAGAAAACGAAATGCCAACATGGAATTATCCACTGCTAAGAAATAGTGATGTAGTCTCTTGTAATGTTCTTTTGCATCCTGGTAATTGTACAACCATTCATTAAGTCATCTGCTAGTAATGTGCTGGACCAGCCTAAAACCAAACAGTTTCAGAGACAAAATATATTTTCCAAAAAATGTCTGATTAAATAAACTTTACAGTGTAAGAGTGCTTCTGCGCTGAAGAGCGCTCTTACCGCCCAAGATGTTTGCCAAAATCTCTAGATCACTTTACTTGCACTCTCGATTCTTTTTCCTCGAGTGCTGCGCTGCTACTTGGATTCCCCTGATGTCCCCGCCGTCAGCTGCGAAGGAGCTCGAGTGCTGCGCCGCTACTTGGATTACCCTGATGTCCCCGCCATCAGCTGCAAAAGGAGACTGGAAACCGGTTTCCTTGGAAACCGCTTAAATTTCCAAAAGCGGAGCCGAAGAGTGCAGTTGCGGCGAACGTCGGAATAAGGAGCACGTGAGCAAGAACAAGGATTCTATTTATAGTCTAGAGCCACGCCCTGCCGCGTAACACGTTCGCTCCTGCCGGTGCTTCGAGATGCATCGCAGTGAGCATTGTCCGTGTAGCTCAAATGCGAGTGGAAGAAGTTCCTAAAAAAGTAGCTCAGCACAAACAAAAGCATTAAGATACATACATGAAAAAACAACAAAAATACAAAATGACATCTCTGTAACACTCTGTAACATGATACATGATTTTCCAGATACATGATCATTCTGTCATAACACAGGGACAATGCCACCAGTATTTTCCTATGGCACAAGAGGCATGATGGAATTTGCCACACCTGTTCTGGGCACTATAGGCATCCTAGTGTCACATCTGAGAATCATGACACTCCCAATCACCACCATCCTTCACATTTTTTAACACTGGCCAGAAGATCCAGGAATAAAGTTTTAGGCACAGTGACACTTCCGAGCTAGTTTTAAACCACACTACACTGCACTTTCACTACCGTCGTTCTCAGTCACTTTATAATTATTTTGTGTCTCTTTGTGTTGTATTGTCTTCCCCTACCCAATTGCTTCACCTCACGCGTGGCTACCCTACTTCCAAACTACCATGCATGACATTCTACAAATACATTTTTCAATAAAGATTGCCAACATGTGTGTATCTTGTTTCCTGTGGTAGATGTTTATTTTGCATAACATGCATGAATTATTTTTGCATTACAGTACAGTGGGCATATTCCTCTATGACCAGCCATGAACATCACGGGATATCATAAATCATGACAGTTCATTACTCACTCCATTTCACAGTCATAAACCATTTTTGACAGGCTCGTAAAAAAAAGTTGCTCAGCGCACCGCCCCCCAGCTTCCAAAAGTAACCTGTGCTGGGCTGGCAGTGCAACTCTAGCTGCCACATTGTCCCCTCCTGGCATCCGGCAGCGTCCACCCATTGGGGGGGGGGGTTGCAATCATCACCCTGGCCTCCTATTGGCCAGGTATGTTCGTGCCACCTTTGGCATGTGCTCTTTCCCGGGGGCGGGGGGATAGAGCCCTCCTTTGCTGTTGGGAACACTAAGCTGCCCAAACCAGTTTTTCTGGGTCCCAGTCGGCTGTTATGGCGCCGGCCCCTGAGGCCCCCTCTGGGGGCGGCCTCTGCTAAAGTCAATATAAAAGTTTTAAAAAGTGACCATTAGCATAAATGAAAATCAATTTGTGTTAATTCAATTGGGGAGAGGAGTTGGCCTAACGGCTACGGCAGTCGACCTCGAATCGGGGTAACTGGGTTCGAGTCTCGGCAATGACGCTGAACACCCTGTGATTTTGGGCAAATCACTTAATCTCCCCGTGCCTAACAAAAAAAATGTGATGCAATTGGTGCTATGTAAAGCGCTCTGATACTCGATACGGGTCAAGTTCGAGCTATATAAAACTCTGTAAAATTAAAATAAAAATAAATAAAAATCTAGAAACTAGACACATTGAGCATTAATCAATTTAAAGTGAAGTACAATGAAATCAAACCTCTAAATATTTGTTTTATTGGTGAAAATAATATACATGGTAATGCAAGAGCTATTGCCTTTCAAGTGCTGTGAGACATTTGCAATGCAATAGTTCTCGCATTACTGAAAGTTTGAGCTATTGACGTTGCGTGATTATTAGCAACCCCAAAAGCTCAAACTTTCAGTAATGCGAGAACTATTGCATTGCAAATGCTTGATCTAGCATAGCGACTGGGGATGTTTTCATTACAGTATGTGGCATGTTTTGGTAGTCTCGCAAGAATTCGGATATGACCCATTCTATAGGACAAACTATCTATCTCTGCGGTTCATATTACTTCATTTAAGGTTCACGTACATCTCTCTACCTCTCCATCAATCAAACTTTTTCTTGAAACAGCATTGCCTAGGAATACTTCAGCAAACACTTCCAGCATCTGTGTGACGTAGTGCAGCTGAACATGAAATGCAAAAGTGAGAATTTAAAATTTAAAGCTTCAGCTGCACTCCAACTGATTAGCGTGGTGCCTTTCACCTTGGTTATGGATTGATGCCTTTTGGCGTCTTTTGCTGCGTGATGATGAAGGTGCCTGTGAGGTCAGTTTGTGCGTAATTGCCATAAGGCATAGATTTTAGTCACTGTTGGGTTCAGTTTAGACAGAGGGCACAGTTGTCGGTGCTCAGTCCTTGGCATTACACATACTGTGTTGCAGTGGCGGCTGGTGTTAAGGGGCGAAAGGGGTGTTGCCCCACTAGCTTTGGGACTAGGATCGGGGAGGAGATAAGAGGGACTGTGTACACAAAGCAGCAGCTCCCTTCCAAAAAAAAAAACACCGGAATTTGTATTCAACATGCAGCAGTGAGCACTTCATTTGATTCAAATGAAGTGCTCACTGCTTCGTGTTGAATACAAATTCCGATTTTTTTTAGGAAGGGGTGAGGTCAGGGACCTCCTGCACATGTGCTGGCTGGAGCGAGGACTATTGCTCGCCCTTGAAGCGCACATGAGGAGAGTGATGTCATCATTGAGGGAGTGGCCGTGAATTACATTGCCATCTACAAGGAGGCCTTCGGGCGCACATTACAGTGGCCCGGGAAGGAGTTGACAAAACTCCATTCATTTCAATGGGAGGGGGTGGGCCAGGCTGTGGCCGAAGGAGACAAAGAGGTAGTGGATCGGTCATCCCGAGAGGGGGTGGGGTGTAGGAGGGGTGCCTCTCTGAGTCCTGAATAATTGCCTGTATCACCGTCACGTGTTAAACTGCATGGTTTCGCTTTTGAAATGTCACATGTGCCCTGAAATTTGTGTGGATGCGGACTGTGGGCTCGGCTCTCGGGTTTCTGGCGTGTTCACACTTGAGTGGGACTGGGAGAAGTGCTGTCCTGTCATACTTCAGTTCATCGGAGCGGCACTCACACCAGGGCCTGGAGCCGGTACGGAGGCCGAGAAGGGGACCTGAGACTTGCGCACCATGTCCGGGGTGTGGAGCGAGGAGTAGCACTGGCAGCACATCCATGGGTCAGTTCTGTGTCTTGGGATGCAACGGTCTGGAGAGGAGGGGAAACTTTGCAAAAGTTGGCATTTACTTTCTATTCATAGGGTATGTCAAGTGCCTTTCGTCTATCGCAGCGCTATGATAAAATTGACACATTCCTTTGACTGGCATTTTTAGCTTCACAATATATACACTGAGCCCGTGTTATATTCTCCCTTCGCCCCAGTGATATTAAATCACTCCTGAGACCGGTTCATCCTTTGTCATTGTACTGTACTAGGTTAGTCCGAGGCAATTTATACTTATTGATTAGTTTCTAAGTACAAGCCTGTCGCCAAGGGTGCATTTGCTCTTTGCCAACTGGCTTGACCATGGCGGATACTAGCGCTTTGCATCATCACATGCTCATTTTATGTGATTATTGTTTGAATATTTTATAAGAATATGTTTGAATACATTAATTTTGACAAGGTCTGATGCTGCTTAGTTCTGGGGCATAATGAGATTTTGTTTTCTCACTACCCCTTACTGCAGAGGTCTTCAAACTTTTGTAGGTTGAACCCCCCCAGCTGAATTTTTTTAGATGTTGGGCCCCCCCACCAGCTGACAGAAATTTCTGGAATCTGGTACATACATAATCGGCCGCCACGCGCATATCACGGGCCATATCCAGCAAATAGTGTTTAGTAAACTGCAGGTTTGTGAGTGGTTTTGGTGAAATGACAGAGGCTTATTACACAGCTCAAAACACAATATTCCAAGATAAAACTTGCGCAAATTGTTTTTACTAGGATGCTTTGTTTTACACATCACCGACAGCAGCAGTGCAAGCTTCTCTCACACACACAGAACAGGTGCAGCACGGACAGAAGCAGTGCAAACGATACAGACACATCACCGACAACAGCACTGCAAGTTTCTCTAAAACACACATAACAAGTGCAGCGTGGACAGAAGCAGTGCAAACGAGATAGACATCACCAACAGCAGCAGTGCAAGCTTTCCTCACACACACAGAACAGGTGTAGCACAGGCAGAAACAATGCAAATCTCTGTCACATAGAACAAGTACTGTAAAAAAGGCATGAGTGGTTTTTCTCAAGAAAGCGGTGTAAGCATAAACAGCGCAAGCTTTCATTAGGCACAACGAACACGGATGGTATCAGAAGCAGTACTATAAGCTTACTTATGCAAAGACAACAAATACACCCCAGAATGGAGCAGTGCAAACTTTCATTAGCCAAATAATACAACTCGCTTTGCAGCAGGAAATACTTTCCTCAAGCAAAGAGCAAGTACAGCAAATGCAGCAGTATGCCAAGTTTCCTTAGCCAGACGACACAGGCAGAGCACAGGCAGCAACACAGTAATTGCCTCACACATGTGGCAGGACAGCACAAGCAGCAGCAGGGCAAACATGCAATGTACATGGAATGTCCAGCAGCATCAGCAGAGCCTCAAACATCCAAAGAACCAGAAAAGCACAAACGAGAACAGCATAGACACCCCTGACACCAGAAACGAGTAGAAGAAAGCAAGCAGCATTAGTCAAGCTACTACCACGTTCATTGCAGACAACAGATGCAATAGGCCAGAGCATCCTTTCACAAAAAGAGAGGAAACTTTGGCCATGTATGTAGGGAACACAGGGAAAGAAGGAGGGGAGGGGAGAGGCACTTGAACACCCCCTTTTCCAAAGAAGGAAAAGCAATACCTAGCAGATGCTGGGGCCTGTCTGTAGAGAAGTCTTCTTGAAGGGTCTACTCGACTAATGGGAAAGAAAGGCCTTGGGGTGGGGAAGACATTTTTTCCTGAAAATAGTTACTGTATAGGCTCAGCAGTGCAGACAAACCTGCCTTCGCTATTCTTTAAAGGAATGCATACTCTGTGGTGGTCTGCATCTTAAATAGAGTGTAGATGCTGCAGTTGGGCATTAATGAAACAAACATTGGTAAAGCTTTTTGTCTTGTGTTTTTTAGGTCTATGTGTTGTTTGTTGGAATGGGTGTATGTTGTTTGATAATACTAGACACAAAATCAGAAACCACACTTCCAGAGATGTATATGCAAACATACCACTTTCAGAAGCAAACATACATGCAGAGGAAAACACACACAGATGCACATGCAATCAGAAAATCCATATTGGCACTAGCTGGATGTTGGTTAGATACCTAGATGGATGGATCGATGGCTGAATGACTGTATACAAGGATAAACGGATGGCTGCCTGAGCACAAAATGGATGGGTGTGGTTATATACATGAATGGATTCAATGTGTGTAGGGATATATGTTTAGTTGTGGGTTGATGGAAGAATGGGTGGATGTGAATGGATGGTTAGGTGCTTGGGTAATGAACACATGGGGATGAACCAAACAAAAGTACGATTAGTTTTATATACTATCACTTCATGTTCAAGCAATATATACATGCATTTAAATACTAATGATAACATCAGAATATATATATAGCACTAACATTACCAACAACAACAAAAAATTGGCATATACAATGGACAATGACAGAGCTATTAACCCAACAGAAGAACCCTTGAGTCCGGAACCCACAACATGGCTCATGAATACACTTTAGTCCCATACCCTCTGATTTCATTGGACATCTCACTTAGTATCAGTCATTTCAGCTGCAGTGGGAGGCAAGGAGTCTCCTGTCTATGAAATCGAACGCGAAGGAACAGGACTGTCTGTTCGTTTGCTTTCAGTTTTAGCAGAGGAGACTTCCTGCCTCCCACTGCAGCGGAAGCAGTTCAGCTCTACCAATTAACCCCCTCCTGGGACAGTGAACTGTTAGCTCTTAACAGACAAAGGCATGGGCAGGTCCTGCCCCATGATTTCCCCTCCCTCCCCCCTCCAACCCTCTGGTACTGAAGTTCTCTAATGAAAAACAATTCCCATTTGAAATGGGTGAAGACTTTGACCCGGGCACAGTGGAAGACAACAAAGGTAAGATGTTAGAGTGGAGTGCACGCACCCCCTGAGATGGTGTCTTCCCACAGATTGTAGAACTCTGCCATACCGTGATGCTCATTTTGCCACACACTACACATTATGTTTTGTTCTAGTCGTTGTCCGGGTGGCTGTTGCATTAGTAATGGGAACGGGGAAGTCATTACCTGCCCGGGGCGGTAATCCGCTGAAATCCATTAATCGCCCCATGACTATTTATTGTGCTAAGTTATAACACCCTTTTACGGTGCCCCTTCGCTAAGTGTTTGCAAGCTAATGCTGTGTTCTGTATATTGTGCCGAGACCCCTCATCATGCTTACCTCCCCACTGACACCCCAGGCCCACGCTGCACATTGCTCTGCACATTGCTCGCAGTGGAGCTGCGGCATTTGCTCCCTTGTGAAATGGATCCAAATATCAGAGTCAGGCACAAAGCGAGAGATATGTGCTTACTGTGTAACATGTGCTTACAGTGGCCAGTCCTTGGATGTATGGCATTAACACTGGCCCTGTGTACATGCCCCTAAATTAACACTGATGCCAAAAACATGGATTGACTTGCAAACAATGAATGTTAAAAACGTCGAGGGAATGCATTTCAGCGATTTAGTTCCTCTCTTTTTTTACATGTTTACTTGATCTTGCAATCCCCACGAGTTAGCTATTTTATAATGTTGTTTATCTGTATTTTATTCTGTGCATACTTTGAGGCTTGAGCCATACCAGGTGTTTATGAGGGGCTTTGATTGAGCACGCAGGCGCTAAGGCTAAAGCCAAACAAAGTGCCTTTCAGTGGGATGGCCTCTCTACAGAGCACACAACAATATTTGTGTATTCCATTTGCAACTTCTGTGGAAATGTGTGTAAAGGGGGTACACTGATGTCAAAATATTTGCAAGGCAAAAGTAAGAAAAATTAAAGTGCTTATATTTGAGGGAGTGCAGTGAATGTTGGGGGCGGTGAAGTGACCGATGTAAGGAAGGGCATTCGGGGAAGAGTGAAGAGTGAAAAGAGGATGCTGAAGAGGAAAGAGAGAGGGGGTTGAAGATGTGCAGATGGACAAGATATGCAGAGAAAAAGAGTATACATATCTAACATGAAGCACACATAATTGAAGGCCAAAACTCCTTCCACAGGCCTCAATGCTATTTAATTCACAGACTCACTATTTCAGAATTTAAACATTTTCAATGTTAATTATTTATAAGAAATCATTGTTGTTACTCATTTATCTTAAACAGCTAACACCTAGTGACAAAGCCAAGACAGGCTTTAGGCGTATGTCAGTTGCTGTGCCATTTATCTGGATAAAATTACATCTCAGAGAGAAACCAAAATACTGGTCTGACGGCACACTATGGGAATCACAGAAATGTATTTGGCATGTTTCTTTACAGGAAGCACCCACTTTTTTCATCTTACTTAAAGACCTGTCTGCACATATTTCTATGTGACTGGTTACAGCCAGCAGCTGTCGGTGCTTCCCGAAGTCTGGTTAGAGCATATGTTTCCAAAGTTAATGCTGCATGCAGTGCAAGACACTGGGCAAGCATACATTTTAAAGGGCTAAAATTGTCATGCAGAACAATATACATATTACTGTAACTGTTGAACAAATTAATGCAAGAATATACGGGGCAGTTTTTAATGTGTTTAATATTTCAAGACCACTGCTTAATAAGCCTTGCTTTATCGCTGCATTCATTTGCTTTAAAATGCACCATTTGCCAATCTTTTTTAAATTTCTTTCCCAGGAAAGGGACTCCCCTAGACCCCAGGTTTGTCCATTGAACTTGTTCACATTGCTAACTAGTGTTTTCTATTGGAAAAGGTAGAGCCAAAGCAGTCTTGCTTAGTACTCTAGCCCTCTTCAGAAGTCAGATTTGCTTGGCAACCCAGAAATTCTCTGAAATAATGTATGAGTTTTCTTTTATGAATGCAGAGAAGAACTGAATTTTTATTCCATTTATCACAGAAATAGTGCTGAAAATCGCAACAAAAAGATGACAATTTAAAAAAACTTTCTTCATGGGGGAGAACCCCCCCGAACCCCCCTTATTCGCTCGCATACGTTGATTTGTTTTGCTTATGGCCACCAGTTTCAAATTCCACCAGCCGCCACTGCTGTGTTGCCGGTATCAAGCAGACAGTCCGTTGGAGGCCCTTGGATTTTGCACATCCAAGGTTGTGTTCTCTGTGGAGAGGACCTGGAACTTTCAAGTGCAGAAATTGAGTAAACCTGTTCTGGATCGGACAAGATAGTTTAATCTGAGTCTTCAGGTTGTAGCCTCTCTCAGTTGTTGACTGTGACTCACTGATGACATACTTGTCATTGGTGTTACGTGTATTGTTGATTTTGCCTAAGGGTGGATTGGTATACTTTTGCAAAATGGTTTGCTTTAACCCAGGTGGCGCATGTCTGAATACAGTCTGAATACAGCCGGTGCTTCTGCAATGGACTCTCTTGGTTCAGTTTTGATGGGTTTGGAAGCCACAGAAATCTCTAAATGGGCAGCTCTCTGGTCCACCAGTTCATGGGCATGTCCTAACGCGAGCGTGGTGGTATCTTGGCAGTCTTTAGGATTTCTTTGCAGAGGACAGAGGAACGGCATCATTGTATGATGTGAGTAATAGTTCCTCTTCCATGTTAATGAACTCACACATGCTCACTAGGCTTCTGAGACATGCATAGAAGGCATAAGTTGTTTCTTGTAGACCTTGCTTTGCCAGGCGCAGGACAAATCGTTCATAGTCATGGTTCTCCTGCATGCTAAACTGGAGATTTAGTGCTGCTAAGGCAGCATCATTGCAGTCATCAGGGTCGATGTTTGGGAGTGTCATGGACTTCGGAGGGGTTGCATTTTATATTCCCACTCCAGTCTAAGAAAAAGTAGGGAAAGAATTCGAATTTGACAGGTTAAATTTACTATTCCTACTCTAGTTAGTTGAACAGTAGGGAAACTGTTGGACTTTGGAGGGGTTTCATTTATTATTCCCACTTCAAAGAGTGCAACAGTAGGGAAAGTGTTGGACTTCGGAGTGGCTAAAATTACATTCCCACTTCAGTCTAAGCAAAAGTAGGAAAAGCATTAGATTTTGAAAGGGTTACATTCTCTATTCCCAGTCCAGTCAGAATAACAATAGGGAAAGCGTTGGACTTCGGAGGGGTTACATTTACTATTCTTACTCCAGAAATTGCAATAGTAGGGAACGGATTGGACTTCAGAGGGATAAAATTAACTATTTCAACTCCAGTATATGCAACAGCAGGGAAAGCGTTGGATTTCAGAGAGGTAAGATTTACTATTCCCAGTCCAGTCTGTGCAACAGTATGGAAATCAATGGTCTTCAGAGGGGTTAAATTTACTATTCCCAATCAAGTCCATGCAACAGCAGGGAAAGCGTAAGATTTTGGCGGGGTTACATTTACGATTCCCACTCCAGTCAGCGTAACAATAGTGAAAGTGTTGTACTTTGGATAAGTTAAATGTACTATTTCCACTCCAAACAGCACAACAGTAGAGAAAGTGTTGGACTTCTGTGGGGTTGCATTTACTATTCCCACTCCAAATAGCGCAATAGTAAAGAAATTGGTGGACTTCGAACAGGTAAAATTTAGTCTAAGCAACAGTAGAGGAAAGCTTTGGACTTCGGGGGGGTTACATTTACTATTCCCATTCCAGGCAGTGCAATAGTAGGGAAAGTGTTGGACTTCAGAGGGGTTACATTTAGTATTCCTCCTCCAGATGGTGCAAAGTACGAGAATTGTTGGACTTCGGAGGGGTAACATTTACTATTCCCACTCCAGTCTAAGCAACAGTAGGGAAAGTGTTAGATTTTGGAGGGGTTACATTTACTATTATCTCTCCAGTCGGTGTAACAGTAGGGAAAGTGTTGGACTTTGGAGGAGTTAAATTTACTATTGTCACTCGGGGAGCCTCGCTCACTGCTACCTGGGCATTCTTTCTTCCTGGCCACGATCCTGGACACACTGCTTGGGTGTGAACTACAGCCCTCAGCTCCCCCAGATTGACGAGTGCTGAAGCGGCATATCATAAGAGCGGGACCGTCTGCGCCTGTCTGCGGCCGGACAAGGCTAGGCTGGGCCACGTCTCTTTCCTCCTCTATTTGGAGAGCCTGTGACTGCCGGACGAGTAGGTGAGTGGCCAGCCACCTTTGGCTACTTCTGTTTTCTATAAAGACCTGGAAGGCTGTTTGGGGTCTACCGTTTGGGGTAATTTTTAAACATTGATGCCCAGACACTGCACCACATGACAAAAGTAGCATAGAGTATAGATCTGTTTTGGCTACATCCCTGAGCTGACTCAGCCGTGGTTATGGGAAAATGGAGAGGCCAAATGAGAATTCCATCACCTCAATTGATAGGATGCTATAAAGAGCCATAGGGATGGTGGCCATAGACATTGTGCTAACGGAGATGCGACTCTCCCTGAGTGCAAACGCCCACTGCATTTCAATAGTGTCCCTACCGTACGCATTACACAGCCCGAGCACCCAACTATGGAGGGTGCAAGATATA
The DNA here is from genome assembly GCF_964204655.1 of Triturus cristatus. Taxonomy (NCBI): domain Eukaryota; kingdom Metazoa; phylum Chordata; class Amphibia; order Caudata; family Salamandridae; genus Triturus; species Triturus cristatus. The sequence goes on from NC_140579.1 coordinate 938,189,627, forward strand.
CAGGATACCCCTACCAACAGTCCATTGATGGACGAAAAGAGCACACTGTTACAGAGAGTTGCCAAAAAGAAACATGGCTCACGAATGTCCCACAAATCCACTACAAAGGCTGGCGAGAATTTTGCAGTTATACATATGGGTGATGACATTACCCCTGCATACAATGAGCAGGAAGATGGGAAAGCCACACAGCCCTATTGGGTTTCGTGTTTAAAATGAGACCTTCTGACTAAGGTCAAAACCATTCTTCTGGGCTATTTCCACCCCAAACAGAGCAATAGTAAAATTTATTATTCCCACTCTAGTCTATGCAACAGTAGGGAAATCATTGGAGTTTGGAGGGGTAAGATTTGCTTTTCACTATCCAGTCTGTGCAACATTAAGGAAAGTGTTGGACTTTGGATGGGTTACATTACTATCCCCAATCCAGTCAAAGAGGCAGTAGGAAAAGTACTTACCTTAAAACACAATACATATTTGATAAACCGGTTAAAGAAAAAATTGAACTCACTATAAACATTATTAATTATCATTAAATATATATATAAAAAATAAAAAACAATTAAACAATTGTTGCAGGGATTCTGCTTTTGCACAGAACTATGCGCAGGAGACCAGGACCTCAGAGAATTGTGGTGTACCAGAAAACTCCCCTCAGAACCCAGAACCCCTTATCCGACTAGCTTAGTATCCCATTTGTTAACCTAGATCTAGCTAGGTGGTCCCAATGTATAGACAAACCAGAACAAGTGACTTAGATATTTCTCAGGAGTGGTGGGAATCCGAAATACCTGTTCGTACTTATTTGTTAGTCCACAACATAATAATACAGACACGGTAAAGTTTAAAGAGTTTATTTTATAAACCTCGCGTCCTAAGATGCAGTACTTTGGCTAACACTAGCAGACTAACAGTACAGATCAAAACCATAAGCATTATTAAAATACCATATAAAATGAAAGGAGCAATCATACTATTAATGACAGTGGTATACGGCCACACTCCTTTCACTATAATCTAATACATTATTATTATTAGACTATTAGAAGGTCTCTTAGGCTAACAGGGGGACCCCATACCGTATAGATCAGCTTAGTAGAATCACATCAAAGGATCAGCTCTCACAGCATGCATCAGCTCTTCTGTTCGAATGAATGTAAAACCAAACTGTTTGCATGATATGTCTAACAAGTGGTACGATCAATCTAAACACAACACTCTGTACCTTCTAGTGACCCAGACGCGTTCTTTGCATGATGTACAGACCAAGGGCACATTTCACGGTTAAGAATGTGAAACAACAGTTTGTTATCCTGTAAGGCAAAGTCGAGTCAGCATATCTAAAATGAATAACACATAACAACAGTGTCGTGTACAGCGCAGCAGAAACGACAAGCTTGCTTGCTAAAAATGATCTAGTTTATGCTAACTTAGTGTTGTAAATAGGGTGTGGCTTAATCCATCTCACACCCCCCCATGATCGGAGCACTAACCAATAGGGATACACTTATCAAGAACGCAGAGTTCAAGTGATTTAGAACGGAACCAAGGGCATGAACTATAAGTCCATAGAAGGTGAGTGTAAAGTCCGAGAATAATAAAAAAAAAATTCATTTAAAAAATGAAAAATGATATATTCAAAAATAAGCAAAACTTTCGTAGAAAATTAACAATCCTGGATGCACCCTGGAGTGACAATGTCAATCAGTCAATCCATGAAGGTATATGCACCGTAAGTTGCAACTGCTTCCAAGAGAAAATCATTGGAGCGTTCCGCAAAAGTATCTGCCATCCAATTGAGCAAGGGAAAGGAACACACATGTTCATCACGTATCGGAGCATCCAGCACTATGATAGGACAACTGTCATTCTCCTCAATATAACTCCTTTCAAGGAAATCAATAGCTGCCTCTCCGATATCCCAGTTTCCAAGGACTCCGTGTGCAGCACCCAAAGCCATAAACCCGACACCAGAACAATCAAATTCATGAGCCACTAAGGAACACATTAGTTCATCAAAATCCGGGTCAGGTGACGCCAAGTTCGACAGGCACAAGTCCAGAGCCCATTGGAAGGGACAATCTAGGCAATGAAAAACAGGTTGCACACACGTAAAAAAGGGAAACCGGAAAGACAATCCATACTTGACGCTTAATACCGCCAGTGGTAAGGTGCCGTAGAAATCAAGCATCCGGCTACGAAGATGGAGCAAGCGCAGCATTCTGTCTTGCAACTCCCGGTGTGCAGCTATATTGAAGTGCGCAAATCAACAAGAGGATCCCAGCCACCAAAGCGAGGAGTAAGGGGAACCCTCCGAAGACACTCGAAAAAATAGAATGTAAAAATGCGGGGATCACACCAAAAACAGTCTGGAAAGATGTCACGAGGCCCGAGCCCACAATTTTAAAAAAATGAACAAGGCCAGTCGTAGACGAAGCATTAAAGATAGTTTGAATCAAGGTTCCAAAATGGAGGGGGAGGTCGGTATTTAAAAGAGCTTGTACCTCAGTGCGTGTATTCGCCACATTAAGAAGAAATGTTTCACGGGACGAAGTCAATGCAACCTCTTTTTTAGACAAAAGAGCCCTTATTCTGCTCATCCTATTGAACTCTGCGTTCAAGGTTGGAATTGCTGGCCAGATGGATATATCGAGTCGGCTTTGCAGGGGTGGGAAAAGGACATTATTACAGCAAACTACTTTTTGTGAAACAGTCACTATGTAAGGAATACCCACTAGCATCCCACAGCAAGCTTCACTATTTAAAAGCAAATAACTACCATTGGCAAGTAGCTTAAAAGAAGACGTTATAACTGGCATTGGAATCCCCTTTAGAACACAAGCTAAATTAGGAGCGTGTATATTGCAAGCGCCATGTAATTGTATATGTCTACAAACCACAGAGTGATCAGGAGCGGAATTGCATTCTTCACCTTTTAAGTAAACTTCCTTGCCATCCCTCACGCATCTGTAAGTGAACGGAAGTGACCAAACTTCATGCAGAAACGCATCACCAAGTTGTTCATATCTGCCGATGGCATAATGTTTCATGCACGAACTAAACTTGAACAAACTGAACTGCTGTTTTTCAGTCAAATTAAACGGAAGGAACAATGATGAAATATTCATGTAATCCCAAGGGACTTTCCCTGCCTTTAACGTTTGCAATGTCCATGCAAACTGCATAATTGAACGCAACTGATTTTGACCATGATACAACACAGATACATCATCTTGCACAATGTCTACGACAGAAGAAACAATATTATCCAATGTATAAATTCTAGAAGACAACGTATTAATACTATTATCTATCACAGCCAATACTTTTTCCATATTGGCCTGGTCAATAGCACGTAGTCTAGAAGCAGCTTCATTTTGCGACAATTTCCAGATTTCATTGTAAATAGCATAAGCCCATCGTTTAGACCTGCCATTTGCAGGACCCTTAATAAAATCATTCAAATCTATTTTGTCATTTAAGCGTGATAAATGAAGTTTAACTGAAGTTAACGTGGAATGTTGCAGACATGACTGACATAATTTACCTACAGAGTAGGTAGTCACTGTGTGTGAAGATGTAAAACGAGGGTCAACCCTAAGTTGTGTATACCCTGGAGCCAAATCCAGAAACCGACGTTGACAGGAATCTGAGCTTGTTTGCCATACCAACCAACCCTCAGGATTCAATGTTGAAATATTGAAGGTGCCATTGGAAACACGCGACTGCAACATAGTAAGGGACAGATCTGAGTGATTTTCCCAACCAGGATAAGCACCCAGATCAGGGATCGGGGGAGAAATTAATTTTTTAGATATAGCCAATCCAAAACAGGTGGTCTGAAAAATAGACGAATTTAAAAATAAGATGTGGTTATGGATAAGACAGGCTCGATGCAAAGCTTCTGTTCCTTGTACCTGCCACGGTTTAGTTCCCCAAACCGATTTAAGATCGATAGTAGCTTTCCATACGTCATAACCTCCAATAGCCAATTCATCTATAAAGGATTTGGAATATAATAATTTTGTGTGTGACCTTAGAAGTGGGTTCTACCGCCACCTTAAAATAAAAAGAATCAGGGTTTGACACACTAAAATCCGAAAAGTATGTGAATTTTTTCAATAAAGTTTCTGAGCTGCCAGGCATAGGGACAGGACAATGTTCCCATTGAGTAAAATTAACAAAATTACGAAAAGTATTTGCTCTGTGTAAAGAATGTGTGCCATAATGTTGAAAACAAAATTGTTCATCATAGTTTGCAGTATTTAAATACAGATCTTCAGCATCAAATGCAGCATAATATTTAAAATCAGAAAACAGTGCTTCTATTGCTTGTACATCCCAATCATCTGAGCGGATGTTTTGGTTAACTACATCACCCATAGAAACACGAAAAACAGCTGGCACATTAATAACTTCGGTGGGACCATGAATTTGAAAGTTCACTGCATCCCAAGCAATCACATCATGTACAGGCCAGGCGGTGATGTTCACAAACGTCTGGTCTCTTTTTATGATGTGTGATGAGGAATGGGGGGCCAAAGTTCCATCAATTAATTGAATTGTAGAACGTTCATTCAGGTGGTGTCCATTGATAAGTCTAAAAAACACTACCACAAAGAAAATTGTCATGAATAAAAAAATACAAATCAGCACCAACCAGATGTAAGTCCAAGGTGCAACCAAAAAATGTCTCTTGAACCAGGCAAAAAATTTAGAAATTTTGGAAGGGACAGTGGAAGTCGATGATTCAGTTTCAAAGGAAGAATGTGACTGGGTAAGTGTTGTTGTATTTAATAGTGGCAATGCGACTTCTGTAGGGTAAGCATACTCCGGATCACCAGGCAAACCACCACCAGAAGGTGGCACAGGCAGGTCTAAAACTGTATTCATCTCAATGGAAACTTCAGGCACGATGATAGAGGGTGGCAACACAACAGAGTTTCTCAGCATTGATGGGCAGGAAACCGAAAGTGTCATACTATGGAGAATCGGCCACCCTGTGTAGCTTGACATTCTCAATTGAAATGTACCTGTTTTCCTTGCGACCAGGAAGTGGGGGTAAAACAACTGTACGTGTACCCAATACTCCAAGCACCGGGACTGGTGCACGATAAGAGGGGCCAAACTCCTTCTTGTTCTCCACCTTCTCACGGACCAGATCACCAACTCGAGGCAGCCAGCCGACCACCGGAATCAGGAGCGCTTCTTCAGATGTAGAGGGCACGTGTTCTTTCGCTAGAGTGTCTCTTGCTTCTTGTAGATTCTGTAATACAGCACAGTGGTCATCGAGGTCAAAAGGCGCGGCAGCCGCCGCCATGTCTAGACCATCAAGGTCCGGAACAAACATTCTCACTCCGAAGAGCATCATGTACGGGGTCCGCCCACCCAGAGACCTTCTAGGGAGATTATTAAGTGCACTTTGGACGTCATACAAGTGGGCAAGCCAGTTCCGGCCTGTACCTAACACCTTGGCTGTCAACGATTGCTTTAGGTCACGGTTCATCCGCTCCACAACACTATTGCCCTCAGGCCGGTATGGAGACGAAAATTTGACTTGGACCCCCAAACTTCTCATTGCCTCTTTGTAAGCCTTAGAGGCGAACGCCGGGCCCTGATCAGAGTGAAGGGTACCACACGCAAAACTCCCTATAAAGACACGCAATGCTTTGATGACAGTCCTGGCATCAGCACTCCTTTGTGGCAACACCCACAGAAAACGTGTGCACGAATCCACTGCAACCAAGATGTACTTGTACGCAGTATCAGAGGTAAAAGGACCTCAGTGATCTAAATAAACACACGCTAGTGGTTGATTAGATATATGCAGCTGCGTTGGAGGTGGACGCGCAACAGAAGAAGGTTTGATCTGCTGGCAAATGTCACAATTAAGTACATAAGCCCGCGCTTGTTTATACAAACCGTACCACCAGTAACGTTGCTGCAAAAGAGACACAGTTGCTGACACTCCAGCATGCGCAGATGCAACACCTTCGTGGGCAGCTTTTATCAAATTTGGTCTGCAGTTTGCGTTGGGAATCAATCTATCACCAACGTCGTTAATCCTCACTAATGGGACGTTATCAGGACTTAAGTGATAATGGTATCGAGAAGGGAAACCTCTAGGGAAGTTAGTCCCTGTCTCAGATGCAGCAATAGCTGCTAAGATGTCTGCATCTATCTTAGATTTTGATCTTGTAACTGCTGCTACTAAATATGTCGCCACTGCTGTTTTAGCTGCCTCGTCAGCCAAACTGTTACCGACAGCATGGACACCAACTCGTTGGTGACCAAGAGTGTGAATTACATCCACAAGTGGCAGACTCCCTTTGAGTTCCGACACTCGAGCCCAAAGCGTTTTATGCTTCACTGCGCTACCTTTGGAATCACGAAAAACATTCATAATCCAAAAAAGTAAATTGTCGTTGTAAGATTGAACACAATAGTAAGAGTCACTCACCATAAGAGTAGTGACTCTGTGATCAGCAAACTCAAGTGCAAGCACCAGAGCACGAAGCTCCGCCAGTTGCGTGGTACAATCACCCAATGACTGCGTATGCACTGCATCAGATTTGAACTCTCCATTCACGAAAGTACCGACTACAATTGCGCAAGCCGCTGAATAAGCGTGCCTTGATCCAGTTGCGGGTTGCGCCGACCCATCAGTGTATATGACACAATGGTATTCCTCGATGGGGCGCAATGACTGTGGAGCAGGATGAACGAATTCATACTCCAAACTCTCTTGAGTCTGCAACGCTGCGTCGAAGATGTATTCGACGTCAGGCGAAGCTAAGGAGGTCGCCCATTGTATCCACCTTGGATGCAAAGCCTTGGAATTTGGTACACTAGCTTTAGTGACTGCTTCAAGAGCAGGAAACGGTGTTACCACCAGCATGCGTTTTCCCTATGATAGCGCTCGTTCTTTCAGGATCGCCATCTGAACTGCTGTTAAGACTTTTTCAACAGTGGAAAATCGCAGCTCAGCCGATGTGTACGGATGAGATTTGTAAGCAATGGGGACTGTGTCACCCTCATTGAACGTTAAGTACGTGAAACCTTCCGCGCCTGGAACAATTCTAATGACCAGGTTGGTGTGGTTGTCACGAGTTTTAAGATATTTAGCTGTAAGAAGATCAGTTTGCAAAGTATACAATGCCAACGAGTGCTCTGGCAACCAGCAAGATCTGGTATAAGTTGGTTGTATCAAGGCGTAAAGTGTCTTGATACGCTGGGCATAATCAGGAATGTAGGATCGACCGAAATTCAGAAAACCCAGCAAGGATTGTAGTTTTTTCAGTGTCGTAGGGATACGAAGGTTTGCGCATTTCTCAAGGAACTGCGGTGCCAAGCCTCGACCTTCATTATTGAGTTCGTACCCCAAGAACAACACTGTAAATTCTGCAATGTGGGACTTCTTAAAGTTAAACTTGTAACCGAAGTCCGCAAACATAGTCACTATGTTATCCACACGAGCAAGGTGTGGAAGCAACTCGTCGTCAGTCAGATAGATGTCATCAACATACGAGTATGCTTCCGGGTCTACCATCTCCAAGAGAGAGACCACACGAGCGGCAAAAACTCCAGGGCTGTTTTTATAGCCCATCGGGAGCCTTTTGAACAATTTTTGTTTACCACCCGAGGTGAATGCTGTCCACTCATAACTAAGAGGGGCCAGGTTATGGCAATAAAAGCCATTGGATAAGTCGAGCGTAGTTTTGAAACGTTTTCTCACAAGACTATCTACGAGAGCCGAACTATGAGTATTTTGTACCGCACACGTCCGGCAATGTGAGTTTAAATGCCGGCAATCCAAAACTAGGCAGTACGACCCGTCAGGCTTCGTTACAGTGAATAAAGGATTATTCATGGGTGACACACATGTCTCAATCACTCCTTGATATTCCAATTGTTCAAGGATGGACGTGACATGAGGTCTTGCCTCGCGACGGATGGGATATTGGGGTTGATTCTGGGGATCAGATCGCAATGGAATCTCGTGATTGGGAGAACATTTATCCCAGCCAACCTGATTACGATATAATGCAGGCGCAAGCACCTGCGCCCACTCCCCGGCCAACCTAGTAGACTCCTCCGTGGGCACTGCGTGCCCAAAGGAAGGAAGTATAACTTCCACTCCCCTAGGGGCGTCCAAAATGAAAGCCAGAGGCCAATCTTTCTCCGCCAAAAGAATATCATATGTGGTGGTAAGATTATCCCAAAAAACCACTTTAATTTTGCGTTGTATGTCACCCTCAATATTAAGGACTATTTCAAATAATCTTTCCGGGGGGGCTATGCGAGTATCAGCAGTTTCAACTGTCACATAAATGTCAGTTGCTGTCGCCTCCAGAAATGGACGCAATGCTTCCCGCACTACTGTAACTTCCGCCGCACTGTCTAGCAGCGTTAGTGCCCATGTCAGGTTCCGAAGCTGTGTCCTGACCATCTGAGGCATATCTCGCTGAGATAGCAGCAACTTTTTTTTTCTGAAACGGTGGACGCGGTCTTGCAGCGTCTTCCTGCTTGCCTTTACCGTCAGTCTGGCGGGGCTGGTCTCGACCTTGAGTACCCCGTCCTCTCCCACGGTCTCCACCACCAGAGTGCGAAGTCGATGTTTCCTGTGAAGAACGAGGAGAGCGTTGTTCAGAAACCTGAAACCTATCAGGTGACTTAATACGAGTACGATCGCGCAAATCATAAGTGCGTTCACTATACGACTGAACGGGTGAGGCAGGACGAGAAACTTGTTTCTGTTGCTGCTTCTCTTGTTTTTTGGCTCGCCAACTTTGTTTAGGAAAGTTGGGCTTTTCGTCTTTTGTAGACGAACTCACCTTAGTTTGCTGCACTACATCAGGAATTTTGATGGTGGGCTTCACACCTAAGGCACTACTTCCAACCATCCTATAGGCTTTCGCAATAATTTTTGCGAACTCCCTAGGCTTATCGGCATCAGCCACAAGCTCCAGCATATTACCAACTTGGAACTGCATGGCATCTCCTTTGAGGTTGCCCATTACCATGGAACAAATCACATCGAAACTGTCGACAAGCCGTAAACCCAACTCAATAGCTGCCTCCGCACCATGACTTTCTTGAACTTTCTTGATGACGGAGGGCAGTACAGCCATAGACGGAGTGCCGTAGCACTTCGAATATGTCGCAGCCAAGACCTTGCCCCAATTGTCACAATCAACAAGTTCAGGGACCAGGTCTTTCGGCAAAGTAATGGTGAGTATCCTGTGTTTATCCACAGGTGTAGTGTTTGGAAACACGGCTTCTAATTGATCAAATTTTTCCGCAAGCCAGTAAGGAAATTCATCCTTACTGAGGGGGCGCTTGCCGACAACCGCGTTAACCATAACAGGGCTAATCACCACCGCGTGATGGTGATCCGCCCCGTGTCCAGCAACCGCAGGTGCTCCCACCTGAACTGTGCGTGACACATACTGCACTAAAGCCCTATTAATCAGGGCTGTGTGTAGTGTTCGTAAATCACCCACTGCCACCGTCATGTAGCGTGGGTGCGGAGTATATCCGGCCAGTACCGGCCATGTAGCCCCTGCAATTGACAACGGGCCCATTCTTGCCGATACGACCTCATGGGGGAGGGCGCCATTAAACCAAATTGTATGCTGCCAGGCAGAAATAGGAATTTCCAGAGTCCGATATGGGGCATAAGCCGCAGGTACAGCCGAGGCTGTATATTCGTGGAACAAATTATCGTCTGTATCCACCTCCGCAAAGGTCACCCATGAGTAAAACAACTCATATGGGTTGGGGGTATCAGCACTGACCACAAAGACTACGGACATTCCGTCATCAGGTACCCCATACGCCCTCAAATGAGCACGCAGAGGAACCCTACTATGAGCGGGAATATTAACCGCCATAAGGACACCTTAAAGAGTAACAACGATATTTACAGTAGCACTTGGGCTCAAAAAATTATAACCTTTTTAATTTTCAAGCTTGATAGAACCTTTAGTCTAAACCTAGGTAGGTTAAACCGTCACTCAAGTTTTCCGGAAACGAGAGTGAGGGTAGTTGTGGACTAAAACTAGTACTACTAAAGCGTCTCAGATCTTAAGACCAAACGTTAGGTGCACCATGTTGCATGGATTCTGCTTTTGCACAGAACTATGCGCAGGAGACCAGGACCTCAGAGAATTGTGGTGTACCAGAAAACTCCCCTCAGAACCCAGAACCCCTTATCCGACTAGCTTAGTATCCCATTCGTTAACCTAGATCTAGCTAGGTGGTCCCAATGTATAGACAAACCAGAACAAGCGACTTAGGTGCCGATCACGATCCGGTAAAAAAATAGCCCGTACGACTCGTATCCGGTCTTTTTACCGTACGAATCGTACAAGTGCCGTACAAACTGCCAAGTACGATTTGCATGGGAAAAAGACCATACGAATCGCATTGGGAACAATTCCCCACACGTCCTCGGGTCGGAAATTGTGTCCGACACGTCCCCGAATGGTTTACCGTACAAATGTGAAAAGTCAAGTCCGACCGCGGAATCACGATCCATCCCATGCGTCTGATGTTACAACCGTATGCAAAAAACACCGTCCGCACCGAACACCCATAGCAACCATGGAGACATGTGCCCGCATACGCGCCGAACACCCCCCCAGCCCCCGTACGTTCGAGTCGTACCCCCACCCGTGCATGTACACCCGTGTACGTTCGAGTCGTACCCCCACCCGTGTATGTACACCCGTGTACGTGTCCTACCCCCCGTGTATGTACACCCGTGTACGAGTCGTACCCCCCGTGTATGTACACCGGTGTACGTTCGAGTCGTACCCCCACCCGTGTATGTACACCCGTGTACGTGTCCTACCCCCCGTGTATTTACACCCGTGTACGTTCGAGTCGTACCCCCGTGTATGCACACCCGTGTACGTGTCGTACCCCCATGTATGTACACCTGTGTACGAGTCGTACCCCCGTGTATGTACACCCATGTACGTTCGAGTCGTACCCCCCCGTGTATGTACACCCGTGTACGTGTCGTACCCCCCGTGTATGTACACCCGTGTACGAGTCGTACCCCCCGTGTATGTACACCCGTGTACGTGTCCTACCCCCGTGTATGTACACCTGTGTACGTTCGAGTTGTACCCCCACCCGTGTACGTGTTCTACCCCCATGAATGTACACCCGTGTACGTGTCCTACCCCCGTGTATGTACACCCGTGTAAGTTCGAGTCGTACCCCCACCCGTGTATGTACACCCGTGTACGTGTCCTACCCCCCGTGTATGCACACCCGTGTACGTGTCGTACCCCCCGTGTATGTACACCCATGTACGAGTCGTACCCCCCGTGTATGTACACCTGTGTACGTTCGAGTCATACCCCCCCGTGTATGTACACCCGTGTACATGTCGTACCCCCGTGTATGTACACCCGTGTACGAGTCGTACCCTCCGTGTATGTACACCTGTGTACGTGTCCTACCCCCTGTGTATGTACACCCATGTACGAGTCGTACCCCCGTGTATGTACACCCGTGTACGTTCGAGTCGTACCCCCATGTATGTACACCCGTGTACGTGTCGTAACCCCGTGTATGTACACCCGTGTACGAGTCGTACCCCCCGTGTATGTACGACCCGTACCCTCATCCGTGGACGTATGGAGCGTACCCCAGGCCCCAACACCAGCACCTCCACACAACATCGCGCATGTACGAGTCCTACCAAGCCAAACACAAGGACAGCACTGTACAACAAAATGCCCGAAGTACACACCGTACACACGCTAAAAACGCACGTACACAACCAGGACAAAGCAAAACAACACAAGAATACACCATTCGAATGGCACAAAGCCACTAAACATGTCCAACAAGCTCAAAAACAACACAATCACTGACCTGCAACTGCCAAAATCCAAAACAGAGGCCCAAAACACAACCACTCCTTATAACACACCCACCCAAAGTTCAAACACAGCCACACCCACCAATGGACCAATAAAAAGGGCCCACACACACAAACCATGAGCCTTTGCAACAGACTCACTGCTGCCAGACCCCACAGACAACCTACAGCACCATACTAGAAGCCTTACCACACCTTACACTTGCACACCTTCACACACACACCTTCACAAACACCCCCACATCACATTCACACACACACCTGCACAACCACACACCCACACACACAACCTTCCCCCCCACCATCCACACCCACACCCCTCACCATGCCCACTAACAAGAATCCAAAGTTCACTAGCCGAGAGTTGGAGGTCCTTGTCGATGAAATCCTCAGAGTTGAGCCACACCTCTTTGGAACATTGGTCAAACAGACCACCATTACAGAAAAAACATCCATGTGGCAGACCATCGTCGATGCTGTGAATGCTGTTGCGGACACCAGAAGGACCAGGCATGAATGCCAAGCCAGGTGGTACGATCTGCGGAGGAGGGTCCGAGCCAAAATGACCGACGAACACAACCAGGCCAACGTCACTGGAGGAGGGCCGCCCCGCAGACGCGTAGAATACCATCCCTGGGAGGAGAGGGTGATGGCCATACTGCCGGTGGTGGCAGTGGACGGATTAGAAGGACTCCGAGACCCGGGTGAGTACACAAACACCTCACCTCACATGGGGGAACGTCATCCACAACCAAACTCACAAACAGGCACGCAACCACCCCAAGCTATCGCATGACTCAACCACACTCCATGAACACGCACATGCCACTAGCGCCACCATGCCCCATGCACCCAGCTGGAAAATGTCAAGTCACAGGCTACAGAAAACACCAACACAAGACACGGTAACCCGGATGGCGGGAGTGTGGGCCCCAAAAATCACATAGTGCAACTCAGAAGCAGACAACAATGCCCTCTGCCCATATGGCCTAGGTCACAGCCAGACAAACACTGTGTCCCCACACAGGAAAGACTCGCCAGCAAATAGCGGACGCCTTGCATCAACACATGGGGGTGACGGCACGTTCTTGCACATGACAGCAGCTAATGAACAGCCAACACTGTGAAAGAGTGGCAGCACACACCACCACAGCAGCAGTGCAGACACACACACTACACCCAATGGGTGCCTGGAGATCAGAAACAAACTCACATCAACAATCCAAGGGCCATTCAAAGATCTGCGAACAGTCTGTGCCCAGGAAGCTGGGCTGAGGTGACAGAGGGTGACACACAGAGGGAGGGAGAGGGGGACAGAGAGGGAGGGAGACACAGGGAGACGGACAGAGGGAGGAGGCTGACACACGGAGGGAGGGAGAGGGGGACAGAGAGGGAGGGAGACACAGGGAGACAGACAGAGGGAGGACGCTGAAACACGGAGGGAGGGAGAGGGGGACAGAGAGGGAGGGAGACACAGGGAGACGGACAGAGGGAGGAGGCTGACACATGGAGGGAGGGAGAGGGGGACAGAGAGGGAGGGAGACACAGGGAGACGGACAGAGGGAGGAGGCTGACACATGGAGGGAGGGAGAGGGGGACAGAGAGGGAGGGAGACACAGGGAGACGGGCAGAGGGAGGAGGCTGACACACGGAGGGAGGGAGAGGGGGACAGAGAGGGAGGGAGACACAGGGAGACGGACAGAGGGAGGAGGCTGACACACGGAGGGAGGGAGAGGGGGACAGAGAGGGAGGGAGACACAGGGAGACGGACAGAGGGAGGAGGCTGACACACAGAGGGAGGGAGAGGGGGACAGAGAGGGAGCGAGAAAGGGACACACAGGGAGAGCAAATCAAACTTGTGGGGTGTGGGGATGTCTGCTCATCAGCAGGTGGACTGCGTGCATGTAGACAAGGGTGGCCAGTGCCAGAACCCCCCCTCTTCTTCATGGCAAAACACAGGGCCATGTCACAACCTGTGCACGAGCACAACGACAGCTACCTGCATCATATAAGTGTGTGGAACCACTCCATGTGCACACGTACAGTGCTACACGGAAGGCGCCAATGCATGGCTCGCCACACCTGCCCACTCCACTGCTGACTGCTGTCACAATTGACGCAGCAAGTAAGACTGTGCCACACATAGGTAAAGTCTCAAAAGCTGTGGCCAAGGGACATACCCATGCACAAGTGCACTGTCAGTGGAATGCAAGACATATACAAATTCCCAGAGGAAATGTGCCAACTTTGAAAACAATGAAACATGGATGTTGCATGGAACAAAATTAACATTGTCTCTCTCACACAAAGGTCAACGTCGTCGATCACCCCCCAACACTGGGGGGGAAGACACACAGGATCCGGCTCGGCGGGATGACGGAGCCACCGGCAGCGACGACTCTCACCACTCTGTGGACGAACCCGACCCCGACTAACCTGGCCCGTCTGGTGTCCAACGACCTGCAGCACCTGCGTCAGGTACAACTGGGCCAACCACCACCCCCACTCCTGCCACATCCCAGGAGACACCCAGGATCCCTGCCCCACCACCACAATGCAGCCAGGCTGGCCAGGAGGGACACGGTGTCCCGGGCACCCAGGAGGAGGCAGGCGACAACGCCAATGCCACCCCTCAGGGGTCCCGGAGACCCGATGTGCCCACAAGGGCAGGCCAGGTGCAAGTGGGCAGGGGTGGTGGGAGTGGAGGACGGCGGAGGCGCGAGCCTGACCAGTTGGCTGGGGAACCGGTATATTCCCATGTCCGAAACATCCTGGACACATACCGGCAGGACGCCACGGGCATGGCCCAGGTTGTGTCCATCCTCGAGGGGATCAAGACCCAGCAGGCCCAGCAACATGCGGAGCAACATGCCTGTCTACTGCAACACCAACGGAGGATGGAGGACAGACAGGCTGAGCTCGTGACGGTGTTCACGGGAATTCACAGTACACTCCGTCGGATGGCCGACAACATGGGCAACCCTCCCTGTGCCATCAGGCGTAGAACATCACCACCCACAGGGAGGGATGAGGAGGAGGAGGAGACATCCGACGGAGCATCCCAAACATCGTCACGGCCTGCTTCTGAGGGTCCCCGCAGGAGGGCAGGTCGTCCACGGAAAAGACAGTGAGGGTCGGCGCAACAGCACCATCTCCCAGGACACCTGGCCTGGCACCTGGCCCACTGGAGCAACAGCAGCACAGCATCAAAAGACATTCTCTGCCACATGGACTTGCTGGTCACTGTCTGACCAATGTTGACAAAGACTGTGGCATGGACTCTGAGGATTTCAAATGGCAAGGACACCAACTCCCCTAGTGAACTTTGGATTCCACACACCCGGAATGCCCCTCATGTCAAACCCCCCCCCCCTACCCCAAACAAAATAAAAAGTCACACCATAAAGAGAAGATGCCTACTGATTGCATTATTACCTTACATGTGTCTTGTAAAGTCTAACTATGCCTGAGTTCTCATTTGACTTCAACCATCCACACTCCGGGGCCTGAGTCTGGCACAGGACACACATGGGTCACATTGTATTAGGCAAGACAGGCATGGAGCACCATACACACCCGTGATGGGCCCAACCAGCTGAGGGGGTGGCCGCACAACCATGCCGACAGACATATTGAGTACAGCGACAGCCATGCGCAGAGGTCAGGGATCATGTGGAGTGTCCTGGGGGGCACCCAGGTATGTGTGGACAGGTGGCAGAACCATGTCCTGCAAGCTTGAGTCAGGTGGATGCAATGAATGGTGGCCTGGCCAACGTTGGATGCGTGGGGATGGTACATGTCACAATACCCACACAGTCAAGGACTACATGCACAATACAGAGTCTAATCCCACACAAACAGCTTGCATCTTGCTACTCTACACATAGACACATAGCCACTATCACAGAAAACCATGCCACACATGCCGGATGCACCGTGGCAACACACCAGCATTGACTGAGAAGAGGCACCTTGGAGGCATAGGGACACCTTTATTAGTCATGTATTCGGGATTGCAGAGGCAACTCGGAGTACACATGAACGGGTCATGTGGAGTAACATGTGGGTCCAACACTGGAACCCCCCTTCTGCAGCCCAAATGCGTGATAGCCATGGAACTGGCACACAAGTGTCAGCTAACAGCTAAACACCCCTGCTGCTCATGGAGAGACTGCCATACACCATTGATCCGCTGATGTGGAAGTCCCACAGCATGTCAAGCCAAGGCAAACCGTATGTGTCCGAGGGCAGTGTAACACACATTGATACCAGCATCACATTCCACAATCCGATCACTGATGACTGTCAACAAGTCTGACCATCTATTCAGGTGTACCCAGCTGCATGTAATGTGTACCATGGTGATGCGACATGTCTGCAGAGGAACCAAACATCGACAGGGGCAGTGTGCATACATCGTGAACAACTGCCACACCCAATACACCCCTGAGGAGACTTCCAAACTTGTCCGTGCCTGTAACGCTGAGTCAGCACACGATGACGTGTCCATGAGGAATAGCAGTGCCACAACAATGCAACCAGCAGACAGCATGCGCAAGTACCTGGGGATGAGAGACACACAAGAAGTCAGCCACAAAAAGCACAGCCACTTGCATGTGCATGTACTCGACACATGTAAGGATGACAACATGCCAGGTCCCAATTATGACTGGGGAAATACACATCACTGCCACCATCACTCCAGTGACACATCCACACACTCCTCTGACTCACGTGGCATACATGCAGATGGACACACACATCGCAACACATGCCACACGGGGACCAATGCGTGCACACACAGACACTGGTACTCACCACTAAGCAAAAAAGTCGCGTATGAGCCGAGTCCGGATGTCCTCTTGCGGAACCACGTCCTCCACATCACTAGCCCCATTGCCAAGACCTTTGTCCTCCACGGGTGGATGGTCCTGATCATCTCGATCCAGGATGAGTGGCACAGCTTTCTCAACTGCCATGTTGTGCAGCATGCAGCACACCATGAAGATTTTGCAGACCTTCGCCGGGGCATATGGGAGCGCGCCGCCAGTCTTGTGGAGGCATCGGAATCGGATCTTCAGGAGGCCAAACGTCCTCTCTATCACTCGCCTTGTCCGGCCATGGGCGGTGTTGTAGCGGAGCTGGGCCGGCGTGATGGGGTTGCGGAGAGGTGTGATCAGCCATGGCATGTTGGGATAGCCAGCGTCCCCTACATGGAAAGCACATGGACATAAGTAGGACAGGAGAAGCGGTCGTGCTGGAAGTCTACGCAAAATACAGGACAGACAGACTGTACCCACCAACAACACATGCTCGTTCGTTGCGCAGCTGCGTCATCATTTCAGGCATCCTGCTACGCCTCATGATGTAGGCATCGTGTGCTGATCCTGGAAAACGAGCACAGACATGTGAAATCACCATGTCAGACAGACACACCACAAGGGCATTGATGGAGTGGTAGTGCTTGCGATTCCTGTACGCTACCTCCTGTGCCTGTGGTGGTACCAAAGCCACATGTGTCCCATCTATGGACCCAATGACATCCCTCCCAGGGCATAGAATCCACGCTTGACCCCAGTCAACATTTCAGGGGTTGGGAAATGGATGAAGTCATCCAGGTGAATCAACATGGCCTCTAAGAAATCATGCAGCACACGGCAGAACATGCTCTGGGACATGCCACCAACATGAGCTATGGTATTTTGAAAGGTACCCGTGGCAAGAAAATGTATGGCTGCCATTACCTTCAGCTTGGGTGTCAGTGCCGTAGGATACCTGTGCAGCGGTTGCAGGTGTGGTGCCAGTCTCGCCGTCAACTCCAGAATCAACGGTTGGGGGAAGCGGTAGCACCGGATACAGTCATTCTCCCGCATGGCAGCCAAGTCCGGAATTGGTCGGGGAAGAGGCGGCGCGCTGCAGTAATTTGGAAGTGACAAGGAAGAGTGAGTGCACCACAACAACAATTTATTTGTACTGAGCACATGTTGATCTGTCAATACACATATGCTACATACGGAGTCAGGTATGTGCCACATGCCCTGGACACGTATGGCTGCCAGGTGACACTCCTACCAAGACCCAGCTACACACGGAGATTGTGAACCTCCACATGCCATGGCATGGGATTAGCTGTGTCCCAGTGTAAGTGAACAGCCAGACGCAAGACAGGAGTGACATACATCCACACATCAGCAGAAGTAGGATGTCGATTGCAGAGACTGGTAGCGGAACACTAGAGCCACAGGTCACATGACATTACACTAGGACAGCCCACACACCTTGCCATGAAGGTGTACATGTGATGACTAACCACACATTCATAGAGAGGATGCAGACATGTCCTTGTTACGCTACTCCGTGTCCCATGCATACATACGCACCTCACATGCGATACCACATGTGGCATGGTGTGCGGAACAGTGTGCCATGTCAATCTACACACACACACATGTTGGTTGCTGCAACAGCTGCTGCTTTTGAGGGAGCTGCAACATCAACCTAATGGGAACCCCCCACACATACATGACATAGGCACACCGTGCACCATGGGTGGTGACATGCCTGGTGTGGTAACCCCTGTACCGGGCCTCAGGGGACACTTGCGTGTGTTGTTGTCCGTGCCATGCCAGTGACGCTCATCCCAAGTGTGCAGTACGACATGCACACATGTCAAAGGATTCAAGGGCATGCCTGGCACACATTGCACCGTCACACATTACATGTGTACACATCTCATCATACATCTGGTGCCTTCTCGACTCAGGAGTAATGTGCCACATCACAGCCTTTCACACCTGTGCCCCACACATGTAGTACTGCCCAGACAATGCCTTGATGTCCATCCATGGACAAGTATGTCAGCCCTATTCCTTCCTGTGTGCTGCCTGTCACCACTGTGATGTGTGAAAAGCACCGTACTTTCACAAAGAGGGCCTGTGTACGTTCCCGTATCACTATGGGAGTGCTGCCGTATGTGTACCCATAGTGATAGTGAGCGTACAGGCGTGTGTACGCTCCGTACCTCTATGGGTGTTCTCGCGTATGCGTACTCATAGTGATAGTGAGCGTACAGGCGTGTGTACGCTCCGTACCACTATGGGTGTTCTCGCGTATGCGTACTCATAGTGATAGTGAGCGTACAGGCGTGTGTACGCTCCGTCTCACTATGGGTGTTCTCGCGTATGCGTACTCATAGTGATAGTGAGCGTACAGGCGTGTGTATGCTCCGTACCACTATGGGTGTTCTCGCGTATGCGTACTCATAGTGATAGTGAGCGTACAGGCGTGTGTACGCTCCATCTCACTATGGGTGTTCTCGCGTATGCGTACTCATAGTGATAGTGAGCGTACAGGCGTGTGTACGCTCCGTCTCACTATGGGTGTTCTCGCGTATGCGTACTCATAGTGATAGTGAGCGTACAGGCGTGTGTACGCTCCGTACCACCATGAGTACGCATACGCGTGAACACCCATAGTGGTACGGAGCGTACACACGCCTGTACGCTCACTATCACTATGAGTACGCATACGCGAGAACACCCATAGTGGTACGGAGCGTACACACGCCTGTACGCTCACTATCACTATGAGTACGCATACGCGAGAACACCCATAGTGATACGGAGCATACACACGCCTGTACGGGCCGTTGCTATGCATTTGGGGTGCCCTAGGGCCTCGGAACGCACCGTACCTGTTTGTGAATCTCAAAATTACATAGGGGACACATGAGGGACAAGAATAAAGGCCTACATGCATGCTGGTTGTCATGGAGACCAAGTTTAAAGTTTGAATTTTTTCTGGAAGGTGTACAGCAGAAGTCAGTTGGAATGAATCTACTTTGTTACAATGTGTTTGTGGAGTTGAAATCATGCTGAAGAAAAAAACACAATAAGAACCCACTGACTGTGCTAGGTTTGAAGGGATTGGAGGAAACATAGGATGCAAATGTGAGTGACCAATCACTCTGTACTCCTGTGCATGAAACAGGCCAGCAAGGCAGATATAAGGCAGCCAGGTCCCATGAGGGAGCACTTGCCTGCACATCTTTGTATTCCACGACCCAGCTGCTGCTACTGAATCCCTGCAACCATGTCAAGGTCTGTGGAGAGGTCACAGCCTTTCACCCTGGAGGAGAACCTGGCTTTGCTGGATGTGATCCTCCCACAGTACCCCATGCTGGATGGGCGACCAGGGTATCAGGTGAGTGCAGAGTCCACTGGCACAGACTGTGTCCCTTTTTTGTGACTGTGACTTCTGGGATTGTGTCCAGGTGTGGCACACATGCTATGTACTGTAGGGGGGGTCCAGGGGGGGAATGCCTGATGTCTCCCAGCCAGTGCATGCTGTGGTGCATGTCTGCCGTCCTCACTTGCATTGTGTTTACTGTGACAATCACTGCATGATGCATGCCACATTCTGCCTGTCTTGTCCACCTGGGAATGTAGCCTCTACAGTCCTCATGTGATTCTGTGGTCAGCCCAGTGTGACAGGTGACTGTACCCACAGATGTGTGTTAGTTCTGTGTACCTGTGCTGAGAGTGTCCACATGATGTGTTCGTACCCTGGACATCGGTGTGTGTGTAAGTCCCCTGTAATGTGGGTGGGTGCATATGTGGGGTGTGGCACCCGGGCTGCATGAGGGATGGATTTACCCTGCCCATGTGATGTGAGCAGGGAGCAGTGCTGTGTGTCTGACGTGCAGAGCCAGCCCCACACCTGTGAGCCCCCCCGTCTAGTGGCACATGTGCAGAGTGAGTTTTGTCGCAGCATTTGGCAATGGAAGGTGAATGTCCTGTGCCTGTGTACTCTGCTGCGGTAGCGTCAGTGGCCTGTGGCATGTGACTGCTTAGAGGTGCTGCACATTATCCTGGTGTACCTTGTGATGCACAGTGTGTGCCTGGATCATTGATTGTGACGTTGCCCTCATTCCACCTGTGTACTTTCAATGGCACGTACTGCTTTTGCCCTTCCCCAGAGGATCATGTCCCTATGACAAAGGTGCAATGCGTTGGATGCATACTATGCCTTGTTGTACACAGCACATTTGTTCTAACATGTCTCTCTGTGACATGTGCCTGGTGTATTGATGTAGTGTCACTTGTTCATCCTCACAGGTAGGCGCCTCTGCCAAGAAGCAGATATGCCTGACCGCCGTCAGTGCCGTGAGGAGTGCGGATGGTCGGAAGCGGCGCCTGTCCCAGGTGAGGAAACGCTGGCAGGATATCCGGTGCTGGACGCGGAGGATCGCACGGGTCCTGCTGGGGGACTCACTTGAGACCCATAAGAACTGGGGGCGCCGCCGTCTGACCCACATCCACAAGCGTGTGCTGGCGGTGGTATTTCCAGACTTGGAGAGGCGCTTACAGGAGAAGCAGCAGCAGGAAGGGGGTAGGTACATGTGTGTTTGTTGTGTGTCACCAGCATTTGTAAGTGCACAGTTGCATGGATTCACTGCCAGGGTTTAAAGGTGCTGTGCAGATCCAGTTACCCACAGTATAGATGTGCTCTCCTGCCTCCCTTCCCCTCCTTGCAATGTGTTCCCTGGTCTGTGTGTAGTCACTCCTTCACAAGGTAATTTAGGCTGGCGCTTTCTCCACGTGAACTATGCCTGTAGCATCATGTGTGGGGGTGGTGTGTAACAGGTTTGGGGACCTTGCCTGTGCCCTGTCCAGTTCAGTACATGTGGGTTCCATGTCAGTTGGCACTGATGCTGAGTCCAGACATGGGAGTTAGTCTCTCAAGTGTCATGCCTTACAGCGCGCATGTCCTATGTTGTGGCCTGTGACATGATGTGCATGAGTGTGCGATATGCATAGTGCAGGGATGGTGGCGTGTGTTGCAGTCATTCCCATTCAGGACAATGGAGTTGTGTGGCCACTACTGTCCCCTGGGGCATATTTTCATAGGTGTCATGTGTGTCATCACAAAACGTGGACACTCTCAGTGTCTACAGCATAGGTTGTGCTCTGTGCCATTGTCCCCTGGCACCATGTATATTGACGTGAAATGTAGTACAAGTGTCCACTGTACAGCCTGACCTGATTTCCCTTGTTCATAGTCACAGTGGCCAGTGCCTGTGTGTCTTGTTACAATCATCTGATGATGGCCATTTGTACATGATTCTTTGGACAGGCGCACCTTGGGAAATTGGCGTCCAATCTTGCATTTATGCAGCCCCTGTGTATTTCACCCAGACTAAGAGATGTAAGTGCTTCCTGTGTCTCAACAACTTGTCTCATGTAGGGGGTGGTTGGTGCGGGCAAAGCCTACATGTCAAAACCTGAACTCTCCTTGCTAGGTCTGGCCAGTGTGTGATGTTTGTCTGGACATACACTCAAGGTGCAGTGAGACAGTCATGTTGGGCATGTTTACCTATGCAGCATGTGCCTCAAGTTCATGGATATGGTCCCTGCTCATCCCTATTTTCGGCAACGCTGTGTGGTGCAGATGCAGTGCTGGATTGTCCCCAGGGCCTGGCTCCTATGTCAAACTCCATTTCATGTCATTTGCAATTGTGTCATGCTCTCCATGGATTTTCAGTGGCATGGTGGGTGAACCAACTGTGTGTTGCATGCCCTACATCTGTACCTTGTTTTGTAGATGTTACTCATCTTTCTTTTCAGGCTATGCACTGTAACCTATGTAGATTGGACTCATGTGACATATGTATACAGGTGTGTGATTAATTGCTGTCTCTTCACCTTGCCCACAGCATCGTCGGGGGACACGGAGGGAGACATGAGCACAGACGGAGCGGAGGGACCGAGCACCAGTGCCAGCGTTGACATCGTGGCTGGCACATTGAGTGGTACTGAGGCGGAGGAGAGTGAGGCCGAGGACCTGTCCACTGGCACAACTGAATATGAAGCTGACGGGTCCGAGGATGATCTCTCCGAGTGGGCGGAGGCTGCACCACCAGCTGACAGCGCCACAACATCGCACCCCGCCCCCTCCATTGCCATCAGCCGCCTCCCACTTGCTCGTGTCCCTTCCCAGCGTGCCCGGTCACCACATGTCTCCTTTCTGCCAGGCACCGCACCCCCTGCCCCTGTCTCCACTGCTGCCGCCAATGCCGAGTCTGTGGACATCCAGCGGCAGTTGCAGATTGGTCAGGCTGCGATCCTTAATGTCCTCCATGGCCACAGCCAAGTGCTGCACAACATGGAGGCATACTTGGAGGGAATTTTTTCATCGCAGGCTGACCAACGCCAGTTGCTGAGGTCCATAGACTCGACACTGACTGCAGCAGTGGGTCTCCTGCAGCGCTACGTCCCACACACTACCCCTGCCCCATCCACACTTCCCACTCCCATGCCTGTCCCACGTACACCCAGACGTCAGCATGCACCCACCACAACAGACACAGGCACCACACCAGCAGGGAAGGTCATACGCGCACCTCCTGGCACGCACACACAGGGTGAAGTAGGCACACCCACTGGGTCGGGGGGCAAACGTAAGTCATGCAGCCAGAGTGGGAGTCCGCATTCCACTCAATCCACTCCCTCCAAATCCCCTCCCCTCAGCTCTCCGGGCCACATTTCCAGCAAGGACTCCTTCATGGCCGCTCTGTCCCTGAGCCCCACTGTGACACCACCCCGCAAGCGGTCAAGGGAGTCCCCGGTCAGGGTGGTTGAGTCCCCCCCTGTCCACACCCTCCCCCTGTGGCGCTGCGACCCATCCCTCCGCCCCCCCCTCCTTGGGGCCTGTGGTTCCTTCGGGTGCAGGGGAGACGCTGGAGGGCCTTGCAAAGGTGTGCAGCGCCATCCTGGCCTCCGCCTTTGGCCCTGACCCACCCCCTGTGGTGGAGTCCTCCATCCCTGCACCCACGACGCCTACCCTTCGCCCTCATGTCCCTGTGGTGCCTGGTCCTTCCCCCCACATGATGCCCTCCCCGCTCTGGAAGACGATGGAGTCTGACTGTGCAGGCAAGCTAGGGGACACGCGTCCCACTGTGTCCCCCACCTGTATTGGAACTTTGGTTTGCCCTATGGGCATAGTACTTTTTGAACTTTGAAGTGAAAAACATATGTTTTGTATGCTTATTAAAGCTAATTCTTTTTCCTTTGTACACTACTGTCTGTCTGGTATTGCTGTTGGTGGACCTGCCCCATTATTTTGGATGGTGATTATGTGTTGGGTGTGTGGGAATTGTCGTCTTGTGCTGGTCATAGGGTGGATCCTGGTATCTGTGTGCCATCACAAGCTGTTGGCTACATAACTTTGTTCATGTAAGCAGTTACTGCATGGTGACATCGTCCCAAGGTGTGTAACTTCCTCTGTGTAACCTGACTTCTTCCCTGCAGGGTCTTTCCAATATGTGGTGCTGAGCTGTGTCTACATTGGCTGGGTGTGTGACAGCCTCGTTAGACTTGGCCCATGCATGCTGAGTGATGTCTCCACCTGCATCATTCGTGGCGTCCTTGGTGGTCACTGTACTTGTGTATGTAGACTGTTGCCATGACTTCATGTGTACATGTATTATTTTAGGGGATATGCATATGTATACTTCCAGCCTCGCACACATGTGGTACATGTACTACAGGATCTTTGTGCACCTGACTGACATTTGTGGGCATTGGCTCTGTGGGTACTCCACCCTTTTCTTTGCAGGGGCACTGCTGTGAGTGTTAGGCACCCACCCCTCCTGCGTCTGGGCACTGCTGTGAGGACTCTACACCCACCCCTCCTGTGTCTGGGCACTGCTGGGAGGACTCTGCACCCACCCCTCCTGTCTCTGGGCACTGCTGGGAGGACTCTGCACACACCCCTCCTGTGTCTGGGCACTGCTGGGAGTGTTAGGCACCCACCCCTCCTGTCTCTGGGCACTGCTGGGAGTGTTAGGCACCCACCCCTCCTGTGTCTGAGCACTGCTGGGAGGACTCTGCACACACCCCTCCTGTGTCTGGGCACTGCTGGGAGGACTCTGCACCCACCCCTCCTGTCTCTGGACACTGCTGGGAGTGTTAGGCACCCACCCCTCCTGTGTCTGGGCACTGCTGGGAGGACTCTGCACCCACCCCTCCTGTGTCTGGGCACTGCTGGGAGGACTCTGCACACACCCCTCCTGTCTCTGGGCACTGCTGGGAGTGTTAGGCACCCACCCCTCCTGTCTCTGGGCACTGCTGGGAGTGTTAGGCACCCACCCCTTCTGTCTCTGGGCACTGCTGGGAGTGTTAGGCACCCACCCCTCCTGTGTCTGGGCACTGCTGGGAGGACTCTGCACACATCCCTCCTGTGTCTGGGCACTGCTGGGAGGACTCTGCACCCACCCCTCCTGTCTCTGGGCACTGCTGGGAGTGTTAGGCACCCACCCCTCCTGTGCCTGGGCACTGCTGGGAGGACTCTGCACACACCCCTCCTGTGTCTGGGCACTGCTGGGAGGACTCTGCACCCACCCCTCCTGTGTCTGGGCACTGCTGGGAGGACTCTGCACACACCCCTCCTGTCTCTGGGCACTGCTGGGAGTGTTAGGCACCCACCCCTCCTGTCTCTGGGCACTGCTGGGAGTGTTAGGCACCCACCCCTCCTGTGTCTGGGCACTGCTGGGAGGACTCTGCACCCACCCCTCCTGTGTCTGGGCACTGCTGGGAGGACTCTGCACACACCCCTCCTGTCTCTGGGCACTGCTGGGAGTGTTAGGCACCCACCCCTCCTGTGTCTGGGCACTGCTGGGAGGACTCTGCACCCACCCCTCCTGTGTCTGGGCACTGCTGGGAGGACTCTGCACCCACCCCTCCTGTGTCTGAGCACTGCTGGGAGGACTCTGCACACTCCCCTCCTGTCTCTGGGCACTGCTGGGAGTGTTAGGCACCCACCCCTCCTGTCTCTGGGCACTGCTGGGAGTGTTAGGCACCCACCCCTCCTGTCTCTGGGCACTGCTGGGAGTGTTAGGCACCCACCCCTCCTGTGTCTGGGCACTGCTGGGAGGACTCTGCACACACCCCTCCTGTGTCTGGGCACTGCTGGGAGGACTCTGCACCCACCCCTCCTGTCTCTGGGCACTGCTGGGAGTGTTAGGCACCCACCCCTCCTGTGTCTGGGCACTGCTGGGAGGACTCTGCACACACACCTCCTGTGTCTGGGCACTGCTGGGAGGACTCTGCACCCACCACTCCTGTCTCTGGGCACTGCTGGGAGTGTTATGCACCCACCCCTCCTGTGTCTGGGCACTGCTGGGAGGACTCTGCACCCACCCCTCCTGTGTCTGGGCACTGCTGCGAGGACTCTGCACACACCCCTCCTGTCTCTGGGCACTGCTGGGAGTATTAGGCACCCACCCCTCCTGTCTCCGGGCACTGCTGGAGTGTTAGGCACCTACCCCTCCTGTCTCTGGGCACTGCTGGGAGAACTCTGCACACACCCCTCCTGTGTCTGGGCACTGCTGGGAGGACTCTGCACCCACCCCTCCTGTCTCTGGGCACTGCTGGGAGTGTTAGGCACCCACCCCTTCTGTGTCTGGGCACTGCTGGGAGGACTCTGCACACACCCCTCCTGTGTCTAGGCACTGCTGGGAGGACTCTGCACCCACCCCTCCTGTGTCTGGACACTGCTGGGAGGACTCTGCACCCATCCCTCCTGTGTCTGGGCACTGCTGGGAGGACTCTGCACCCACCCCTCCTGTGTCTGGGCACTGCTGGGAGTGTTAGGCACCCACCCCTCCTGCCTCTGGGCACTGCTGGGAGTGTTAGGCACCCACCCCTCCTGTGTCTGGGCACTGCTGGGAGGACTCTGCACCCACCCCTCCTGTGTCTGGGCACTGCTGGGAGGACTCTGCACACACCCCTCCTGTGTCTGGGCACTGCTGGGAGGACTCTGCACCCACCCCTCCTGTCTCTGGGCACTGCTGGGAGTGTTAGGCACCCACCCCTCCTGTGTCTGGGCACTGCTGGGAGGACTCTGCACACACCCCTCCTGTGTCTGGGCACTGCTGGGAGGACTCTGCACCCACCCCTTCTGTCTCTGGGCACTGCTGGGAGTGTTAGGCACCCACCCCTCCTGTGTCTGGGCACTGCTGGGAGGACTCTGCACACACCCCTCCTGTGTCTGGGCACTGCTGGGAGGACTCTGCACCCACCCCTCCTGTCTCTGGGCACTGCTGGGAGTGTTAGGCACCCACCCCTCCTGTGTCTGGGCACTGCTGGGAGGACTCTGCACACACCCCTCCTATTTCAGGATATGTACGCTTAGAACATACTCGTGTGTGGGTTCGCTCAATGCATACGCGGGTGAGGGTACGGGTCGTACTTACACTGTTGGCATGGGGGTATGCTCCATACGTATGCGGGTGGGGGTACGGGTCGTACTTACACTGTTGGCAGGGGGGGTACGCTCCATACGTGCGCGGGTGGGGGTACGGGTCGTACTTACACTCTTGGGGTGGGGGGTACGCTCCATACGTACGCGGTTGGGGGTACGGGTTGTACTTACACTCTTGGGGTGGGGGGGTATGCTCCATGCATACGCGGGTGGGGTTACGGTCCGTACATACACTGTTGGGGTGGGGGGTACGCTCCATACGTACGCAGGTGGGGGTACGGGTCGTACTTACACTGTTGGCAGGGGGGTACGCTCCATACGTACGCGGGTGGGGGTACGGGTCGTACTTACACTCTTGGGGTGGGGGGTACGCTCCATGCATACGCGGGTGGGGTTACGGTCCGTACGTACACTGTTGGGGTGGGGGGTACGCTCCATACGTATGCGGGTGGGGGTACGGGTCGTACCTACACTCTTGGGGTGGGGGGTATGCTCCATACATACGGGGGTGGTGTTACGGTCCGTACGTACACTGTTGGGGTGGGGGGTACGCTCCATACATACAGGGGTGGTGTTACGGTCCGTACATACGCTGTTGTGGTGGGGGTTGGCTCCATGCATACGCGGGTGGGGGTACGGGTCGTACTTACACTCTTGGGGTGGGGGGTACGCTCCATGCATATGCGGGTGGGGTTACGGTCCGTACGTACACTGTTGGGGTGGGGGGTACGCTCCATACGTACGCGGGTGGGGGTACGGGTCGTACTTACACTCTTGGGATGGGGGGTATGCTCCATACGTACGCGGGTGGGGGTACGGGTCGTACTTACACTGTTGGGGTGAGGGGCACGCTCCATGCATACGCGGGTGGGGTTACGGTCCGTACGTACACTGTTGGGGTGGGGGGTACGCTCCATACGTACGCGGGTGGGGGTACGGGTCGTACTTACACTGTTGGGGTGGGGGGTATGCTCCATACGTACGCGGGTGAGGGTACGGGTCGTACTTACACTGTTGGCAGGGGGGGTACGCTCCATACGTACGCGGGTGGGGGTACGGGTCGTACTTACACTCTTGGGGTTGGGGGTACGCTCCATGCATACGGGGGTGGGGGTACGGTCCGTACATATGCGTCCCCGCGCTATGTGATGCTTGTGCGGGCCGTACCCAGGCCTTTGCCACGTGGGTACAGCCGTCCCGCCATAGTTGGGATGATGTAGGTGTGGGCGGGGTACGACTCGTACCCACGCTCTTAAGGCGTGGGTACGGGACGTACCTGTATTGTTGTGTTGCCGGTTCGCGTCGTCAAGCACTTCCGTTGTGGCGGTCGCTGGCTTTGCTGGACACGCCCCCACCCCCTCGTAGTGACCAGGGCCTGAGGGTCAGGTATGTCCAGGGCATGTGTGCTGTGTGACTTTGGTGGGTGTTTTGTGTCCTGTCCCTGCCCCCCCCCCCCTTTGCCCCTGGGTGTTGTTCTGACCTTCTGCGGCGTCTGCGTCGGAACCTGTTGAGGAGGTCGACTGCTATGAGGGCCGGGATGACACGTAGGTTCGGGTCCATGTCTGTCCGTCGCGTACAGGTACTCCTTGTTCGCGTCATCCTGATTTCCTGGCAGTTTTTGACAGCCGGAAAATATTCACCGTGCGGGATGACGTCGGTGCGAATCGTGATTCCTGGTTCGTGAATGGCAGGCTGCGTGCGTCCCGATGTCACGTCGGCGCTTTCCCAGATCGCATTTGTACGTTTATTTTCGTCGGTCGGGGATTTGTACGATTCGTACGGAAATGGTGTTTCCGTGCGAATCGTAATTCCATGGTTGTATATTTTGACGACCGGGTACGCGTCGGACGGAGAATATGCTCCGTCCGACGGTTCGTACCCGGTTTTTACAGGATCGTGATCGGCACCTTAGATATTTCTCAGGAGTGGTGGGAATCCGAAATACCTGTTCGTACTTATTTGTTAGTCCACAACATAATAATACAGACACGGTAAAGTTTAAAGAGTTTATTTTATAAACCTCGCGTCCTAAGATGCAGTACTTTGGCTAACACTAGCAGACTAACAGTACAGATCAAAACCATAAGCATTATTAAAATACCATATAAAATGAAAGGAGCAATCATACTATTAATGACAGTGGTATACGGCCACACTCCTTTCACTATATTCTAATACATTATTATTATTAGACTATTAGAAGGTCTCTTAGGCTAACAGGGGGGACCCCATACCGTATAGATCAGCTTAGTAGAATCACATCAAAGGATCAGCTCTCAAAGCATGCATCAGCTCTTCTGTTCGAATGAATGTAAAACCAAACTGTTCTGCAATATTAAAGACGCTTGTCCTTCAGATATTGGCAGCTGTATGCATGATATGTCTAACAAGTGGTAGATCAATCTAAACACAACACTCTGTACCTTCTAGTGACCCAGACGCGTTCTTTGCATGATGTACAGACCAAGGGCACATTTCACGGTTAAGAATGTGAAACAACAGTTTGTTATCCTGTAAGGCAAAGTCGAGTCAGCATATCTAAAATGAATAACACATAACAACAGTGTTGTGTGCAGCGCAGCAGAAACGACAAGCTTGCTTGCTAAAAATGATCTTGTTTATGCTAACTTAGTGTTGTAAATAGGGCGTGGCTTAATCCATCTCACACAATTTGCATAATTATTAATCAATTAAATACATATTTATCAATTGAAAATGATTATTTACTTAATTAACTTCCCACCCTGTACCCGTAAAAAGCTAGCAACGTAAAATATAACTTAAATAAATCAGTATTATATAATTTACATTATTAATATCAATCACACAATTAATTAAAAATGATGAATTAATTACTAATGAATTATTATTTAATCAACTTCCCATCCTATCCTCCTACAAACCCAACAATCCACTGTGACACTATACATTACTATTAACAATTAAAGAAAAATTCTAAATCTTCTTAAAATTCCCAACTATATTTAAAAAAAGTAATAACAATTATATGAAAAATAGTAAAACATAAAATGTATATGTGAACTAAACACATTCAAATATTTAAATGCCAATATTATTTACAACTATATTGCTGAAAACAATATTTAAAACAAGGATTTTCTTAAAAACAATATTACTTAGCTATAAACAATGATATTCTTGACAACGATATTTTTGTATCACAATATTTTATTTCCGGTATTTCTGTCTTTCGATATTTACAACTCGATATTTTGTCCAAACACCATGTTTACAGTGGTCAACATACAACAGTGTCTTCTTTTTCTTTCCTCCTTTCAGGCCAACCGAGGACGATTAGAAGAAAAGTGAAAGGAAGGCCAAGTAAAAGGGGATGCCCAAGGGAAAGGGGAAGATTCTGAAGTTCCATATTAGTGCTGGCACTACCTGCTGCAGTAGTTAACCCTCATACAGTAGTCATCTCCCATAAAAGTAAATGCCACACTTCTGTGAAGCCTTCTTCCTGGGTTTCATTTTCTTTTTTCCAGTCCCTTTTCTACCTTTCTGTCATTAACCTAACTCGTCCATAAGCAAACTAAACCAAAACTGTTCTCAGACCTAACATCAACCTTACCTTAAAGCCTCCAACAGCTCCCTAACCCATAATATGTCAATAGTTGTCCCAAAATCATGCAGCGGGTTAGCTCTATAAATTAGGTTACATGACTGAAAAGTCAAACAAATTGTCCTGCATAAATTAATGTTGCATTCATTTTCCGTGGCAGTAACACTTTGCAGTTAAGCTATTTTTTAAACACCTGTTAATGCTGTCTGATAAAAGATTCACCGTATCATTTCATTTTTTAAAGTTTTACATCCATTTAAGCGTAAAACTAATTTTTAGGCCTCGTCTGCATGAGCATGCACTAGCTTATACTCTCTCACTAGACTCTTGGGTTCTATAATGGCTCTGGGGGCAGCTCAGTACTTACCATGCACCACTTCCTTTGCTTTCGGTGGCCCATGGACCAAGCACAGATTAAATACATTCTATTAGTGACCATCCGCTGGCCATCCGCTGCTCACGCTGTGATTGAGGAACAATGGGGCATATTCTCAAGGATCTATCACCGGGTAATCGGCACTATATCTCACTCAAAGTCACGATAAATTCATCGCCCCATGCACAAGCTGGTGCTAACAGCCGATACCATCAGTCTACCTGCGATAGCAGCAGCAAAAAATATTGGCACGGAAGACCCCGGCAACTATCGCTAATGAGATGCAGAGTAGGCGTTCCCAAGCAAAAAGCCACAACATCACCACGTCACAACATTCTCAACGACCAGCCAGATCTGCGATAAGATCACAAAAACAGGCGATAAAGCACGTTAGAAGCAGGAAACTAACACCTGCTCTTACCTGGTGCAAAGTCGGACTATAACCTGCACCAGAAAAGGGAGCCTAGCCCAGAGCCACACCTGAAGAACCACAGATGCCATGGTGGAGCCAATGATCATGCAGCTCGGACCCCCAAGGGGGCCACAACACCCTAAGCCACCCACCCCCGGACCACCCCCACCTCCCCCCGGGGCCCTACCCCGGGCACCCCCCACCTCCCCCAGACCAAGAGATTGCACATCAACGTCACAAAATCATGAACAAAATCATTCGCCTGATGCCGCAGAATCACAACAACTAACAGTCATGTGAGTAGAGAAAAAGCAGAATCAATCATTCACCATTGAAAGTCCAAAAAAAATATCACAATCAAATTTGTCTCCAAACAACTATTTGGAAGAGTCATGGCGGGTCATCCCTGGACAATCTGTAAGTGACAGCCTGTAAGACAATATCCAAGATAAGAAGGTGTGTCAGGCACTCATCAAAGGACAGAGAAAGAGAGAAAGAGAGAGAGAGAGAGAGACTGAACAAGAAGCGCAAGAACAATCGGGCCCTTGGCTCATACATGCCAACTGTTGTGTGTGTTTCGAAATTGGTGCACCCTAAATCTAAGGCCTGGCATCAATTTCAGCACAAAGGCCACATCACATTTCAGAAATGCAAGCAGTAGTCAGACTAAAATTAGGCATGAAAGCTCCTTTGTCTCAATTCACAAGGCGGAAGGACATCCAAACCTCTGACCTTGGTCTTCAATGCGTCTGGCACCCCCTGAGCGAGATACCATACCAGACTCTGACGAATCTCACACCACGAACTGCGCTAATGAAAGACCAACATGCCTACACCCCTCACACACTTGTCCCTGCTCAAGCTGCACCTGCATAGGATGCCCCTGACAAATTGGTAAAAAACAACCCATACGTCCAAACATTGAACACACATACGACTCATTGATCCGAGCTGTGGCATATCGTCCACAGAACTGTCGCCGGTCTGAGGATTGCCGATGGTATGAGGCCAACAAACGCAATGGCAGGCAATCCCAGGCACATGCACAACCCCTGTCACGTGGAACTGTACTGTGCACGAATGCTGCATCTGTTGGGAGCTTGGCCAATGGCAGTTTTGCAAATCAGTTACCGTCTGAGTTTCCAGCTTGCGTATGTCACATGCGTCCAGCCCTGGTTCCACTGTCGATCATGCACATTCGAGTGGCCCATGGATGTCTGGCTATCCAACACAAAGGTAGCTGAACTGGTTTATGACTTTTGTGTGCGCCCCCTGTTGGCCCACGAACAGGAATGCAACTGGGATACTCGTGTATGGGATGCCCTGATCTGTGACTTATGTGCTGGCATTAGTGGATGGGAGATTGCACAAGTCATCTAGTGCAGTGACCACATCGAGGCGCTCCCCTATTGGGCTGCGTTGCGGATTGGTGAAACTGCGTGGACGGAGCACATCTGTCCGGACCATTTAATGGATTGGCTCTTCCGCCTGTTCCTTGAACTCGAGAACGACGTACTTCTGGAACTGATTGCCTATGGAGCTGTGCTCGCATTCATGGACGAGTAACTACCTTCCTGCAGCCACAACTGATTGACACCCAGAGCACAGGTCCCAACACTGTGTTGCATCGTGGAGGAATGGTTACATATCCCAGAACAACAGTGGACATGTCTGCATTCGCCCAGACTCAGAATGCATGTGCATGCACCTACGCATGTTGTCACACACCTGTGCAAGGTGATGCAGCCCCATGGGCGGAGCTGCACCACGTTGTTTGGCAACGTTCCTAAATCTGACATACTGCTGGAGGGAGACTACACACATGGCAATGTAGCATGACATGTGACCTTGTTGGTCCTTTTCACCTGCTCACTGTCAGCATAGCACACAGTTGGTGCAGTACAGTGGTACAGCTCCATGCAGATCCCATGGGCTGTGAGTCGTGTCCCCTGACACGGGGCAATGAGCAGACGCCAAACATCACATGACTCGACCAGCAAGGCAAGGTGGGCTGAGACCGTTGCCATTCGTAAGGATATGTGTTCATTTTTGCCTCCCCATTTCTTGCACCTCGACACGTTCCCATTCTGCCTGTAAGTGTCTTAAGCATTTGTCTGCCTGTTGTGGCCCTTTCCTTGCCCGTACTGACACACACATGCTAATACAGTCTACGCAACTTCACCAGTGTACAACTGTGATAAGTGTTGATTAATATGATAAATCGTGTGCCTCAAAGAGCATTTTCCGTACACAAGGATGGACAGACTGCCGCATGTACATTGGTGGTGAATCCCTATTGGCAGCTCCACCTCTGTGAGCCAGACATTGTGTTTGGGATAGTTGCTGGTATACCTGTGCTCTTACGTGTCTTCAGCAATGTGAGAATGGTGCCCAACTTTTTGCCATGTGGATCAATAAGATCCATTAAAACAGGCTGTGTCCACACTGATGGGTGTGAGTAGGTCATGCAAAGAGATGTTCTGTAGCCACATGCGATGAGGGACACTACTTCAGGGTTGCTACCGATTTTGACATTTCTACACACAGCCCTATATAATACATGGACGTGGGGCTACGTTGGGGGGTTGCGAGATTGTTGTTCATGTGCAATGAGGCCACAGCTAGTTCACACCTTCACAGTCATCTAATTGGCCATGTGGGTCAGGGTCAAACATGCGCATTGATGACATTTACCAGGGTGTACCTTTTTGTACAATCAATGTCCTTACATTCATCCATACTTGTATACATGAGCGAACATAGACATGACACATCTGTGTGATTTGGAATGTTTTATTCACATTCTGGGGAGTGTCGGAGCTGGAGCGGTACATGGCCAGTTCAAGCTCACATGGCGTGGTTGCCCAGTGGTGGGCCAACCAGAGTCCTTGGGGGAATGCAAAGTTAATCTGAAGAGGAAGAGTTCAGTCCGCAGCCGGATTGCTGTGTCATTGGTACCAGAGCAGATATGGCAGGCCATGTCGCGGACCAGGTGAATGTCGCAAAGTGTTTCAGAGGACAGTGGGAGGTGTTGTTCCAGGGCATGATGCATAGGGTTGAACCAGGCAGGGACAGGCCATGTGGCGGGTACGGATGCTACTACCTCCTTCCTCACACAGTCATTACCCTCCACATCTTACTCCTCTGAGACATCTTCTGTGTCTGGTGTGTCAGGTGTGTGTGGTGGTGTTATGGCTGCATCACTGTGGGCCACTGACACATCAGGGTGTGAAGGTGATAGGGTTGCATCACTGTTTGCCAATGACACATCAGGGGCAGAGATGTGTGTGTCGAGGTTCCTGCAGCAGTTATCTGTGACAGGCTCAGTGGCAGCAATGGCAAGATGAGGATCTGCAAGGCTTGGGAGATCCCAGCTACATCTCGCTGGTGTTCAGTCGTGGCAGCTCTACTTCCAGCCTGCATCGGCTCCATGGTCTCCATTGTCCTCCACATCTGTGCCAACTCTGTGCTGTCATCGCTGGAGCCTGTCTGACTAGACAGTTCTTGTATCCGAGTAATGGCCCCAGCGATGTCAGCCAAGGATTGTTAGTGAGCATGGTGCGGACAGTGGGTGTCCGTTAGGGACTGTAAGTGGTCCCAGATGGGACTCAGACACCCACGTATGGCATCAAGTTTGGCTGCCAGGAGGATGAACCCCACCTGCAGCTGATCAGCCATCTTCTCCTGGCACCCTAACACATGGCGTTGGAATTCCATGTGTTGGTCGTGGGGGTCCTGTGAGCCAGCCGTGGTGGTGTGTGCTTCCTGCTGTGTGGTCTATGCAGGGTGTGGGGTCACCGCGATGCAGCTGGGCTGCCCTGCTCCTGGGGGTGGGGTGCGGAGGCTGTCCATGAGCCGTTGGAGGGTGTCTTCTTCATCATCACTGTAGAGATGTTTGGTCTGCTCTGCAGGAGCTGTTGATTGTCCCTCTGCAATGTAACAGGGAGATGCAGGTTAACAGTGTGTTCCATGTATCTTCACGCATTGGAGATGTTTACATTCAGACTGCATGACAATGTACATTTTGGATGTTTTGGTGAAGCTGGCTATTTGATGGGTGAAGGTGGACATTTCGACTACATGACAGATATGAGGTTGTAGTCGTACATTATCATCTCACAGTGTCATGCAATGCCAGATGTAATTGGCCAGTTTCTATGCACGAGCAGCACCAGTTGTGTCCTCTGTCCTGTGGTGTAAGGGTTGCACTTTGTACGACATTGTCGCCAATGTTGATGTACTGTGATGGCAATGTGTGTGTGCTGCATTGTTGGCGAGTCACCCCTGCAGCTATGATTTGGCAGCCCCTTATCCCTTTGAGTCGGTGTGCCTTTGACTTGTGTGCTTTTCAGGTGCTGGGATGTTTGCGACTTGGGTCATTTGTGCTCTTGGACATATTTTGTACTCTTGTGCATTGTTTGTCTGCAGATGTGTTTTTGACGTCATGGGTTGTAGGTGCATGTGGATGTGTCAGAGTGTGACCTGCTCCTTTACGGATGTGGTCCACACTCAGCCACCTCAAAGTCGTCTCATGCACCATGTCATGTATTGTGACTGTAGCCATGCCATTTATCATGCAGTGTCACTTGCATTGTCCGTGTGGTTCACAGAGCCGCCGCTTTTCTGCATTCAGCACATGTGCATGGGTAGGTTGTGGCATTGGTGATTTGGAGGGGGGCCCATTTGTGCACATTGAAGACGGGGGACTAGTTGGTGTTTCTATGTGGGCTGCAGTGTGCCAAGGGTATCAGGGACATGTTCCACACTCACTGTGGGTGTGCAGTGTGCTGCACATGATGGTGCATGTGTGCCATTGTGCCCATCTTCCTCCGTCCCCCAGTCCTTGGTCGTTACTCACCCTGTTGCCGTTGGGTCAGGTCATATCGAGCTGTGTCCAGACCTCCAACTCCTTGCACCATCTCCACAATGATGACTGTGGCCACCATTTCCTCTAGCTCATCCAGCTCTTCCTATGGCACAGGACTCCCACCTCCAGTCGCCTTTGCTGCCTTCCGGTTGGCAGCGAGTTTCTCCTTGGTTTGGCTGTGCACTTCATGCCAGAGCCTCTTGACCTCCTCCTCTGACCTCCTTGATACTCCGACTGCATTCACGTAGGTGACGATGGACTGACATTTTTACATTTGCATTTGTGTTGCCAATGACGCAGTGGAGGTGATGAACAGTTGTTGGCAGTGTTCTATCACCTTCGTGACGATGATCCGGTATTCTTGCTGACCGAACCCCATCTTCCTCTATCTCTTCTCCTTGCCCTTCCCCGAACACGGGGTTCCTGGCTGGTCCTCCGTGGGGCTTGTGGGGTTCGGGTTGTCCTCTGCACTCGGTCCGGGTGCATCTATGGTGCTACGCAGTTTGATTTGGTTTCGGTGTGTTTCTTTTTTTTTGCTTTTATAGTGAATTTTTCCGCATGACGCGTGGGAATTGCCGGCCTGTCGCTGGCTGTCGCTGATTTTTGTATCGCGATTTGGGGCATCGCAACTTTTTTCGCGTTGGTGTTTTGCATTTTTGCAGAGTCGCGTTGATTTTAGCGTGGTCATTTGACACGCTATCGTGGGACTATCGCATGGTGCCGCCGGCTTGAGAATACCACATTAACACAGAGTTATTTTCCTGCGATAGACTGCGACTTAAAGAGTTGCTCTTAGCTAATTTTGCTATGCTTATCACATGTTCTTGAGAATATCCCCCAATGTTTTTAAAAATAAAAAAGTGCTATGACACGCTCAACACTGGCCATATTAGTTTTACCTTTCCCCTACTCACTCTATCCTGGTACCTCTCCCCTCTCCAACCTGACCTCCCGTCCCTGTTTATTCTCCCCCAATACCTTCCCTCCCATCTATGTTTCTTTTCCCCTTCCAAAAGTAAAACAAAAAATGCTATGAAGCGGCCAGCACTGCCCAATTCAAAGTACTATTTTTTAACTGTCCTGTTACCCAAACATCCCCCATTACTCACCCCCAGCTGCCCCTCCGTTACTCACCCCCACCCATCCCTCCATTACTTACCCCAACCCACCCCATTACTCATCCGCACCGCCACACGTTACTTACTCCCCACCCAATTGCCTAAGCCATTAGCACACCAATGTTTGTTAAATTATGCAAGGCTGGTGAAGTAAATAATTAATGGCAAGTACTGTAAATAGTAATTACGCCTAAAAACTCCCAGTGACACAGAAGCACACAGCTTCAGTGGCACTAGGTGGCAGAACAAGCAGCTTTGTTCACTGGATATGCAGACACATGCTTGCAGTGGGGACTACAATTTGAGTCTTTATCACCTCTTCTTAGGCCAGCCTGATCCTTTTGCCGGAGGCCAGGAAGACCCCTAATATACTCCTGGCAAGAGATAACCACTTGTCTGTGACTGCAGAACGTTCTGTTGCCTAGATGCTCTGGAGGAAGAAAGGGAAGCAGCATATCATATATTATCCTAGTTAGTGAACATCTCAGCTGCCACAGTCAGTCGAGTCACTTAACAAGACCGCACTCCCAAATCAGCCAATTAGAAACTTCTCCCACAGCATTGGCTGAGGTCCTCCTCCCCAATATCCTGGAAAGCTTGGAGGTCCTGGTCTGCCGATGAGCTGAAGGAACTAAGGGACAAGAGAGACAGACAAGAGGGATTTTGTTTAGGCAGAGGGATGGGTTTCTGATAGTGTGGGTGATATGTTAGTTATATGTTAGGAAAGGGGTAAGTTTTAAGTTTTTTACAACATACATTAGGGAGATGGGTGGGTCTGCTGTAGGTGTGGGGGGATGAGTTGAAGATGGGATAGGTTAATTTCGTGTTTTAGGTGCATTGGGAAGAGTGGGTGGGTCTGTTGCAGTGGTTTTATTTTTACTTAAAAAAATAAAAAATTATATATATATATATTACCTACTGGCGGTCGCCAGTAGGTAGCTATAGTTAGAACCTATTTTCCATAGGAAATCCGCAACATTCTATTTGGAATAACGTTGGCGCCGATTGACGAATCTTCATTTCACGGTGATTCGTCAAGCGGGGGCTGAGAAAAAAGGGGGGTCCCAAAATGCGTTTTCCCCATGCATTTTCCCATAGGACCTGTTGATGCAGCTACAGCCCGAACTGCTGAACGGAATTACACCAAATTTGGCAAAGAGGTAGTCCTCAGTTTAGACTCGTGCCTTTTGCTTAAATGGTGTAAATCCGTTGAGTAGTTCCTGAGAAAATTAGAGTTAAAAAGATAGATATATCTGGGCGGAGCCTAACCACACATCTCATCGTGAGATCTGATTGGCTGTCAGAACTTCATCCAAGAAGTGTTGGCAGCCATCTTGGGACCATTATACATGATAGCACCTCATTACAAAGCATTGCAGTTAATAGAAGGTTTTATGACATTAGTTACATTATAAATCATTTGTTGATGGTACCATACTCATTTTAGGAATTGTGGTGTGTTCTAAGGTGATTTTACCATGTGAAAAAGCCTTCTGCTGTGATATCATGAAAACTATTTTCTCATGCTTTTCCCACAGAGGTTTGGAAGGTGATCTATAGGCTAAACTTAGAGCATATTTTCTGTAAATTCACATTATCTTTCTCAGTCATGTGAGAATGAAGTCTGACATTCTCAGTAAAACATGTACATCCAACAAGGGCGAAGACTGTCAGTTGATTCCTTTGTGTTCTACTGCAGCTTCCCAGAGTGTTCTAAAGAACAACTAGAACGCTAACAGTCCTACTTATGACAAACGTATTGCATACCTGAAGCCATCTTGATTGGAATAAAGTGGTAACTCTTAAACCATTTAATTTAAAAAGGAACAAAATGAGGGGGTTCACTTTGCCATAGAAGGTATGATTAGTGCTGCAGAAAGAAAAATTAGGGCACATTTTTAGTGACTTCTCAAATCCTCTTCTATTTCATTAAAAAATTCTGACATGCAGACTGAAACATGCACTTTCAATACCAGCAGCAGACTTCCCTGGTGAGCAGTAGCTTTACTACAGTGATCTAATGAGCAACAAGAATGCTAACATTCTGAATTTATGGCAAAAGTGTGACACATCTGAATGCCTTCTTGATGGAATCAAAGTAAAAAACTGAAAGTATTTCCTACTGAGGAGACTGTAGTAAATGAGGAAATTAGGAAACTTCATAACAAATAAGTCTCCCAAAATGGCCACCAGAGACAAAAGAGCCCAAATGTAGCACAAATATCACCCAGATGTAGTCCAAGTATAGCCCAATGACAGAATGTCCCAGAGTGTTCTAACGAACAACTAGAGCGCTAACAGTCTTACTTATGACAAAAGTGTGGCACACCTGAAGCCATCTTGATTGGAATAACGTGGTAACACTTAAAACATTTTATTTACAAAGGAACAAAATGAGGGGGTTAATTTTGCCATAGAAATTATGAATAGTGCTGCAGAAAGAAAAATCAGGGCACATTTTGACTTCTCAAATCCTCTTCTATTTCATAAAAAAATCCTGACATGCAGACTGAAACATGCACTTTGAATACCAGCAGCAGACTTCCCTGGTGAGCAGTAGCTTTACTACAGTGATCTAATGAGCAACTAGAGTGCTAACATTCAGAATTTATGGCAAATGTGTGACACATCTGAATGCCTTCTTGATGGAACCAAGTAAAAAACTGAAAGTATTTCCTACTGAGGAGACTGCAGTAAATGAGGAAATTAGGAAACATCATAACAAATAAGTCTCCCAAAATGGGCACCAGAGACAAAAGAGCCCAAATGTAGCACAAATATCACCCAGATGTAGCCCAAGTATAGCCCAATGACAGAATGTCCCAGAGTGTTCTAACGAACAACTAGAGCGCTAACAGTCTTACTTATGACAAAAGTGTGGCACACCTGAAGCCATCTTGATTGGAATAAAGTAGTAACACTTAAAACATTTAATTTACAAAGGAACAAAATGAGGGGGTTCATTTTGCCATAGAAATTATGAATAGTGCTGCAGAAAGAAAAATTAGGGCACATTTTGACTTCTCAAATCCTCTTCTATTTCATAAAAAAATCCTAACATGCAGACTGAAACATGCACTTTGAATACCAGCAGCAGACTTCCCTGGTGAGCAGTAGCTTTACTACAGTAATCTAATGAGCAACTAGAGTGCTAACATTTAGAATTTATGGCAAATGTGTGACACATCTGAATGCCTTCTTGATGTAACCAAACTAAAACACTGAAAGTGTTTCCTACTGAGAAGACTGCAGTACATGAGGAAATTAGGAAACTTCATAACAAATAAATCTCCCAAGATGGCCTCCAGAGACAAAAGAGCCCAAATCTAGCGCAAATATCACCCAGATGTAGCCCAAGTATAACCCAATGACAGAAGTGTGCAAAACACTTATTTTTTGTTTTTTTGCAGTTTTATATAGTGCAAACCTGTTAGGTATTGGAGTGCTTTACATGAGCATTGGTTACATCACACAAGAACAAATTCATTTTGGTTGTAGACATGGGGAGATTAAGTGATTTGACCAGAATCACAGAATGTCGAGCTGAAGCAGAAACTCCAACCTGGTTCCACAGTTGCAAAGTCTGCAGCTCTGGAAGTAACACCACATCTTCTCTCCTAAGTGCAACATTTAATCAAGTGGTCAACTGGATAAAAAAACATAAAGATAACAAATAATTTAAAAGTGCTTTGTCGCTATTTGAAAACTCCGAAAATATGTCCTCGGTTTAGTTTTTTAGAGCACTAACCATAATTGTGATGTAAATAAGACCCTCTCATATATGTAATTTCTAAAGGAAATGCTCTAGGTATTACAGTTTTGATTACATCAAGATGACGTCAGGCGTTCCACACTTTTGTAATAAATATAGAATGTTAGCAATCTAGTTGTTCATTAGGATACTGTTGAGAGGCAGAGGCCAGGGGCACGGACTCTGAAAATTGAAGGCAGGTAGGAGGGTCCAGAGGCAACAATTTGACCACACTGGGCAGGCAGGAAGGGCCGTGGCAGCACAACAGACTATGGAGGGCAGTGGAAAGGGGGGCAAGGGCAACAAACCAACAATACAGGACTGGCAAGAGAGACTGTGGCAATATAATAGACCATTGTGGGCAGAAGGAAGAGGCAGTGGTAGTACAACCATACATGTCAACAGGCCTGATTCAGCCAGGAAACGTCCAATGTTTTTAAGGTCAAATGGGCTTAATTTGATCTGTCTCCTGTTTACAATCTCCTATTTTTCAATGTAACTCAAAGGGGAAAATCAATACCCCAGTTTTTTTTCAAAATCTCCCTCTTACCATGTTCGAAATGTTCACAAGCATGGTACATTGGATCATGGGAGGTAGGAGGAATTGGGGTAGGGACATGGACTTGGATAACAGAAGACAGAAGGGACATGGAGAGGTGCACCAAACTGACCATGCAGGGCAGGCATCAGGGTTTGCAGCAGCACAATACACCACACAGGGCATGCGGGACGGGAGTGCAGCACAACAATCCATAGAAAGCAATAGGGAGGGGACAGGACCATGCACATGGACATCAGAGAACAGAGGGGGAAGATGCAATGGTAGTTAGCTGACCATAATGGATGGACAGGAGAGAAAGCTGCAGCATAACAGACCATTAAGGGCAGGAGGGACGGATCAGGGGCAATACAATGGAACAGACAAGCCAGGAGAGAGGGAATAGGGGTCTGCACATGGAAAGAGAGGGTTGGGGGCAAGGCGGCAGGGCAGGAGCAGCAAGATGACCATGGAGGTCAGGCAGGATGGGCACTAGAAACAAGACAGACCATGGAGAGCAACAGTGAGACTATGATGGCATACACACAGACCATGGAGGGAAGGTGGGAGGGGGTCAGGGGCAGCTAGTTGACCACACAGGGAAGGTGGGAGGGGCCATGGCAGCAGAGAAGACCATGCATGGCAAGCGGGAGGGTTAGTGGCAGCACAAATGCTATGATGGGCAAGAAGGAGGGTGCAGGGGCATGCACAAAGGACCATGGAGGATAGAAGGGAGGGTCAGGACCTGGGCACAGACAAGAGAGTTCAGGGGAAGGGGCCTCACAACAGACCACGCGGGGCAGGCAGGAGGAGCAGTTGAGGCACAACAGACCAGGGAGGGCAGAAGGGTGTGGCAGTAAAATGGACCATGGAGGACAGGAGGAAGGGGATAGGGGCATGGCATGTGGACAGGCATGGTGGAGGTGGCAGGGACAGGTTACAGTCATATGACAATGCTAGGCAGGTGAGAGGGGAGTGGCAGCTCAACAGAATACTCAGAGTAGATAGGAGTGGCAGGTCCATGGAACATGGTGGGCAAAAAGGATGGAGCAGGGGCATGCACAAAGACATCGGAGAGCAAGGGGAAGGAGAATAGGGGCAGCAAGCTAAGCACAGAGGCTAAGCAGGAGGTCAATGATGGGCCATAGAATTGGGCAATGGAGGATAGGAGGAGTGGAATGGTACATCATGCTAAATGGAGGGCAGTGGCAGCACATCAGACCATGCATGGCAGGAGGGAGGAGGCTAGTCCATGGATTCAGACAACAGAGGATAGGGAGGAGGTGGATGGGGCAGCAAGCAAACTGTTCAGAGAAGGTGGGTATTAGGAACTTTATTGTTTTTAAAATGTGTGTCTGTGCGAACTACTTAAAATATGAACAAGTATGCAGCATAATCTCACTTTTATTCCGTAAGAAGAGGACGTTTGTGACTGTGACTCCGGGCTTACTTGGCAGAAACGCGCCCTGACCCTCCACGCCCCATCGTAAAATGTAATGCCCGTGAAAAGGGTAGGTGGACGCAGTGTTATATAGAACATAGTCCAGAGAACACGATTGAAAATGAAAACTAGATATAGTATATGGTATAAAGTATGCACCAAAAAGTGTGATATAAGATGAACCGGGGCGTGAAATATAATATGCAATACATTGTGCGCAATGACAGATTCATTGGAGAGCGCAAGATAGCACAGGCACTAGCGCATGCTATGCGATATGCGCCTTGGAGTGTAATATGCAAAGGGCAGTGTTGTGTAACCTAACTAGTCTATAAAGTTGTAATATAAAATATGTGCTGGGGAGTGTAACGTTGCATATGCACTGTGACAAAGATATGGATCCCAGATTGTAATATGTATGGCATAGCGCTGTGCGTTATAACATAGGCATCAAGGCAGGCACGTTAGATGGGGCAATATAACCCGTGCGAAGGTAAGTGTGGCATGACATATTCACGGGGTGCTGTTACAGTGCACATGGGCTAGAGAGTGTCATAGCATACGCACTAGCTGGTGGAATACAACACAGAGGTGTGTGGCACTCGGCAGGCACTGGTGGGTGTAACACAG
Organism: Triturus cristatus; assembly: GCF_964204655.1. NCBI lineage: Eukaryota > Metazoa > Chordata > Amphibia > Caudata > Salamandridae > Triturus > Triturus cristatus. The sequence continues at coordinate 938,233,503 of NC_140579.1, forward strand.
CATTGGGCTCAGCCAGGAGCACGCTGTGACTCTCAAGTGAGGTTCGTCTCCTTTCCAGAGAGTAAAATAAAAAGTATTACACATCCGGCGGTGGATGTGTGTTTTGTTAACCGTGAGGGGGGTTTGGTTTGGTCGAATTTTTGTTGAATCCCCTTTGAATGGCTTGGTGTGCGTGTGTATTAAATGTGCCCGTCAATAGCTACCCATGTTTGTATAAATAAAAGACAAGGGTGTCTACTTGGAGAGTACCCACCGGTGGGATTAGGCACGGTAGGGCGTCAGACACGTCAGAGCTTCACTAGCGGTGTAAATACATTCCACGTGGATTCATTGTATGCATAGTCGCCTTTTAATGCATATCACGCAAATTGTCATGGTGATAGGTACATACGGTTTGTCCAGCATGTCCTAGGTGTTTCTATAAATATATATTTTTTTTAAATAATAAAAAACAAAGGCCGGCCCCGGGGGATGGGGTCCCCGGGGCCATAAGTGGCCTGTGGAGGGGGGCAATGCAGCCCCCCTCCAAATGAATGGAAAAAAAAAAAGGCCATGACCTGGGGGTTGGGGTCCCCGGGGCCGATTAAGGCCTTGGGAGGGGGGCCACGTGGCCTCCTTCCAAATTTATTATTTTCAACAAAAAAAATTAGGGTGCAGGCCCTGGGGGATGGGGTCCCCAGGGCCAATAAATTAGAACAAGAAGGGGGGGCCACACAGCCCTCCTTCTTAAAAAAATAAAATAAATAAAAGACCGGCATTGCGCCAGAGGCCACACCCCCTCCTTGCAGCACTCTGCAAACGCACCCCCTGGCCAGTTGTAAGTTGGGGTATTAATTCCCCTTCAATACTGAGGGTCCCTGAGGGCCAACTAGCCCAACAGGTATCTCCAGTATGCGCCAGGGAGCTGCGTTGCAGACAGGTGTTCTGAGGCCACACCCCTTTTTACACCTCTATGCAACGCAGCTCTGTGGCGCTTACTGGAGGTACCTAGTGGGCTAGTTTGACCCTAGGGACCCTTAGGATTCAAGGGGACTTAATCTCTCAACTTAGAACATCCACAGGGCGCGTTTACACAGTGGTGAAGGGAGGGGACGGGGCCTGAGGTGACGTATGCAAACACGCCCTGTGGCACGTTTTAAGTTGGAGAAATAATTCCCTTTCAATCCTGAGGGACCCTGGGGGCCAACTAGCCCACCAGGTGCTTCCAGTAAGCACCACTGCTCTGCGTTGCAGAGAGGTGGTGCAGGCCGTGCCCCTTTTTACACATCTCTGCAATGTTGCTTTCTGGACGTACCTAGTGGGCTATTTTGCCCCTAGGGACCCTCAGGATTCAAGGGGACTTAATATACCAACTTAAAACGGCCACAGGGCATGTTTACACAGTGGGGAAGGGAGGGGACAGGGCCTGAGGTGACGTGTGCAAACACGCCCAATGGCGCTTTTTAAGTTGGGGAAATAATTCCCTTTCAATCCTGAGGGACCCTGGGGGCCAACTAGCCCACCAGGTGCTTCCAGTAAGCGCCACTGCTCTGCGTTGCAGAGAGGTGGTGCAGGCCGAGCCCCTTTTTTACACCTCTCGGCAAAGGCGCTTACTGGACGTACCTAGTGGGCTATTTTGCCCCTAGGGACCCTCAGGATTCAAGGGGACTTAATCTCCCAACTTAAAAAACGGCCACAGGGCGTGTTTACACAGTGGGGAAGGGAGGGGACGGGGCCTGATGTGACATGTGCAAACACGCCCTATGGCGCGTTTTAAGTTGGGGAAATAATTCCCCTTCAATCCTGAGTCCCCTGGGGGCTAACTAGCCCACCAGGTGCTTCCAGTAAGCGCCACTGAGCTGCGATGCAGAGAGGTGGTCCAGGCCTTGCCACTTTTTACACCTCTCTGCAACGCAGCTCTGTGGCGCTTACTGGAGGTACCTTGTGGGATATTTTGACCCTAGGGACCCTCAGGATTAAAATGAACTTAATCTCTCAACTAAAAAGGCCACAGGGCGTGTTTACACAGTGGGGAAGGGAGGGGACGGGGCCTGAGGTGACGTGTGCAAACACACCCTGTGGCGCATTTTAAGAGGTAGATTTAATCCCCTGCCCTATTATATACTAGGGGCTTACAGAGGAGGTCATGCTAATCACAGGGGGACCCCAACGCATAGTGTTCCCTAGTGTATGTAGGTGTTTTCACTGTATTCTGAGTGTCTTTTAACATAGCACTGGCTCTAGGACTGGTTAGTCAGACTCAGCTACCACAAGTATCCGTCTGAAAAAGTTGAGGGTACAGGATGATTTTGCAACAAGGCTTCTTTCTGCTCTTCTGTTTGTTCTTTCTGCACGTTATCCTTCTTTTTGCACTTTTCTTCGTCTTTGAGGACTTCTGTTGCTTCTTTCTGCATTTCTTTTTTTTCTTTCTGTGAGTTTTTTCTTCTTTCTTCACATGTCCTATCTCTGTAGGCATAGTTAGAAATTAGCATTTAAAAAACCTTTGAAATTCACTGAAAAAACCGTAGGTTTCAGGGGCGTTATAGTTAGCTGGACTTTTCACTTGTACAAAACCATTGAAATTCCACGGTTATAGTTAGTTCAGCTAACTATAACTGAACTAGTGATGTCATTTGAGATGTCAACAGTGATGTCATCAGCGATGTTACTGACCATGTCATGAGTGATGTACTATGTGACGTCATCATCAGTGCATTGCGGGCGCGCGAGTTATAGTTAGCTGAACTAACTATAACGGGGGAATTTCAATGGTTTTGTACGAGTGAAAAGTCCAGCTAACTATAACGCCCCTGATACCTATGGTTTTTTCAGTGAATATATATATATACATATATATATTCACTGAAAAAACCATAGGTTTCACACACGTTATAGTTAGGAATTAGCATTTAAAAAACCTTAGAAATTCAGTGAAAAAACCATAGGTTTCACACATGTTATAGTTAGCTGGACATTTTACTCGTAAAAAACCAATGAAATTGCCCCGTTATAGTTAGTTCAGCTAACTATAACTCGCGCGCCCGCAATGCACTGCTGATGACGTCACATATTACATCACTCATGACATGGTCAGTGACATCACTCATGACATCACTGATGACATCTCAAATGACATCACTGATGACATCACTGATGACATCATCCAGTGAATGTGTGTTTTTCTGAAAATTAAATATGTTTTATATATGTATATCTCAAGGTCGATGGAAGAATAAATGGGTATATAAGTGTCTAAATGGATGATTTGTTTTTGAAAAATTGATTGTGTAACTGACTGATTAAGTGTATCTCTCACTTTGTGTATAAGTGGCTGCATGGGTTGGTGAGTAGCTACATGGGTGTCTATATAGGTTATTAGTTGTTTTTTTGAGTATCAGTCTGAGTGTCTGTATGGTACGGTGGGGGGTATTACGTAGTGCATAGATGCATGAATGAGTGACTCACTGTTTGTATGTGTTGAAGACAGCATGTGTGCAGGACTGTATGGGTGGATGAGTGTGTGTATGGGTGTGTTAGTGAGTGAATGACTGTCTCAATAGTGTCTTCAGGAGTAACTACATATGTTTTAAACTAGTATATGTGACTATTGGTGTATATATGTGAGTATATGTGAGAGGGAGAGATTGAAAGAGTTCCTGTATGAATAAGTATGTGTTTCTATAAGTGATTGTTTAAAAGACTAAGTATGTGTAAGTTTCCGTAGAAGTAAGTATGGTGGTGTGTGTATTACTGTATATGCAAGTAAATGTATGTTTTATTCTTTATTAGCATGAGTGACTATGTGTGTGAGTAACTCTATGGATGAGTGGCATTGTGTAACAGGATGTATAGATGTATGAGTACATATGATGAGTGAGTACATGTATGAGTGACTGTATAGGACTGTTGGTGAATGAGTGGATGTGTATGTGGATCTTAGAATTACTGAAGAGGTTGTTGTAACTGGTATTGGTATGTCCATTGTTTTGAAATTTTTAGTCTCTATTTTTGAATGTGTGTATCAAAGCTTATATTAAGGTGAGAGGAGGTCTGCCACTCTATCACAAGGATGATGTCATCAGTGATGTCATCAGTGATGTCATTTGAGATGTCATCAGTGATGTCATGAGTGATGTCACTGACCATGTCATGAGTGATGTAATATGTGACGTCATCAGCAGTGCATTGCGGGCGCACGAGTTATAGTTAGCTGAACTAACTATAACGGGGCAATTTCATTGGTTTTTTACGAGTAAAATGTCCAGCTAACTATAACATGTGTGAAACCTATGGTTTTTTCACTGAATTTCTAAGGTTTTTTAAATGCTAATTCCTAACTATAACGTGTGTGAAACCTATGGTTTTTTCAGTGAATTTCTAAGGTTTTTTAAATGCTAATTCCTAACTATAACGTGTGTGAAACCCATGGTTTTTTCAGTGAATTTGCAAGGTTTTTTAAATGCTAATTCCTAACTATAACGTGTGTGAAACCCATGGTTTTTTCAGTGAATTTGCAAGGTTTTTTAAATGCTATTTTTTTTTTTTATTCTTCATTTTTTTCAAACATATTTTTAATTTAATTTTCTTATCTTTTATAAAGACTATGCTTAAATTTTTAAAATCCTTAAATATTTTTTTATATATATTTTTTAAAATAAACGTAAAATTTATTTCCAGATTTTTTTTTTTTTTTTTTTATAGTACGCGTACCGTAAGCTCACGGTAAGCGTACGGTTTACGCAACGTCCGTAATCTATCTACGCTGCTTGCGTATAGTTACGTACTTTGCGTAGCCGCGCGTACTGCGCGTGGGACGCGTGCGCGCTTACGCAACACGCGCACGTTACGCGGAAGTGCCGGGGAGTGACTGTTATGCGCATGCGCGCAAGCGCGTGTCTTTTTTACGCGCACGCGTACTTTTTGCCGTAAGCGTACCGTAAGCGTACCGTAAGCGTACGGTTGGTCATGTGATCATGAAACACAACTTTTGATTGGTTGAAACTACTTTCAGTTCTAGAACTCTCCTACACCACACCCATTCCCCTCATTTCTGCTTGTGATCCCTTGGGAGAAGGAGCTGGTTTGTCTTTGGGATACGATGGCAGAACAGCAGAGCTCTTCTGAGAGTGAGGCTAGCACCAGCAGCACTGTCTTGAGGCAGAGAGCGAGGAAAGTAAAGCCTTCTTATGTTTGGGATTATTTTACTTTTCCAGAAGGCCAGCAAAAGGTGAATGCACCCTTAGTTACTTGCAAGCTGTGTAAGCGTGTACTTTCTAGAGGTAATCCTAACAGGAAGTATTCCTTTGGGAATCACACCATGAAGAGACACCTCCAGGATGTACACAGAAGGACACATGGTCATCTTTTTGGAGGTAACTCTTCAGAAAGACGAGCCAGTACATCCACAGCAGCTCAGCCTGGACCATCACCTGCAGGGCAGACTCCTTCTTCTGCAGGTCAGGTGAGCCCTTCATCTGTGGGGGGAGAATCTCCTTTTGCTGGCCCTCTGGAAATTAACCCTCGGTTTGCGAGGGTTGAAGTACGGTGCGCCACTTGTCACGATCTAATTACTTATAGGGAGACCAGTGTTTCCCTGGTGAACAGTAAAATAGATCAGCACACTTGTCGTACCGTCTAATATTCCCAATCTTTCTTTCCTCTGTCCCTGCATGAACACAACGGTTCTTTTAAGAGCCAACCTTATCTTTCATCTTTTTTTTACATATGTTTTTAAAAACTTTTTTTTATTTTTTTTTACCGTACGCGTACGGTAAGCGTACCTTTTTTTTTATTTTTTAAAAAAAACACTAAAAATCATTTATCACATTAGAAGGTCCTTGAGAGACTACAATTATTATTATTGACTTACCATACTCACTCAAAAAAATATTTATTCATTTGTTTTTTTTAAAAATAGTTTTTAAAATGAAAATCTCTTTTTACAATTTGAAATCACTTTTACAGACTGACACATTCTGAAACCTTTTTTTTAAATTTATTTAAATGCACATGTCCAAGCTGTTTTTTTTTCAGACCACCACCGTGTGTATTCTCTGTGACTGCCTACACTCCAGCAGGGGCAACCAGCCTTAGTGATGCTGAATGTATTTGCATTACAGACTTAAACCTGAAAACCCCACTCGCTTCTAATTACTGTGCATGACTATACATGGCAAGCACATGGGTGTGTGCTAAGCCTCTGCTTCTTCCCCCAAAAATTCGCTCCTCTTTTCCATCTACTGCAACTGTGAAATCACCAGAGCAAGACGCAATAAATCTCTGCCTATAATTCTTCTATGCACACAGAGTCATGTTTTCACATTAGTGCCAAAACGAAATTTCTTTGCCAATTTGAAAGCACACTTACTGCTCTTTTTTTTTCGGGCCAAGTGAAAATCTCTTTTTACAATTTGAAATCACTTTTACAGACTGACACATTCTGAAACCTTTTTTTTAAATTTATTTAAATGCACATGTCCAAGCTGTTTTTTTTTCAGACCACCACCGTGTGTATTCTCTGTGACTGCCTACACTCCAGCAGGGGCAACCAGCCTTAGTGATGCTGAATGTATTTGCATTACAGACTTAAACCTGAAAACCCCACTGGCTTGTAAATACTGTGCATGACTATACACGGCAAGGACATGGGTGTGTGCTAAGCCTCTGCTTCTTCCCCCAAAAATTCGCTCCCCCTTTCCATCTACTGCAACTGCGAAATCACCAGAGCAAGACGCAATAAATCTCTGCCTATAATTCTTCTATGCACACAGAGTCATGTTTTCACATTAGTGCCAAAACGAAATTTCTTTGCCAATTTGAAAGCACACTTACTGCTCTTTTTTTTTCGGGCCAAGTGAAAATCTCTTTTTACAATTTAAAATCACTTTTACAGACTGACACATTCTGAAACCTTTTTTTTAAATTTATTTAAATGCACATGTCCAAGCTGTTTTTTTTTCAGACCACCACCGTGTGTATTCTCTGTGACTGCCTACACTCCAGCAGGGGCAACCAGCCTTAGTGATGCTGAATGTATTTGCATTACAGACTTAAACCTGAAAACCCCACTCGCTTCTAATTACTGTGCATGACTATACATGGCAAGCACATGGGTGTGTGCTAAGCCTCTGCTTCTTCCCTCAAAAATTCGCTCCTCTTTTCCATCTACTGCAACTGTGAAATCACCAGAGCCAGACGCAATAAATCTCTGCCTATAATTCTTCTATGCACACAGAGTCATGTTTTCACATTAGTGCCAAAACGAAATTTCTTTGCCAATTTGAAAGCACACTTACTGCTCTTTTTTTTTCGGGCCAAGTGAAAATCTCTTTTTACAATTTGAAATCACTTTTACAGACTGACACATTCTGAAACCTTTTTTTTAAATTTATTTAAATGCACATGTCCAAGCTGTTTTTTTTTCAGACCACCACCGTGTGTATTCTCTGTGACTGCCTACACTCCAGCAGGGGCAACCAGCCTTAGTGATGCTGAATGTATTTGCATTACAGACTTAAACCTGAAAACCCCACTTGCTTCTAATTACTGTGCATGACTATACATGGCAAGCACATGGGTGTGTGCTAAGCCTCTGCTTCTTCCCCCAAAAATTCGCTCCCCCTTTCCATCTACTGCAACTGTGAAATCACCAGAGCAAGACGCAATAAATCTCTGCCTATAATTCTTCCATGCACACAGAGTCATGTTTTCACATTAGTGCCAAAACGAAATTTCTTTGCCAATTTGAAAGCACACTTACTGCTCTTTTTTTTTCGGGCCAAGTGAAAATCTCTTTTTACAATTTGAAATCACTTTTACAGACTGACACATTCTGAAACCTTTTTTTTAATTTTATTTAAATGCACATGTCCAAGCTGTTTTTTTTTCAGACCACCACCGTGTGTATTCTCTGTGACTGCCTACACTCCAGCAGGGGCAACCAGCCTTAGTGATGCTGAATGTATTTGCATTACAGACTTAAACCTGAAAACCCCACTCGCTTCTAATTACTGTGCATGACTATACATGGCAAGCACATGGGTGTGTGCTAAGCCTCTGCTTCTTCCCCCAAAAATTCGCTCCCCCTTTCCATCTACTGCAACTGTGAAATCACCAGAGCAAGACGCAATAAATCTCTGCCTATAATTCTTCTATGCACACAGAGTCATGTTTTCACATTAGTGCCAAAACGAAATTTCTTTGCCAATTTGAAAGCACACTTACTGCTCTTTTTTTTTCGGGCCAAGTGAAAATCTCTTTTTACAATTTGAAATCACTTTTACAGACTGACACATTCTGAAACCTTTTTTTTAAATTTATTTAAATGCACATGTCCAAGCTGTTTTTTTTTCAGACCACCACCGTGTGTATTCTCTGTGACTGCCTACACTCCAGCAGGGGCAACCAGCCTTAGTGATGCTGAATGTATTTGCATTACAGACTTAAACCTGAAAACCCCACTCGCTTCTAATTACTGTGCATGACTATACATGGCAAGCACATGGGTGTGTGCTAAGCCTCTGCTTCTTCCCCCAAAAATTCGCTCCTCTTTTCCATCTACTGCAACTGTGAAATCACCAGAGCAAGACGCAATAAATCTCTGCCTATAATTCTTCTATGCACACAGAGTCATGTTTTCACATTAGTGCCAAAACGAAATTTCTTTGCCAATTTGAAAGCACACTTACTGCTCTTTTTTTTTCGGGCCAAGTGAAAATCACTTTTACAGACTGACACATTATGAAACCACCATGTGTAACTACAACAAAAACAATTCCCATTTCTATTATTCATTTCTTAAGTTACCACATACATCCCCTCTCAAACTGTAAACTCACCTTTAAAATTAGTTAGTTGTGAAAGAAATGTGACACTCAAACAGCAGATTATCAGAGCCAGGATCTCTGTTGTGTTCACCTCTCTCCTCTCAGCAGAACCAGATAATGGCAAACTTTCCCTCTATTTTTCCACACATATACATGTAAGTTTCAAATCTCAGTGCTTCCCCCTTTTTTTCAAATGTAATGACACATTTCTATTGGTTGAAAACCAACCCTTTTCCAAAAGTACCCTGCCCCCAACTTGACTTCTGCCTAGTACCCTTCCCCCAACTTGACTTCTGCCTGCTACCATAGCAACAGCTCATGGAACACTGCTGTGTGCAGTTAGGTCAGAAGTTCGACACACAATGTTTCAATTCCACAGAGCAAGAGTGCTTGACTTTTCAAACCTAACAGCAAATCCATAGTACTGTTCTTTGGTTACACATTTTTTTGTACCAATACAAAACATGCTTCTATTAATTTTCACATACAGCCTAGTTTTTTTTCTAGAATGGTATGAAACAGCCAATCAGTTCTTTTTGTTTTGTAAAAAATATGTATGCCTCCATTTCCAAACTGTCTTTCTTTTCATATTGCCATTCTACTGAAAGACACCTCCTGAGTGCATCCAGTTCTCCTTTGAAGATGTTCACAGTGTGGATTGTAGGGCACAGCTATGTCTTCTGGAGTGAAAAGTTTGCAGAGAAAACAGATATGGTGAGAGACCTTGCTTTGCCAAATGTAGACATTAAATGGATTGGTCAGAGAGGGTTAAAGTGGCACCAATTGATGCCATTGGTGAAATCCTTCATTCAAATCCAACACCCTGACCTCATAATAGTGCACTGTGGTGGCAATGACCTAGGCACTTTGACTGGGGTAGGTCTGGAAATGCTTATGAAGGACACCTTTGCACAACTGTTTACACTTTTCCCTAAAACTGCCTTTGTGTTTTCCAACATATGCCAAAGGCAAAAATGGAACTGGTCCAATCATTTCTGTCCACAGATTGACAAAGCAAGAAAGCACGTCAACAAATCTGTTTCTGCTTTCCTCCGTGACTATGGTATGGGTGCCATTTACCACAACAACTTGCGTTACGACATGCAAGACATTTATAGAGGAGATGGTGTGCACTTCAATGATGAAGGGAACAGAGTCTTCCTCTTGAACCTTAGACTCTGCATCGGTACTTACTTGTAGGTACCACTAAAAAAATGACTCCATAAACACAACAGCTCTTTTTAGAGCTCCCTAATTTCTAAACTCTTAAATCTGCTTTTCATTTATTTTTTTTTATTTTTTTTACCGTACGCTTACCGTAAGCTTACCGTACGCGTACCCCGTGATTTTTTTTAAAATCAATAAATGTTTTTTTTGTACTTTTCTGTCCTTCTTTGACCCCCTTACAATTGTTAGGGGGTCTGTAACTCTCCTCATTGCCCCCTTTCCTTGTTTTCACTCTTTTTTTTCAGAGTGAAATACACAAAATGGCGGCCGCCGCTTCCTGGTTTCGGCCGATTCGAATGTTTACTAAGATCTAAGAGCCAATCAGAATCGCGCTCGCGCACGCCACCGTACGCTTACCGTAAGCGTACGGTAAGCGTACCGTAAGCGGGCTCAGATATATATATTGATTTAAAGGCTATTTTCTCAGAATCTACTGAACAGATTTACACCAAACCTACAAAAGGCACTTCCTTGACCTAGGGACTACCTCTCTGCCAAATTTTGAGTAATTCTGTTCAGCCGTTCGGGCTGTAGCTCGTTCTAAAGGTCCTATGGAAAAATGCATGGGAAAAACGCGTTTTGGGACCCCCCTTTTATCTCAGCCCCCGCTTGACGGATCCCCCCGAGACTTTCAGGGTAGGAGCGGAGCGTAGCGCCCCACCTATTTTGAGAAATTCGCGAGGATTCGTCGACCAGCGCCAAAGTTATTCAAAATAGAATGTTGCGGATTTCCTATGGAAACGTGGTCCTAACTATAACTACCTACTGGCGACCGCCAGTAGGTAATATATAAATATATATATTCACTGAAAAAACCATAGGTTTCACACACATTATAGTTAGGAATTAGCATTTAAAAAACCTTGCAAATTCACTGAAAAAATCATAGGTTTCACACATGTTATAGTTAGCTGGACATTTCGCTCGTAAAAAACCCTGGAAATTACCCCGTTATAGTTAGTTCAGCTAACTATAACTCGCGCACCCGCAATCCACTGCTGATGACGTCACATATTACATCACTCATGACATGGTCAGTGACATCACTCATGACATCACTGATGACATCTCAAATGACATCACTGATGACTTCATCCAGTGAATATGTGTCTTTCTGAAAAATAAATATATTTTATATATGTATATCTAAAGGTTAATGGAAGAATAAATGGGTAAATAAGTGTCTAAATGGATGTTTTTTTTTGTAAAATTAATTGTATAACTGACTTATTAACAGTATCTTAGTGAACACTGATGACATCATCGATTGAGTATTTGTTTCTGAACAATTTTAATATGTTTAATATATATAGGGAAAGGCCAGTTGAAGAATAAGTGGGTGTACACGTTTGTAAATGGATGATTTTCTGTGGTGTGTAACTGACTCTATGTGAATCATTAAATGTATCTTACTGCAGACTAGTGATTAAACTGTGTAAATGTTTCTATATGTCTGTATGTTGGTGTATAAGTGGCTGCATGGTTTTGTGAATAGCTATATGAGTGTCTATTTGAGTTATTGATTGTTTGTCTCAGTATCGGTATGGGTTCCTGAGTGTTTGTGTGGGTAGGGTATGTGTTACTCTGTGACTAGGTGTGTGAGTGGCTGAATCTATGGGTGCATGGTTTTAAGAGTGCATCTGTGATGGACTGTATGGTTGAGTGAGTGTATGTATGGGTATGTTAGTGATTGAATGTATACCTCAGTGGTACATTTGTGACTAACTACATATTTGAATGGCAGTATATATGCGTGTAAGAGTGTATAAGTGGGTAGATGTGAGAGTGTGTGATTGTGAGAGTGACTGTATGGATGAGTGTGTGCTTGTATCAGTGATTCTATAAGAGCGTAAGAATGTGGTACTATTTTTGAGTAAGTGAACTTGAGTGTGTATAACCGCATAGGTGAGTAAATGGGAGTGTGATTATTTGCATGACTGACTAGGTGTGAGAGTAGCTCTATGGATGATTGGTGGTTTGTGAGTGTCTATATAGGTGTATAAATGCATATGATAGTCTTGTATGGAGTGACTGTAAGTATGAGTGACGGTACAAGTGAATGAGTGGAGGTGTATGTAGACCTAAGAGTTAATAAGTGGGTATGTAGTTATTGGTATTGCAGTATGTGTGGTTTTGAGAATGGAACTGTGAAATTTTTAGTCGGTGTATCAAAGGTTATATTAGGGTGTGAGAAGATGTGGTAATTTATCACATGGATGACGTCATCAGTGATGTCATTTGAGATGTCATCAGTGATGTCATGAGTGATGTCACTGACCATGTCATGAGTGATGTAATATGTGACGTCATCAGCAGTGGATTGCGGGCGCACGAGTTATAGTTAGCTGAACTAACTATAACGGGGGAATTTCCAGGGTTTTTTATGAGCAAAATGTCCAGCTAACTATAACATGTGTGAAACCTATGGTTTTTTCAGTGAATTTGCAAGGTTTTTTAAATGCTAATTCCTAACTATAACGTGTGTGAAACCTATGGTTTTTTCAGTGAATTTGCAAGGTTTTTTAAATGCTAATTCCTAACGATAACGATTGTGAAACCTATGTTGTTTTTAATTAATTTGCAAGGTTTTTTAAATCCAATTTTTTTTTAATTATTTCTTTTGAGATTTTTTTTTTAAACAATATGCTACCTATGTATATAATCATAGATTTACTGTATCCTGCAATATGGAATGGTTCACCTTTTTTAAATAAATGTTTAGATATAGTTGAACAACATAGTTAATATCTTCTACAAACCTTTATACTTTTTATTTATTTATTTTTTTAGGATTTTTTACCGTGCGTGTACGGTAAGCTTACGGTACGTGTACGGTACGCTATAAGTACGGTGCGCGTACGTAATATCTATGCTCCATGTGCGCATGCGTACGCGATTTACGTACGCATCCGTACTTCGTCTGCAACGCGTATGCGCTTGCTTCCTACTCGCATGCGCGTGTTTTATTTTTTGCGTGTGCACCTTACGCAGAACCACCATACGCGCATGCGCGTGTGCCTCTAATGCGCATGCGCGCGTGCGCGCGTCTTATGTACGTTCATGCGTACTTTTACCGTGCGCGTACAGTAAGCATACGGAGCGCGCACGGTAGGTCATGTGATCCAGAAACAACACTTTTCATTGGTTTAAACATCTTTCATTTCCAGAAACTTCCAACACCACACCCATTCCCCTCATTATTGCTTGTGATTCCCTAGGAGAAGGAGCTGAAGTGTCTTTGGGATACAATGGCAGAGCAGCAGTCCTCTTCTGGGAGTGAGCAGGACAGCATTATCAGACAGAGAAAGAGGAAACAGAAGGATTCTTTTGTCTGGCAATATTTTACATTTCCAGAGGGGCAGAAGAAAGTCAATGCTCCATTAGTCACCTGCAAACTTTGTGAGCGTGTCTTGTCTAGAGGAGATCCAAAGAAGAAGTTCTCTTTTGGAATCCTCACTATGTTCAGACACATTAGGGATGTACATCCCAAGACTTTTGCTCGAGCTACTGCAGCAACCCCTTCAGCAGCTCAGCCGAGCACATCCGCAGCTGCTCAGCCGAGTACATCTTCGGCAGCTCAGCCAAGCACTTCCTCTGCGGTGGGAGCGTCACCCTCTTCTGCTCCTCTGGACATTTACCCTCGGTTTCAGAGTGTACATATAAGGTGTAATACTTGCTACTCTCTTATTGCTTTTGGGGAGTCTAGTATTCCTCTAATTGACAATAAGATTGAGCAGCACAAGTGCGGTACCTTATAATATTGCCATTCTTTCCTTCCTCTATCCCTGTATTAACACAACGGCTCTTTTAAGAGCCACCTTACCTCACAATTTTTTTTTATTTTTTTAATCACTTTTTTTTTTTTTTTCTACTGTACGCGCACCCATTTAAAAAAAAAAAATAATAAAATAAAATCTTTATTTCACCCTTCAAGGTACTTGAGGGACCACAAGGGAAATGAGAAAAGCAGAGTGAGGAGAAGTGAATGTGTGATAAATACAGATATTTCAAACTTACCTGACCAACAAAATAACTAAATTATCAATAAATGGTTTTTTTTAATTGCTAGAAAAAAGGATTAATTTTCCTAAATTTTCTTTCTCAATCTGTAAAAAAAGAAAAAAAGTATTAATATTTAACAATACATTTTAGAATACAGTACACATATTTTCCTATTTAAAAAAACAATATTTTGCCCTTTTTTGCTGTTTTCAGAATATATTGAATTTCACTGTAAATCGTGAAACCAATTGCATTCATCACTTAACAGCGGGCAAAAAAATTAACAATCTGAAAGATTGTTTAAAAAAAGCCCTGAATCTCTTCTCAGTAAAACATACCTTTATAGAAATGTAACATATTTAATAAAAACAATAACTATTTGCAATAAATATCGGCTGTAAATCTTGTTGCTTAAGCACATACACCAAAATAATATCTGTCAAAGAAGTCCACAAGAGAAATTTTTACCTTTCCATGAGGCCAAATGGTAATTTTTAAATTCTTTTTTGATGAAATATCCAATGGTAATCCAATAAAATGCAAAAATGATTTGTTCAGATGTTGCAATTTGTATCTAAAATTTTGGTTTCTGAAAAATTAAAAAGGAATTTGGTAATTCTGCAGGCAAACGTTACTTGAAAATCAATTGAGAATCATTACACAGTGTCCAGCCTTTTTCACATTTAAGATAAACTGTGTAATGACCAGAAGTTATAGATGGTCCATCATGGAAAATTATTGCAACTGCACCAAAAGTTTTTCCAGATATTGATAATTGATGTCCTGTAAACTTCTTTATTAAAGTGTCCAATTTTGAACCATCAGCTCTACAACATTGCATCATTAAAATTACATACTGTCCATATTTCTTTAAAAATAACGTTGAAAACATGCCTGATTTACATTTAGAACATTCCATGTTGTGATTGGCATCTTTAACTAATTTACTAAAAGTCACTGATTTAGTCTCTGGTAATGTTAAATATATAAACCTTTCTGAATCAACATTAGAGCTGCATGTGTTGAAACAGTTTTCACAACTATGTTCCCATTTATAAGAGAGACCAAACATTTTCTATTTCTACCCCTTCTTCTTCCAGTACCATAAGGATATACATCAAGAATTCCTGTGCATCTTGCTGGACATTTTGAGTAAACTGTGTACATCCTGAACATACATCTAAAAGTTTTCTAACATCAGAAGCACTTTCTATTTTAGTTTTATAGATACTGATCTTCTCAAAAAGAAAACTCATCAGAGAACAACATCTTTTTTCATGATTTACTATTATCTGCTCTTGCAAACTTTCAAGATAAAATACAACATTCAGCACTACATTAGCGTAGCAGTTGACACCAGAGCTATTTTCAAAATGACAACCAACAACCTCTTGAACATTGTCCTTTTTTTTTTTGCTTGAAATCACATCACTCTCCTTTTGTTTTCTCTTCTGTACATCCTCATTACAGATATTCTCAATTCTCCTTTTCCGAGAAACAACACGTTTTTCAAACACAGGATACTGACCTAAATGAGGAGCATAGGTTCTTCTTAATCTATTATACTCCTTTACACAATTTGCATCAGCACTAACTTTTGAGTCATCAAAGTCTATCATGAATAAACCAGATAATGTTTTCACTCGTGACACAGCAACATATGCCATACCTTCTTTGAACACAGTAGAACCAATGTTTACAAAAGCACTATCTACAGTTAATCCTTGAGATTTGTGAATAGTTACAGCATATGCTAGAGAAAACGGAAACTGCTTCCTACGTACATATAAGTCTTTTACAAGCAAAAACCGGACTGAACAACGACTAATGTCTTTAACCTCTTCAATCTCATCAAATTTTATTTTTAAAAATTCAATCCCATCTTTTTTCTGGTATTTCACAAAACCCACAACTTTACCCATAGCTCCATTCACTAAACCTTTTTCTACATCCAAATTTCTTCTTAAAAATACTTGACATTTCATACAATCATAAAGATTTTTTTCTAATCCAGCTGTTTTCGAAATGTTCTTCTCTAGAGAATCCAATTTATTTTTCAATTTGCCTGTTAATGTAATAGTAATTCCTTCATGCTGAATTTTGTCCACTGCTTCCATTTTCTTAATCTCTTCCTTTTCCAATTTCAAAAGTTCCTCATTGAATATCGAGCATTCACGTAGTGTTGGCATTAAGTAGATTACAGTATTTTTTTCTGCAATGTTCTGGTATATTTTCTCTGCAACTATTTCTTCACTTGGAAATAAATTATGTAGCAACCGACTCTGTAATGCTTTTCTGCCAACTTCTGTGAGTAGTCCAATTCTGATATCTTTCAGAATACTTGCATAATCTTCATCATTTGTTTGCCTCATATTGGTAGTGAGTTCTTTGTACTCAAAGAATGACCAAATATTCGCATTACCAATACTTCCTAATGACTTCTTCGTGTCTTCATGTGTCACAGTATTAAACACTGGTTGTCCTTTAACTGGAGTGAGCTGCAGAAGATCTCCAAAAACTATAACATGTTTCCCACCAAATAACACGTCATAGTCTCTCTTTAGAATTTGCTGCATTCTTAAATGCACAAAGGCAAGCATTAAGTTTGATACCATGCTTACCTCATCAATAATGAGATCTTGCATCTTCTTTAACACTCTTGAAACTTCGAATCATGCTTCTCCTGTTAGCTTGTGATATTCTATTTTGTTCTCATGCTCCACAGGTAACATTAGCAAGCGATGTAAGGTAATTCCTTTTATGTTATATGCTGCTAACCCAGTTGGAGCAGTAACAACACAAGACAAAGTTGAATCTGTTTTTTGCAGTAGGTAGCTTCTGATGACTTTAATTAAGAAACTCTTTCCTGTTCCAGCTTGACCACTCACATACATCCTGATTGGTTCAAATGATGTGCATGAGCACTCTTTCTTTTCATGTAGTAATCCATGATCAATTTTTTTGTGACTTCTTCATAAATTTGTTGTTGTTCTTCATACAGTTGCTGTTCCAAATTTGGTAAGTCTATTAAATCTTCCTGAGCTTGATTCATAGCTGTTTCCACTTCAGTCATTGCTATTGCAGCTTCCTTTTCTCTGATTGGTTGTCCTAGGGGATATTGACTGAGCGTTCCAGAACTTTGACTGTCTTGAGAACTGTCTCTAGCTACTTCAACTGCAATTGTAGCTTCCTGTT
This sequence comes from Triturus cristatus, assembly GCF_964204655.1. NCBI lineage: Eukaryota > Metazoa > Chordata > Amphibia > Caudata > Salamandridae > Triturus > Triturus cristatus. Next base: position 938,250,731 of record NC_140579.1, read on the forward strand.
CAATTTCTTCATTTAACATTTGTACATAATTTGTGAAAGTACTGCATTCAATCGTATCTTTACATGCATTAAAGGAATCTTCATAGCTGTGAAAATCTCCAAGTAATTCATCCTCTGAACGCCATGGTTTAAACAGCTGTAAAAGTGCTAAGCAGTAAAATTCCTTTTTGTCAGGAGTGTCGCAACTCAGCTTCCTGTGATTAATCAAACTTCCTTTTGTTTGCTTCACCAAACATCCCTTCTCACCAATGACTTTATATTTTCCATTGTTGATGTCTTCTGTGGCGTTCCGTGTAAAAATGTAGTTCTGCAGCACTTCACAGAGACACATGTTCTCAAGATTACGACTTGTTTTTGGGTAATATGTGTCCAACATATTTGATTTCAAAATATCCGTACTTTCCGGGTCGTTCTCTGCCAAATATTCAATTTCTCCAACAGATTTCAGTACCCGATTTCGCATTCCTGCAAGGCCTAAACTTAACCAAATTATTCTTCTGGATTTGGAGTACAGACTTGCAGATGATAACCTTTTCTTTACTCTTGTACTTTCGTCGACAGTAATTTCCACACCAATGACTTTGGAAACGTAAAACTTGCTCTTTTAAGTTTTTCTCTTCTGTGCTTTTAGGTATAGCACATGTTGCATATTCTTCGATGAAACTTAAAACTGCATCATCAGAATCTGTTCCAAATTTTGGGGCATCCTTGATCCACAACAGCATATGAATATGAGGAGCACCTCTTGCTTGGTACTCTTTTCTCCAAAAGAAATCCACAACTTCTCCAAGAGGTGGATTTTTTTTATTGCAGATGAAGGACATCATAGCCTCAAATCTATGATTGAAATATCTGCAAACATTAACCGGATCCAATGAGCACAATTCTCCTGCTGTCTTGTATTGGATGTTTTCAATATTTGAATTTGCCTCTCGAAGAAAATCCAGAAGATCATCCCAAGCGTACTCAGCACAGCTTAGGGTGAGAAACCATTTAGGAGTTCCTAAATTCCGTAACATACATTTCAATTCTCCATGGCGTCGGTACCAATATTCATTAGTTCCACGCTGACAAGCCATCAGATTCATCAATTGTGATTCCAAATGATCATCTCGCTGTTGCACTTTGTTCATAAAATACTTTGCAGACACATTATGTAGATGTACTCCACTTTTTAAAATGTGATTTACTGCATAAGATAGTGCAGACAAGTCACTTTCAAATAAAAGATGGAACAAATAAGGAATACTTTGACGAAATCTTGGATCTTCTGCATATAATCTTGTAGTCCGATACTCAGAAGCAGGAATCTGTACTGGACGTTCATCATATCGTCCACCTTTTCCTGTAGGAAACAGCTGGGGAAAACAACGAGCTTCCAAGCTCTCCTCCCATACACTCACGGGAGTTCCTTGTGCTTTTTTCATCTGAAACAGATCAATAGTGTTTGCCATAACTTCTTTTGAATGAAGAGGATGTATGCTGAAATGTTCATAAATTTCTTCTTCTTTTGACTTATCCACTTTTTCAATTTGCCCAGCTGGTATTCCTGAGTCTGGTAGTAAAACTTCTTCATTTTCATCCATATAAATTGTTTCATACCATTTATTATTTCTTTTCAAATATAAATTTGCTCTTTATACTTTTCGTACATCTACCAGCTCCTGCCAAATTTTCTTATTCTTTGTTGGTACTCCATTAACCAGAATAACTAATGGTTCAGTTTCCAATCTATCTGCATCAATTGTTTCCATATTTGTTTTCAAATCCAATGGCAAATAGACAACTCTTCCTTTTAAACCTCTTTGTAAATCCGAAGGAGGTAATTTACCTGTTTTTGGCTCCATACGCACTATGGTCTGAAACGGATGGACACACTGAATGAGTATAAACTCATACGTATTTAAATCAGAAAGTTCTGCAGGAATATCAACCAATTCTAAATTATTATGTACAGCTCTGGCTGGCATTCTATTTTCTTCTAACTTGTTATAACAGTATTTACAAATACGCTAATCTTCACCCAAATCAAAACTATTTTCCAGAAATATATATGTTGCAAAATCCTTCCACTTATAATTATCTTCACTTTCACTTTTTTTATACAGATCAACATTTCTTGTTTGAATTTTGTAATGGCTTCTCCGGCAACAAATACAAGTAATATTTGGTCTTTCATTAGAGATGATAGTACATTTTGTCATTTGATCTTCAAAATTTTTACTAACAGTGGGTTCTACATTCTCTTCCACATTTTCTTCAATAACTGTGTCATTACCTGCACTTTCTTGTTCCGGACCAAAGTAACAAAACTGAATTTCATCAGTAACCTTCTGTACATCTGATACAGATCCACGGAACAGAGCCCTATTCAACTCATTTAACTTTTGTGCTGGACTTTTAGCAAAATACAATCTTCTCGCAAACTTTCTCATTTCAGTATGATGAACTGCCAGCATCCTAAAATGGTGAAAAACACTTTGGCAAACTTTCCTAGAAAGACAAGCCAGAGAATGTCCTAGCAAACCAGTATTCTCTCTCACTCTACATGGATCTAGTCTTTGAAGCACCTTAATCTTCTGTTTAACACTTTTTTTTACTATATTCTCTTAGAAACTCACGTTTATCAATAGATTCTTGTCGTACAGTGCAAATACTACTACAATTCCAAGTGTACACTGGGGCTTTAGGACGTCTCCCCATAACCTCATCAGCTATCACTTCTTCCTCATTTCTTGGAACCATTTTCTTCTTTTCCATTACACAACCATCTTTCACTTCATAAGCACGACCTCTGGTGTCAACTGCATGCAGCAAACTATTACTTTGAAGATAACTCTCTTCATTAAAAAATGGTTCAGTACTTGAACTATGCATCCATTCTCCTAAAAACACTTTACAAAAATTATTTCTTTTCACTACTCTTTTCGTTTTGCTTTGTGACTTCATTACATTGACCATTTCATCTAATGTACGGATCCTGTTCTAAATTAAAATGAATAGTTTTCTTTTTAAATCTAAAGCCTTAGCTACAATTGATTCAATATCTTTCTTTCTCTTATAAAATTTCGCTTTCTTCTTATATTTTTTAACATCCTTTAGCTAATTGGACATCACTCTTTTCTGAAACATTTTTCTACGAATGTCTTTAAATGCTGTTTTTCTTTTTAAGTCAATCTTTATTGCTTCTGATTGTACATTAGCATTTAGTAATTTCTCACTTTTGTCCTGTTGTTTTCTACTTGACACACTATTTGCAGTGGGGACATTTTTCACATTTTTTCTTTTTTTGAAGATATTTTTAAAAACATCCTTAGTCTGCTTACCAGAAGACTTTTTCTTTTTTCCAACATGAGGATCTTCAACTAATTTGGGTCCTCCGGTTGTCTTCAAATATAAATGTTTTTTCTGTTCTTTTCTCTTTCTTGATTGTATAGGCATCTTTAATTTATTTCACTGTTGTTCAGCAATACCTGAAAGAAACTAAAAAAAAATACCTTTATGTAATTTAAATATATTACTATTTTTTTTTTAGCTTTTCAAATCTTATAATACTATCTACCCCTTTTCTACGATTGAAAAACACAATAAAACCAACATGAATTAAAGCTTTCCCTTTCCTGCGAATGCAATTCTAAAAGAACCAGAGTAACACAAATTGAATCTCTCACAACAATTCCTGTGTGCGCACAGACTCATGTTGTGATTCTAGGCAGAAAACGAAATTTGTTTTGCAATTTGAAAGCACACTTACTACTGTGGTAGAGCAAATGATAATTACTCTAACAGTCTGACACATTTTCATTATAGTTTTCAGAAACAGAATAGAGCACATGTCCAAACAGCTTTTTGAGACCATGAACATGTGTAACCTGGATGACGTACTACACTCTAGCAAAGGAAATGAGCCTTGGTGATGTTCAATGTATTAGCGTTACTCACTGCTATCTGAAACACCACACAGTGCTGAATAGTAAGCATGACTGTACATGAGAAACAGCTTGCTCTCTGCTAAGAGGGTGCTTCTGGAGACTGTCTACTGTCAGGTGCAAGAGAGATCTGCATGGACGCTTGCACAACTGCATAAACACTGGAGACATGTATGTAAGACTACATGTCTGGAAGTAAAATCTACCATGTTGATTTCAAATGTGTTAGCATTGCCCTCTCATTTGTGACATACTAATTTGGGCTGAATGCTAACCAACACAGTTCATGAAAACAAGCTTCTCCTTTCCTACGAATGCAATTCTAAAAGAACCAGAGTAACACGAATTGAATCTCTGACAACAATTCCTGTGTGCACACAGACTCATGGTGTGATTCTAGGCAGAAAACGAAATTTGATTTGCAATTTGAAAGCACACTTACTACTGTGGTAGAGCAAGTGATAATTACTCTAACAGTCTGACACATTTTCATTATAGTTTTCAAAAACAGAATAGAGCACATGTCCAAACAGCTTTTTGAGACCATGAACATGTGTAACCTGGATAAAGTACTACACTCCAGCAAAGGAAATGAGCCTTGGTGATGTTGAATGTATTAGCGTTACTCACTGCTATCTGAAACACCACACAGTGCTGAATAGTAAGCATGACAGTACAGGAGAAACAGCTTGCTCTCTGCTAAGAGTGTGCTTCAGGAGACTGTCTACTGTCAGGTGCAAGAAAGATCTGCATGGACGCTTGCACAACTGCATAATTACTGGAGACATGTATGTAAGACTACATGTGTGGTAAGGGTTAATAGGAGTTTTGAACATGTAGGAACTACATGACCCATTGCACGATTGGAAGTAAAATCTACCATGTTGATTTCAAATGTGTTAGCATTGCCCTCTCATTTGTGACATATTAATTTGGGCTGAATGCTAACCAACACAGTTCATGAAAACAAGCTTCCCCTTACCTACGAATGCAATTCTAAAAGAACCAGAGTAACACAAATTAAATCTCTGAAACAATTCCTGTGTGCACAGACACTCATGGTGTGATTCTAGGCAGAAAACAAAATTTGATTTGCAATTTGAAAGCACACTTACTACTGTGGTAGAGCAAGTGATAATTACTCTAACAGTCTGACACATTTTCATTATAGTTTTCAGAAACAGAAAAGAGCACATATCCAAACAGCTTTTTGAGACCATGAACATGTGTAACCTGGATGACGAACTACATTCCAGCAAAGGAAATGAGCCTTGGTGATGTTAAATGTATTAGTGTTACTCACTGCTATCTGAAACACCACACAGTGCTGAATAGTAAGCATGACTGTACAGGAGAAACAGCTTGCTCTCTGCTAAGAGTGTGCTTCTGGAGACTGTCTACTGTCAGGTGCAAGAGAGATCTGCATAGACGCTTGCACAAAAGCATAAACACTGGAGACATGTATGTAACACTACATGTGTGGTAAGGGTTAATAGGAGTTTTAAACATGTAGGAACTACATGACCCATTGCACGAGTGGAAGGAAAATCTACCATGTTGATTTCAAATGTGTTAGCATTGCCCTCTCATTTGTGACATATTAATTTGGGCTGAATGCTAACCAACACAGTTAATGAAAACACGCTTCCCCTTTCCTATGAATGCAATTCTAAAAGAACCAGAGAAACACAAATTAAATCTCTGACAACAATTCCTGTGTGCACACAGACTCATGGTGTGATTCTAGGCAGAAAACGAAATTTGATTTGCAATTTGAAAGCACACTTACTACTGTGGTAGAGCAAGTGATAATTACTCTAACAGTCTGACACATTTTCATTATAGTTTTCAGAAACAGAATAGAGCACATGTCCAAACAGCTTTTTGAGACCATGAACATGTGTAACCTGGATAACATACTACACTCTAGCAAAGGAAATGAGCCTTGGTGATGTTCAATGTATTAGCGTTACTCACTGCTATCTGAAACACCACACAGTGCTGAATAGTAAGCATGACTGTACATGAGAAACAGCTTGCTCTCTGCTAAGAGTGTGCTTCTGGAGACTGTCTACTGTCAGGTGCAAGACAGATCTGCATAGACGCTTGCACAAAAGCATAAACACTGGAGACATGTATGTAACACTACATGTGTGGTAAGGGTTAATAGGAGTTTTAAACATGTAGAAACTACATGACCCATTGCACGAGTGGAAGGAAAATCTACCATGTTGATTTCAAATGTGTTAGCATTGCCCTCTCATTTGTGACATATTAATTTGGGCTGAATGCTAACCAACACAGTTCATGAAAACAAGCTTCCCCTTTACTACGAATGCAATTCTAAAAGAACCAGAGTAACACAAATTAAATCTCTGACAACAATTCCTGTGTGCGCACAGACTCATGATGTGATTCTAGGCAGAAAACGAAATTTGATTTGCAATTTGAAAGCACACTTACTACTGTGGTAGAACAAGTGATAATTACTCTAACAGTCTGACACATTTTCATTATAGTTTTCAAAAGCAGAAAAGAGCACTTGCCCAAACAGCTTTTTGAGACCATGAACATTTGTAACCTGGGTGACTGACTACACTCCAGCAAAGGAAATGAGCCTCGGTGATGTTGAATGTATTAGCGTTACTCACTGCTATCTGAAACACCACACAGTGCTGAATAGTAAGCATGACTGTACAGGAGAAACAGCTTGCTCTCTGCTAAGAGTGTGCTTCTGGAGACTGTCTACTGTCAGGTGCAAGAGAGATCTGCATAGACGTTTGCACAAAAGCATATACACTGGAGACATGTATGTAACACTACATGTGTGGTAAGGGTTAATTGGAGTTTTGTACATGTAGGAACAACCTTACCCATTGCATGATTAAAAGTAAAATCTACCATATCAATTTCAAATATGTTAGCATTTGCCTCCCATTTGTGAGATACTGTTTTATGCTGAATGCAAACCATCACAGTTCTAAAAAACAAGCTGCCCCTTTCCTACGAATGCCATTCTTACAGAACCAGACCAACACAAATTAAATCTCTGACAACAATTCCTTTGTGCACACAGACTCATGGTGTGATTCTAGGCAGAAAAAAGTATTCCTGGGTGATACCAGTACACCTTAACTTATGGTGAAGACATACTCCATAATATCTTACAAGTTCAAGACAGTTAAATATCACCCAAAACACAAAATGTGAAACACAACTTTAAAAGAAGAATCACATTTCTATTATTTATATCAAAATAACACCACATACATCCCCTCTCAAATTCATAACTCACCTTTAAAAGTAGTTAGTTGAGAAAGAAATGTGGCACTCAAACAGCAGGTTATCAGAGCAACAATCTCTGAGCTGTACACCTCTCTCCTCTCACCAGAACCAGTTAATGGCAATGTTTCCCTCTCTTTTTTCACACATATACATGTTAACTCCAAATCACAGTGCTTCCCACATTTTTTTCAAATGGAAACACACATTTCTATTGGTTGGAAATTTCAACCCTTTCCAAATGATCCCTTCCCCCAACATGACTTCTGCCTGCTACCATAGCAACAGGTCATGGAACACTGGTGTGAGTAGAGAGGTCAGAAGTTCAGCAGCACACAATGTTTCTAATCCTTAGAGCAAGAGCGCTTGACTTTTCAAACCTAACAGCAAATCCAAAGTAATGTTCTGTGGGTACACATTTTTCTGGACCAATACAAAATATGCCTCTAAAAATCTAAACATACAGCCTAGTTTTAACTGTAAAATGGTTTGAATCAGCAAATGAGTTCTTTTTTTTTTTTAAAGTATGTTAGCCTCCATTTTACAACCATCGTTCTTTTCATATTGCCATTCTACTGAAAGACACCTTCTGAGTGCATCCAGATCTCCTTGAAAGATGTTCACAGTGTGGATTGTAGGTCATAGCTATGTCTTCTGGAGTAAAAAGTTTGCAGAAAAAAGAGGTATTGTGAAAGACCTTGCTTTGCCAAATGTAGACATTAAATATATTGGTCAGAGAGGGTTAAAGTGGCACCAATTAATGCCTTTGGTGAAAACCTTTCTACATCTCCCACAGCCTAAACTTATTATTGTGCAGTGTGGTGGAAATGACCTAGGCACTTTAACTGGGGTAGGTCTGGAAATGCTTGTTAAGGACACCTTTGTGCAATTTATGTCACTTTTTCCACAAACTGCCTTTGTATATTCTAATATATGCCAAAGGCAAAAGTGGAACTGGTCCAACCAATTCTGTCCGCAGATTGACAAAGAAAGAAAGCACATCAATAATTCTGTTTCTGCTTTCCTCAGAGACTATGGTATGGGTTCTATATACCACAACAACTTACGTTACAACATGCAAGACATTTATAGAGGAGACGGTGTACATTTCAATGATGAAGGGAACAGAGTCATCCTCTTGAACTTTAGACTCTGCATCGGTACTAACTTGTAGGTACCAAAAAAACACTTCATAAACACAACGGCTCTTTTTAGAGCCACCTAACATCTAAACATTTAATTTTGATTTTTAACTCTATGTTTTTTATTTTTATTTTTTACCGCCGTACGCGTACCGTACCCGCATAGTACGCGCACCCCGCGATTTAAAAAAAAAATGTATTTTTCACACTTCTGGGTCCTTCTTTGACCCCCTGACAAAGGCTAGGGGGTCTACAACTCTTTACCTTGCCCCCTTTTCACGTTCTTCACCTTTGTTTTTCAGTGCAAGACACACAAAATGGCAGCCGACACTTTCTGATTTCGACCGACTGGAATGTTTACTGTCATGTAACCACCAATCAGAATTACGCTCGCGCACAGCAGCGTGCGCGTACGTTATGCGTACGGTGCGCGTACGGTACGCGTACGGTGCGCTGCTATAGATATGTATGTACTTTTAACTGCAATTTTCCCAGGAACTACTGAACAGATTGACTCCAGATATGAAAAAGGCACATCCCTGACCTGAGGACTTTCTCTTTGCCGAATTTCAAATAATTCTATTCAGCCGTTTGGGCTGTACCTTGGACTAAAGGTCCCTATGGACAAATGCATGGGGAAAACGTGTTTTGGGACCCCCCTTTTTTCTCGGCCCCCGCTTGACGAATCCCCCCCGAGACTTTAAGGGTACGAGCAGAGCGGAGCGCCCCACCTATTTTGAAAATTTTGCGAGGATTCGTCAACCGGCGCCAAAGTTATTCCAAATAGAATGTTGCGGATTTCCTATGGAAACACGGTCCTAACTATAACTATCTACTGGCGACCGCCAGTAGATAATATATATATATATATATATATTCACTGAAAAAACCATAGGTTTCAGGCACGTTATAGTTAGGAATTAGCATTTAAAAAATCTTTAAAATTCACTGAAAAAATCATAGGTTTCAGGGTCGTTATAGTTAGCTGGACTTTTAACCCGTGTAAAACCATTGAAATTCCCCTGGTATAGCTAACTATAACTCACGCGCCCGCAATGCACTGCTGATGACGTCACATATTACATCACTCATGACATGGTCAGTGACATCACTAATGACATCACTGATGACATCTCAAATGACATCAAGTCCCCTTGAATCCTGAGGGTCCCTAGGGTCCAACTAGATAACTAGGTACCTCCAGGAAGCGCCACAGAGCTGCGTTGCAGAGAGATGTAAAAAGGGGCACGGCCTAGACCACCTCTATGCTACGCAGCGCAGTGGCACTTACTGGAAGCACCTGGTGGGTTAGTTGGCCCCCAGGGTCCCTCAGGATTGAAGGGAAATTATTTCCCCAACTTAAAACACGCCACAGGGCGTGTTTGCACACATTAACTCAGGCCCCGTCCCCTCCCTTCCCCACTGTGTAAACACGCCCTGTGGCCGTTTTTAGTTCGGAGATTAAGTTCATTTGAATCCTGTGGGTCCCTAGGGTCCAACTAGCCCACTAGGTACCTCCAGTAAGCGCTACAGAGCTGCGTTGCAGAGAGGTGTAAAAAGTGGCACGGCCTGGACCACCTCCCTGCAACGCAGCTCTGTAGCACTTACTGGAAGCAACTGGTGGGCTAGTTAGCCCCCAGGAGCCCTCAGGATTGAAGGGGAATTATTTCCCCAACTTAAAACACGCCATAGGGCGTGTTTGCACACGTCACCTCAGGCCCCGTCCCCTCCCTTCCCCACTGTGTAAACACGCCCTGTGGCCGTTTTAAGTTGGGAGATTAAGTCCCTTTGAATCCTGAGGGTCCCTAGGTGCAAAATAGCCCACTAGGTACATACAGTAAGCGCCACTGCAGAGAGGTGTAAAAAGGGGCACGGCCTGCACCACCTCTCTGCAACGCAGAGCAGTGGCGCTTACTGGAAGCACCTGGTGGGCTAGTTGGCCCCCAGGGTCCCTCAGGATTGAAAGGGAATTATTTTCCCAACTTAAAACGCGCCTAATTTTTTTTGTTGAAAAAAATAAATTGGGAAGGGGCCGCGTGGCCCCCCTCCCAAGGCCTTAATCGGCCTCGGGGACCCCGTCCCCCGGGTCATGGCATTTAAAAAAAAAAAATCTTTAGGAGGGAGGCTGCGTTGCCCCCCTCCTCAGGCCACTTATGGCCCGGGGACCCCACCCCCGGGGCTGGCCTTTGTTTTTTATTATTTTAAAAAAATATATTTTTATAGAAACACCTAGGACATGCTGGACAAACCTATCACCATGACGATTTGCGTGATATTCATTAAAAGGCGACTATGGATACAATGAATCGCCGTGGAATGTATTTACACCGCTAGTGAAGCTCTGACGTGTTTGACTCCCTACCGTGCCTAATCCCGGCAACCCCGCCGGTGGGTACTCTCCAAGTAGACACCCATGTCGTTTATTTATACAAACATGGGTAGCTATTGACGGGCACATTTAATACACATGCACACCAAGCCATTCAAAGGGGATTCGACAAAAATTTGACCAAACTATGCAAGAAACCCCCCTCATGGTTAATAAAACACACATCCACCACCGGATGTGTAATGCATTTTATTTTACTCTCTGGAAAGGAGACAAACCTCACTTGAGAGTCACAGCGTGCTCCTGTCTGAGCCCAATGTTGTGTCACACCCACCAGTGCCTGCCGAGTGCCACACACCTCTGTGTTGTATTCCACCAGCTAGTGTGTATGCTATGACACTCTTTAGCCCATGTGCACTGTAACACCACCCCGTGAATATGTCATGCCACACTTGCCTTCGTACGGGTTATATTGCCCCATCTAAAGTGCCTTCCTTGATGCCTATGTTATAACGCACAGCGCTATGCCATACATATTACAATCTGGGATCCATATCTTTGTCACAGTGCATATGCAACGTTACACTCCCCAGCACATATAGACTAGTTAGGTTACACAACACTGCCCTGTGCATATTACACTCCAAGGCGCATATCGCATAGCACGCGCTAGTGCCTTTGCTATCTCGCACTCTCCAATGAATCTGTCATTGCGCACAATGTATTGCATATTATATTTCACGCCCGGTTCATCTTATATCACACTTTTTGGTGCATAGTTTATACCATATACTATATCTAGTTTTCATTTTCAATCGTGCTCTCAGGACTATGTTCTATATAACACTGCGTCCACCTACCCTTTTCACGGGCATTACATTTTGTGATGGGGGTGGAGGGTCAGGGGATGTTTCTGCCAAGTGAGCCCAGAGTCACAGTCCCAAACGTCCTCTTCTTCCTGAATAAAAGTGAGATTATGCTGCATACTTGTTCATATTTGAAGTAGTTCACACAGACACACACTTTAAAAACAATAAAGTTCCTAATACCCACCTTCTCTGAAAAGTTAGCTTGCTGCCCCATCCACCTCCTCCCTCTCCTCTGTTGTCTGAGTCCATGGACTAGCCTCCTCCCTCCTGCCATGCATGGTCTGATGTGCTGCCACTGCCCTCCATTTAGCATGATGTACCAGTCCACTACTCCTGCCCTCCATTGCCCAATTCTATGGCCCATCATTGACCTCCTGCTTAGCCTCTGTGCTTAGCTTGCTGCCCCTATTCTCCTTTCCCCTGCTCTCCGATGTCTTTGTGCATGCCCCTGCTCCATCCTTTTTGCCCACCATGTTCCATGGACCTGCCACTCCTATCTACTCTGAGTGTTCTGTTGAGCTGCCACTCCCCTCCCACCTGCCTAGCATTGTCAGATGACTGTTACCTGTCCCTGCCACCTCCACCCTGCCTGTCCACATGCCATGCCCCTATCCCCTCCATTCTATACTCCATGGTCCTTTGTGCATGCCCCTGCACCCTCCTTCTTGCCCATTATAGCCATTGTGCTGCCACTAACCCTCCCAGAGGCCATGCATGGTCTTCTGTGCTGCCATGGCCCCTCCCACCTTCCCTGTGTGGTCAGCTAGCTGCCCCTGACCCCCTCCCACCTTCCCTCCATGGTCTGTGTGTATGCCATCATAGTCTCACTGTTGATCTCCATGGTGTGTCTTGTTTCTAGTGCCCATCCTGCCTGACCTCCATGGTCATCTTGCTGCTCCTGCCCTGCCCCCTTGCCCCCAGCCCTCTGTTTCCATGTGCAGAACCCTATTCCCTCCCTCCTGGCTTCTCTGTTCCATTGCAATGCCCCTGATCCGTCCCTCCTGCCCTTTATGGTATGTTGTGCTGCAGCTTTCTCTCCTGTCTGTCCATTATAGTCAGCTAGCTACCATTGCCTCTTTCCCCTCTGTTCTCTGTTGTCCATGTGCATGGTCCTGTCCTCTCCCTATTGCTTTCTATGGAGTGTGGTGCTGCACCCCCGTCCCACATGCCCTGTGTGGTGTATTGTGCTGCTGCAAACCCTGATGCCTGCCCTGTAGGGTCAGTTTGGTGAACCTCTCCATGTCCCTCCTGTCCTCTGTTATCCGAGTCCATGTCCCTACCCCAATTCCTCCTGCCTACCATGATCCAATGTACCATACTTGCGAACATGTTGAACTTGGTAAGAGGGAGATTTGGAAAAAAAACTGGGGTATTGATTTTCCCCTTTGAGTTACATTGAAAAAGAGGAGATTGTAGACAGGAGACAGATCAAATAAAGCCCATTTGAGCTTAAAAACATTGGACGTTTCCTGGCTGAAACAGGTCTGTTGGCATGTATGGTTGTACTACCACTGCTTCTTCCTTCTGCCCACAATGGTCTATTATATTGCCACAGCCTCTCTTGCTAGTCCTGTATTTTTGGTTTGTTGCCCCTGCCCCCCTTTCCACTGCCTTCCATAGTCTGTTTTACTGCCACTGCCCTTCCTGCCTGCCCAGTGTGGTCAAATTGTTGCCTCTGCACTCTCCTACCTGCCTTCAATTTTCAGAGTCCGTGCCCCTGGCCTCTGCCTCTCAACAGTATCCCAATGAACAACTAGATTGCTAACATTCTATATTTATTACAAAAGTGTGGAACGCCTGACGTCATCTTGATGCAATCAAAACTGTAATACCTAGAGCATTTCCTTTAGAAATTACATATATGAGAGGGTCTTATTTGCATCAAAATTATGGTTAGTGCTTTCAAATAGCGACAAAGAACTTTTAATTTATTTGTAATCTTTATGTTTTTTTATCCAGTTGACCACTTGATTAAATGTTGCACTTAGGGGAGAGGGTGTGGTGTTACTTCCAGAGCTGCAGACTTTGCAACTGGGGAACCAGGTTGGAGTTCCTGCTTCAGCTCAACATTCTGTGATTCTGGTCAAATCACTTAATCTGCCCATGTCTACAACCAAAATGAATTTGATCTTGTGTGATGTAACCAATGCTCATGTAAAGCACTCTAATACCTGACAAGTCTGCACTATATAAAACTGCAAATACAGAAACAATAAGTGTTTTGCACACTTCTGTCATTGGCCTACATGTGGGCTACATCTGGGTGATATTTGTACTGCATTTGGGCTCTTTTGTCTCTGGTGGCCATCTTGGGAGATTTATTTGTTATGAAGTTTCCTAATTTCCTCATTTACTGCAGTCTCCTCAGTAATTAAGTAGGTAAGTACATTTTATTTGCAAAGTTAATACAAACCAATGCAATTTCCACATATGAAAAAGGGCAAAAAAAGAAAACATGTGCATACTGTGCAATTTCCAACATACACTTAATTGTCAATCTAAAATAATGAAATTCCCCCCCTTTTTTTTTTTTAAAACGAAAAAATCCTACAAGTTAAAAACTTCAGTAGCCAATTTCCATCACTGTGATAAATATGAAAATAATAACAGTGTATTGGGTATAGTTCATGCTAAACAAGTGGCTAAGTTAAAAGTCAAGTTCCTGCATCCTTTTCTCTACCTCCTTCATAAACTTCACCAAATTGCAGTTTAAGTGCAGGTCGTCGGGGGAGAAGCAGGCAAGCACGGCATTCCTGGCATGCGTATTCCTCGTTGATTAAACAAAAATTTCAACCAGCGTTTTCTTTCTTCTAACAATTTGTCACAAGAGCACAAAAGGTGTGGCATGTCCTCAGTTGCCTTAAACGACATGAGGAGCCCCCTTTGTCCCTCTGCCAATGTGGAAAATGGGATTTGCAAGGTATCAGGCCCATTCTAAGCTTAAAAAACTTCAGTTTTATAAATATTGAGTAACCCAGATTAAGATAGCTCTGTTGGCCTTGATTTGAGTAAGAGTTTAAGACAAACCACCCATGTGACCTCCTGGCAACTGACTCCTTGTCTTCTATCCATGAAAGGTATTTTGTTGTTTTCTTTACTAGTTGTTTCACTATAGTGTGGCTGATGGAAGTATTCCACAGTTCCTTTAAGCCTAGATTCACCAGGCTTTTGGCCAAATAGTTGGCGGCTTGCGATGCTGGGTTCCGCTGTAGTTCTGACCATAGAAGGCTGTTTAGGGACCCTTGTTTTGCCTTCCTGATTTTGTCCCACGTAATTATATATGCCCCCTGTCTTGCAAGTACTTGTTTCTGGCCACCAAACTCTAGCCTCAGTTGAGCCGGAGAGGTGTATTTGGGTAGGCCGAAAATAATCCTATATACTGATGTCACGGTTTTGTCTAAAATTCCAGCATCTCTTCCTCTTTGAACCTCGCTACAATAAGTAATGGTAGGCAAGAGTTTGGAGCGAATAACTTGTACCAAAGGGAGGAGAGAGGGGCTGGTAAGTTTTCCATTTAGTTTTTTTAGCGAGACTGCAATAGCAATGCCTTTTCCTCTGATACTTTCTTTTTGTAGAATGAATTGGCCATCACTATCAATTTTAACCCCTAGATACTTGTACATTTTTGTATCCTCTAAACGATTGTCATTCCAGAACCAACTGTATGATGACTTTCTTTTTTTATTGATTGACATTGTTTTGGACTTTTCCAAATTTATTGACAATTGGTTCTCATCAGAATATCTTTTTGTTGCATCGATAAGATTTTGCATCCCTATTTTCGTGTGACTGATTCAGACCAAATCGTCTGCATAAAGTAACGAGGACAATGTTTGGCCTCCTAGTTTTGGTGCATGAGAATTACAAATGTTGAGCACCGGGGTAAGATCTCCTAAGAACATGTTGAAGAGGGATGTATGACATTACAACGCGTGTCATTACAACGCGTGCAGTTACATCGCATGCGTTACAACGCATGCGATGTTACAACGCTATGCGATTACAACGCAAGTCTTTACATCGACTTGCACTAGATGGCGTGCTAACATTAGAAAAGTGGAATTTACTATTCCAACTCCAGTCCACTTAACAGTAGGGAAGGTGTTGGGATAGTAAACTACACTATTTGTAATGTTAGCACGCCATCTAGCGCAAGTCGATGTAAAGACTTGCGTTGTAATGGCATTGCGTTGTAACATCGCATGCGTTGTAACGCATGCGATGTAAAAGCTGCATGTGGTAAAAACCGCGTTGTAGTGGCTGTTCCCTGTTGAAGAGTGTTGGTGCCAAGACGCAGCCTTGTTTTAAACCATTATTTGTTGGGATGCGTCTTGACAGATGGGAACCATCACCCAACTTCACCTGTACCCATGTGTCACTATGTAAATTAATCAACAAGTCTAATAGAGGCTTTGGTACCCCCATCTCTTTAGTTTTGCCCATAGAAGATTCCGATTAATGTGATCGAAAGCTGCCTTATAATCTATAAAGCACAAGTGGAGTGGCATTTTTGTTGTTATTGCCTTGTCAATTAACAGACCGATAGCCCAGATGTTTGTTGATGGCCCAACAGATTTAGCAAAACCTGTCTGGTTAGCAGGAATTGGAGAGTGTTCTGTAGCCCACGCCTGCAATTCCTCCAAAAGGATTGCCGCAAAATATTTTGCTTCGTTATCCATAAGGGCAACCAGTCTGTAATTGCTTGGTTAAGTTTTGTCCCCTGCCTTAAATATTGGGGAAATGATGGAGCCCTTCCAAGAGACTGGCAAAACATTTAGATATTTAATTTCCAAAAACAGTGGCTCAAGGGCTTCAGCCCATTTCTTTCCGTTCAGTTTGTAAAGGATAGGTGGGATACCATTCGGGCCTGGTGCCCCCTCCCGCTTTCCTTTATTAATATGGCACATGATTAATTTTTGAAATTTTGTCGCACCTGAACTCGTAGTTTGTGCTGGCTGGTTGTACCAGTTATCGCACAAAGGAATTGGATCGTTGTCATCAACAACTGTCATCAAAGTGTTGATTTTGTGTTGTGTGAAGTGGCCAGTCTCCTCAGTAGGAAATACTTTCAGTTTTTTACTTTCATTCCATCAAGAAGGTATTCAGATATGTCACACATTTGCCATAAATTATGAATGTTAGCACTCTAGTTGCTCATTAGATCACTGTAGTAAATCTACTGCTCACCACGGAAGTCTGCTGCTGGAATTAAAAGTGCATGTTTTAGTCTGCATATCAGAATTTTTTAATGAAATAGAAGAGGATTTGAGAAGTCACTCAAAATGTGCCCCAATTTTTCTTTCTTCAGCACTAATCATAATTTCTATGGCAAAATGAACCCCCTCATTTTGTTCCTTAAAAAATTAAATGTTTTAAGTGTTACCACTTTATTCCATTCAAGATGGCTTCAGGTGTGCCATACTTTTGTCATAAGTAAGACTGTTAGCGCTCTAGTTGTTCGTTAGAACACGCTGGGACATTCTGTCATTGGGCTATACTTGGGCTACATCTGGGTGATATTTGGGCGACATTTGGGCTCTTTTGTCTCTGGTGGCCATCTTGGGAGATTTATTTGTTATGAAGTTTCCTAATTTCCTCATTTACTGCAGTCTCCTCAGTAGGAAATACATTCAGTTTTTTTACTTTAGTTCCATCAAGAAGGCATTCAGATGTGTCACACATTTGCCATACATTCTGAATGTTAGCACTCTAGTTGCTCATTAGATCACTGTAGTAAAGCTACTGCTCACCACGGAAGTCTGCTGCTGGTATTCAAAGTGCATGTTTCAGTCTGCATGTCAGAATTTTTTTTATGAAATAGAAGAGGATTTGAGAAGTCAAAATGTGCCCCAATTTTTCTTTTTGCAGCACTAATCATACTTTCTATGGCAAAATGAACCCCCTCATTTTGTTCCTTTTTAAATTAAATGTTTTAAGAGTTACCACTTTATTCCAATCAAGATGGCTTGAGGTGTGCAATACGTTTGTCATAAGTAGGACTGTTAGCGCTCTAGTTGTTCTTTAGAACACTCTGGGAAGCTGCAGTAGAACACAAAGGAATCAACTGACAGTCTCTGCCCTTGTTGAATGTACATGTTTTACTGAGAATGTCAGACTTCATTCTCACATGACTGAGAAAGATAATGTGAATTTACAGAAAATATGCTCACAGTTTAGCTTATAGATCACCTTCCAAACCTCTGTGGGAAAAGCATGAGAAAATAGTTTTCTCTCAAACATGATTCATGATATCACAGCAGAAGTATTTTTCACATGGTAAAATCACCTTAGAACACACCACAATTCCTAAAATGAGTATGGTACCATCAACAAATGATTTATAATGTAACTAAAGTTTTAAAACCTTCTATTAACTGCAATGCTTTTTAATGAGGTGCTATCATGTATATTGGTACCAAGATGGCTGCCAACACTTCTTGGATGAAGTACTGACAGCCAATCAGATCTCACGATGAGATGTGTGGTTAGGCTCCGCCCAGATATATCTTTCTATTTAACTCTAATTTTCTCAGGAACTACTGAACGGATTTACACCATTTAAGCAAAAGGCACGAGTCTGAACTGTGGACTACCTCTTTGCCAAATTTGGTGTAATTCCGTTAAGCAGTTCGGGCTGTAGCTGTGTCAACAGGTCCTATGGGAAAATGCATGGGGAAAACACGTTTTGGGACCCCCTTTTTCCTCGGCCCCTGCTTGATAATCACCGTGAAATTTTCAGGATAGGAGCGGACCGGAGCTGGCCAAAAGTTTGGAAAATTTCGCAAAGATTCGTCAATTGGCGCCAACTTTATTCCAAATAGAATGTTGCGGATTTCCTATGGAAAATAGGTCCTAACTATAACTACCTACTGGCGACTGCCAGTAGGTAATATATATTATCTACTGGCGGTCGCCAGTAGATAGTTATAGTTAGGACCATGTTTCCATAGGAAATCCGCAACATTCTATTTGGAATAACTTTGGCGCCGGTTGACGAATCCTCGCGAAATGTCATCAGTGATGTCATCAGTGATGTCTCTGACCATGTCATGAGTGATGTAATATGTGATGTCATCAGCAGTGCATTGTGGGGGCGCGAGTTATAGTTAGCTGAACTAACTATAAAGGGGGAATTTCACTGGTTTGTGCGAGTGAAATGTCCTGCTAACTATAACTTTCTTTAAAACCTATGGTTTTTTTCAGTGAATATATATATATATATATATGTATATCATCAAAACCAACGTTCCAAATAAGTGCACTCTCAGAAACACAAAAACTCCGTACCAAGGTGAAATCGCCGTTTATTCACAACGCGTTTCGCTCGCCCTCGAGCTTGATCACGTGAATGTAGGCTACCGAATGGCAATGCAGTTAAATAGAAAACAACAGTCATAGAAAGATGGACTAGTGTGCTGGGTGCAGCGGACATCTTGTAACGGTGTAAATTCACTTAAAAGATCTGTCCCCAACATCGTCTCATAAAACAAAATATCTCAGCATTTGGCGCTGCAAGTTGTCACAAAGACTGACTAAATTGAACAATGGAACCACAATTGCTGTAAGTGTACTGTGCTCTGTGTTAATAAATAAAATAAAACACAGATATGTCGAAGCTCGCACTCTCAAAATTAGCAAAAAATGAGGTAAGAAAACCCTGTGAACCGCAAAGTTGGCAGTTCGCACGGGAAAATCGCAAAGTATTGACAGGTGGGGAACTAGTGCCCCGTGTTGTACAAAACGAGTATCTCAAGCATCGGTAATTTACATCACATGGGGTTATATTATGTTACACGGTTCCAAAGTTCAAAAGAAATGTCCATCTTAATCACGTTGTCATAAAGGATATACATGATGCATAAAATTACATGACATTGAAAGGTGAATACCAAAGCGTCATCCTCATGTGCTCGTATTTTCAATGATGATCAGTTCTGCCATCCGAAAAGAAAAGAGAAGTGAGTGATGTACAGGTTCCTGTGTCAT
Source organism: Triturus cristatus (assembly GCF_964204655.1). NCBI lineage: Eukaryota > Metazoa > Chordata > Amphibia > Caudata > Salamandridae > Triturus > Triturus cristatus. Next base: position 938,270,268 of record NC_140579.1, read on the forward strand.
GTGAGAGATTGATAAATGTCTTGTGCTGGTGAAATTTGATAGAAGGGCCAAGTCCTTGGCTCAAGTGACTAAAAAGAAACACAGGAAACATGAATTAGGAAAGAAGAAAAAAGAGGAAGAGCACTCAGTCATAGAGCAAAGGATAGTAACTGGTAGTGAGTATCTACGGTAGTGACACCCTCATAACTAAAGGGAGGGGGATGACATGTCCCGCACTAGTAGCAGCCACCCATCCAGTAATGTAACTAAGACATGTGCCACGGCTAGTTAAAAAAACACACATCCCATGTTCAAATGCACAGATGTATAAAGAGAGAAAATAAATATGAAAAGCAAGAAAGCTACAATAATGAGAAGCTCCAGGTTCGCACTAAAATGTATATACAGAAATATATGTATGTACAAGATTGACACGCCCGGGTGTTATCTGGGTGTCATCAGGATCATTCTTTGAGGTGTATTGACAACTCCTCGTCCTGGTTCAATCCAGTGGGATTTTTCATTTGAAAGTCTATGATGTATTTCGACTCTCTTTGCCTTAACATGAGTAGCCTGTTCCCCCCCCTGGGATGTTTTTCAATCTGTTCTAGGATGAAGAAACTCATATCATTGGTGTTTGAGCAATGTGTCTCTCTAAAATGACGCGCTACTGGGTATTTGGGGTCCTGATTTTTTATGGCCCTGGCATGTTCCAGAATGCGCTTCTTGGCCATGCATGTGGTGCTGCCGATGTACCAGAGGTTGCATGTACACTCAATGGCATACACCACAAATGTCGAACTGCATGTGAGGAATTGGGTGAGTTCCTTACTGACACCATTGTATCTGACATGTTTGCGAAAATTACTTTTATTGCACGCTTTGCAATGGCCGCAGGGGAAAAAACCCCTTAGGCCATGCAGATCTTTCTGTGGATAGATAGTGACATCACTGCGTACCAACATGTCTCTGAGGTTTCTCCCTCTCCTGAAAGTTATATTGGGTCTGTCAGGAATCACCCCCCCAATAACGTTGTCACTCTTGAGGGTACCCCAGTGTTTCGAAATGATATGCCTGATCTTATTGGCATCCGTGCTGAAAGTGGTAATTATTCTAGGGGAGGCCTCACCCTCCGTCTCATCACACGGTTTGTCAGCAATGGTAGTAGATCTATCTACCTGTTTGGCTCGATCAAGTGCTCTCTTGAGTACCCATTTCGGGTAACCTCTCTCCGTAAACCGAGTGATGATGTTATTGCTCTCAAGTACGTATGCCTCTTCTGTGTTACAGTTCCTTTTTGCTCTCAGCAGCTCACCGTAGGGGATACTCCATTTGAGAGTATCCGGGTGGCTGCTGAGAGCATGTAAGATGCTGTTACCTGCTGTGCATTTTCTGAACAGGGAGGTGTGTATCTTGTTCTCCCTTACTTCAAGCTTCACATCGAGATATTCAGCATAGATATTGCTGATATTCCCACTGAGTTTGATATTGTACTCATTGTCATTGAGTTTCTCAATGAACTCCTCAGCCTCTCGCTCGGTCCCCCTCCAGATAATGAACAAGTCGTCGATGTAGCGAAGCCACAACGACACATGCCCAAAATCCGAGATGAGACCCGGATGGGATCGAACGGTTTCCTCCCAGCTCCCCATGAAAAGATTGGCGAAGCTGGGAGCAAAGCACGAACCCATCGCGGTACCTGTGGTTTGGCGAAACAGAGAACCGTCAAACATGAATATATTATTCAACAGACAGAATTCTGTCATGTCTATGATCATTGAGGTATGATCACGGAACCTGATGGGCCTATCCTTCAAATAATGCTTACACGCCTCCAAACCTTGCTGGTGATTGATAATGGTATAGAGGCTGTGTACATCGAGTGTGATCATGAGGAGCTCACTGTTCCATGTGAAGTTGTCGATTTTTTTGAGGAAGTCCTTGGTGTCACGGATGAAGCTCGGGAGAGTCACCACATACTCCCTCAAAAAATGATCTATGTACTTGGAGATACATTCTGTCACGCTGCCTCTGGAAGAGACAATGGGTCTCCCTGGGGGCATTTTGGGGTCCTTATGTATCTTCGGAAGAAGATACAGGACAGGGAGGGTAGGGAAATCCCTTTTCAGATATCCATATTCTTCCCAGGTCAAAATGCCCTTGTTTTTCCAGCTTTCCAAAAGATCCCAGATGGCCAGAATGCTGTTATTGTACCTGTCTGTACTGACTTTTTCGTAAAACTTGTCATCGCTCAGCTGTCTACAAGCTTCGTTGATGTATTGTTCGCGATCTAATATGACAATATTGCCCCCTTTGTCCGCTGGGCGGATAATGATGTTTTTGTCTTCCATCAACGATTTAAGGGCCTGTCTCTGCTTGAGAGAAAGGTTAGAGTCCCTTTTGAGTTGGTTACTGTGACTCTTGAATCTGAATTCGTTAAGTGCTTTACTTACACATTCATGGAATGTGTCAATATTGTCGTGTGCTGTCATGGGCAAAAAGTTGGACTTGGGTTTAAAGTGAGTAACTGTAGATGCATCAGTGGTAATGTCAAGTTCGACCAACATTTGGGTGGGAGTAAGATCTTGCTCGTTGTTATCATTCCCTTGTTCTAAGGCGATCATGGTGTTGAGTGTGCCAATGTCATCAATGTTGAGATCTTTGTTACTATCAACTGGGGTCACCTGTGCTGTACTCATGTTGGTGTTCCCTTTAAGTTTGTGCCATTTGTTAAGTTTGAGTTTACGCACGTATTTAAATAGATCTATCCTGGTGTTGGTATAATTAGAGGGAAAGGACGGACAAAAGGAGAGGCCTAGGCATAGGGTTCTCTTTTCCATGTCACTTACAACTCTAGAAGACAGGTTGATGATAGTCATGTTGATCATTGTATTATCCATTAGTAATTCTTTCTGGCGCGTGTTTTGGCATTTCCCATTGCGCCACGGCCCCTGCCTCCTCTGCCATCGTTGCCTAATTCTTGCTCGCCGGTTGCTCCGTGTCCTCTTCCTCGGCCTCGTCCCCTCCCCCTTTGTCCTCTCGTTTTTGGCACTGGTGTTTCTCTCGTAGTTTGTTTTCCCCGTCTCAGAGTTCGATACTCGTCTAAAAAAGTGACCTGCCGGTTACTTCTTACAGTTACTGGCAAGCTGCTCGCAGAAACGTCTGATTCGCTTCCGCTGGTTGTAGCGGTCTCCTCCGTAGGAATCTCTTTATTGCTGTCCGCATCATCCTTGTCATTGTCTCCTTGATTATAAAGATGGTCATATTTGTGACTGAAAGTTAAAATTCTTCCACTGTCGTAATCGTTGTAGTCACGAATCATCTTCCTTTGTTTCCGCGCCCTTATCTCATCCTCATGTCTTTTGAGGCGTTCTTTGATTACATCAAGCGCTGTATTGAGTGCTTCACTTTCCATGTTCTTTTTTAGATCTTCCATGATTAATTTGATTTCATCCATAATGCTTTCTCGATCCGACCAAGCGTATTTGATCAGGATTTCCAGCATTTTTCTTGAGCTCTGTGCCGAATTCGTTGCCCATTCATCTAACATCTTGGGGTTCGGTTTGTCGTACGTTGGTGTTATGAATATCCTGAGACCCCTGGGCACCATTTCTTGTTCAATGTAGTTCTGCAAAGAAGTTGCCTCCCACCACTTCGCCGTCTCACTCTTCTTTAGTTTCTCATATTTACGCAGTTTTTCCTCATTAGGCTGTGTCTGCGTGACTTGAACATTGCTGTTAATAGTTTGTGTCGTTTTTCTTGCAAATAAATTCTTTGCCGCTGATCTGCGCTCTTCCTCATCTTCCATATTACTCACAGCCGTAAATACCACTCTATATGTACGGAGTAAATTGGTTTCCCCCACTAGTAGTAGTAGGTTCTCTATGCCCTCGGGCACTGTAAACCTGTACTGAAATGACTTTATTTAAATATAAGGTCTTCTTGCTGAGGTTTACTACAGCAGAAACGATGTTGCACTGCTCCTATTGGGCAACATGTATCATACACGTGCGTGATGCAACGTTTTTGGGAACATACAAGGAAAAGCGGAACCGCAAGCAACCCCGCTGCCCCGGGAGGTTACAGTGGAATCAAGCCTAAGGAACCCAATCCCCTAACTGCACACCCCCTCTAGGGACGGAAGATGACGGTGTCCGGTACATCGACGACTTGTTCATTATCTGGAGGGGGACCGAGCGAGAGGCTGAGGAGTTCATTGAGAAACTCAATGACAATGAGTACAATATCAAACTCAGTGGGAATATCAGCAATATCTATGCTGAATATCTCGATGTGAAGCTTGAAGTAAGGGAGAACAAGATACACACCTCCCTGTTCAGAAAATGCACAGCAGGTAACAGCATCTTACATGCTCTCAGCAGCCACCCGGATACTCTCAAATGGAGTATCCCCTACGGTGAGCTGCTGAGAGCAAAAAGGAACTGTAACACAGAAGAGGCATACGTACTTGAGAGCAATAACATCATCACTCGGTTTACGGAGAGAGGTTACCCGAAATGGGTACTCAAGAGAGCACTTGATCGAGCCAAACAGGTAGATAGATCTACTACCATTGCTGACAAACCGTGTGATGAGACGGAGGGTGAGGCCTCCCCTAGAATAATTACCACTTTCAGCACGGATGCCAATAAGATCAGGCATATCATTTCGAAACACTGGAGTACCCTCAAGAGTGACAACGTTATTGGGGGGGTGATTCCTGACAGACCCAATATAACTTTCAGGAGAGGGAGAAACCTCAGAGACATGTTGGTACGCAGTGATGTCACTATCTATCCACAGAAAGATCTGCATGGCCTAAGGGGTTTTTTCCCCTGCGGCCATTGCAAAGCGTGCAATAAAAGTAATTTTCGCAAACATGTCAGATACAATGGTGTCAGTAAGGAACTCACCCAATTCCTCACATGCAGTTCGACATTTGTGGTGTATGCCATTGAGTGTACATGCAACCTCTGGTACATCGGCAGCACCACATGCATGGCCAAGAAGCGCATTCTGGAACATGCCAGGGCCATAAAAAATGAGGACCCCAAATACCCAGTAGCGCGTCATTTTAGAGAGACACATTGCTCAAACACCAATGATATGAGTTTCTTCATCCTAGAACAGATTGAAAAACATCCCAGGGGGGGGAACAGGCTACTCATGTTAAGGCAAAGAGAGTCGAAATACATCATAGACTTTCAAACGAAAAATCCCACTGGATTGAACCAGGACGAGGAGTTGTCAATACACCTCAAAGAATGATCCTGATGACACCCAGATAACACCCGGGCGTGTCAATCTTGTACATACATATATTTCTGTATATACATTTTAGTGCGAACCTGGAGCTTCTCATTATTGTAGCTTTCTTGCTTTTCATATTTATTTTCTCTCTTTATACATCTGTGCATTTGAACATGGGATGTGTGTTTTTTTAACTAGCCGTGGCACATGTCTTAGTTACATTACTGGATGGGTGGCTGCTACTAGTGCGGGACATGTCATCCCCCTCCCTTTAGTTATGAGGGTGTCACTACCGTAGATACTCACTACCAGTTACTATCCTTTGCTCTATGACTGAGTGCTCTTCCTCTTTTTTCTTCTTTCCTAATTCATGTTTCCTGTGTTTCTTTTTAGTCACTTGAGCCAAGGACTTGGCCCTTCTATCAAATTTCACCAGCACAAGACATTTATCAATCTCTCACATGACACAGGAACCTGTACATCACTCACTTCTCTTTTCTTTTCGGATGGCAGAACTGATCATCATTGAAAATACGAGCACATGAGGATGACGCTTTGGTATTCACCTTTCAATGTCATGTAATTTTATGCATCATGTATATCCTTTATGACAACGTGATTAAGATGGACATTTCTTTTGAACTTTGGAACCGTGTAACATACTATAACCCCATGTGATGTAAATTACCGATGCTTGAGATACTCGTTTTGTACAACACGGGGCACTAGTTCCCCACCTGTCAATACTTTGCGATTTTCCCGTGCGAACTGCCAACTTTGCGGTTCACAGGGTTTTCTTACCTCATTTTTTGCTAATTTTGAGAGTGCGAGCTTCGACATATCTGTGTTTTATTTTATTTATTAACACAGAGCACAGTACACTTACAGCAATTGTGGTTCCATTGTTCAATTTAGTCAGTCTTTGTGACAACTTGCAGCGCCAAATGCTGAGATATTTTGTTTTATGAGACGATGTTGGGGACAGATCTTTTAAGTGAATTTACACCGTTACAAGATGTCCGCTGCACCCAGCACACTAGTCCATCTTTCTATGACTGTTGTTTTCTATTTAACTGCATTGCCATTCGGTAGCCTACATTCACGTGATCAAGCTCGAGGGCGAGCGAAACGCGTTGTGAATAGACGGCGATTTCACCTTGGTACGGAGTTTTTGTGTTTCTGAGAGTGCACTTATTTGGAACGTTGGTTTTGATGATATTACGAACCGGATTTCCCTGCCGGTGCGTGCACCACTCTACGAGGGTCCCAAGCCGTCCGGAAGGGGAGAAGCGCTTTTTGGATATATATGTATATGTATATATACATTATCTACTGGCGGTCACCAGTAGATAGTTATAGTTAGGACCGTGTTTCCATAGGAAATCCGCAACATTCTATTTGGAATAACTTTGGCGCCGGTTGACGAATCCTCACGAAATTTTCAAAATAGGTGGGGCGCTCTGCTCCGCTCCTACTCTGAAAGTCTCTGTGGGAATCGTCAAGCGGGGGCTGAGAAAAAAGGGGGGTCCCAAAACGCGTTTTCCCCATGCAATTTTCCATAGGGACCTTTAGTCCAAGGTACAGCCCGAACGGCTGAACAGAATTACTTGAAATTTGGCAAAGAGGTAGTCCTCAGGTCAGGCATGTGCCTTATGCATATATGGTGTCAATCTGTTCAGTAGTTCCTGAGAAAATCAAAAGTAAAATCACATTCATATCCGGGCAGAGCCTAGCCACACATCTCATCGTGAGATCTGATTGGCTGTCAGTACGTCATCCAAGAAGTGTTGGCAGCCATCTTGGGACCAATATACATGATAGCACCTCATTAAAAAGCATTGCAGTTAATAGAAGGTTTTAAGACTTTAGTTACATTATAAATCATTCATTGATGGTACCATACTCATTTTAGGAATTGTGGTGTGTTCAAAGGTGATTTTACCATGTGAAAAAGCCTTCTGCTGTGATATCACGAACCATGTTTGAGAGAAAACTATTTTCTCATACTTTTCCCACAGAGGTTTGGAAGGTGATCTATAAGCTAAACTGAGAGCATATTTTCTGTAAATTCACATTATCTTTCTCAGTCATGTAAGAATGAAGTCTGACATTCTCAGTAAAACATGTACATCCAACAAGGACAGAGACTGTCAGTTGATTCCTTTGTGTTCTACTGCAGCTTCCCAGAGTGCTCTAAAGAACAACTAGAGCGCTAACAGTCTTACTTATGACAAAAGTATGGCACACCTGAAGCCATCTTGATTGGAATAAAGTGGTAACACTTAAAACATTTAATTTAAAAAGGAACACAATGAGGGGGTTCATTTTGCCATATAAATTATGATTAGTGCTGAAGAAAGAAAAACTAGGGCACATTTTGAGTGACTTCTCAAATCCTCTTCTATTTCATTAAAAAATTCGGATATGCAGACTGAAACATGCACTTCTAATACTAGCAGCAGACTTCCGTGGTGAGCAGTAGATTTACTACAGTGATCTAATGAGCAACTAGAGTGCTAACATTCAGAATTTATGGCAAATGTGTGACATATCTGAATACCTTCTTGATGGAATCAAAGTAAAAAACTGAAGGCATTTCCTAGTGAGGAGACTGCAGTAAATGAGGAAATTAGGAAACTTCATAACAAATAAATCTCCTAAAATGGCCACCAGAGACAAAAGAGCCCAAATGTAGCCCAAATATCACCCAGATGTAGCCCAATGACAGAAGTATGCAAAACACTTCATTTTTGTGTATTTGCAGTTTTATATAGTGCAGACTTGTCAGGTATTGGAGTGCTTTACATGAACATTGGTTACATCACACAAGATCAAATTCATTTTGGTTGTAGAAATGGGGAGATTAAGTGATTTGACCAGAATCACAGAATGTTGAGATGAAGCAGAAACTCCAACCTGGTTCCCCAGTTGCAAAGTCTGCAGCTCTGGAAGTAACACCACACCCTCTCCCCTTGGATTTAATCAAGTGGTCAACTGGATAAAAAAACTAAGATTACAAAGAATTTAAAAGTTCTTTGTCGCTATTTGAAAACTCAGAAAATATGTCCTCATTTTAGTTTTTTAGAGCACTAACCATAATTTTGATGCAAATAAGACCCTCTCATATATGTAATTTCTAATGGAAATGCTCTAGGCATTACAGTTTTGATTACATCAAGATGACGTCAGGCATTCCACATTTTTGTAATAAATATAGAATGTTAGCAATCTAGTTGTTCATTGGGATACGGTTGAGAGGCAGAGGCCAGGGGCACAGACTCTGAAAATTGAAGGCAGGTAGGAGAGTGCAGAGGCAACAATTTGAACACACTAGGCAGGCAGGAAGGGCAGTAGTAGCACAACAGACTATGGAGGGCAGTGGAAAGGGGGGCAGGGGCAACAAACCAACAATACAGGACTGGCAAGAGAGGCTGTGGCAATATAATAGACCATTGTGGGCAGAAGGAAGAGGCTGTGGTCATACAACCATACATGCCAACAGACCCGTTTCAGCCAGGAAACGTCCAATGTTTTTAAGCTCAAATGGGCTTTACTTGATCTGTTTCCTGTCTACAATCTTCTCTTTTTCAATGTAACTCAAAGGGGAAAATCAATACCCCAGTTTTATTTCAAAATTTCCCTCTTACCAAGTTCAAAATGTTCGCAAGTATGGTACATTGGATCATGGTAGGCAGGAGGAATTGGGGTAGGGACATGGACTCGGATAACAGAGGACAGGAGGGACATTGAGAGGTGCACCAAACTGACCCTACAGGGCAGGCATCAGGGTTTGCAGCAGCACAATACACCACACAGGGCATGCGGGATGGGAGTGCAGCACAACAATTTATAGAAAGCAATAGGGAGGGGAGAGGACCATGCACATGGACAACAGCCAACAGAGGGGAAAGAGGCAATGGTAGCTAGCTGACCATAATGGACAGACAGGAGAGAAAGCTGCAGCATAACAGACCATAAAGGGTAGGAGGGACGGATCAGGGGCATTACAATGGAACCGACAAGCCAGGAGGGAGGGAATAGGGGTCTGCACATGGAAACAGAGGGCTGGGGGCAAGGATGCAGGGCAGGAGCAGCAAGATGACCATGGAGTTCAGGCAGGATGGGCACTAGAAACAAGACACACCATGGAGAGCAACAGTGAGACTATGATGGCATACACACAGACCATGGAGGGAAGGTGAGAGGGGGTCAGGAGCAGCTAGCTGACCACACAGGGAAGGTGGGAGGGGCCATGGCAGCACAGAAGACCATGCATGGCAAGCGGGAGGGTTAGTGGCAGCACAATGGCTATGATGGGCAAGAAGGAGGGTGCAGGGGCATGCACAAAGGACCATGGAGGATAGAAGGGAGGGTCAGGACCTGGGCACAGACAAGAGAGTTCAGGGGAAGGGGCCTCACAACAGACCGCGCGTGGCAGGCATGAGGAGCAGTTGCAGCACAACAGAACAGGGAGGGCAGAAGGGTGTGGCAGTAAAATGGACCATGGAGGACAGGAGGAAGGGGATAGGGGCATGGCATGTGGACAGGCAGGGTGGAGGTGGCAGGGACAGGTTACAGTCATCTGACAATGCTAGGCAGGTGGTAGGGGAGTGGCAGCTCAACAGAACACTCAGAGTAGATAGGAGTGGCAGGTCCATGGAACATGGTGGTCAAAAAGGATGGAGCAGGGGCATGCACAAAGACATCGGAGGGCAGGGGGAAGGAGAATAGGGGCAGCAAGCAAAGCACAGAGGCTAAGCAGGAGGTCAATGATGGGCCATAGAATTGGGCAATGGAGGGCAGGATGAGTGGACTGGTACATCATGCTAAATGCAGGGTAGTGGCAGCACATCAGACCATGCATGGCAGGATGGAGGAGGCTAGTCCATGGATTCAGACAACAGAGGATAGGGAGGAGGTGAATGGGGCAGCAAGCTAACTGTTCATAGAAGGTGGGTATTAGGAACTTTATTGTTTTTAAAATGTGTGTCTGTGCGAACTACTTAAAATATGAACAAGTATGCAGCATAATCTCACTTTTATTCAGGAAGAAGAGGACGTTTGGGACTGTGACTCTGGGCTCACTTGGCAGAAACATCCCCTGACCCTCCACCCCCATCGCAAAATGTAATGCCCGTGAAAAGGGTAGGTGGACGCAGTGTTATATAGAACATAGTCCTGAGAGCACGATTGAAAATGAAAACTAGATATAGTATATGGTATAAACTATGCACCAAAAAGTGTGATATAAGATGAACCAGGGAGTGAAATATAATATGCAATACATTGTGCGCAATGACAGATTCATTGGAGAGTGCGAGATAGCACAGACACTAGCGCGTGCTATGCCATATGCGCCTTGGAGTGTAATATGCACAGGGCAGTGTTGTGTAACCTAACTAGTCTCTAAAGTTGTAATATAAAATATGTGCTGGGGAGTGTAACATTGCATATGCACTATGACAAAGATATGGATCCCAGATTGTAATATGTATGGCATAGCGCTGTGCGTTATAACATAGGCATCGAGGAAGGCACGTTAGATGGGGCAATATAACCCGTACGAAGGCAAGTGTGGCATGACATATTCACAGGGAGGTGTTACAGTGCACATGGGCTAAAGAGTGTCATAGCATACACACTAGCTGGTGGAATACAACACAGAGGTGTGTGGCACTCGGCAGGCACTGGTGGGTGTGACACAGCATTGGGCTCAGACAGGAGCATGCTGTGACTCTCAAGTGAGGTTTGTCTCCTTTCCAGAGAGTAAAATAAAATGTATTACACATCCGGTGGTGGATGTGTGTTTTATTAACCGTGAGGGGGGTTTCTTGCATAGTTTGGTAAATTTTTGTCGAATCCCCTTTGAATGGCTTGGTGTGCGTGTGTATTAAATGTGCCCGTCAATAGCTACCCATGTTTGTATAAATAAACGACATGGGTGTCCACTAGGAGAGTACCCACCGGCGGGGGTGCCGGGATTAGGCACGGTAGGGAGTCAAACACGTCAGAGCTTCACCAGCGGTGTAAATACATTCCACGGCGATTCATTGTATCCATAGTCACCTTTTAATGAATATCACGCAAATCGTCATGGTTATAGGTACATACGGTTTGTCCAGCATGTCCTAGGTGTTTCTATGAATATATATTTTTTTAAAATAAAAATAAAAAACAAAGGCCGGCCCCGGGGGATGGGGTCCCCGGGGCCATAAGTGGCCTGAGGAAGGGGGCACCACAGCCCCCCTCCTAAAGAATAACATTTTTTTAAAAAGGCCATGACCTGGGGGTTGGGGTCCCCGGGGCCGATTAAGGCCTTGGGAGGGCCAAATTAATTTTTTTCAAGAAAAAAAATTAGGGTGCAGGCCCTGGGGGATGGGGTCCCCAGGGCTAATAGATTAGAAAAAGAAAGGGGGCCACACAGCCCTCCTTCTTAAAAATAAATAAATAAAAGACCGGCATCGTGCCAGAGGCCATGCCCCCTCCTTGCAGCACTCTGCAAACGCGCCCCCTGGCCAGTTGTAAGTTGAGGAATTAATTCCCCTTCAATACTGAGGGACCCTGTGGCGCTTACTGGAGGTACCTAGTGGGCTAGTTTGACCCTAGGGACCCTTAGGATTCAAGGGGACTTAATCTCTCAACTCAGAACGCCCACAGGCCCTGTGGCGTGTTTTTAAGTTGGGGAAATATTTCCCTTTCAATCCTGAGGGACCCTGGGGACCATCTAGCCCACCAGGTGCTTCCAGTAAGCACCACTGCTCTGCATTGCAGAGAGGTGGTGCAGGCTGTGCCACTTTTTACACCTCTCTGCAACGCAGCTCTGTGGCGCTTACTGGAGGTACCTAGTGGTCTAGTTGGACCCTAGGGACCCTCAGGATTCAAGGGGACTTAATCTCCCAACTTAAACTTTTTCCTTCTTTCTTCACATGTCCCATCTCTGTAGGCATAGCTAGAAATTAGCATTTAAAAAACCTTTGAAATTCACTGAAAAAAACATAGGTTTCAGGCACGTTATAGCTAGGAATTAGCATTTAAAAGACCTTAGAAATTCACTGAAAAAACCATAGGTTTCAGGGGCGTTATAGTTAGCTGGACTTTTCACTCGTACAAAACCATAGAAATTCCCCCGTTATAGTTAGTTCAGCTAACTATAACTCGCGCGCCCGCAATGCACTGCTGATGACGTCACATATTAAATCACTCATCACATGGTCAGTGACATCACTCATGACATCACTGATGACATCACTGATGACATCATCCTTGTGATAGACACATTCAAAAATAGAAATTAAAATTTTCAAAACAATGGACATACCAATACCAGTTACAACAACCTATTCAGTAATTGTAAGATCCACATCCACATCCACTCATTCACCAACAGTCCTATACAGTCACTCATATATGTACTCACTCATCATATGTACTCATACACCTATACATCCTGTTACACAACGCCACTCATCCATAAAGTTACTCACACACATAGTCACTCATGCTAATAAAGAATCAAACATCTGTTTACCTGCATATACAGTTATACACACACCACCACACTTACTTCTACAGAAACTTACACATATTTAGTCTTTTTAACAATCACTTATAGAAACACATACTTATTCATACAGGAACTCTTTCAATCTCTCACTCTCACATATACTCACTTATATACACCAATAGTCACATATACTAGTTTAAAACATATGTAGTTACTCATAGAGACACTATTGAGACAGTCATTCACTCACCAACACACCCATGCACACACTCATCCACCCATACAGTCCTGCACACATGCTGTCTTCATCACATACAAACAGTGAGTCACTCATTCATGCACCTATGCACTACGAAATACCCCCCACCGAACCATACAGACATCAGACACTTATACTGATACTCAAAAAACCAACTAATAACCTATATAGACAATCATGTAGCTACTCACCAACTCATGCAGCCACTTATACACAAAGTGAGAGACTGATACATATATTTACATATTTAAACATTACTCACTAAGCCATGTATTCACTAAGATACACTTAATCAGTCAGTTATACAATCAATTTTTCAAAAACAAATCATCCATTTAGACACTTATATACCCATTTATTCTTCCATCGACCTTGAGATATACATATATAAAACATATGTAATTTTCAGAAAAACACACATTCACTGGATGATGTCATCAGTGATGTCATCAGTGATGTCATTTGAGATGTCATCAGTGATGTCATGAGTGATGTCACTGACCATGTCATGAGTGATGTAATATGTGACGTCATCAGCAGTGCATTGCGGGCGCGCGAGTTATAGTTAGCTGAACTAACTATAACGGGGGAATTTCTATGGTTTTGTACAAGTGAAAAGTCCAGCTAACTATAACGCCCCTGAAACCTAAGTGATTGTTTAAAAGACTAAGTATGTGTAAGTTTCTGTAGAAGTAAGTGTGGTGGTGTGTGTATAACTGTATATGCAAGTAAATGTATGTTTGATTCTTTATTAGCATGAGTGACTATGTGTGTGAGTAACTCTATGGATGAGTGGCATTGTGTAACAGGATGTATAGGTGTATGAGTACATATGATGAGTGAGTACATGTATGAGTGACTGTGAATTTCAAAGGTTTTTTAAATGCTAATTTCTAACTATGCCTACAGAGATAGGACATGTGAAGAAAGAAGAAAAAATGCACAGAAAGAAAAAAAAGAAGTGCAGAAAGAAGCAACAGAAGTCCTCAAAGACAAAGAAAAGTGCAGGAAGAAGGATAACGTGCAGAAAGAACAAAAAGAAGAGCAGAAAGAAGCCTTGTTGCAAAATCATCCTGTACCCTCAACTTTTTCAGACGGATACTGGTGGTAACTGAGTCTGACTAACCAGTCCTAGAGCCAGTGCTATGTTAAAAGACACTTAAAATACAGTGAAAACACCTACATACACTAGGGAACATTATGCATTGGGGTCCCCCTGTGATTAGCATGACCTCCTCTGTAAGCCCCTAGTATATAATAGGGCAGGGGGATTAAAACTACCTCTTAAAGCAGGCCACAGGGCGTTTTTGCACACGTTAACTCAGGCCCCGTCCCCTTCCTTCACCACTGAGTAAACACGCCCTGTGTCCGTTTTTAGTTGGGAGATTAAGTTCATTTGAATCCTGAGGGTCCCTAGGGTCCAACTAGCCCACTAGGTACCTCCAGTAAGTGCCACAGAGCTGCGTTGCAGAGAGGTGTAAAAAGTGGCACGGCCTGGACCACCTCTCTGCAATGCAGCTCAGTGGCGCTTACTGGAAGCACTTGGTGGGCTAGTTAGCCCCCAGGGGCCCTCAGTATTGAAGGGAAATAATATCCCCAATTTAAAATGTGCCATAGTGCGTGTTTGCAGACGTCACCTCAGGCCCCGTCCCCTCCATTTACCACTGTGTAAACGCGCCCTGTGGCTGTTCTAAGTTGAGAGATTAAGTCCCCTTGAATCCTAAGGGTCCCTAGGGTCAAACTAGACCACTAGGTACCTCCAGTAAGTGCCACAGAGCTGCGTTGCAGAGAGGTGTAAAAAGGGGCTTGGCCTCAGAACACCTGTCTGCAGCGCAGCTTCCTGGCGCATACTGGAGATGCCTTTTGGGCTAGTTGGCCCTCAGGGACCCTCAGTATTGAAGAGGAATTAATTCCCCAACTTACAATTCGCCAGGGGGCGCGTTTGCAGAGTGCTGCAAGGAGGGGGCGTGGCCTCCGGCACGAGCCAGACTTTTATTTATTTTAATTTTTTAAGAAGGGGGGCTGTGTGGTTCCCCTTCTTATTCTAATTTATTGGCCCTGATGACCCCATCCCCCAGGGCCTGTCTCCTAATTATATTTATTTGACCCCAATCCCCAGGGCCGGCCACTGTTTTTTATTATTTTTAAAAAATATATATTTATAGACACACCTAGGACATGCTGGACAAACCGTACGTACCTATCACCATGACGATTTGCGTGATATTCATTAAAAGGCGACTATGCATACAATGAATCCAAGTGGAATGTATTTACACCACTAGTGAAGCTCTGACATGTCTGATGCCCTACCGTGCCTAATCCCGGTAGACACCCTTGTCGTTTATTTATACAAACATGGGTAGCTATTGATGGGCACATTTAATACACATGCACACCAAGCCATTCAAATGGGAGTCGACAAAAATTCGACCAAAACTATGCAAGAAACCCCCCTCATGGTTAATAAAACACACATCCACTGCCGGATGTGTAATACTTTTTATTTTACTCTCTGGAAAGGGGACGAACATCACTTGAGAGTCACAGCGCGCTCCTGGCAGAGCCCAATGCTGTGTTACACCCATCATTGCCTGCTGAGTGCCCCACACCTCTGTGTTGTATTCCACTAGCTAGTGCATATGCTATGACACTCTCTAGCCCATGTGCACTGTAACACCACCCCGTGAATATGTCATGCCACACTTGTCTTCGCACGGGTTATATTGCCCCATCTAACGTGCCTTCCTCGATGCCTATGTTATAACGCACAGTGCTATGCCATACATATTACAATCTGGGATCCATATCTTTGTCACAGTGCATATGCAACGTTACACTCCCCAGCACATATTTTATATTACAACTTTAGAGACTTGTTAGGTTACACAACACTGCCCTGTGCATATTACACTCCAAGGCGCATATCGCATAGCACGCGCTAGTGCCTGTGCTATCTCGCGCTCTCCAATGAATCTGTAATTGCGCACAATGTATTGCATATTATATTTCACGTCCGGTTCATCTTATATCACACTTTTTGGTGCATAGTTTATACCATACACTATATCTAGTTTTCATTTTCAATCGTGCTCTCAGGACTATGTTCTATATAACACTGTGTTCTCCTACCCTTTTCACGGGCATTACATTTTGCGATAGGGGGTGGAGGGTCAGGGGGTGTTTCTACCAAGTGAGCCCGGAGTCACAGTCACAAACGTCCTCTTCTTCCTGAATAAAAGTGAGATTATGCTGCATACTTGTTCATATTTTAAGTAGTTCGCACAGACACAAGTTTTAAAAACAATAAAGTTCCTAATACCCGCCTTCTCTGAACAGTTAGCTTGCTGCCCCATCCCCCTCCTCCCTATCCTCTGTTGTGTGAATCCATGGACTAGCCTCCTCCCTCCTGCCATGCATGGTCTGATGTGCTGCCACTGCCCTCAATTTAGTATGATGTACCAGTCCACTCCTCCTGCCCTCCATTGCCCAATTCTATGCCCCATCATTGACCTCCTGCTTAAACTCTGTGCTTAGCTTGCTACCCCTATTCTCCTTCCCCCTGCCCTCCGATGTCTTTGTGCATGCCCCTGCTCCATCCTTTTTGCAAACCATGTTCCTTGGACCTGCCACTCCTATCTACTCTGAGTGTTCTGTTGAGCTGCCACTCCCCTCCCACCTGCCTAGCATTGTCAGATGACTGTAACCTGTCCCTGCCACCTCCACCCTGCCTGTCCACATGACATGCCCCTATCCTCTTCCTCCTGTCCTACATGGTCCATTGTACTGCCACACCCTTTTGCCCTCCCTGGTCTGTTGTGCTGCAACTGCTCCTCCTGCCTGCCCCGTGCGGTCTGTTGTGAGGCCCCTTCCCCTGAACTTTCTTGTCTGTGCACAGGTCCTGACCCTCCCTTCTATCCTCCATCGTCCTTTGTGCATGCCCCTGCACCCTCCTTCTTGCCCATCATAGCCATTGTGCTGCCACTAACCCTCCCACTTGCCATGCATGGTCTTCTGTGCTGCCATGGCCCCTCCCACCTTCCCTGTGTGGTCAGTTAGCTGCCCCTGACCCCCTCCCACCTTCCCTCCATGGTCTGTGTGTATGCCATCACAGTCTCAGTGTTGCTCTTCATGGTGTATCTTGCTTCTAGTGCCCATCCTGCCTGACCTCCATGGCTATCTTGCTGCTCCTGCCCTGCCCCCTTGCCCCCAGCCCTCTGTTTACATGTGCAGACCCCTACTCCCTCCCTCCTGGCTTGTCTGTTCCATTGTAATGCCCCTGATCCGTCCCTCATGCCCTTTATGGTCTGTTATGCTGCAGCTTTCTCTCCTGTCTGTCCATTATGGTCAGCTAGCTACCATTGCCTCTTGCCCCTCTGTTCTCTGTTGTCCATGTGCATGGTCCTGTCCCCTCCCTCTTGCTTTCTATGGATTGTTGTGCTGCACTCCCGTCCCGCATTCCCTGTGTGGTGTATTGTGCTGCTGCAAACCCTGATGCCTGCCCTGCAGGGTCAGTTTGGTGCACCTCTCCATGTCCCTCCTGTCCTCTGTTATCCAAGTCCATGTCCCTACCCCATTTCCTTCCATGATCCAATGTACCATACTTGCGAACATTTTGAACTTGGTAAGAGGGAGATTTTGAAAAACAACTGGGGTATTGATTTTCCCCTTTGAGTTACATTGAAAAAGAGGAGATTGTAGACAGGAGACAGATCAAATAAAGCCCATTTGAGCTTAAAAACATTGGACGTTTCCTGGCTGAATCGGGTCTGTTGGCATGTATGGTTGTACTACCATTGCCTCTTCCTTCTGCCCACAATGGTCTATTACATTTCCACAGCCTCTCTTGCAAGTCCTGTATTGTTGGTTTGTTGCACCTGCCCCCCTTTCCACTGCCCTCCATAGTCTGTTGTGCTGCCACGGCCCTTCCTGCCTGCTCAGTGTGGTTAAATTGTGCCTTTGCACCCTCCTACCTGCCTTCAATTTTCAGAGTCCGTGCCGCTGGCCTCTGCCTCTCAACAGTATCCAAATGAACAACTAGATTGCTAACATTCTATATTTATTACAAAAGTGTGGAACGCCTGACGTCATCTTGATGTAATCAAAACTGTAATACCTAGAGAATTTCCTTTAGAAATTACATATATGAGAGGGTCTTATTGGCATCAAAATTATGGTTAGTGCTCTAAAAGACTAAAATAAGGACATATTTTCTGAGTTTTGAAATAGCGACAAAGCACTTTTAAATTAATTGTTATCTTTATGTTTTTTTATCCAGTTGACCACTTGATTAAATGTTGCACTTAGGGGAGAGGATGTGGTGTTACTTCCAGAACTGCAGACTTTGCAACTGGGGAACCAGGTTGGAGTTTCTGCTTCAGCTCGACATTCTGTGATTCTGGTCAAATCACTTAGTCTCCCCATGTCTACAACCAAAATGAATTTGTTCTTGTGTGATGTAACCAATGCTCATGTAAAGCACTCCAATACCTGACAAGTCTGCACTATATAACACTGCAAAAACACAAAACAATAAGTGTTTTGCACACTTCTGCCATTGGGCTATATTTGGGCTACATCTGGGTGATTTTGGGCTACATTTGGGCTCTTTTGTCTCCGGTGGCCATCTTGGGAGATTTATTTGTTATGAAGTTTCCTAATTTCCTCATGTACTGCAGTCTCCTCAGTAGGAAATGCTTTCAGTTTTTTACTTTGATTCCATCATGAAGGTAATCAGATATGTCACACATTTGCCATAATTTCTGAATGTTAGCACTCCAGTTGCTCATTAGAGCACTGTAGCAAAACTACTGTTCACCATGGAAGTCTGCTCCTGGTATTAAAAGTGCATGTTTCAGTCTGCATGTCAGAATTTTTTAATGAAATAGAAGAGGATTTGAGAAGTCACTCAAAATGTGCCCTCATTTTCTTTCTTCAGCATTAATCATAATTTCTATTGCAAAATGATCCCCCTCATTGTGTTCCTTTTTAAATTAAATGTTTTAAGTGTTACTAGTTTATTCCAATCAAGATGGCTTCAGGTGTGCCATACTTTTGTCATAATGAAGACAGTAAGCGCTCTAGTTGTTTTTAAGAACACTCTGGGACATTCTGTCATTGGGCTATACTTGGGCTACATCTGGGTGATATTTGGGCTACATTTGGGCTCTTTTGTCTCTGGTGGCCATCTTGGGAGACTTATTTGTTATGAAGTTTCCTAATTTCCTCATTTACTGCAGTCTCCTCAGTAGGAAATACTTTCAGATTTTACTTTGATTCCATCAAGAAGGCATTCAGATGTGTCACACATTTGCCATAAATTCAGAATGTTAGCACTCTTTTTGCTCATTAGATCACTGTAGTAAAGCTACTGCTCACCAGGGAAAACTGCTGCTGGTATTGAAAGTGCCTGTTTCAGTCTGCATGTCAGAATTTTTTAATGAAATAGAAGAGGATTTGAGAAGTCACTCAAAATGTGCCCTAATTTTTCTTTCTGCAGCACTAATCATACTTTTTATGGAAAAATGAACCCCCTCATTTTGTTCCTTTTTAAATTAAATTTTTTGAGAGTTACCACTTTAATCCAAGCAAGATGGCTTCAGGTGTGCAATATGTTTATCATAAGTAGGACTGTTAGCGCTCTAGTTGTTCTTTGGAACACTCTGGGAAGCTGCAGTAGAACACAAAGGAATCAACTGACAGTCTCTGCCCTTGTAGAATGTACATGTTTTACCGAGAATGTCAGACTTCATTCTCACATGACTGAGAAAGATAATGTGAATTTACAGAAAATAAGCTCTCAGTTTAGCTTATAGATCACCTTCCAAACCTCTGTGGGAAAAGCATGAGAAAATATTTTTCTCTCAATCATGATATCCCAGCAGAAGGCTTTTTCACATGGTGAAATCACCTTAGAACATACCACAATTCCTAAAATGATTATGGTACCATCAACAAATGATTTATAATGTAACTAAAGTCTTAAAACCTTCTATTAACTGCAATGCTTTTTCATGAGGTGCTATCATGTATATTGGTCCCAAGATGGCTGCCAACACTTCTTGGATGAAGTGCTGACAGCCAATCAGATCTCAGGATGAGATGTGTGGTTAGGCTCCACCCACATATGTATATGATTTTACTTTTGATTTTCTCAGGAACTACTGAACAGATTGACACCAGACCTGCAAAAGGCACTTCCCTGACCTGAGGACTACCTCTCTGCCAAATTTCAAGTAATTCTGTTCAGCCGTTCGGGCTGTACCTTGGACTAAAGGTCTCTATTGAAAATTGCATGGGGAAAACACATTTTGGGACCCCCATTTTTTCTCAGCCCCCGCTTGACGAATCCCCCCGAGACTATCAGGGTAGGAGCGGAGCGGAGCACCCCACCTATTTTTAAAATTTCGCGAGGATTCGTCAACCGGCGCCAAAGTTATTCCAAATAGAATGTTGCGGATTTCCTATGGAAACACGGTCCTAACTATAACTATCTACTGGCGACCGCCAGTAGATAATGTATATATACATATACATATATATATATATATATATTCACTGAAAAAACCATAGGTTTTAAAGAAAGTTATAGTTAGCAGGACATTTCACTCGCACAAACCAGTGAAATTCCCCCTTTATAGTTAGTTCAGCTAACTATAACTCGCGCCCCCACAATGCACTGATGATGACATCACATATTACATCACTCATGACATGGTCAGTGACATCACTGATGACATTTCAAATGACATCACTGATGACATCATCCATGTGATAAATTGATGCATCTTCTCACACCCTGATATAACCTTTGATACACCCACTCTAAATTACAGACTGCCATTCTCAAAACCATAAACACTCCAACAGCAATAACTACATACACACTCACTGATTCTAAGGTTTACACACACATCCACTCACTCACCCGTACAGTCACTCATACTTATGGTGACTCAGTACAGGACTATTATATGCACTCATACACCTATATTAACACTCACACACCACCACTCATCCATAGAGGTACTCACACACCTAGTCAGTCATGCAAATAATTAATCACACTGCCATTTACTCACCTATACAGTTATACACACACCAGCTCAATCACTCATACAAATACTAGCACATTCTTACGCTCTTATACAATCACTGACACAAGCATACAGTCATCCATACATCCACTCTCAGAATCACACTTATAGCCATTTATATACTCCAACACACTTATATACTGCATTTCACATATGTAGTTACTCACACATGTACCACTGAGATATACATTCACTCACTAACACACCCATAAACACACTCACCCAACCATACAGTCCATCACAGATGCACTCTTGAAACCATGCACCCAGTGAATCACCCACTCACACATCTATGCACAGATTCACACACACCCCACCCACATAAACACTCAAGCACCCATACAGATACTCAGACAACCAATCAATAACACATGTAGACACTCGTGTAGCTATTCACAAACCATTTAGCCGGTTACACACCAACAGACAGATGGATACAGACATTCACACAGTTTAGTCACTAACCCATGCATTCAGTGAGAAACGTTTAATCAGTCAAGCACCTACTAAATCATCCATTCAGACACTTATACAACCACTCATTCTTTAATACGCCTTTCCCTATATATTAAACATATTTAAACTTTACTGAAACATAGTTACTGGCTGATGTCACCAGTGATGTCATCAGTGATATTATTTGAGATGTCATCAGTGATGTCTTCAGTGATGTCACTGACCATGTCATGAGTGATGTAATATGTGACGTCATCAGCAGTGCATTGCGGGCGCGCGAGTTATAGTTAGCTGAACTAACTATAACGGGGGAATTTCTATGGTTTTGTACAAGTGAAAAGTCCAGCTAACTATAACGCCCCTGAAACCTAAGTGATTGTTTAAAAGACTAAGTATGTGTAAGTTTCTGTAGAAGTAAGTGTGGTGGTGTGTGTATAACTGTATATGCAAGTAAATGTATGTTTGATTCTTTATTAGCATGATGACTATGTGTGTGAGTAACTCTATGGATGAGTGGCATTGTGTAACAGGATGTATAGGTGTATGAGTACATATGATGAGTGAGTACATGTATGAGTGACTGTATAGGACTGTTGGTGAATGAGTGGATGTGTATGTGATCTTAGAATTACTGAAGAGGATGTTGTAACTGGTATTGGTATGTCCATTGTTTTGAAAATTTTAGTCTCTATTTTTGAATGTGTGTATCAAAGGTTATATTAGGGTGAGAGGAGGTCTGCCACTCTATCACAAGGATGATGTCATCAGTGATGTCATCAGTGATGTCATTTGAGATGCCATCAGTGATGTCATGAGTGATGTCACTGACCATGTCATGAGTGATGTAATATGTGACGTCATCAGCAGTGCATTGCGGGCGCGCAAGTTATAGTTAGATGAACTAACTATAACGGGGGAATTTCTATGGTTTTGTACAAGTGAAAAGTCCAGCTAACTATAACACCTCTGAAACCTATGGTTTTTTCAGTGAATTTCTGAGGATTTTTAAATGCTAATTCCTAACTATAAGGTGCCTGAAACCTACGGTTTTTTCAGTGAATTTCAAAGGTTTTTTAAATGCTAATTTCTAACTATGCCTACAGAGATAGGACATGTGAAGAAAGAAGAAAAAATGCACAGAAAAAAAAAAAGAAGTGCAGAAAGAAGCAACAGAAATCCTCAAAGACGAAGAAAAGTGCAGGAAGAATGATAACGTGCAGAAAGAACAAAAAGAAGAGCAGAAAGAAGCCTTGTTGCAAAATCATCCTGTACCCTCAACTTTTTCAGACGGATACTGGTGGTAACTGAGTCTGACTAACCAGTCCTAGAGCCAGTGCTATGTTAAAAGACACTTAGAATACAGTGAAAACACCTACATACACTAGGGAACATTATGCACTCAGGTCCCCCTGTGATTAGCATGACCTCCTCTGTAAGCCCCTAGTATATAATAGGGCAGGGGGATTAAAACTACCTCTTAAAGCAGGCCACAGGGCGTTTTTGCACACGTTAACTCAGGCCCCTTCCCCTCCCTTCACCACTGTGTAAAAACGCCCTGTGTCCGTTTTTAGTTGGGAGATTAAGTTCATTTGAATCCTGAGGGTCCCTAGGGTAGGGTCCAACTAGCCCACTAGGTACCTCCAGTAAGTGCCACAGAGCTGCGTTGAAGAGAGGTGTAAAAAGTGGCACGGCCTGGACCACCTCTCTGCAATGCAGCTCAGTGGCGCTTACTGGAAGCACTTTGTGGGCTAGTTAGCCCCCAGGGGCCCTCAGTATTGAAGGGAAATAATATCGCCAATTTAAAACGTGCCATAGTGCGTGTTTGCACACGTCACCTCAGGCCCCGTTCCCTCCCTTCACCACTGTGTAAACGCGCCCTGTGGCTGTTCTAAGTTGAGAGATTAAGTCCCCTTGAATCCTAAGGGTCCCTAGGGTCAAACTAGACCACTAGGTACCTCCAGTAAGCGCCACAGAGCTGCGTTGCAGAGAGGTGTAAAAAGGGGCTTGGCCTCAGAACACCTGTCTGCAGCGCAGCTCCCTGGCGCATACTGGAGATGCCTGTTGGGCTAGTTGGCCCTCAGGGACCCTCAGTATTGAAGAGGAATTAATTCCCCAACTTACAATTCGCCAGGGGGCGCGTTTGCAGAGTGCTGCAAGGAGGGGGCATGGCCTCCAGCGTGATGCCGGTCTTTTATTTATTTTATTTTTTTAATAAGGAGGGCTGTGTGGTTCCCCTTCTTATTCTAATTTATAGGCCCTGATGACCCCATCCCCCAGGGCCTGTCTCCTAATTATATTTATTTGACCCCAATCCCCAGGGCTGGCCACTGTTTTTTATTATTTTTAAAAACTATATATTTATAGACACACCTAGGACATGCTGGACAAACCGTACGTACCTATCACCATGACGATTTGCGTGATATTCATTAAAAGGCGACTATGCATACAATGAATCCACGTGGAATGTATTTACACCACTAGTGAAGCTCTGACATGTCTGATGCCCTACCGTGCCTAATCCCGGTAGACACCCTTGTCGTTTGTTTATACAAACATGGGTAGCTATTGACGGGCACATTTAATACACATGCACACCAAGCCATTCAAAGGCGAGTCGACAAAAATTCGACCAAAACTATGCAAGAAACCCCCCTCACGGTTAATAAAACATACATCCACTGCCGGATGTGTAATACTTTTTATTTTACTCTCTGGAAAGGGGACGAACATCACTTGAGAGTCACAGCGCGCTCCTGGCAGAGCCCAATGCTGTGTTACACCCACCATTGCCTGCTGAGTGCCCCACACCTCTGTGTTGTATTCCACTAGCTAGTGCATATGCTATGACACTCTCTAGCCCATGTGCACTGTAACACCACCCCGTGAATATGTCATGCCACACTTGTCTTCGCACGGGTTATATTGCCCCATCTAACGTGCCTTCCTCGATGCCTATGTTATAACGCACAGTGCTGTGCCATACATATTACAATCTGGGATCCATATCTTTGTCACAGTGCATATGCAACGTTACACTCCGCAGCACATATTTTATATTACAACTTTAGAGACTAGTTAGGTTACACAACACTGCCCTGTGCATATTACACTCCAAGGCACATATCGCATAGCACGCGCTAGTGCCTGTGCTATCTCGCGCTCTCCAATGAATCTGTAATTGCGCACAATGTATTGCATATTATATTTCATGCCCGGTTCATCTTATATCACACTTTTTGGTGCATAGTTTATACCATACACTATATCTAGTTTTCATTTTCAATCGTGCTCTCAGGACTATGTTCTATATAACACTGTGTTCACCTACCCTTTTCACGGGCATTACATTTTGCGATAGGGGGTGAAGGGTCAGGGGGTGTTTCTGCCAAGTGAGCCCGGAGTCACAGTCACAAACGTCCTCTTCTTCCTGAATAAAAGTGAGATTATGCTGCATACTTGTTCATATTTTAAGTAGTTCGCACAGACACACGTTTTAAAAACAATAAAGTTCCTAATACCCGCCTTCTCTGACCAGTTAGCTTGCTGCCCCATCCCCCTTCTCCCTATCCTCTGTTGTGTGAATCCATGGACTAGCCTCCTCCCTCCTGCCATGCATGGTCTGATGTGCTGCCACTGCCCTCAATTTAGTATGATGTACCAGTCCACTCCTCCTGCCCTCCATTGCCCAATTCTATGCCCCATCATTGACCTCCTGCTTAAACTCTGTGCTTAGCTTGCTGCCCCTATTCTCCTTCCCCCTGCCCTCCGATGTCTTTGTGCATGCCCCTGCTCCATCCTTTTTGCCCACCATGTTTTATGGACCTGCCACTCCTATCTACTCTGAGTGTTCTGTTGAGCTGCCACTCCCCTCCCACCTGCCTAGCATTGTCAGATGACTGTAACCTGTCCCTGCCACCTCCACCCTGCCTGTCCACATGACATGCCCCTATCCTCTTCCTCCTGTCCTACATGGTCCATTGTACTGCCACACCCTTCTGCCCTCCCAGGTCTGTTGTGCTGCAACTGCTCCTCCTGCCTGCCCCGTGCGGTCTGTTGTGAGGCCCCTTCCCCTGAACTTTCTTGTCTGTGCACAGGTCCTGACCCTCCCTTCTATCCTCCATCGTCCTTTGTGCATGCCCCTGCACCCTCCTTCTTGCCCATCATAGCCATTGTGCTGCCACTAACCCTCCCACTTGCCATGCATGGTCTTCTGTGCTGGCATGGCCCATCCCACCTTCCCTGTGTGGTCAGTTAGCTGCCCCTGACCCCCTCCCACCTTCCCTCCATGGTCTGTGTGTATGCCATCACAGTCTCAGTGTTGCTCTTCATGGTGTATCTTGCTTCTAGTGCCCATCCTGCCTGACCTCCATGGCTATCTTGCTGCTCCTGCCCTGCCCCCTTGCCCCAGCCCTCTGTTTACATGTGCAGACCCCTACTCCCTCCCTCCTGGCTTGTCTGTTCCATTGTAATGCCCCTGATCCGTTCCTCATGTCCTTTATGGTCTGTTATGCTGCAGCTTTCTCTCCTGTCTGTCCATTATGGTCAGCTAGCTACCATTGCCTCTTGCCCCTCTGTTCTCTGTTGTCCATGTGCATGGTCCTGTCCCCTCCCTCTTGCTCTCTATGGACTGTTGTGCTGCACTCCCGTCCCGCATGCCCTGTGTGGTGTATTGTGCTGCTGCAAACCCTGATGCCTGCCCTGCAGGGTCAGTTTGGTGCACCTCTCCATGTCCCTCCTGTCCTCTGTTATCCAAGTCCATGTTTCTACCCCATTTCCTTCCATGATCCAATGTACCATACTTGCGAACATTTTGAACTTGGTAAGAGGGAGATTTTGAAAAACAACTGGGGTATTGATTTTCCCCTTTGAGTTACATTGAAAAAGAGGAGATTGTAGACAGGAGACAGATCAAATAAAGCCCATTTGAGCTTAAAAACATTGGATGTTTCCTGGCTGAATCGGGTCTGTTGGCATGTATGGTTGTACTACCATTGCCTCTTCCTTCTGCCCACAATGGTCTATTACATTTCCACAGCCTCTCTTGCAAGTCCTGTATTGTTGGTTTGTTGCCCCTGCCCCCCTTTCCACTGCCCTCCATAGTCTGTAGTGCTGCCACGGCCCTTCCTGCCTGCTCAGTGTGGTTAAATTGTTGCCTTTGCACCCTCCTACCTGCCTTCAATTTTCAGAGTCCGTGCCCCTGGCCTGTGCCTCTCAACAGTATCCTAATGAACAACTAGATTGCTAACATTCTATATTTATTACAAAAGTGTGGAACGCCTGACGTCATCTTGATGTAATCAAAACTGTAATACCTAGAGAATTTCCTTTAGAAATTACAAATATGAGAGGGTCTTATTGGCATCAAAATTATGGTTAGTGATCTAAAAGACTAAAATAAGGACATATTTTCTGAGTTTTCAAATAGCGACAAAGCACTTTTAAATTAATTGTTATCTTTATGTTTTTTTATCCAGTTGACCACTTGATTAAATGTTGCACTTAGGGGAGAGGATGTGGTGTTACTTCCAGAACTGCAGACTTTGCAACTGGGGAACAGGTTGGAGTTTCTGCTTCAGCTCGACATTCTGTGATTCTGATCAAATCACTTAGTCTCCCCATGTCTACAACCAAAATGAATTTGTTCTTGTGTGATGTAACCAATGCTCATGTAAAGCACTCCAATACCTGACAAGTGTGCACTATATAACACTGCAAAAACACAAAATAATAAGTGTTTTGCACACTTCTGCCATTGGGCTATATTTGGGCTACATCTGGGTGATTTTGGGCTACATTTGGGCTCTTTTGTCTCCGGTGGCCATCTTGGGAGATTTATTTGTTATGAAGTTTCCTAATTTCCTCATGTACTGCAGTCTCCTCAGTAGGAAATGCTTTCAGTTTTTTACTTTGATTCTATCATGAAGGCATTCAGATATGTCACACATTTGCCATAAATTCTGAATGTTCGCACTCTAGTTGCTCATTAGATCACTGTAGTAAAACTACTGTTCACCATGGAAGTCTGCTCCTGGTATTAAAAGTGCATGTTTCAGTCTGCATGTCAGAATTTTTTAATGAAATAGAAGAGGATTTGAGAAGTCACTCAAAATGTGCCCTCATTTTCTTTCTTCAGCATTAATCATAATTTCTATGGCAAAATGATCCCCCTCATTGTGTTCCTTTTTAAATTAAATGTTTTAAGTGTTACTAGTTTATTCCAATCAAGATGGCTTCAGGTGTGCCATACTTTTGTCATAATGAAGACAGTAAGCACTCTAGTTGTTTTTAAGAACACTCTGGGACATTCTGTCATTGGGCTATACTTGGGCTACATCTGGGTGATATTTGGGCTACATTTGGGCTCTTTTGTCTCTGGTGGCCATCTTGGGAGACTTATTTGTTATGAAGTTTCCTAATTTCCTCATTTACTGCAGTCTCCTCAGTAGGAAATACTTTCAGATTTTACTTTGATTCCATCAAGAAGGCATTCAGATGTGTCACACATTTGCCATAAATTCAGAATGTTAGCACTCTTTTTGCTTATTAGATCACTGTAGTAAAGCTACTGCTCACCAGGGAAAACTGCTGCTGGTATTGAAAGTGCCTGTTTCAGTCTGCATGTCAGAATTTTTTAATGAAATAGAAGAGGATTTGGGAAGTCACTCAAAATGTGCCCTAATTTTTCTTTCTGCAGCACTAATCATACTTTTTATGGAAAAATGAACCCCCTCATTTTGTTCCTTTTTAAATTAAATGTTTTGAGAGTTACCACTTTAATCCAAGCAAGAAGGCTTCAGGTGTGCAATATGTTTATCATAAGTAGGACTGTTAGCGCTCTAGTTGTTCTTTGGAACACTCTGGGAAGCTGCAGTAGAACACAAAGGAATCAACTGACAGTCTCTGCCCTTGTAGAATGTACATGTTTTACTGAGAATGTCAGACTTCATTCTCACATGACTGAGAAAGATAATGTGAATTTACAGAAAATAAGCTCTCAGTTTAGCTTATAGATCACCTTCCAAACCTCTGTGGGAAACGCATGAGAAAATATTTTTCTCTCAATCATGATATCCCAGCAGACGGCTTTTTCACATGGTGAAATCACCTTAGAACATACCACCATTCCTAAAATGAGTATGGTACCATCAACAAATGATTTATAATGTAACTAAAGTCTTAAAACCTTCTATTAACTGCAATGCTTTTTCATGAGGTGCTATCATGTATATTGGTCCCAAGATGGCTGCCAACACTTCTTGGATGAAGTGCTGACAGCCAATCAGATCTCAGGATGAGATGTGTGGTTAGGCTCCGCCCACATATGTATATGATTTTACTTTTGATTTTCTCAGGAACTACTGAACAGATTGACACCAGACCTGCAAAAGGCACTTCCCTGACCTGAGGACTACCTCTCTGCCAAATTTCAAGTAATCCTGTTCAGCCGTTCGGGCTGTACCTTGGACTAAAGGTCTCTATGGAAAATTGCATGGGGAAAACGTGTTTTTTGACCCCCCTTTTTTCTCAGCCCCCGCTTGACGAATCCCCCCGAGACTATCAGGGTAGGAGCGGAGCGTAGCGCCCCACCTATTTTGAAAATCTCGCGAGGATTCGTCAACCGGCGCCAAAGTTATTCCAAATAGAATGTTGCGGATTTCCTATGGAAACACGGTCCTAACTATAACTTTCTACTGGCGACCGCTGGTAGATAATGTATATATACATATACATATATATATATATATATATATTCACAGAAAAAACCATAGGTTTTAAAGAAAGTTATAGTTCGCAGGACATTTCACTCGCACAAAACCAGTGAAATTCCCCCTTTATAGTTAGTTCAGCTAACTATAACTCGCGCCCCCACAATGCACTGCTGATGACATCACATATTACATCACTCATGACATGGTCAGTGACATCACTGATGACATCACTGATTCGTCAAGCGGGGGCTGAGAAAAAAGGGGGGTCCCAAAACGCTTTTTCCCCATGCATTTTCCCATAGGACCTTTAGTCGAAGGTACAGCCCGAACGGCTGAACAGAATTACTTGAAACTTGGCAAAGAGGTAGTCCTCAGGTCAGGGATGTGACTTTTGCATATATGGTGTCAATCTGTTCAGTAGTTTCTGAGAAAATTGCAGTTAAAAGTACATAAATATCTAAATGCGCGCACCGTGCGCGCACGGTGCCGTGCGCGAGCGTAATTCTGATTGGTGGTTAGATGTCAGTCAACATTCGAATCGGTCGAAATCAGGAAGTGTCGAACGCCATTTTGTGTGTGGCAGTGAAAAACAAAGGTGGAGAACGTGAAAAGGGGGCAGGGTAGAGAGTTCCTGACCCCCTAGCCTTTGTCAGGGGGTCCCTGAAGGATCCCTAAGGGTGAAAAAAAGTTTTTTATTTTTTTTCAAAAAATCACAGGGTGCGCGCACGGTGCGCGCACAGCGGCAAAAAATTCATTAAAAAATTGAATTAAAAATCAAGTTTAAGTGTTTAGATGTTGGTTGGCTCTAAAAAGAGCCGTTGTGTTCATTGAGTGTTTTTTTGTACCTACAAGTAAGTACCGATGCAGAGTCTAAAGTTCAAGAGGAAGACTCTGTTCCCTTCATCTGTGAAATGTACACCATCTCCTCTATAAATGCCACTCAGAAGCATTGGTTCATAGTAGTTTCTGTTCCAGAATCTTCAAACACCACACCCACTCCCCTCACTATTTCTTCTTATTTTTTGGGACAAGGAGCTGAACAGCTATCAATTTTACTTGAAAATGGCAGAACAGCAGTCTACTTCAGGGAGTGAGGAGGAGACCAGGATGCACTCAGAAGTATTGGTTCATAGTAGTTTCTGTTCCAGAATCTTCAAACACCACACCCACTCCCCTCACTATTTCTTCTTATTTCCTGGGACAAGGAGCTGAACAGCTATCAATTTTACTTGAAAATGGCAGAACAGCAGTCTACTTCAGGGAGTGAGGAGGAGACCTGGATGCACTCAGAAGGTGTCTTTCAGTAGAATGGCAATATGAAAAGAAAGATAGTTGTAAAATGGAGGCTTACATACTTTTTTTTAATTAAAAAGAACTCATTGGCTGTTTCAGACCATTCAACACTAAAAACTAGGCTGTATGTTTAAATTTTTAAAAGCATGTTTTGTATTGGTTCAGAAAAATGTGTTCCCACAGAACATTACTTTGGATTTGCTGTTAGGTTTGAAAAGTCAAGCACTCTTGCTCTTTGGATTAGAAACATTGTGTGCTGAACTTCTGACCTCTCTGCTCACGCTAGTGTTCCATGATCTGTTGCTATGGTAGCAGGCAAAAGTCATGTTGGGGGTAGGAATCATTTGGAAAGGGTTGAAATTTGCAACCAATAGAAATGTGTGTTTCCATTTAAAAGAAAGGTGGAGAACGTGAAAAGGGGGCAGGGTAGAGAGTTCCTGACCCCCTAGCCTTTGTCAGGGGGTCCCTGAAGGATCCCGAAGGGTGACATTTAAAAAAAAAAAAAATCAAAAAATCGCGGGGTGCGCGCTCGGTGCGCGCACGGTGCGCGCACGGCGGCCAAAAATTCATAAAAAAAATAGAATCAAAAATCAAGTTTAAGTGTTTAGATGTTGGTTGGATCTAAAAAGAGCCATTGTGTTCATTGAGTGTTTTTTTGTACCTACAAGTAAGTACCGATGCAGAGTCTAAAGTTCAAGAGGAAGACTCTGTTCCCTTCATCTGTGAAATGAACACCGTCTCCTCTATAAATGCCTTCCATGTTGTAACGCAAGTTGTTGTGGTATATAGAACCCATACCATAGTCTCTGAGGAAAGCAGAAACAGACTTATTGACGTGCTTTTTTGCTTTCTCAAACTGCGGACAATATTGGTTGGACCAGTTCCACTTTTGCCTTTGGCATATATTAGAATATACAAAGGTAGTCTGTGGAAAAAGTGACATCAATTGCACAAAGGTGTCCTTAACAAGCATTTCCAGACCTACCCCAGTTAAAGTGCCTATGTCATTTCCACCACAGTGCACAATTATAAGGTCAGGCTGTGGGAGATGTAGACCAATCCATTTAATGT
Organism: Triturus cristatus; assembly: GCF_964204655.1. Lineage (NCBI taxonomy): Eukaryota > Metazoa > Chordata > Amphibia > Caudata > Salamandridae > Triturus > Triturus cristatus. The sequence continues at coordinate 938,301,888 of NC_140579.1, forward strand.
CTACATTTGGCAAAGCAAGGTCTTTCACGATACCTCTTTTTTCTGCATACTTTTCACTCCAGTAGACATAGCTATGACCTACAATCCACACTGTGAACATCTTTCAAGGAGATCTGGATGCACTCAGAAGGCGTCTTTCAGTAGAATGGCAATATGAAACGAAAGATAGTTGTAAAATGGAGGCTTACGTACTTTTTTTTAATAAAAAGAGCTCATTGGCTGTTTCAGACCATTCAACACTAAAAACTAGGCTGTATGTTTACATTTTTAAAAGCATGTTTTGTATTGGTTCAGAAAAATGTGTTCCCACAGAAGGTCACTTTGGATATGCTGTTAGGTTTGAAAAGTCAAGCACTCTTGCTCTTTGGATTAGAAACATTGTGTGCTGAACTTCTGACCTCTCTGCTCACACCAGTGTTCCATGATCTGTTGCTATGGTAGCAGGCAGAAGTCATGTTGGGGGTAGGAATCATTTGGAAAGGGTTGAAATTTGCAACCAATAGAAATGTGTGTTTCCATTTAAAAAAATGTGGGAAGCAATGTGATTTGAAGTTAACATGTATATGTGTGAAAAAAGAGAGGGACATTTTGCCATTTACTGGTTTTGGTGAGAGGAGTACAGCTCGGAGATTCTGGCACTGATAATCTGCTGTGTGAGTGGCACATTTCTTTCTCAACTAACTACTTTTAAAGGTGAGTTATGAATTTGAGAGGGGATGTATGTGGTGTATTTTGATATAAATAATAGAAGTTTGTTTCTTCTTTTAAAGTTGTGTTTTACATTTTATGTTTTAGAAGATATTTAACTGCCTTGAACTTGTAAGATATTATGGAGTACGTCTTCACCATAAGTTAAGGTGTACTGGTATCACCCAGGAATACTGTTTTGTGCCTAGAATCACACCATGAGTCTCTGTGCACACAGGAATTGTTGTCAGAGATTTAATTTGTGTTGCTCTGGTTCTGTAAGACTTGCACTCGTAGGAAAGGGGCAGCTTGTTTTCTTGAACTGTGATGGTTAGCATTCAGCAGAAATCACTATCTCACAGATGCGAGGCAAATGCTAACACATTTGAAAACAACAGGGTAGATTTTCCTTCCACTCCTGCAATGAGTGAGGTAGTTCCTACATGTTCAAAACTCCAATTAACCCTTAGCACAGGTGATCTTACATACATCTATGCAGTCTTCATGCAGTTGTGCAAGCGTCCATGCAGATCTCTCTTGCACCTGACAATACACATTCTCCAGAAACACACTCTTAGCACACAGCCAGCTGCTTCTCCTGCACTCCCATGCTTACTATTCAGCACTGTGTGGTATTTCAGATAGCAGTGTGTAACGCTAACACATTCAACATCACCAAGGCTCATTTCCTTTGCTCTAGTCTAATCACTCACCCAGGTTCCACATGCTCATGGTCTCAAGTAGCAGTTTTAGGACATGTGCTCTTTTCTGCCTCTCTAAACTATAAGGAAGCTGTTACAGTAATTATCACTTGCTCTACCACAGTAGTAAATGTGCTTTGAAATTGCCAATCAAATATCGTTTTCTGCCTAGAATCACACCATGAGTCTGTGTGCACACAGGAATTGTTGTCAGAGATTTAATTTGTGTTGCTCTGGTTCTGTAAGACTTGCACTCGTAGGAAATGGGCTGCTTGTTTTCTTGAACTGTGATGGTTAGCATTCAGCAGAAATCACTATCTCACAGATGCGAGGCAAATGCTAACACATTTCAAAACAACAGGGTAGATTTTCCTCCCACTCCTGCAATGGGTGAGGTAGTTCCTACATGTTCAAAATTCCAATTAACCCTTAGCACAGGTGATCTTACATACATCTATGCAGTCTTCATGCAGTTGTGCAAGCGTCCATGCAGATCTCTCTTGCACCTGAAAATACACAGTCTCCAGAAACACATTCTTAGCACACAGCCAGCTGCTTCTCCTGCACTCCCATGCTTACTATTCAGCACTGTGTGGTATTTCAGATAGCAGTGTGTAACGCTAACACATTCAACATCAGCAAGGCTCATTTCCTTTGCTCTAGTCTAATCACTCACCCAGGTTCCACATGCTCATGGTCTCAAGTAGCTGTTAGGACATGTGCTCTTTTCTGCCTCCCTAAACTATAAGGAAAATGTGTCAGGCTGTTACAGTAATTTTAACTTGCTCTACCACAGTAGTAAATGTTCTTTGAAATTGCCAATCAAATATCGTTTTCTGCCTAGAATCACACCATGAGTCTGTGTGCACACAGGAATTGTTGTCAGAGATTTAATTTGTGTTGCTCTGGTTCTGTAGGACTTGCACTCGTGTGAAAGGGGCAGCTTGTTTTCTTGAACTGTGATGGTTAGCATTCAGCAGAAATCACTATCTCACAGATGCGGGGCAAATGATAACACATTTCAAAACAACAGGGTAGATTTTCCTTCCACTCCTGCAATGGGTGAGGTAGTTCCTACATGTTCAAAACTCCAATTACCCTTAGCACAGGTGATCTTACATACATCTATGCAGTCTTCATGCAGTTGTGCAAGCGTCCATGCAGATCTCTCTTGCACCTGACAATACACAGTCTCCAGAAACAGACTCTTAGCACACAGCCAGCTGCTTCTCCTGCACTCCCATGCTTACTATTCAGAACTGTGTGGTATTTCAGATAGCAGTGTGTAACGCTAACACATTCAACATCACCAAGGCTCATTTTCATTGCTCTAGTCTAATCACTCACCCAGGTTCCACATGCTCATGGTCTCAAGTAGCTGTTAGGACATGTGCTCTTTTCTGCCTCTCTAAACTATAAGGAAAATGTGTCAGGCTGTTACAGTAATTATCACTTGCTCTACCACAGTAGTAAATGTTCTTTGAAATTGCCAATCAAATATCGTTTTCTGCCTAGAATCACACCATGAGTCTGTGTGCACACAGGAATTATTGTCAGAGATTTAATTTGTGTTGCTCTGGTTCTGTAAGACTTGCAGTCGTAGGAAAGGGGCAGCTTGTTTTCTTGAACTTTGATGGTTAGCATTCAGCAGAAATCACTATCTCACAGATGCGAGGCAAATGCTGACACATTTGAAAACAACAGGGTAGATTTTCCTTCCACTCCTGCAATGAGTGAGGTAGTTCATACATGTTGAAAACTCCAATTAACCCTTAGCACAGGTGATCTTACATACATCTATGCAGAATTCATGCAGTTGTGCAAGCGTCCATGCAGATCTCTCTTGCACCTGACAATACACATTCTCCAGAAACACACTCTTAGCACACAGCCAGCTGCTTCTCCTGCACTCCCATGCTTACTATTCAGCACTGTGTGGTGTTTCAGATAGCAGTGTGTAACGCTAACACATTCAACATCACCAAGGCTCATTTCCTTTTCTCTAGTCTAATCACTCACCCAGGTTCCACATGCTCATGGTCTCAAGTAGCTGTTAGGACATGTGCTATTTTCTGCCTCTCTAAACTATAAGGAAGCTGTTACAGTAATTATCACTTGCTCTACCACAGTAGTAAATGTGCTTTGAAATTGCCAATCAAATATCGTTTTCTGCCTAGAATCACACCATGAGTCTGTGTGCACACAGGAATTGTTGTCAGAGATTTAATTTGTGTTGCTCTGGTTCTATAAGACTTGCACTCGTAGGAAATGGGCTGCTTGTTTTTTTGAACTGTGATGGTTAGCATTCAGCAGAAATCACTATCTCACAGATGCGAGGCAAATGCTAACACATTTCAAAACAACAGGGTAGATTTTCTTCCCACTCCTGCAATGGGTGAGGTAGTTCCTACATGTTCAAAACTCCAATTACCCTTAGCACAGGTGATCTTACATACATCTATGCAGTCTTCATGCAGTTGTGCAAGCGTCCATGCAGATCTCTCTTGCACCTGACAATACACAGTCTCCAGAAACAGACTCTTAGCACACAGCCAGCTGCTTCTCCTGCACTCCCTTGCTTACTATTCAGCACTGTGTGGTATTTCAGATAGCAGTGTGTAACACTAACACATTCAACATCACCAAGGCTCATTTCCTTTGCTCTAGTCTAATCACTCACCCAGGTTCCACATGCTCATGGCCTCAAGTAGCTGTTAGTACATGTGCTCTTTTCTGCCTCTCTAAACTATAAGGAAAATGTGTTAGGCTGTTACAGTAATTATCACTTGCTCTACCACAGTAGTAAATGTGTTATGAAATTGCCAATCAAATATCGTTTTCTGCCTAGAATCACACCATGAGTCTTTGTGCACACAGGAATTGTTGTCAGAGATTTAATTTGTGTTGCTCTGGTTCTGTAAGACTTGCAGTCGTAGGAAAGGGGCAGCTCATATGATAGGATTTGAAAAGCTCAATAAAATATAGTAATATATTTAAATTACATAAAGGTATTTTTTTTTGTTTCCTTTAGGTATTGCTGAACAACACTGAAATAAACTAAACATGCCTATAAAATCAAGAAAGAGAAAAGAACAGCAAAAACATCTATATTTTAAGACAACTGGACAACAAAAATTAGTTGAAGATCCTCATGTTGGAATAAAGAAAAAGTCTTCTGGTAAGCAGACTAAGGATTTTTTTTAAAATATCCTCAAACATAGAAAAAATGTAGAAAGTATATCCTCTGCAAATAGTGTTTCAAGAAGAAAAAAATAAGACAATAGAAAGGAAATTCTAAATGCTAATGTAGAATCAGAAGCAAGAAAGAATGACTTAAAAAGAAAAACAAAATTTCAAAACATTCGTAAAAAAATGTTTCAGAGAAGAGTGGTGTTCAATTTGCAAAAGGATGTGAAAAAAAATAGGAAGAAAGCAATATTTTATAAGAAAAAGAAACATATTGAATCAATTGATGCAAAGGCTTTGGATTTAATAAGAAAACTATTCATTTTAATTTTGAACAGGATCCGTACATTAGATAAAATAGTCAATGTAATGTAGTGAAAAATATAACTTTTGTAATGTGTTCTTAGGAGAATGGAAGCATAGTTCAAGTACTGAACCATTTTTTAATGAAGAGAGTTATGATTCAAAGTAATAGTTTGCTGTATGCAGTTGACACCAGTGGTCGAACTTATGAAGTTAAAGATGGTTGTGTAATGGAAAAGGAGAAAATGGTTCCAAGAAATGATGAAGAAGTGTTAGCTTATGAGGTTATGAGGAAACGTCCTAAAGCCCCAGTGTAAACTTGGAATTGTAGTAGTATTTGTACTGTACGACAAGAATCTATTGATAAATTACGTGACTTTCTAAGAGAATATAGTAAAAAAAGTGTTAACAGAAGATTAAGGTGCTTCAAAGACTAGATCCATGCAGAGTGAGAAAGAATACTGGTTTGCAAGGACATTCTCTGGCTTGTCTTTCTAGGAAAGTTTGTCAAAGTGTTTTTCACCATTTTAGGATGCTGGCAGTACATCATACTGAAATGAGAAAGTTTGTGAGAAGATTGTATTTTGCTAAAAGTCCAGCACTAAAGTTAAATGAGTTGAATAGTGCTCGGTTGCGTGGATCTGTATCAGATGTAGAGAAGTTTACTGATGATATTCAGTTTTGTTACTTTGGTCCAGAACAAGAAAGTGCAGGAAATGACACAGTTATTGAAGAAAAAGTGGAAGAGAATGTAGAACCCACTGTTAGTAAAAATATCTCTAATGAAAGACCAAATATTACGTGTATTTGTTGCCAGAGAAGCCATTATAAAAGTCAAACAAGGAATGTTGATCTCTATAAAAAAAGTGAAAAAGAAAATAATTTTGGTACATATTTGTTTCTGGAAAAATGTTTTGATTTGGGTGAAGATCAGCGTATTTGTAAATACTTTTATAACAAGTTAGAAGAAAATAAAATGCCAGCTAGAGCTGTACATAATAATTTAGAATTGGTTAATATTCCTGCAGAACTTAGTTATTTAAATACGTATGAGTCTATACTCATTCAATGTGTCCATCCGTTTCAGACTATAGTTCGTATGGAGCCCAAAACAGGCGAATTACCTCCTTCAGATTTACAAAGAGGTTTAAAAGGAAGAGTTGTCTATTTGCCATTAGATTTGAAAAAAAATATTGAAACAATTGATGCAGATAGTTTGGAAACGGAACCATTAGTTATTCTGGTTAATGGTGTACATACAAAGAATAAGAAAATTTGGCAGGAGCTAGTAGATGTACGAAAAGTACAAAGAGCAAATTTATATTTGAAAAGAAATCATAAGTACGATGAATCAATTTATATGGATGAAGATGAAGAAGTTTTACCAGCAGACACAGGAATACCAACGGGGCAAATTGAAAAAGTAGATAAGTCAAAAGAAGAAGAAATTTATGAACATTTCAGCATACATCCTCTTCATTCTAAAGAAGTTATGGGAAACACTATTGATCTGTTTCAGATGAAAAAAGCTAAAGGAACTCCCGTGAGTGTATGGGAGGAGAGCTTGGAAGCTCTTTGTTTTCCCCAGCTGTTTCCTACAGGAAAAGGTGGACGATATGATGAACGTCCAGTACAGATTCCTGCTTCTGAGTATCGGACTACAAGATTATATGCAGAAGATCCAAGATTTCGTCAAAGTATTCCTTATTTGTTCCATCTTTTATTTGAAATTGACTTGTCTGCACTATCTTATGCAGTAAATAACATTTTAAAAACTGGAGTACATCTACATAATGTGTCTGCAAAGGATTTTATGAACAAAGTGCAACAGCGAGATGATCATTTGGAATCTCAATTGATTAATCTGATGGCTTGTCAGCGTGGAACTAATGAATATTGGTACCGACGCCATGGAGAATTGAAATGTATGTTACGGAATTTAGGAACTCCTACATGGTTCCTTACCCTAAGCTGTGCTGAGTACGCTTGGGATGATTTACTGGATTTTCTTCGAGAGGCAAATTCAAATATTGAAAACATCCAATACATGACAGCAGGAGAATTGTGCTCATTGGATCCGGTTAATGTTTGCAGATATTTCAATCATAGATTTGAGGCTATGATGTCCTTCATCTGCAATTAAACAAATCCACCTCTTGGAGAAGTTGTGGATTTCTATTCATATGCTGTTGTGGATCAAGGATGCCCCAAAATTTGGAACAGATTCTGATGATGCAGTTTTATCTTTCATTGAAGAATATGCAACATGTGCTATACCTAAAAGCACAGAAGAAAAAAACTTAAAAGAGCAAGTTTTACGTTTCCAAAGTCATCGGTGTGGAGAATACTGTCGACGAAAGTACAAGAGTAAAGATAAATTCTACACAAAATGTCGATTTGGATTTCCACGACCTGTTCTTTCAAAAGGAAGAGTAAACAGTTTTATGTCAGCTGTGCGACATACCATTACAAGAAGATCTCCAAAAAATACCTATAACCTAAGAAGAAAAGAAGAGTCAAAATATATAAATGACTACAACCCAGTCATTTTATCCATGTGGAATGCTAACATGGATATTCAGTATGTAGCTGACAATTCTATTGCTGTTGCTCGATATGTCACATCTTACATCACTAAATCTGAGAAAACGGAATTGAAAGAAATGTGGGAAGAGATTTCTCACGAGAAGCCTGTCAGTAAAAAGCTATACAGTTTCAGTTTAAAGATGTTATCGCATCGAGAAATTGGGTCATACGAATGCTCAGATAGGTTATCATCTGCAAGTCTGTACTCCAAATCCAGAAGAATAATTTGGGTAAGTTTAGGCCTTGCAGGAATGCGAAATCGGGTACTGAAATCTATTCGAGAAATTGAATATTTAGCAGAGAACGAACCAGAAAGTACAGACATTTTGAAAACAAATATGTTGGACACATATTACCCAAACAGAAGTCATCATCTTGAGAACATGTGTCTCTATGAAGTGCTGCAGAACTACATTTTTACACGGAATGCCACAGAAGACATCAACAATGGAAAATATAAAGTCATTGGTGAGGAAGGATGTTTGGTGAAACAAACAAAAGGAAGTTTGATTAATCACAGGAAGCTGAGTTGCGACACTACTGACAAAAAGTAATTTTACTACTTAGCACTTTTACAGCAGTTTAAACCATGGCGTTCAGAGGATGAATTTCTTGGAGATTTTCAGAGCTATGAAGATTCCTTTAATGCATGTAAAGATAGCATAGAATGCAGTACTTTCACAAATGATGTACAAATGTTAAATGAAGAAATTGAACAAGAAGCTATAATTGCAGCTTAAGTAGCTAGAGACAGTTCTCAAGACAGTCAAAGTTCTGGTACGCACAGTCAAGATCCCCTAGGACAACCAATCGTAGAAAATGAAGCTGCAATAGCCATGACTGAAGTGAAAACAGCTATGAATCAAGCTCAGGGAGATTTAATAGACTTACCAAATTTGGAACAACAACTGAATGATGAACAATAACACATTTATGAAGAAGTCACAAAACAAATTGATCATGGATTACTACATGAAAATAAAGAGTGCTCATGCACATCATTTGAACCAATCAGAATGTATGTGAGTGGACAAGCTGGAACTGGAAAAAGTTTCTTAATTAAAGTAATTAGAAGCTACCTACAGACAAAAACTGATTCAACTTTGTCTTGTGTTGTTACTGCTCCAACTGGGTTAGCAGCATTTAACATAAAATGAATTACCTTACATTGTTTGCTAATGTTACCAGTAGAGCATGAGAACAAAATAGAATGCCACAAGCTAACAGGAGAAGCATGTTTTGAAGTTACAAGAGTGTTGAAGAAAATGAAAGTTCTCATTATTGATGAGGTAAGCATGGTATCAAACTTAATGCTTGCCTTTGTGCATTTAAGAATGCAGCAAATTCTAAAGACAGACTATGACGTGTTATTTGGAGGAAAACATGTTATAGTTTTTGGAGATCTACTGCAGCTCACTCCAGTTAAAGGACAACCAGTATTTAATACTCTTGCACATGAAGACACGAAAAAGTCATTGGGAAGTATAGGTAATGTGAAAATTTGGTCATACTTTGAGTACAAAGAACTCATTACCAATATGCGGCAAGCAAATGATGATGATTATGCAAGTATTCTCAAAGATATCAGAATTGGACTACTCACAGAAAATGGCAGAAAAGCTTTACAGAGTCGATTACTATTTAATTTGTTTCCAACAGAACAAATAGTTCCAGAGAAAATATACAAGAAAATTGCAGAAAAAAATACTGTAATCTGCTTAATGCCAACACTACATGAATGCTCTATATTCAATGAAGAACTTTTGAAATTGGAAAATGAAGAGATTATGAAAATGGATGCCGTGGATAAAATACAGCATGAAAGAATAACTATTACATTGACAGGCAAATTGAAAACTAAATTGGATTCTCTAGAGAAAAACATATCGAATACAGCTGGTTTAGAAAAGAATCTTTATGTATGTATGAACTGTCGAGTAATTTTAAGACGTAATTTGAATGTAGAAAAAGGTTTAGTGAATGGAGCTATGGGTAAAGTTGTGGGTTTTGTTAACTACCAGAAAAAAGATGGAATTGAATTTTTAAAAATAAAATTTGATCAGATTGAAGAGGTTAAAGACATTAGTCGTTGTTCAGTTCGTTTTTTGCTTGTGAAAGACTTATATGTACGTAGGAAGCAGTTTACGTTTTCTCTAGCATAAGCTGTAACTATTCACAAATCTCAAGGATTAACTGTAGATAGTGCTTTTGTAAACATTGGATCTAGTGTGTTTAAAGAAGGTATGGCATATGTTGCTTTGTCACGAGTGAAAACATTATCTGGTTTATTCATGATAGACTTTGATGACTCAAAAGTTAGTGCTGATTCAAATTGTGTAAAGGAGTATAATAGATTAAGAAGAACCTATGCTCCTCATTTAGGTCAGTATCCTGTGTTTGAAAAACGTGTTGTTTGTCGGAAAAGGAGAATTGAGAATATCTGTAATGAGGATGTACAGAAGAGAAAACAAAAGGAGAGTGATGTGATTGCAAGCAAAAAGGAAAAAGGACAATGTTGAAGAGGTTGTTGGTTGTCATTTTGAAAATAGCTCTGGTGTCAACTGCTACGCTAATGTAGTGCTGAATGTTGTATTTTATCTTGAAAGTTTGCAAGAGCAGATAAACTAAATCATGAAAAAAGATTTTGTTCTCTGCTGAGTTTCCTTTATGAGAAGTTGAGTAATGATAAAACTAAAATAGAAAGTGCTTCTGATGTTAGAAATCTTTTAGATGTATGTTCTGGATGTACACAGTTTACTGAAAATGTCCAGCAAGATGCACAGGAATTCTTAATGTATATGCTTATGGTACTGGAAGATGAAGGGGTAGAAATAGAAAATATGTTTGGTCTCTCTTATAAATGGGAAAATTGTTGTGAAAACTGTATGAACACATGCAGCACTAATGTTGATTCTGAAAGGTTCATACATTTAACATTACCAGAGAGTAAATCAGTGACTTTTAGTAGATTAGTTAAAGATGCAAAACACAACATGGAATGTTCTCAATGTAAATCAGAAATGTTATCAACGTTATTTTTAAAGAAATATGGACAGTATATAATTTTAATGATGCAACGTTGTAGAGCTGATGGAACAACATTGGACACTTTAATAAAGAAGTTTGTAGGAAATCAATTATCAATATCAGGAAAGACTTTTGTTGCAGTTGCAATAATTTTCCATGAGGGACCTTCTATAACTTCTGGTCATTACACAGTTTATCTAAAATGTGAAAAGGCTGGACACTGTGTAATGATTCTCAATTGATTTTCAAGCAACGTTTGCCTGCAGAATTACAAAATTCCTACTTAATTTTTCTAAAACCAAAATTTTAGATACAAATTGCAGCATCTGAAGAAACCATTATTTCAATTTTATAGGGTTATCATTGGATATTTCACCAACAAAGGGTTTAAAAATTACCATTTGGCCTCATGGAAAGGTAAATGTTTCTATTGTGGAGTTCTTTGACAGATAATATTTTGGTGTATGTGCTTAAGCAACAAGATTTACAGACGTTATTTATTGCAAATAGTTATTGTTCTTAGAAGATATTTTTAATATATATGTTACATTTCTATCAAGGTATGTTTTACTGAGGATAGATTCAGGGCTTTTTTAAACAATCTTTCAGATTGTTTATTTTTTTGCCCGCTGTTAAGTGATGAATGCAATTGATATCACTATTTTCAGTGAAATTCAATATATTCTGAAAACAGCAAAAAAAGGGCAAAAAATGTCTTTGTTAATTATGAAAATATGTGTACTGTATTGTAAAATGTATTGTTAAATATTACTACTTTTTTCTTTTTTTTCAGATCGAGAAAGAAAATTTAGGAAATTGAATCCATTTTTCTTCTAATTAAAAAAAACCATTTATTTCTAATTAAGTTATTTTGTTGTTTAGGTAAGTTTAAAATATCTGTATTTCTCACCCCTTCACTTTCATGCTCCCTTTTCTTCACTTCTCCTCACTCTGCTTTTCTCATTCCCCTTCCCTCTCTCTTCTTCCTTTACTGCTCTTTCGTAACTCCCTCACTCCTTCTCTACTACTCCCCTAGGTTTACTGCCTCCATCACTATTTTTTCAACCATGTTTCTCTCCCTGTCTCCATATGTCTCAGTCATTCAAACTGCCTTACTCCTTCTCAGTTCCTTGCTCTCTGTCTCTGTTTCTGTCTCTCTCCCTTTGTCTGTCTTACCCTTAATTTCCTTAACATCTCTGGGGCAGATTTCTGTTTCCTGGCGCATCCCTGCAAATCAGCAGGGATGCGCCAGGAAAGATGCGTCACGCAAGTTTATCCTTCCGCCACCACAGATGCGCCGCATTTACAATGCAGCGTATCGTGGCGCAAGGATAAACAGATGCGTGACGCATCTGATGGCGTAAGGGCGGCGCATTGCTGGAGTCGTGTCACAAGCACGACGCAACTCCAGCAATGTTTAAGGGCTGCCCATACCTAACATGCTGCGTCATGCCTTATGCCTGCTTCAAGCAGGCGCAAGGTTTTGACGCAGCAGCGTCGGAAAAGTGACTGAGTGAAATCTTGTAGATTTGACTACGTCACTTTTCTGAGGCTTTTTCCGCTGGAACGCCCACCCTGCATACATTAAACCTGACGCAGGTTTAATGTGGCGCAGGGCTTTACACCGTGACGCATTTCCATAGGTGCGTCACGATATAAATAGGGCGCAAAGTGGCGCAGGGTTTACGCCGCCGCTGCATCACAAAAGTGACGCAACGGCGGCGTAAAAGTGGCGCAAGTCTAACATAAATCTGCCCCTTTGTTTCTACCACTCCTCCTCTCTCCATCACTCATTTTCTATCTATGTTGATTTTTTAACCTTCTCCGTCATTCTCCTTCCCTCACCACCCTTACTGTCACTATCCTTTACTCATAGTCACTCCTATTCTCCTACTTCACTTCCTCCTGTCTGTATCTCACACCCCTTCATCTTTTCGCATTCTTTCCTTCACTCTCCCTCACTCTCCTTTGCTCATTGAAATCCTGACTCCCTTTCTCTCACTCCAGTTTCCTAAATCCCTCCATCTCCTCACTCCCCATCTCTCACTTTCCCTTACCCCCTTTTCTAATCCTCATACCCCTTATCTCACCATCACTCCACTTCTCTTACTTTCAATCCCTTTACCCTGCTGTACTTCATCCTGTTCATCTGCTAATCCCTTTTCCTATCTCCGTCCCTTACTCCCCTTTTCTCACTCCCCCTCCATCACTCTCCATTACTCACTGCCATTCCCTTACTCATTCACTCTTCTTACCTGTATCCTCTACCCTTAGTCCTTTTGTTGCAGTCAGTCTTTCACTTCCCTTTCATGACTGATCATACTTTCCTTTTCTCACTCATTCTGTTTGTCCTTTCCTCCTCTTCACTCAGTCATTTCAATCATTTCAATCATTCATGTATAGACTACACATTCATTCAATACAATTACAACACAGTATATTAGGAATATAGCTCTTCTTGGAGAAGTGAAGTGAGTTCTGAAAAGAACTGTTTTTTTTGTCTTTTTTGTTTTGTATTCTTTTTTTATTTTTTTAACAATTTTGTATTTTTCTTTTTTATTTTTTTTAGAGCACCAACAAAAAACTGGGAATGAAAAACTGTTCAAAAGGAACAAAAACAAAAAATGAAAAAAATTATGGGGTAGAGCATGTGTGCTGCTGGATTTTGTTCTCAATCAAATTAATGCTGCTCTCTCCGTAACAAAGAACAGCATTGCACACATTGCAATGTATGTGCACCTTCTTGAAAAGGGGGCGGATGTCCAGTTGCCTGGTACACGGTGAATCTGCGGCCGCAGATGATGTGCTCGGCTGAGCAGCTGGAGGGTTGTCCCTTAGGGCTCTAGTTGTTTCTCGAGCATAGCGGATAGGATGCACTGTTCTGAAGTGCCTCAGCATGGAATAAATACTAAAGGAGTATTTTTTGCTCGGATCTCCTCTAGACAGGACACTCCCCCAAATAGTGCATGTCACCTTCGGCACATTCACCTTCTTCTGGCCCTCTGGAAATGTGAAATAATTCCAGATGTAAGAGTGTTTTTGCTTGCTCTTCCTTGGTGGTTCCACAAAGGTCTCCTCATCAATCCCTGAAGTTGACTGATATTCTGCCATTTTCAAGTAAGATTTCACTCGAGTAGCTGTTCAGCAACCTTCTCCCAGGAAATAAGAAGAAATAGTGAGGGGAGTGGGTGTGGTGTTTGAAGATTCTGGAACTTTTTAAATGCTAATTTCTAACTATGCCTACAGAGATAGGACATCTGAAGAAAGAAGAAAAAACGCACAGAAAAAAAACAAGAAATGCAGAAAGAAGCAAGACTCAAAGACGAAGAAAAGTGCAAGAAGAAGGATAACGTGCAGAAAGAACAAACAGAAGAGCAGAAAGAAGCCTTGTTGCAAAATCATCTTGTACCCTCAACTTTTTCAGACTGATACTGGTGGTAGCTGAGTCTGACTAACCAGTCCTAGAGCCAGTGCTATGTTAAAAGACACTCAGAATACAGTGAAAACACCTACATATACTAGGGAACACTATGCGTTGGGGTCCCCCTGTGATTAGCATGACCTCCTCTGTAAGCCCTAGTATATAATAGGGCAGGAGATTAAAACTACCTCTTAAAACACGCCACAGGGCGTGTTTGCACACGTCACCTCAGGCCCCGTCCCCTCCCTTCCCCACTGTGTAAACACACCCTGTGGCCGTTTTTAGTTGAGAGATTAAGTTCATTTTAATCCTGAGGGTCCCTAGGGTCCAACTAGCCCACTAGGTACCTCCAGTAAGCGCCACAGAGCTGCGTTGCAGAGAGGTGTAACGCAGCTCAGTAGCGCTTACTGGTGCAACGCAGCTCAGTAGCGCTTACTGGAAGCACCTGGTGGGCTAGTTCCCCCCCAGGGGCCCTCAGGATTGAAGGAGAATTATTTCCCCAACTTAAAACGCGCCATAGGTCGTGTTTGCACACGTCACATCAGGCCCCGTCCCCTCCCTTCCCCTCTGTGTAATTACACCCTGTGGCCGTTTTTTAAGTTGGGAGATTAAGTCCCCTTGAATTCTGACGGTCCCTAGGGTCAAACTAGCCCACTAGGTACGTCCAGTAAGCACCATTGCAGAGAGGTGTAAAAAGGGGCACGGCCTGCACCACCTCTCTGCAACGCAGAGCAGTGGCGCTTACTGGAAGCACCTGGTGGGCTAATTGGCCCCCAGGGTCCCTCAGGATTGAAAGAAAATTATTTCCCCAACTTAAAACGCGCCACAGGGCGTGTTTGCACACGCCACCTCAGGTCTCATCCCCTCCCTTCACCACGTAAACACGCCCCGTGGACGTTATAAGTTGAGAGATTAAGTCCCCTTGAATCCTAATGGTCCCTAGGGTCAAACTAGCCCACTAGGTACCTCCAGTAAGCGCCACAGAGCTGCGTTGCATAGAGGTGTAAAAAGGGGCATGGCCTCAGAACACCTGTCTGCAACGCAGCTCCCTGGCGCATACTGGAGATACCTGTTGGGCTAGCTGGCCCTCAGGGACCTTCAGTATTGAAGGGGAATTAATTCCCCAACTTACAACTGGCCAGGGGGCACGTTTGCAGAGTGCTGCAAGGAGGGGGCATGGCCTCCAGCGTGATGCCGGTCTTTTATTTATTTTATTTTTTTAATAAGGAGGGCTGTGTGGCCCCCCTACTTTTTCGAATTTATTGGCCCTGGGGACCCCATCCCCAGGGCCTGCACCCTAATTTTTTTTGTTGAAAAAAATACATTTGGCCCTCCCAAGGACTTAATCGGCCCTGGGGACCCCAACCCCTGGGTCATGGCCTTTTTAAAAAAAAAAATTCTTTAGGAGGGGGTCTGCGTTGCCCCCCTCCTCAGGCCACTTATGGCACCAAGGACCCTATTCCCCGGGGCCGGCCTTTGTTTTTTATAATTTAAAAAATATATATATTTATAGAAACACCTGGGACATGCTGGACAAACCGTATGTACCTATCACCATGACGATTTGCGTGATATTCATTAAAAGGCGACTATGCATACAATGAATCCAGGTGGAATGTATTTACACCGCTAGTGAAGCTCTGACATGTCGGACGTCCTACCGTGCCTAATCCCGGCGCCCCCGCCGGTGGGTTCTGGCCAAGTAGATACCCTTGTCGTTTATTTATACAAACATGGGTAGTTATTGACGGGCACATTTAATACACACGCACACCAAGCCATTCAAAGGGGATTCGACAAATTTTCGACCAAACTATGCAAGAAACCCCCCTCACGGTTAATAAAACACACATCCACCGCCGGATGTGTAATACTTTTTATTTTACTCTCTGGAAAGGAGACAAACCTCACTTGAGAGTCACGGCGTGCTCCTGGATGAGCCCAATGCTGTGTTACGCTCACCAGTGCCCGCCGAGTGCCACACACCTCCGTGTTGTATTCCACCAGCTAGTGCGTATGCTATGACACTCTCTAGCCCATGTGCACTGTAACACAACCCCGTGAATATGTCATGCCACACTTGACTTCGCACGGGTTATATTGCCCGGTCTAACGTGCCTTCCTCGATGCCTATGTTATAACGCACCGTGCTATGCCATATATATTTCAATCTGGGATCCATATCTTTGGCACAGTGCATATGCAACGTTACACTCCCCAGCACATATTTTATATTACAACTTTAGAGACTAGTTAGGTTACACAACACTGCCCTGTGCATATTACACTCCAAGGCGCATATCGCATGGCACGCGCTAGTGCCTGTGCTATCTCGCGCTCTCCAATGAATCTGTCATTGCGCACAATGTAATACATATTATATTTCACGCGCCGGTTCATCTTATATCACACTTGTTGGTGCATAGTTTTTACCATATACTATATCTACACTGCGTCCACCTACCCTTTTCACGGGCATTACATTTTGCGATGGGGGTTGGAGGGTCAGGGGGTGTGCCTGCCAAGTGAGCCCGGAGTCACAGTCACAAACGTCCTCTTCTTCCTGAATAAAAGTGAGATTATGCTGCATACTATTTTAAGTAGTTCGCACAGACACACATTTTAAAAACAATAAAGTTCCTAATACCCACCTTCTCTGAACAGTTAGCTTGCTGCCCCATCCACCTCCTCCCTATCCTCTGTTGTCTGAATCCATGGACTAGCTTCCTTCCTCCTGCCATGCATGGTCTGATGTTCTGCCACTGCCCTCCATTTAGCATGATGTACCAGTCCACTCCTTCTGCCCTCTATTGCCCAATTATATGGCTCATCATTGACCTCCTGCTTAGCCTCTGTGCTTAGCTTGCTGCCCCTATTCTCCTTCCCCCTGCCCTCTGATGTCTTTGTGCATGCCCCTGCTCCATTCTTTTTGCCCACCATGTTCCATGGACCTGCCACTCCTATCTACTCTGAGTGTTCTATTGAGCTGCCACTCCCCTCCCACCTGCCTTGTATTGTCAGATGACTGTAACCTGTCCCTGCCAACTCCACCCTGCCTGTCCACATGCCATGCCCCTATCCCCTTCCTCCAGTCCTCCATGTTCCATTTTACTGCCACACCCTTCTGCCCTCCCTGGTCTGTTTTGCTGCAACTGCTCCTCCTGCCTGCCCCATGCGGTATGTTGTGAGGCCCCTTCCCCTGAACTCTCTTGTCTGTACCCAGGTCCTGACCCTCCCTTCTATCCTCCATGGTCCTTTGTGCATGTCCCTGCACCCTCCTTCTTGCCCATCATAGCCATTGTGCTGCCACTAACCCTCCCACCTTCCCTGTGTGGTCAGCTAGCTGCCCCTGACCCCCTCCCACCTTCCTTCCATGGTCTGTGTGTATGCCATCATAGTCTCACTGTTGATCTCCATGGTGTGTCTTGTTTCGAGTGCCCATCCTGCCTGACCTCCATGGTCATCTTGCTGCTCCTGCCCTGCCCCCTTGCCACCAGCCCTCTGTTTCCATGTGCAGGTCCCTATTCCCTCCCTCCTGGCTTGTTTGTTCCATTTTAATGCCCCTGATCCGTCCCTCCTGCCCTTTATGGTCTGTTATGCTGCAGCTTTCTCTCCTGTCTGTCCATTACGGTCAGCTAGCTACCATTGCATCTTTCCCCTCTGTTCTCTGTTGTCCATGTGCATGGTCCTGTCCCCTCCCTATTGCTTTCTATGGAAGGTTGTGCTGCACTCCCGTACTGCATGCCCTCTGTGGTGTATTGTGCTGCTGCAAACCCTGATGCCTGCCCTCTAGGGTCAGTTTGGTGCACCTCTCCATGTCCTTCCTGTCCTCTGTTATCCGAGTCCATGTCCCTACCCCAATTCCTCCTGCCTACCATGATCCAATGTACCATACTTGCGAACATTTTGAACTTGGTAAGAGGGAGATTTTGAAAAAAAACTGGGGTATTGATTTTTCCCTTTTAGTTACATTGAAAAAGAGGAGATTGTAGACAGGAGACAGATCAAATAAAGCCCATTTGAGCTTAAAAACATTGGACGTTTCCTGGCTGAATCAGGCCTGTTGACATTTATGGTTGTACTACCACTGCCTCTTCCTTCTCCCTACAATTGTCTATTATATTGCCACAGCTTCTCTTGCCAGTCCTGTATTGTTGGTTTGTTGCCCCTGCCCCCCTTTCCACTACCCTCCATAGTCTGTTGTGCTGCCACTGCCCTTCCTGCCTGCCCAGTGTGGTCAAATTGTTGCCTCTGCACTCTCCTACGTGCCTTAAATTTTCAGAGTCCGTGCCCCTGGCCTCTGCCTGTCAACAGTATCCCAATGAACAACTAGATTGCTAACATTCTATATTTATTACAAAAGTGTGGAACACCTGACATCATCTTGATGTAATCAAAACTGTAACATTTCCTTTAGAAATTACATATATGAGAGGGTCTTATTTGCATCAAAATTATGGTTAGTGCTCTAAAAAACTAAAATGAGGACATATTTTCTGAGTTTTCAAATAGCGACAAAGAACTTTTAAATTATTTGTAATCTTTATGTTTTTTTTATCCAGTTGACCACTTGATTAAATGTTGCACCTAGGGAAGAGGATGTGGTGTTACTTCCAGAGCTGCAGACTTTGCAACTGGGGAACCAGGTTGGAGTTTCTGCTTCAGCTCAACATTCTGTGATTCTGGTCAAATCACTTAATCTCCCCATGTCTACTACCAAAATGAATTTGATCTTGTGTGATGTAACCAATGCTCATGTAAAACACTCCAATACCCGACAAGGCTGCACTATATAAAACTGCAAAAACACAAAAAATAGGTGTTTTGCACACTTCTGTCATTGGGCTACATGTGGGCTACATCTGGCTGATATTTGTGCTGCATTTGGGCTCTTTTGTCTCTGGTGGCCATCTTGGGAGATTTATTTGTTATGAAGTTTCCTAATTTCCTCATTTACTGCAGTCTCCTCAGTAGAAAATGCTTTCAGTTTTTTACTTTGATTCCATCAAGAAGGTATTCAGATATGTCACACATTTGCCATAAGTTCTGAATGTTAGAACTCTAGTTGCTCATTAGATCACTGTAGTAAAGCTACTGATCACCACGGAAGTCTGCTGCTGGTATTAAAAGTGCATGTTTCAGTCTGCATATCAGAATTTTTTAATGAAATAGAAGAGGATTTGAGAAGTCACTCAAAATGTGCCCTAATTTTTCTTTCTTCAGCACTAATCATAATTTCTATGGCAAAATAAAACCCCTCATTGTGTTCCTTTTTAAATTAAATGTTTTAAGTGTTACCAGTTTATCCCAATCAAGATGGCTTCAGGTGTGCCATACTTGTGTCATAAGTAAGACAGCAAGTGCTCTAGATGTTCTTAAGAACACTCTGGGACATTCGGTCATTGGGTTATACTTGGGCTACATCTGGGTGATATTTGGGCTACATTTGGGCTCTTTTGTCTCTGGTGGCCATCTTGGGAAATTTATTTGTTATGAAGTTTCCTAATTTCCTCATTTACTGCAGTCTCCTCAGTAGGAAATACTTTCCGTTTTTTATTTTGGTTCCATCAAGAAAGCATTCAGATGTGTCACACTTTTGCCATAAATTCTGAATGTTAGCACTCTAGTTGCTCATTAGATCACTGTAGTAAAGCTACTGCTCACCAGGGAAGTCTGCTGCTGGTATTCAAAGTGCATGTTTGAGTCAGCATGTCAGAATTATTTTATGAAATGGAAGAGGATTTGAGAAGTCACTCAAAATGTGCCCTCATTTTCTTTCTTCAGCATTAATCATAATTTCTATGGCAAAATGAACCCCCTCATTTTGTTTGTTTGTAAATTAAATGTTTTAAGTGTTACCACTTTATTCCAATCAAGATGGCTTCAGGTGTGCCATACTTTTGTCATAAGGAAGACTGTTTGCGCTCTAGTTGTTCGTTAGAACACTCTGGGACATTCTGTCATTGGGCTATACTTGGGCTACATCTGGGTGATATCTGGGCTACATTTGGGCTCTTTTGTCTCTGGTGGCCATTTTGGGAGACTAATTTGTTATGAAGTTTCCTAATTTCTTCATTTACTACAGTCTCCTCAGTAGGAAATACTTTCAGTTTTTTACTTTGATTCCATCAAGAAGGCATTCAGATGTCACACATTTGCCATAAATTCAGAATGTTAGCACTCTTGTTGCTTATTAGATCACTGCAGTAAAGCTACTGCTCACCAGGGAAGTCTGCTGCTGGTATTGAAAGTGCATGTTTCAGTCTGCATGTCAGAATTTTTTAATGAAATAGAAGAGGATTTGAGAAGTCACTCAAAATGTGCCCTCATTTTCTTTCTTCAGCATTAATCATAATTTCTATGGCAAAATGAACCCCCTCATTGTGTTCCTTTTTAAATTAAATGTTTTAAGTGTTACCTGTTTATTCCAATCAAGATGGCTTCAGGTGTGCCATACTCTTGTCATAATGAAGACAGTAAGCGCTCTAGTTGTTTTTAAGAACATTCTGGGACATTCTGTCATTGGGCTATACTTGGGCTACATCTGGGTGATATTTGGGCTACATTTGGGCTCTTTTGCCTCTGGTGGCCATCTTGGGAGACTTATTTGTTATGAAGTTTCCTAATTTCCTCATTTACTGCAGTCTCCTCAGTAGGAAATACTTTCAGTTTTTTACTTTGATTCCATCAAGAAGGCATTCAGATGTGTCACACATTTGCCATAAATTCAGAATGTTAGCACTCTTGTTGCTTATTAGATCACTGCAGTAAAGCTACTGCTCACCAGGGAAGTCTGCTGCTGGTATTGAAAGTGCATGTTTCAGTCTGCATGTCAGAATTTTTTAATGAAATAGAAGAGGATTTGAGAAGTCACTCAAAATGTGCCCTCATTTTCTTTCTTCAGCATTAATCATAATTTCTATGGCAAAATGAACCCCCTCATTGTGTTCCTTTTTAAATTAAATGTTTTAAGTGTTACCTGTTTATTCCAATCAAGATGGCTTCAGGTGTGCCATACTCTTGTCATAATGAAGACAGTAAGCGCTCTAGTTGTTTTTAAGAACATTCTGGGACATTCTGTCATTGGGCTATACTTGGGCTACATCTGGGTGATATTTGGGCTACATTTGGGCTCTTTTGCCTCTGGTGGCCATCTTGGGAGACTTATTTGTTATGAAGTTTCCTAATTTCCTCATTTACTGCAGTCTCCTCAGTAGGAAATACTTTCAGTTTTTTACTTTGATTCCATCAAGAAGGCATTCAGATGTGTCACACATTTGCCATAAATTCAGAATGTTAGCACTCTTTTTGCTCATTAGATCACTGTAGTAAAGCTACTGCTCACCAGGGAAAACTGCTGCTGGTATTGAAAGTGCATGTTTCAGTAGGGGTCTGCACATGTAAACAGAGGGCTGGGGGCAAGGGGGCAGGGCAGGAGCAGCAAGATAGTCATGGAGGTCAGGCAGGATGGGCACTAGAAGCAAGACACACCATGAAGAGCAACAGTGAGACTGTGATGGCATACACACAGACCATGGAGGGAAGGTGGGAGGGGGTCAGGGGCAGCTAACTGACCACACAGGGAAGGTGGGAGGGGCCATGTCAGTACAGAAGACCATGCATGGCAAGTGGGAGGGTTAGTGGCAGCACAATGGCTATGATGGGCAAGAAGGAGGGTGCAGGGGCATGCACAAAGGACGATGGAGGATAGAAGGGAGGGTCAGGACCTGTGCACAGACAAGAAAGTTCAGGGGAAGGGGCCTCACAACAGACCACACGGGGCAGGAAGGAGGAGCAGTTGCAGCACAACAGACCAGGGAGGGCAGAAGGATGTGGCAGTACAATGGACCATGTAGGACAGGAGGAAGAGGATAGGGGCATGGCATGTGGACAGGCAGGGTGAAGGTGGCAGGGACAGGTTAGAGTCATCTGACAATGCTAGGCAGGTGGGAGGGGAGTGGCAGCTCAACAGAACACTCAGAGTAGATAGGAGTGGCAGGTCCATGGGACATGGTGGGCAAAAAGGATGGAGCAGGGGCATGCACAAAGACATCGGAGGGCAGGGGGAAGGAGAATAGGGGCAGCAAGCTAAGCACAGAGTTTAAGCAGGAGGTCAATGATGGGGCATAGAATTGGGCAATGGAGGGCAGGAGGAGTGGACTAGTACATCATACTAAATTGAGGGCAGTGGCAGCACATCAGACGATGCATGGCAGGAGGGAGGAGGCTAGTCCATAGATTCACACAACAGAGGATAGGGAGGAGGGGGATGGGGCAGCAAGCTAACTGTTCAGAGAAGGCGGGTATTAGGAACTTTATTGTTTTTAAAACATTGTGTCTGTGCGAACTACTTAAAATATGAACAAGTAAGCAGCATAATCTCACTTTTATTCAGGAAGAAGAGGACGTTTGTGACTGTGACTCCGGGCTCACTTGGCAGAAACACCCCCTGACCCTCCACCCCCTATCGCAAAATGTAATGCCCGTGAAAAGGGTAGGAGAACACAGTGTTATATAGAACATAGTCCTGAGAGCACGATTGAAAATGAAAACTAGATATAGTGTATGGTATAAACTATGCACCAAAAAGTGTGATATAAGATGAACCGGGCGTGAAATATAATATGCAATACATTGTGCGCAATGACAGATTAATTGAGAGCGCGAGATAGCAAAGGCACTAGCGCGTGCAATGCGATATGCGCCTTGGAGTGTAATATGCACAGGGCAGTGTTGTGTAACCTAACTAGTCTCTAAAGTTGTAATATAAAATATGTGCTGGGGAGTGTAACGTTGCATATGCACTGTGACAAAGATATGGATCCCAGATTGTAATATGTATAAATAGCACTGCGCGTTATAACATAGGCATCGAGGAAGGCACGTTAGATGGGGCAATATAACCCGTGCGAAGACAAGGGTGGCATGACATATTCACGGGGTGGTGTTACAGTGCACATGGGCTAGAGAGTGTCATAGCATATGCACTAGCTAGTGGAATACAACACAGAGGTGAGTGGCACTCGGCAGGCAATGGTGGGTGTAACACAGCATTGGGCTCTGTCAGGAGCGCGCTGTGACTCTCAAGTGATGTTCGTCCCCTTTCCAGAGAGTAAAATAAAAAGTATTACACATCCGGCAGTGGATGTGTGTTTTATTAACCGTGAGGGGGGTTTCTTGCATAGTTTTGGTCGAATTTTTGTCGAATCCCCTTTGAATGGCTTGGTGTGCATGTGTATTAAATGTGCCCGTCAATAGTAGCACCAAGGGTGTCTTCCGGGATTAGGCACGCTAGGGCATCAGACATGTCAGAGCTTCACTAGTGGCGTAAATACATTCCACGTGGATTTACTGCATGCATAGTCGCCTTTTAATGAATATCACGCAAATCGTCATGGTGATAGGAACGTACGGTTTGTCCAGCATGTCCTAGGTGTGTCTATAAATATATATTTTTTAAAAATAATAAAAAACAGTGGCCAGCCCTGGGGATTGGGGTCAAAAAAATATAATTAGGAGACAGGCCCTGGGGGATGGGGTCATCAGGGCCAATAAATTAGAATAAGAAGGGGAACCACACAGCCCCCCTTCTTAAAAAATTAAAATAAATAAAAGACTGGCATCGTGCCGGAGGCCATGCCCCCTCCGTGCAGCACTCTGCAAACGCGCCCCCAACAGGCATCTCCAGTATGCGCCAGGGAGCTGCGCTGCAGACAGGTGTTCTGAGGCCAAGCCCCTTTTTACACCTCTCTGCAACGCAGCTCTGTGGCGCTTACTGGAGGTACCTAGTGGTCTAGTTTGACACTAGGGACCCTTAGGATTCAAGGGGACTTAATCTCTCAACTTAGAACAGCCACAGGGCGCGTTTACACAGTGGTGAAGGGAGGGGACGGGGCCTGAGGTGATGTGTGCAAACACCCACTATGGCACGTTTTAAATTGGGGATATAATTTCCCTTCAATACTGAGGGCCCCTGGGGGCTAACTAGCCCACCAAGTGCTTCCAGTAAGCGCCACTGAGCTGCATTGCAGAGAGGTGGTCCAGGCCGTGCCACTTTTTACACCTCTCTGCAACGCAGCTCTGTGGCACTTACTGGAGGTACCTAGTGGGCTAGTTGGACCCTAGGGACCCTCAGGATTCAAATGAACTTAATCTCCCAACTAAAAACGGACACAGGGCGTGTTTACACAGTGGTGAAGGGAGGGGACGGGGCCTGAGTTAACGTGTGCAAAAACGCCCTGTGGCCTGTTTTAAGAGGTAGTTTTAATCCCCATGCCCTATTTTATACTAGGGGCTTACAGAGGAGGTCATGCTAATCACAGGGGGACCCCAGCGCATAATGTTCCCTAGTGTATGTAGGTGTTTTCACTGTATTCTAAGTGTTTTTTAACATAGCACTGGCTCTAGGACTGGTTAGTCAGACTCAGTTACCACCAGTATCCGTCTGAAAAAGTTGAGGGTACAGGATGATTTTGCAACAAGGCTTCTTTCTGCTCTTCTTTTTGTTCTTTCTGCACGTTATCCTTCTTCTTGCACTTATCTTCGTATTTGAGGACTTCTGTTGCTTCTTTCTGCACTTCTTTTGTTTCTTTCTGTGCATTTTTTCTTCTTTCTTCACATGTCCTATCTCTGTAGGCATAGTTAGAAATTAGCATTTAAAAAACCTTTGAAATTCACAGAAAAAACCATAGGTTTCAGGCACGTTATAGTTAGGAATTAGCATTTAAAAAACCTCAGAAATTCACTGAAAAAACCATAGGTTTCAGGGGTGTTATAGTTAGCTGGACTTTTCACTTGTACAAAACCATTGAAATTCCCCCGTTATAGTTAGTTCAGCTAACTATAACTCACGCGCCCGCAATGCACTGCTGATGACGTCACATATTGCATCACTCATGACATGGTCAGTGACATCACTCATGACATCACTGATGACATCTCAAATGACATCACTGATGACATCACTGATGACATCATCCTTGTGATAGAGTGGCAGACCTCCTCTCACCCTAATATAACCTGTGATACACACATTCAAAAATAGAGAGTAAAATTTTCAAAACAATGGACATACCAATACCAGTTACAACAACCTCTTCAGTAATTCTAAGATCCACATACATATCCACTCATTCACCAACAGTCCTATACAGTCACTCAAACATGTACTCACTCATCATATGTACTCATACACCTATACATCCTGTTACACAATGCCACTCATCCATAAAGTTACTCACACACAGTCACTCATGCTAATAAAGAATCAAACATACATTTACTTGCATATACAGTTATACACACACCACCACACTTACTTCTACGGAAACTTACACATACTTAGTCTTTTAAACAATCACTTATAGAAACACATACTTATTCATACAGGAACTCTTTCAATATCTCACTCTCACATATACTCACATATATACACCAATAGTCACATATACTAGTTTAAAACATATGTAGTTACTCATAAAGACACTATTGAGACAGTCATTCACTCACCAACACACCCATACACACACTCATGCACCCATACAGTCCTGCACACATGCTGTGTTCAACACATACAAACAGTGAGTCACTCATTCATGCACCTATGCACTACGTAATACCCCCCACCGAACCATACAGACATCAGACACTTATACTGATACTCAAAAAACCAACTAATAACCTATATAGACACTCATGTAGCTACTCACCAACCCATGCAGCCACTTATACACAAAGTGAGAGACTGATACAGATATTTACATATTTAAACATTACTCACTAAGCCATGTATTCACTATGATACACTTAATCAGTCAGTTACACAATCAATTTTTCAAAAACAAATCATCCATTTAGACACTTATATACCCATTTATTCTTCCATCGACCTTGAGATATACATATATAAAACATATTTAATTTTCAGAAAAAAACACATTCACTGGATGATGTCATCAGTGATTTCATCAGTGATATCATTTGAGATGTCATCAGTGATGTCATGAGTGATGTCACTGACCATGTCATGAGTGATGTAAAATGTGACGTCATCAGCAGTGCATTGCGGGCGCGCGAGTTATAGTTAGCTGAACTAACTATAACGGGGGAATTTCAATGGTTTTGTACAAGTGAAAAGTCCAGCTAACTATAACAACCCTGAAACCTATGTTTTTTTCAGTGAATATATATATAAATATATATATATATATATATTCACTGAAAAAACCATGGGTTTCACACACGTTATAGTTAGGAATTAGCATTTAAAAAACCTTAGAAATTCAATGAAAAAACCAAAGGTTTCACACATGTTATAGTTAGCTGGACATTTCACTCGTAAAAAACCATTGAAATTCCCCCGTTATAGTTAGTTCAGCTAACTATAACTCGCGCGCCCGCAATGCACTACTGATGACGTCACATATTACATCACTCATGACATGGTCACTGACATCACTCATGACATCACTGATGACATCTCAAATGACATCACTGATGACATCACTGATGACATCATCCTTGTGATAGAGTGGCAGACCTCCTCTCCCCCTAATATAACCATTGAAACACACATTCAAAAATAGAAACTAAAATGTTCAAAATAATGAACATATCAATATCAGTTACAACAACCTATTCAGTAATTCTAAGAACCACATACACATACAGTAATTCACCAACAGTCCTCTACAGTCACTCATACATGTACTCACTCATCATATGTACTCATACACCTGTACATCCCGTTACACAATGCCACTCATCCATAGAGTAACTCACACACATAGTCACTCATGCTAATAAAGAATCAATCATCCATTTACTTGCATATACAGTTATACACACACCACCACACTTACTTCTACAGAAACTTACATATACTTACTCTTTTAAACAATCACTTATAGAAACACATACTTATTCATACAGGAACTCTTCCAATCTCTCACTCTCACATATACTCACTTATATACACCAATAGTCACATATACTAGTTTAAAACATATGTAGTTACTCATAAAGACACTATTGAGACAGTCATTCACTCACTAACACACCCATGCACACACTCATCCACCCATACAGTCCTGCACACATGCTGTATTCAACACATACAAACAGTGAGTCACTCATTCATGCACCTATGCACTAAGTAATACCCCCCACCGAACCATACAGAAACTCAGACACTCATAGTGATAAAAAACCAACTAATAACCTATATAGACATTTATGTAGCTACTCACCAACCCATGCAGCCACTTATACACAAAGTAAGAAACTGATACAGATATTTAAATATTTAAAGATTACTCAGTAAGCCATGTATTCACTATGATACACTTAAACAGTCAGTTACACAAAAAAAAATCCCCAAAAAAGTATCCATTTAGACACTTATATACCCATTTATTCTTCCTTTGACCTTGAGATATACATAAATATAAAAAATATATAATTTTCATAAAAACACACAATCACTGGATGATGTCATCAGTGATGTCATCAGTGATGTCATTTGAGATGTCATCAGTGATGTCATGAGTGATGTCAGTGACCATGTCATGAGTGATGTAATATGTGACGTCATCAGTAGTGCATTGCGGGCGCGCGAGTTATAGTTAGCTGAACTAACTATAACGGGGGAATTTCAATGGTTTTTTACGAGTGAAATGTCCAGCTAACTATAACATGTGTGAAACCTTTGGTTTTTTCATTGAATTTCTAAGGTTTTTTAAATGCTAATTCCTAACTATAACGTGTGTGAAACCCATGGTTTTTTCAGTGAATTTCAAAGGTTTTTTAAATGCTAATTTCTAACTATGCCTACAGAGATAGGACATGTGAAGAAAGAAGAAAAAATGCACAGAAAGAAACAAAAGAAGTGCAGAAAGAAGCAACAGAAGTCCTCAAATACGAAGATAAGTGCAGGAAGAAGGATAACGTGCAGAAAGAACAAAAAGAAGAGCAGAAAGAAGCCTTGTTGCAAAATCATCCTGTACCCTCAACTTTTTCAGACGGATACTGGTGGTAACTGAGTCTGACTAACCAGTCCTAGAGCCAGTGCTATGTTAAAAGACACTTAGAATACAGTGAAAACACCTACATACACTAGGGAACATTATGCGTTGGGGTCCCCCTGTGATTAGCATGACCTCCTCTGTAAGCCCCTAGTGTATAATAGGGCATGGGGATTAAAACTACCTCTTAAAACAGGCCACAGGGCGTTTTTGCACACATTAACTCAGGCCCCGTCCCCTCCCTTCACCACTGTGTAAACACGCCCTGTGTCCATTTTTAGTTGGGAGATTAAGTTCATTTGAATCCTGAGGGTCCCTAGGGTCCAACTAGCCCACTAGGTACCTCCAGTAAGTGCCACAGAGCTGCGTTGCAGAGAGGTGTAAAAAGTGGCACGGCCTGGACCACCTCTCTGCAATGCAGCTCAGTGGCGCTTACTGGAAGCACTTGGTGGGCTAGTTAGCCCCCAGGGGCCCTCAGTATTGAAGGGAAATTATATCCCCAATTTAAAACATGCCATAGTGCGTGTTTGCACACGTCACCTCAGGCCCCGTCCCCTCCCTTCACCACTGTGTAAACGCGCCCTGTGGCTGTTCTAAGTTGAGAGTCCCCCTGAATCCTAAGGGTCCCTAGGGTCAAACTAGACCACTAGGTACCTCCAGTAAGCGCCACAGAGCTGCGTTGCAGAGAGGTGTAAAAAGGGGCTTGGCCTCAGAACACCTGGCTGCAGCGCAGCTCCCTGGCGCATACTGGAGATGCCTGTTGGGGGCGCGTTTGCAGAGTGCTGCACGGAGGGGGCATGGCCTCCGGCACGATGCCAGTCTTTTATTTATTTTAGTTTTTTAAGAAGGGGGGCTGTTTGGTTCCCCTTCTTATTCTAATTTATTGGCCCTGATGACCCCATCCCCCAGGGCCAGTCTCCTAATTATATTTTTTTGACCCCAATCCCCAGGGCCGGCCACTGTTTTTTATTATTTTTAAAAAATATATATTTATAGACACACCTAGGACATGCTGGACAAACCGTACGTACCTATCACCATGACGATTTGCGTGATATTCATTAAAAGGCGACTATGCATGCAATGAATCCACGTGGAATGTATTTACACCACTAGTGAAGCTCTGACATGTCTGATGCCCTACCGTGCCTAATCCTGGTAGACACCCTTGTCGTTTATTTATACAAACATGGGTAGCTATTGACGGGCACATTTAATACACATGCACACCAAGCCATTCAAAGGGGATTCGACAAAAATTCGACCAAAACTATGCAAGAAACCCCTCTCACGGTTAATAAAACACACATCCACTGCCGGATGTGTAATACTTTTTATTTTACTCTCTGGAAAGGGGACGAACATCACTTGAGAGTCACAGCGTGCTCCTGACAGAGCCCAATGCTGTGTTACACCCACCATTGCCTGCCGAGTGCCACACACCTCTGTGTTGTATTCCACTAGCTAGTGCATATGCTATGACACTCTCTAGCCCATGTGCACTGTAACACCACCCCGTGAATATGTCATGCCACACTTGTCTTCGCACGGGTTATATTGCCCCATCTAACGTGCCTTTCTCGATGCCTATGTTATAACGCACAGTGCTATGCCATACATATTACAATCTGGGATCCATATATTTGTCACAGTGCATATGCAACGTTACACTCCCCAGCACATATTTTATATTACAACTTTAGAGACTAGTTAGGTTACACAACACTGCCCTGTGCATATTACACTCCAAGGCGCATATCGCATAGCACGCGCTAGTGCCTGTGCTATCTCGCGCTCTCCAATGAATCTGTCATTGCGCACAATGTATTGCAAATTATATTTCACGCCCGGTTCATCTTATATCACACTTTTTGGTGCATAGTTTATACCATACACTATATCTAGTTTTCATTTTCAATCGTGCTCTCAGGACTATGTTCTATATAACACTGTGTTCACCTACCCTTTTCACGGGCATTACATTTTGCGATAGGGGGTGGAGGGTCAGGGGGTGTTTCTGCCAAGTGAGCCCGGAGTCACAGTCACAAACGTCCTCTTCTTCCTGAATAAAAGTGAGATTATGCTGCATACTTGTTCATATTTTAACCCCTTCGGTGCTCATGACGGAATGGTTCCGTCATGACCCACGGTTGAGCTGTGCTCATGACGGAACCATTCCGTCATGACCACACCCGCGCAAGATTCCGTCAGCACAGCGGCGGAATCTGCGCAGCATCGAAGGGGTTAAGTAGTTCGCACAGACACAATGTTTTAAAAACAATAAAGTTCCTAATACCCGCCTTCTCTGAACAGTTAGCTTGCTGCCCCATCCCCTTC
This sequence comes from Triturus cristatus, assembly GCF_964204655.1. NCBI lineage: Eukaryota > Metazoa > Chordata > Amphibia > Caudata > Salamandridae > Triturus > Triturus cristatus. Next base: position 938,332,157 of record NC_140579.1, read on the forward strand.
CTCCCTATCCTCTGTTGTGTGAATCCATGGACTAGCCTCCTCCCTCCTGCCATGCATGGTCTGATGTGCTGCCACTGCCCTCAATTTAGTATGATGTACCAGTCCAGTCCTCCTGCCCTCCATTGCCCAATTCTATGCCCCATCATTGACCTCCTGCTTAAACTCTGTGCTTAGCTTGCTGCCCCTATTCTCCTTCCCCCTGCCCTCCGATGTCTTTGTGCATGCCCCTGCTCCATCCTTTTTGCCCACCATGTCCCATGGACCTGCCACTCCTATCTACTCTGAGTGTTCTGTTGAGCTGCCACTCCCCTCCCACCTGCCTAGCATTGTCAGATGACTGTAACCTGTCCCTGCCACCTCCACCCTGCCTGTCCACATGCCATGCCCCTATCCTCTTCCTCCTGTCCTACATGGTCCATTGTACTGCCACACCCTTCTGCCCTCCCTGGTCTGTTGTGCTGCAACTGCTCCTCCTGCCTGCCCCGTGTGGTCTGTTGTGAGGTCCCTTCCCCTGAACTTTCTTGTCTGTGCACAGGTCCTGACCCTTCCTTCTATCCTCCATTGTCCTTTGTGCATGCCCCTCCACCCTCCTTCTTGCCCATCATAGCCATTGTGCTGCCACTAACCCTCCCACTTGCCATGCATGGTCTTCTGTGCTGCCATGGCCCCTCCCCCCTTCCCTGTGTGGTCAGTTAGCTGCCCCTGACCCCCTCCCACCTTCCCTCCATGGTCTGTGTGTATGCCATCACAGTCTCACTGTTGCTCTTCATGGTGTGTCTTGCTTCTAGTGCCCATCCTGCCTGACCTCCATGGCTATCTTGCTGCTCCTGCCCTGCCCCCTTGCCCCCAGCCCTACTCCCTCCCTCCTGGCTTGTCTGTTCCATTGTAATGCCCCTGATCCGTCCCTCCTGCCCTTTATGGTCTGTTATGCTGCAGCTTTCTCTCCTGTCTGTCCATTATGGTCAGCTAGCTACCATTGCCTCTTGCCCCTCTGTTCTCTGTTGTCCATGTGCATGGTCCTGTCCCCTCCCTCTTGCTTTCTATGGATTGTTGTGCTGCACTCCCGTCCTGCATGCCCTGTGTGGTGTATTGTGCTGCTGCAAACCCTGATGCCTGCCCTGCAGGGTCAGTTTGGTGCACCTCTCCATGTCCCTCCTGTCCTCTGTTATCCAAGTCCATGTCCCTATCCCATTTCCTTCCATGATCCAATGTACCATACTTGCGAACATTTTGAACTTGGTAAGAGGGAGATTTTGAAAAAAAACTGGGGTATTGATTTTCCCCTTTGAGTTACATTGAAAAAGAGGATATTGTAGACAGGAGCCAGATCAAATAAAGCCCATTTGAGCTTAAAAACATTGGACGTTTACTGGCTGAATCGGGTCTGTTGGCATGTATGGTTGTACTACCATTGCCTCTTCCTTCTGCCCACAATGGTCTATTACATTGCCACAGCCTTGAAGGAGGGTAGATTTTGTATCACAGGGAGCCCCTGGCCCGTTCTGTCCACACCTGAAGTATGAGACCCTTGTCCTTGCCCTGCCAGCTGCATTTGTAGGCCGTATTAAATTGACCAGTGGGTCCTGTATTGCTATATAATTATCCTGAGACATCCTTACCACTCAGCCAGCATAAAACCCCTGTGTAGGCCCTTCTGTTCAATATGTAGGCCTCTTTGTTAAATTGACCATAGCTCTGCAATTTTAGTGTATAGCAGTCTGAAGGCAGGTCTGCGAGGCCTTCTGATCCAAACTAGTAGCCCCCACCCTACCCGAGTGCTCCGTGCTCGGTATCAAAGTTCAACATCCCCCTGAAGCTGTCGACATACAGTAGGCTGCATCCTGGACTGGTACTTGCTTCCTGGGCAGGTTTCCCGCTTTTAAGGAAGTGGCAACCGCAGAGCGTCAAGTTAGGAGAACTGAGGAGATTTTATACATGAATATATTGAATTCCCGTACAATACCCATTATTTTCTGCTTGCTCTATGGAACTTACGATAAGCGATTGGCCTGAGAGACTGACCTTTTCACCCAGTCCATTGTCAGCATTAAGTGGGTAAATGACGAAATGTCTGGTAAAATCTGCAGTCGAAGCTTTTGGGTAGCATACGTAGGTAGATGTAGCGTGCAAAGGAGCCCACAAAATGATATAAAAAGGGAGCACCCACAGATATCGACGGACTACCTCGCCGTCTGTATGTAGGTTAACAGGCAGTGCAGTTTTTCCCCAAAAGCTGGGAGCTCTTGTCTTCCTTTGCTTAAAATGTCTTGCTCTGCTTTGCTTGAAGTATCTTATTCTATTTTACCTATATGAAATGTCATGTTATGTTTAACCATTGTTCTCTTTACTTTTGCATTTAAAAGATTTTGTATTGTAATTGCAGGAATGCTTGCTCTAAGAGTAAACGTGAGTGTTCCTAGGTAACATTTTCCTTGGTGTAACTTGTTTCTCATGATGCATTTATAGATGTGTTTTCTCTCTCTCTCTGTCAGTACATTAATTGAGATACAGAGAATATTATGACAGCTGTATGATTATCTGGATTCTGTTTTTTGTACTTTATGTCTCTATTCTGCGGTTTCTTTGAAGTTGCATCTTCTCATTAAACTGCCATTGTATTCTGCCTCCAATTCCATGTCTCATATGTCTGTTTTATTCATTTTTGGAGCAAGCGTTCCTAGGCACCCCGGCTCAAATTAAGGTGCCCCTTTTGTCCCTGACTCCCTCTCCTGCTCAGTTCTGTGGTGGCTCCCGGGGATCTGGGGACCGCCCCTAGCTTCCTTGACCCGTAATAGATCTTCCCTCCAACAGCCTCTCTTGCAAGTCCTGTATTGTTGGTTTGTTGCCCCTGCCCCCCTTTCCACTGCCCTCCATAGTCTGTTGTGCTTCCACGGCCCTTCCTGCCTGCTCAGTGTGGTTAAATTGTTGCCTTTGCACCCTCCTACCTGCCTTCAATTTTCAGACTCCGTGCCCCTGGCCTCTGCCTCTCAACAGTATCCTAATGAACAACTAGATTGCTAACATTCTATATTTATTACAAAAGTGTGGAACGCCTGACATCATCTTGATGTAATCAAAACTGTAATACCTAGAGCATTTCCTTTAGAAATTACATATATGAGAGGGTCTTATTGGCATCAAAATTATGGTTAGTGCTCTAAAAGACTAAAATAAGGACATATTTTCTGAGTTTTCAAATAGCGACAAAGCACTTTTAAATTATTTGTTATCTTTATGTTTTTTTATCCAGTTGACCACTTGATTAAATGTTGCACTTAGGGGAGAGGATGTGGGGTTACTTCCAGAACTGCAGACTTTGCAACTGGGGAACCAGGTTGAAGTTTCTGCTTCAGCTCGACATTCTGTGATTCTGGTCAAATCACTTAGTCTCCCCATGTCTACAACCAAAATGAATTTGTTCTTGTGTGATGTAACCAATGCTCATGTAAAGCACTCCAATACCTGACAAGTCTGCACTATATAACACTGCAAAAACACAAAATAATAAGTGTTTTGCACACTTCTGTCATTGGGCTATATTTGGGCTACATCTGGTTGATTTTGGGCTACATTTGGGCTCTTTTGTCTCCGGTGGCCATCTTGGGAGATTTATTTGTTATGAAGTTTCCTAATTTCCTCATGTACTGCAGTCTCTTCAGTAGGAAATGCTTTCAGTTTTTTACTTTGATTCCATCATGAAGGTATTCAGATATGTCACACATTTGCCATAAATTCTGAATGTTAGCACTCTAGTTGCTCATTAGATTACTGTAGTAAAACTACTCCACCATGGAAGTCTGCTCCTGGTATTAAAAGTGCATGTTTCAGTCTGCATGTCAGAATTTTTTAATGAAATAGAAGAGGATTTGAGAAGTCACTCAAAATGTGCCCTCATTTTCTTTCTTCAGTATTAATCATAATTTCTATGGCAAAATGAACCTCCTCATTGTGTTCCTTTTTAAATAAATGTTTTAAGTGTTACCAGTTTATTCCAATCAAGATGGCTTCAGGTGTGCTATACTTTTCTCATAATGAAGACAGTAAGCGCTCTAGTTGTTTTTAAGAACATTCTGGGACATTCTGTCATTGGGCTATACTTGGGCTACATCTGGGTGATATTTGGGCTACATTTGGGCTCTTTTGTCTCTGGTGGCCATCTTGGGAGACTTATTTGTTATGAAGTTTCCTAATTTCCTCATTTACTGCAGTCTCCTCAGTAGGAAATACTTTCAGTTTTTTACTTTGATTCCATCAAGAAGGCATTCAGATGTGTCACACATTTGCCATAAATTCAGAATGTTAGCACTCTTTTTGCTCATTAGATCACTGTAGTAAAGCTACTGCTCACCAGGGAAAACTGCTGCTGGTATTGAAAGTGCATGTTTCAGTCTGCATGTCAGAATTTTTTAATGAAATAGAAGAGGATTTGAGAAGTCACTCAAAATGTGCCCTAATTTTTCTTTCTGCAGCACTAATCATACTTTTTATGGAAAAATGAACCCCCTCATTTTGTTCCTTTTTAAATTAAATGTTTTAAGAGTTACCACTTTAATCCAAGCAAGATGGCTTCAGGTGTGCCATACGCTTATCATAAGAAGGACTGTTAGCGCTCTAGTAGTTCTTTGGAACACTCTGGGAAGCTGCAGTAGAACACAAAGGAATCAACTGACAGTCTCTGCCCTTGTTGGATGTACATGTTTTACTGAGAATGTCAGACTTCATTCTCACATGACTGAGAAAGATAATGTGAATTTACAGAAAATAAGCTCTCAGTTTAGCCTATAGATCACCTTCCAAACCTCTGTGGTAAAAGCATGAGAAAATATTTTTCTCTCAATCATGATATCCCAGCAGAAGGCTTTTTCACATGGTGAAATCACCTTAGAACATACCACAATTCCTAAAATGAGTATGGTACCATCAACAAATGATTTATAATGTAACTAAAGTCTTAAAACCTTCTATTAACTGCAATGCTTTTTAATGAGGTGCTATCATGTATATTTGTCCCAAGATGGCTGCCAACACTTCTTGGATGAAGTGCTGACAGCCAATCAGATCTCAGGATGAGATGTGTGGTTAGGCTCCGCCCACATATATATATGCTTTTAAATGCTATTTACTCAGGAAATACTGAACAGATTTACACCAGACCTGCAAAAGGCACTTCCTTGACCTTATGGCTACCTCTCTGCCAAATTTCTAGTAATTCTGTTCAGCCGTTCGGGCTGTAGCTCGTTCTAAAGGTCCTATGGAAAAATGCATGGGAAAAACGCGTTTTGGGACCCCCCTTTTATCTCAGCCCCCGCTTGACGAATCCCCCCGAGACTTTCAGGGTAGGAGCGGAGCGTAGCGCCCCACCTATTTTGAGAAATTCGCGAGGATTCATCGACCGGCGCCAAAGTTATTCAAAATAGAATGTTGCGGATTTCCTATGGAAAAGGGGTCCTAACTATAACTACCTACTGGCGACCGCCAGTAGGTAATATTCACTTAAAAAACCATAGGTTTCACACATGCTATAGTTAGCTGGACATTTCACTCGTAAAAAACCAATGAAATTCCCCCGTTATAGTTAGTGCTGGCAACTATAACTCACGCGACCGCAATCCTCTGCTGATGACGTCAGATATTACATCACTGTATTTAGACACTTATTTACCCATGTCTTCTTCCATTAATCTTTAGCTATACATATATTACAAATATTTATTTTTCATAAAGACACATATGTCATCAGTGATGTAATATCTGACGTCATCAGCAGAGGATTGCGGTCGCGTGAGTTATAGCTGCCTGCACTAACTATAACGGGGGAATTTCATTGTTTTTTTACGAGTGAAATGTCCAGCTAACTATAACATGTGTGAAATCTATGGTTTTTTCAGTGAATTTGTACGTTTTTTTAAATGTTAAGTTATGTATTTATTAATTTTTTTTTTTTTCAGGTTTTTCACTGTGCGTGCACCGTGCGCGCGCTGTGGGCGCTCGGGGCGCTTCGCACACCGAGCACCCACGGTTTGCAATGCGTGCCGTGCGCGCGCGCGGTGCGCGCACCTCGCGATTTAAGAAAAAAAATAAAAATTGTTTTTTTCTCCATTGGGGGTCCTTCTGTGACCCCCTGACCAATGGCTAGGGGGTCAGAAACTGTCCACTCTGCCCCTTTTCAAGTTCTCCACCTTTTTTTTTCACCCCCTCAGACTGCGAGAGACAAAATGGCGGCCGACACTTCCTGGTTTCGACCGATTCGAATGTTTACTGACATCTAACAACCAATCAGAATTCCGCTCGTTCACGGCAGGGTGCGCGCACCGTGCGTGCACGGTGCGCGCGTATAGATATTGATATGCTTTTAAATGCTATTTTCTCAGGAAATACTGAACAGATTTACACCAGACCTTGACCTACTTCCTTGACCTTATGGCTACCTCTCTGCCAAATTTCACGTAATTCTGTTCAGCCGTTCGGGCTATAGCTGCGACTAAAGGTCCTATGGAAAAATGCATGGGGAAAACGTGTTTTGGGACCCCCCCCCCCTTTTTCTCGGCCCCCGCTTGACAAATCACCCCGAGGCTTTCAGGGTAGGAGCTGAACGGAGTGCCCCATTAGTTTTGAAAATTTCGCGAGGATTCCTCAACCGGCGCTAAAGTTATTCAAAATAGAATTTTGAGATTTCCTATGGAAACTAGGTTGTAATTATGACTATCTACTGGCGACCGCCAGTAGATTATATATATATATATAGAATCCAATCACACTTTTACTCAAAAATGGGTCTGACACATGCTCAGTGCTGACAGCTAGATTTATTTCCAGAATTCAAGCGCTCAGGGTGAAAATGTTGATTGAAACGCTAGGCAGACAAGTTTCAGCCTGACGGCTTTCTTCAGTGCCTGTCCCATCAAGCGATGTGATTTCACCAGGGGGGCTGGTTTAAAAAAGGTTCACAGTTCACTCTGATTGGAGTAAAATGTTAGCCCATCCTCTGCAGTCACTGTTGCGCTACCCCCATTCCTTGCCAGGTTTTTATGCGCTCCACAGAGAGTGAAAAATACAGTGATTTCCAACTCGAGGCCAAGTGGCTTCCCAGACCTTCTGGCTGCGTTTTGCACAATGTCCCAGCAACCATTGAGGGAATAAACAAAGGAAAAATCATGCTGCCAGCACCTCAACGCAGCAAAATACTGCATACTCTCTCCCCATATGGCGTACAGACTCAGGTGAGTGTTCTTCCCATACAGGGGGGCGCTGCGCTGTAGTTTCATACATAGTCCAAAGGTGCAAGCCATGCGAAGAGCTCCAGAATGGGAGGGCGTGCGGAAAACGGTGCCTGCTGTACCGGTCAAAACATAGAATCCAATCCCACTTTTACTCAAAAATGGTTCCGACACATGCTCAGTGCTGACAGCTAGATTTATTTCCAGAATTCAAGCGCTCAGGGTGAAAATGTTGATTGAAAGGCTAGGCAGACGCGTTTCAGCCTGATGGCTTTCTCCAGTGCCTATTCCATCAAGTGATGTGATTTCACCTGGGGGCTGGTTTAAAAAAGGTTCACAGTTCACTCTGATTGGAGTAAAATGTTAGCTCAGCCTCTGCAGTCACTGTTGCGCTACCCCCATTCCTTGCCAGGTTTTCGTGCACTCCACAGAGAGTGAAAAATACAGTGATTTTCAACTCGAGGCCAAGTGGCTTCCCAGACCTGCTGGCTGCGTTTTGCACAATGTCCCAGCAACCATTGAGGAAATAAACAAAGGAAAAATCATGCTGCCAGCACCTTAATGCATATATATATAAATGTATCAGCTCCAACCCTCCTCCAACTCTCAGGAAATCACCAAGGAAGACAGCACTCATGGGGGCAGGTTCCGTTAATTTAATTAAACAGAATGCTGGCACTCAACAAACAGACGCGTTTCGGCAACGGCCTTCATCTATGTTTACCGGAAGCGTCGAGATCCCTGTTTTTTAAACACATAATTCCGTTGACAACACAAAAGAAGGACTGCCGTGCAATCACAACAAGCCTCCATAAACACAACATGGGAGCGCCATTTTGAAATGCCCACACTGCATAATTAAACATCGTGTTTAAACAGTAAATAAAACATAGATGATGTTAAATTACCTCTACCTGAACATCAAGTTACACGATAAAAAATCTATTATTAGATAACGTGGTACAATTAAAGTCCATTGATATCGGGGCGATATCAAGGGACTCTAAAAAAAAAAATACCCTGTGTTGGGGGGCACACGCCCTGGGGACCGCCAGCTCCCCGGGGCTGACGGACCCCCAGCCCCGGGGACCACCACCACCTGGGGCTTTGAAAATGTGAGAGGGGGACCGCGCAGCCCCCCTCCTGGAGCCATTGATGGCCCTGGGGACTGCCACCCCCCAGGGCCAACTCCTGCAGTGTACCGGGGTGCCCACCCCCGGGACACTGTTGTTTGCTATGGCAGGGCGGGAGCTCCGCGGCTTCCACCCTGCCATAGCAAACTTGGTTTGCATTTTGAAAGAGAGAGCAGGAAACCTGCTCTCTCTTTCAAAATTCAAACCAAATTGCTTTTCCACACGGGGAGCTGCATCTTAGCAGCTCTGCATGTGGAAAAGCAATGCCGGCTCCCGAAGGACGCGGGACCATGGGGGGATTGGGGACCCCCCACGGTCCCTAACAGAGAGGGCCAGCCCCGTGGGATGAGGTCCCTGGGGCTATAAGTGACCCGGGAGGGGGGCCACTTGGCCCCCTCCCCAAAATTTTAGTAAAAAAATAAAAAAACAAAGGCCGATGGGGTCCCTGGGGCCTTAAGTGGCCTAAGGAGGGGGTCAACGCAGCCCCCTCCAAAAGAATAAAAAAAAAAAAAAATGCCATGGCCCGGGGGATGGGGTCCCCGGGGCTGAATAAGGCCTCTGGAAAGGGGCGACGCGGCCCCCTTCCCAATTTTTGATTTAAAAAAAATTGGGGGCAGGTCCTGGGGGATGGGGTCCCCAGGGCCAAAATATTAGGAAAAGACGGGGGGCCACACAGTCCCCCTTCTTAAAACAAAAGAAAAGAAAAAGACCGGCATCACGCCGGAGGCTACGCCCCCTTCTTGCAGCACTCTGCAAATGCGCCCACTGGTGCGTTTGCAGAGGGAGAAAGAATTCCCCTTGAATACTGGGGGTCACTGGGGGCCAACTAGCCCACCAGGAACCTCCAGTATGCACCAGGGGGCTGTGTTGCACAGAGGTGTTCTGAGGCCACGCCCCTTTTTACTCCCCTCTGCAATGCAGCTCTATGGCACTTACTGGAGGTAGCTGGTTGGCTAGTTGCATCCCAGGGACCCTCAGTATTCAAGGGGAGTTAATCTCCCAACTTAAAACGCGCCACAGGGCGTGTTTGCACAGTGGTGAAGGGAGGGGGCGGAACCTGAGTTCACATGTGTGCAACACACCCTGTGGCACGGTTTAAGTTGGGGAATTTATTCCTCGTCAGTCCTGAGGGTCCCTGGGGGCCAACTAGCCCACCAGGTACCTCCAGTAAGCGCCATGGAGCTGTGTTGTAGAGTGTTGTAAAGAGGGGTGTGGCCTCTGAACACCTCTCTGCAACGCAGCCCCCTGGCACATACAGGAGGTACCTGGTGGGCTAGTTGGCCCCCAGGGACCCACAAGATTGAGGAGAAATTAATTCTCTAACTTAAAATGCGCCACAGGGCGTGTTTGCAGACCTGCCACCTCAGGCCATGCCCCCTTCCTTCACCATGGTGCAAACGCACCCCGTGGGGTGTTTTAAGTTGGGGAATTAATTCTCTTTCAATACTGAGGGTCCCTGAGGGCCAAATAGCCCAACAGGTATCTCTTGTATGCGCCAGGGAGCTGCGTTGCAGACAGGTGTTTAGAGGCCACGCCCCTTTTTACACCTCTCTGCAACGCAGCTCTGTGGCGCTTATTGGAGGTACCTAGTGGGCTAGTTTGACCCTAGGGACCCTCAGGATTCAAGGTGACTTAATCTCCCAACTTAGAACGGCCACAGGGCGCGTTTACACAGTGGTGAAGGGAGTGGACAGGGCCAGAGGTGACATGTGCAAACAAGCCCTGTGGTGCGTTTTAAGTTGGGGAAAAATTCCCCTTCAATCCTGAGGGACCCCGGGGGCCAACTAGTCCACCAGGTGCTTCCAGTAAGCGCCACAGCGCTGCGTTGCAGAGAGGTGGTGCAGGCCGTGCCACTTTTTACACTTCTCTGCAACGCAACTCTGTGGCACTTACTGGAGGTACCTAGTGGGCTAGTTGGACCCTAGGGATCCTCAGGATTCAAATGAACTTAATCTCCCAAATTAAAACGGCCACAGGGCGTGTTTACACAGTGGTGAACGGAGGGGACGGGGCTGAGGTGACTTGTGCAAACACGCCCTGTGGCGCGTTTTAAGTTAGGGAAAAAATTTCCCTTCAATCATGAGGGCTCCGGGGAGCCAACTAGCCCACCAGGTTCTTCCAGTAAGCACCACTGCGCTGCGTTGCAGAGAGGTGGTCTAGGCCGTGCCCCTTTTTACACGTCTCTGCAATGCAGCTATGTAGTGGAAACTGGAGGTACCTAGTGGGCTAGTTGGACCCTCAGGATTCAAAGGGACTTAATCAGACAACTTAAAATGGCCACATGGAGCGTTTACACAGTGGTGAAGGGAGGGGACGGGGCCTGAGGTGACGTGTGCAAACATGTCCTTGGCGCGTTTTAAATTGGGGAAATAATTCCCCTTCAATTCTGAGGGACCCTGGGGGCCAACTAGCCCACCAGGTGCTTCCAGTAATAGCCACTGCGCTGAGTTGCAGAGAGGTGGTGCAGGCCGTGCCACTTTTTACACTTCTCTGCAACGCAACTCTGTGGCACTTACTGGAGGTACCTAGTGGGCTAGTTGGACCCTAGGGATCCTCAGGATTCAAATGAACTTAATCTCCCAAATTAAAACGGCCACAGGGCGTGTTTACACAGTGGTGAACGGAGGGGACGGGGCTGAGGTGACTTGTGCAAACACACCCTGTGGCGCGTTTTAAGTTAGGGAAAACATTTCCCTTCAATCATGAGGGCTCCGGGGAGCCAACTAGCCCACCAGGTTCTTCCAGTAAGCACCACTGCGCTGCGTTGCAGAGAGGTGGTCTAGGCCGTGCCCCTTTTTACACGTCTCTGCAATGCAGCTATGTAGTGCAAACTGGAGGTACCTAGTGGGCTAGTTGGACCCTCAGGATTCAAAGGGACTTAATCAGACAACTTAAAATGGCCACATGGAGCGTTTACACAGTGGTGAAGGGAGGGGACGGGGCCTGAGGTGACGTGTGCAAACATGTCCTTGGCGCGTTTTAAATTGGGGAAATAATTCCCCTTCAATTCTGAGGGACCCTGGGGGCCAACTAGCCCACCAGGTGCTTCCAGTAATAGCCACTGCGCTGAGTTGCAGAGAGGTGGTCTAGGCCGTGCCCCTTTTTACATCTCTCTGCTATGCAGCCCTGTGGCACCTACTGGAGGTACCTAGGGGGCTAGTTGGACCCTAGGGACCCTCATGATTGAAGGGGATTTATTTCCCCAACTTAAAACGCTCCACAGGGTGTGTTTGCACAGTGGTGAAGGGAGGGGATGGTGTCGGAAAGTGGCTCTATATATACTGGACCAAAGTAAAATCAGCCGAACTACGAATTCCGATTTACTCACCTGTTATCAGGAGAGACCTCAGTGCTGCATCTTTGAGCCCATTACTGATCCTGAAAAGTAATTCTAACCATACTTATTAGTAACTTGAATTTCCTTCCATTGGCTAACATTGACTGGTTTCACTTGGAAATTCTTCTAAGTGTGAAGTTTTGGACCTTTAAAATATTGATCTAAAATCAGCCGAACAACGAATTCTGAATTCCTTCCACAGGATATCCTTGCCTGCTTTTTGCTGAAAAAGTTTGTGTCGATTTTTGAAACTTGCAAATATTCCTCTAAAATCAGCCGAACTACGAATTCCGATTTACTCACCTGTTATCAGGAGAGACCTTGGTGCTGCATCGTTGAGCACAGTACTGATCCTGAAAAGTAATTCTAACTGTACTTGCCAGTAACTTGAATTTCCTTCCATAGGATATCATTGCCTGCCTATTGCTGAAAAAGTTTCTTAGTGTCGATTTTTGAAACTTACAAACATTCTCTTAAAATCGTGCCAACGATAAAAACATAATTACTTGCCTGTTTTATATAGAGGTCCCAGTGCTGAACCTAGGAGTCCAGCACTGGATTAAAAAAGTAACGTGAACATACTTTACCTGCAAATTGAATTTCCTTCCATAGGATAACATTGGTAATTCCAACTGAAAAAGTTACTAAGTGTCAACTTTTAAAATAAAATAATATTCCTTAAAAATCACTACTGTAACCAAAACGCTTTTACTTAACTGATTACAGCTCATGTCCCAGGACTAAATCTAGGATTCAGTCCTGTGGTTAGAAAAGTAATCTACAAAGTAACTAATTGCATTTAACCAGAAATTCCCATTGAGCTCAGTGTTGCATTGTGTTTGAAATTGTGTTGCCTATTGCAACAAACTGTAACTATTGCATTCAAAAAGTCTATTGCCTATTTGAAAAGTATTTAACTAAAGTAACTCATCCTAAGAAAGTATATTTTGATACCTTGTTGGTTCTAAAATAAAACAAATATATCTTTTGATACAAAACAATTGGCCTAGAGTTCAGTTCTTGAGTGTGTGAGACCATTTGCTGACTGAGTGTGTACAACAAATACTTTACACTGTCCTCTGATACTGCCTTACTGCTCGACCAAGCTATCACTTTAGAGAGTAAGGTTATATCTAACTTTAGCCTCTGCCAAACCTCTGGGGACTGGGTACTCTATTCACACTGTACCTTACTTTGGTCCAGTATATATAAAGCCACTTTCCTACACCATCCCCTCCCTTCACCACTGTGTAAACGCACCCTGTGTCTGTTTCAATTTGGGAGATTAAGTCCCCTTGAATCCTGAGTGTTCCTAGGGTCCAAGGAGCCCACAAGGTAGCTCCAGTAAGCGCCACAGAGCTGCTTTGCAGAGAGGTGTAAAAAAGGGGAACGGCCTGGGCCACCTGTCTGAAACACAGTGCAGTGGTGCTTACTGGAAGCACATGGTGGGCTAGTTAGCCCCCTGGGGCTCTCTGGATTGAAGGGGAATTATTTACCCTACTTAAAATACGCCACAGGACATGTTTTCACAAGTCACCTTAGGCCCCATCCCCTCCCTTCACCACTGTGTAAGTATTCATGCAGTGAGCCAGGCCTTAGCACATGGACTGCTTCAAACGCCTATCCACTATGTATGCAGTCCTCTAACCAACCACACACTGGTCTTTCACACCTTCAATTCCCCAGTCAGTATTCATACACTTCCAGCAAACACCCTGTCACTCCCCTTGCACTCCTCTAGTGACCCATTCAGCATCATGTACTATTCCATTCACTGCACCAAAACCCAAACACTTTTTTCACTCCAGTAAATATATCTATGACCTACAATCCACACTGTGAACATCTTTCAAGGAGATCTGGATGCACTCAGAAGGTGTCTTTCAGTAGAATGGCAATATGAAAAGAAAGAAAGTTGTAAAATGGAGGCTTACATACTTTTTTTAATAAAAATAACTCATTGGCTGTTTCAGACCATTCAACACTAAAAACTAGGCTGTATGTTTAAATTTTTAAAAGCATGTTTTGTATTGGTTCAGAAAAATGTGTTCCCACAGAAGATTACTTTGGATATACTGTTAGGTTTGAAAAGTCAAGCACTCTTGCGATTAGAAACACTGTGTGCTGAACTTCTGACCTCTCTGCTCACACCAGTGTTCCATGATCTGTTGCTATGGTAGCAGGCAGAAGTCATGTTGGGGGTAGGAATCATTTGGAAAGGGTTGAAATTTGCAACCAATAGAGATGTGTGTTTCCATTTAAAAAAATGTGGGAAGCAATGTGATTTGAAGTTAACATGTATATGTGTGAAAAAAGAGAGGGAAAAATTACCATTTAGTGGTTCTGGTGAGAGGAGTACAGCTCAGAGATTCAGGCTCTGATAATCTGCTGTGTGAGTGGCACATTTCTTTCTCAACTAACTACTTTTAAAGGTGAGTTAAGAATTTGAGAGGGGATGTATGTGGTGTATTTTGATATAAATAATAGAAATCTGTTTCTTCTTTTAAAGTTCTGTTTTACATTTTATGTTTTGGAAGATATTGAACTGCCTTGAACTTGAAAGATATTATGGAGTATGTCTTCACCATAAGTTAAGGTGTACTGGTATCACCCAGGAATACTGTTTTGTGCCTAGAATCACATCATGAGTCTGTGTGCACACAGGAATTGTTGTCAGAGATTTAATTTGTGTTGCTCTTGTTTTGTAAAACTTGCACTCGTAGGAAAGGGGCAGCTTGTTTTCTTGAACTGTGATGGTTAGCATTCAGCAGAAATCACTATCTCACAGATGAGAGGCAAATGCTAACACATTTGAAAACAACAGGGTAGATTTTCATTCCACTCCTGCAATGGGTGAGGTAGTTCCTACATGTTCAAAACTCCAATTAACCCTTACCACAGGTGATCTTACATACATCTCTGCAGTCTTCATGCAGTTGTGCAAGCATCCATGCAGATCTCTCTTGCACCTGACAATACACAGTCTCCAGAAACACACTCTTAGCACACAGCCAGCTGCTTCTCCTACACTCCCATGCTTACTATTCAGCACTGTGTGGTATTTCAGATAGCAGTGTGTAACGCTAACACAATCAACATCACCAAGGCTCATTTCCTTTGCTCTAGTCTAATCACTCACCCAGGTTCCACATGCTCATGGTCTCAAGTAGCTCTTAGGACATGTGCTCTTTTCTGCCTCTCTAAACTATAAGGAAAATGTGTCAGGCTGTTACAGTAATTATCACTTGCTCTACCACAGTAGTAAATGTGCTTTGAAATTGCCAATCAAATATCGTTTTCTGCCTAGAATCACACCATGAGTCTCTGTGCACACAGGAATTGTTATCAGAGATTTAATTAGTGTTGCTCTTGTTCTGTAAGACTTGCACTCGTAGGAAAGGGGCAGCTTGTTTTCTTGAACTGTGATGGTTAGCATACAGCACACATCACCATCTCACAGATGAGAGGCAAATGCTAACACATTTGAAAACAACAGGGTAGATTTTCCTTGCAGTACTGTAATGAGTGAGGTAGTTCCGACATGTTCATAAGCCCAATTAACCCTTACCACATGTGCTCTTCCATACATCTCTGCAGTCTTCATGCAGTTGTGCAAGCGTCCATGCAGATCTCTTTTGAACCTGACAATACACAGTCTCCAGAAACACACTCTTAGCACACAGGCAGCTGTTTCACCTGCACTCCCATGCTTACTGTTCAGCACTGTGTGGTATTTCAGATAGCAGTATGTAACGCTAACACATTCAACTTCACCAAGGCTCATTTCCTTTGACCTAGTCTAATCACTCACCCAGGTTCCACATGCTCATGGTCTCAAGTAGCTGTTAGGACATGTGCTCTTTTCTGCCTCTCTAAACTATAAGGAAAATGTGTCAGGCTGTTACAGTAATTATCACTTGTCCTACCACAGTAGTAAATGTGCTTTGAAATTGCCAATCAAATATAGTTTTCTGCCTAGAATCACACCATGAGTCTGTGTGCACACAGGGATTGTTGTCAGAGATTTAATTCGTGTTGCTCTTGTTTTGTAAGTCTTGCACTCGTAGGAAAGGGGCAGCTTGTTTTCTTGAACTGTGATGGTTAACATTCAGCACAAATCACTATCTCACAGATGAGAGGCAAGTGCTAACACATATGAAAACAACAGGGTAGATTTTCCTTACACTCCTGCAATGGGTGAGGTAGTTCCTACATGTTCAAAACTCTAATTAACCCTTACCACAGGTGATCTTACATACATCTCTGCAGTCTTCATGCAGTTGTGCATGCGTCCATGCATATCTCTCTTGCACCTGACAATACACAGTCTCCAGAAACACACTCTTAGCACACAGGCAGCTGCTTCTCCTGCACTTCCATGCTTACTATTCAGCACTGTGTGGTATTTCGGATAGCAGTGTGTAACGCTAACACATTCAACATCACCAAGGCTCATTTCCTTTGCTCTAGTCTAATCACTCACCCAGGTTCCACATGCTCATGGTCTCAAGTAGCTATTAGGACATGTGCTCTTTTCTGCCTCTCTAAACTATAAGGAAAATGTGTCAGGCTGTTACATTAATTATCACTTGCTCTACCACAGTAGTAAATGTGCTTTGAAATTGCCAATCAAATATCGTTTTTTGCCTAGAATCACACCATGAGTCTGTGTGCACACAGGAATTGTTGTCAGAGATTTAATTTGTGTTGCTCTTGTTCTGTAAGACTTGCACTCGTAGGAAAGGGGCAGCTTGTTTTCTTGAACTGTGATGGTTAGCATACAGCACACATCACCATCTCACAGATGAGAGGCAAATGCTAACACATTTGAAAACAACAGGGTAGATTTTCCTTGCAGTACTGTAATGAGTGAGGTATTTCCTACATGTTCATAAGCCCAATTAACCCTTACCACATGTGCTTTTACATACATCTCTGCAGTCTTCATGCAGTTGTGCAAGCGTCCATGCAGATCTCTCTTGCACCTGACAATACACAGTCTCCAGAAACACACTCTTAGCACACAGGCAGCTGCTTCTCCTGCACTCCCATGCTTACTATTCAGCACTGTGTGGTATTATAATTTGCAGTGTGTAATGCTAACACATTCAACATCACCAAGGCTCATTTCCTTTGCTCTATTCTAATCACTCACCCAGGTTCCACATGCTCATGGTCTCAAGTAGCTGTTAGGACATGTGCTCTTTTCTGCCTCTCTAAACTATAAGGAAAATGTGTCAGGCTGTTACAGTAATTATCACCTGCTCTACCACAGTAGTAAATGTGCTTTGAAATTGCCAATCAAATATCGTTTTCTGCCTAGAATCACACCATGAGTCTGTGTGCACACAGGAATTGTTGTCAGAGATTTAATTTGTGTTGCTCTTGTCCTGTAAGACTTGCACTCGTAGGAAAGGGGCAGCTTGTTTTCTTGAACTGTGATGGCTAGCATACAGCACACATCACCATCTCACAGATGAGAGGCAAATGCTAACACATTTGAAAACAACAGGGTAGATTTTCCTTGCAGTACTGTAATGAGTGAGGTAGTTCCTACATGTTCATAAGCCCAATTAACCCTTACCACATGTGCTCTTACATACATCTCTGCAGTATTCATGCAGTTGTACAAGCGTCCATGCAGATCTCTCTTGCACCTGACAATCCACAGTCTCCAGAAACACACTCTTAGCACACAGGCAGCTGCTTCTCCTGCACTCCCATGCATACTATTCAGCGCTGTGTGGTATTTCAGATAGCAGTGTGTAACGCTAACACATTCAACATCACCAAGGCTCATTTCCTTTGCTCTAGTCTAATCACTCACCCAGGTTCCACATGCTCATGGTCTAAAGTAGCTGTTAGGACATGTGCTCTTTTCTGCCTCTCTAAACTATAAGGAAAATGTGTCAGGCTGTTACAGTAATTATCACTTGCTCTCCCACAGTAGTAAATGTGCTTTGAAATTGCCAATCAAATATCGTTTTCTGCCTAGAATCACACCATGAGTATGTGTGCACACAGGAATTGTTGTCAGGGATTTAATTCATGTTGTTCTTGTTCTGTAAGACTTGCACTCATAGGAAAGGGGCAGCTTGTTTTCTTGAACTGTGATGGTTAGCATGCAGCACACATCACCATCTCACAGATGAGAGGCAAATGCTAACACATTTGAAAACAACAGGGTAGATTTTCCTTGCAGTACTGTAATGAGTGAGGTAGTTCCTACATGTTCATAAGCCAAATTAACCCTTACGACATGTGCTCTTTCATACATCTCTGCAGTCTTCATGCAGTTGTGCAAGCGTCCATGCAGATCTCTCTTGCACCTGACAATACACAGTCTCCAGAAGCACACTCTTAGCACACAGGCAGCTGCTTCTCCTGCATTCCCATGCCTACTATTCAGCACTGTGTGGTATTTCAGATAGCAGTGTGTAACGCTGACACATTCAACATCACAAAGGCTCATTTCATTTGATCTAGTCTAATCACTCACCCAGGTTCCACATGCTCATGGTCTCAAGTAGCTGTTAGGACATTTGCTCTTTTCTGCCTCTCTAAACTATAAGGAAAATGTGTCAGGCTGTTACAGTAATTATCACTTGCTCTACCACAGTAGTAAATGTGCTTTGAAATTGCCAATCAAATATCGTTTTCTGCCTAGAATCACACCATGAGTCTGTCTGCACACAGGAATTGTTGTCAGAGATTTAATTTGTGTTGCTCTTGTTCTGTAAGACTTGCACTCGTAGGAAAGGGGCAGCTCATATGATAAGATTTGAAAAGCTCAAAAAAAATATAGTAATATATTTAAATTACATGAAGGTATTTTTTTTTAGTTTCCTTTAGGTATTGCTGAACAAGACTGAAATAAATTACACATGCCTATAAAATCAAGAAAGAGAAAAAAACAACAAAAACATCTATATTTGAAGATAACTGGACAACAGAAATTAGTTGAAGAACCTCATGTTGGAAAAAAGAAAATGTCTTCTGGTAAGCAGACTAAGGATTTTTTTAAAAATATCCTCAAACATGTACAAAGTATATCCACTGCAAATAGTGTTTCAAGAAGAAAACAACAAGACAATAGAAAGAAAATACTAAATGCTAATGTACTATCAGAAGCAAGAAAGAATGACTTAAAAATAAAAACAGTATTTCAAAACATTCGTAAAAAATGTTTCAGAGAAGAGTGGTGTTCAATTTGCTAAAGGATGTGAAAAAATATAGGAAGAAAGCAATATTTTATAAGAAAAAGAAACATATTGAATCAATTGTTGCAAAGGCTTTGGAATTAAAAACAAAACTATTCATTTTAATTTTGAACAGGATCCGTACATTAGATCAAATAGTCAATGTAATGAGGTCAAAAAGCAAAAGGAAAAGAGTAGTGAAAAGAAATGAGGAAGAAGTGTTAGCTGATGAGGTTATGGGGAAACGTCCTAAAGCCCCAGTGTACACTTGGAATTGTAGTAGTATTTGTACTGTACGACAAGAATCTATTGATAAATTACGTGACTTTCTAAGAGAATATAGTAAAAAAAAGTGTTAAACAGAAGATTAAGGTGCTTCAAAGACTAGATCCATGCAGAGTGAGAAAGAATACTGGTTTGCAAGGACATTCTCTGGCTTGTCTTTCTAGGAAAGTTTGTCAAATTGTTTTTCACCATTTTAGGATGCTGGCAGTACGTCATACTGAAATGAGAAAGTTTGTGAGAAGATTGTATTTTGCTAAAAATCCAGCACTAAAGTTAAATGAGTTGAATAGTGCTCTGTTGCGTGGATCTGTTTCAGATGTAGAGAAGGTTACTGATGATATTCAGTTTTGTTACTTTGGTCCAGAACAAAAAAGTGCAGGAAATGACACAGTTATTGAAGAAAATGTGGAAGAGAATGTAGAATGTAGAACCCACTGTTAGCAAAAATTTTGAAGATCAAATGAAAAAGTTTACTATCATCTCTAATGAAACACCAAATATTACTTGTATTTGTTGCCGGAGAAGCCATTATAAAACTCAAACAAGGAATGTTGATCTCTATAAACAAAGTGAAAAAGAAAATAATTATGAGTGGAAGTATTTTGCTACATATTTGTTTCTGAAAAATTGTTTTGATTTGGGTGAAGATCAGCGTATTTGTAAATACTGTTATGACAAGTTAGAAGAAAATAAAATGCCAGCTAGAGCTGTACATAATAATTTAGAATTGGTTGATATTCCTGCAGAACTTAGTGATTTAAATACGTATGAGTCTATACTCATTCAATGTGTCCATCCATTTCAGACTATAGTTCGTATGGAGCCCAAAACAGGTAAATTACCTCCTTCCGATTTACAAAGAGGTTTAAAAGGAAGAGTTGTTTATTTGCCATTAGATTTGAAAAAACATATTGAAACAATTGATGCAGATAGTTTGGAAACTGAACCATTAGTTATTCTGGTTAATGGTGTACCTACAAAGAATAAGATAATTTGGCAGGAGCTAGTAGATGTACGAAAAGTACAAAGAGCAAATTTCTATTTGAAAAGAAATGATAAGTACTATGAATCAATCAGATGAAAAAAGCTACAGGAACTCCCGTGAGTGTATGGGAGGAGAGCTTGGAAGGTCGTTGTTTTCCCCAGCTGTTTCCTACAGGAAAAGGTGGACGATATGATGAATGTCCAGTACAGATTCCTGCTTCTGAGTATCGGACTACAAGATTATATGCAGAAGATCCAAGATTTCTTCAAAGTATTCCTTATTTGTTCCATCTTTTATTTGAAAGTGACTTGTCTGCACTATCTTATGCAGTAAACCACATTTTAAAAACTGGAGTACATCTATATAATGTGTCTGCAAAGGATTTTATGAACACAGTGCAACAGCGAGATGATCATTTGGAATCTCAATTGATTAATCCGATGGCTTGTCAGCGTGGAACTAATGAATATTGGTACCGACGCCATGGAGAATTGAAATGTATGTTACGGAATTTAGGAACTCCTACATGGTTCCTTACCCTAAGCTGTGCTGAGTACGCTTGGGATGATTTACTGGATTTTCTTCGAGAGGCAAATTCAAATATTGAAAACATCCAATACAAGACAGCAGGAGAATTGTGCTCATTGGATCCGGTTAATGTTTGCAGATATTTCAATCATAGATTTGAGGCTATGATGTCCTTCATCTGCAATAAAAAAAATCCACCTCTTGGAGAAGTTGTGGATTTCTATTCATATGCTGTTGTGGATCAAGGATGCCCCAAAATTTGGAACAGATTCTGATGATGCAGTTCTATCTTTCATTGAAGAATATGCAACATGTGCTATACCTAAAAGCACAGAAGAAAAAAACTTAAAAGAGCAAGTTTTACGTTTCCAAAGTCATCGGTGTGGAAAATACTGTCGACGAAAGTACAAAAGTAAAGATAAATTCTACACAATATGTCGATTTGGATTTCCACGACCTGTTCTTTCAAAAGGAAGAGCAAACAGTTGTATGTCAACTGTGCGACATAACATTACAAGCAAATCACCAAAAAATACCTACAACCTAAGAAGAAAAGAAGAGTCAAAATATATAAATGACTACAACCCAGTCATTTTATCCATGTGGAATGCTAACATGGATATACAGTATGTGGCTGACAATTCTATTGCTGTTGCTCGGTATGTCACATCTTAGATCCCTAAATCTGAGAAAACTGAATTGAAAGAAATGTGGGAAGAGATTTCTCACGAGAAGACTGTCAGTAAAAAGCTATACAGTTTCAGTTTAAAGATGTTATCGCATCGAGAAATTGGGTCATACGAATGCTCAGATAGGTTATCATCTGCAAGTCTGTACTCCAAATCCAGAAGAATAATTTGGGTAAGTTTAGGCCTTGCAGGAATGCGAAATCGGGTACTGAAATCTATTCGAGAAATTGAATATTTAGCAGAGAACGAACCAGAAAGTACAGACATTTTGAAAACAAATATGTTGGACACATATTACCCAAACAGAAGTCATCATCTTGAGAACATGTGTCTCTATGAAGTGCTGCAGAACTACTTTTTTACACGGAATGCCACAGAAGACATCAACAATGGAAAATATAAAGTCATTGGTGAGGAAGGATGTTTGGTGAAACAAACAAAAAGAAGTTTGATTAATCACAGGAAGCTGAGTTGCAACACTACTGACAAAAATGAATTTTACTACTTAGCACTTTTACAGCTGTTTAAACCATGGCGTTCAGAGGATGAATTACTTGGAGATTTTCAGAGCTATGAAGATTCCTTTAATGCATGTAAAGATAGCATAGAATGTAGTACTTTCACAAATTATGTACAAATGTTAAATGAAGAAATTGAAGAAGAAGCTACAATTGCAGCTGAAGTAGCTAGAGACAGTTCTCAAGACAGTCAAAGTTCTGGTACGCTCAGTCAAGATTCCCTAGGACAACCAATCGTAGAAAATGAAGCTGCAATAGCCATGACTGAAGTGGAAACAGCTATGAATCAAGCTCAGGAAGATTTATTAGACTTACCAAATTTGGAACAAACACTGAATGATGAACAACAACAAATTTATGAAGAAGTCACAAAACAAATTGATCATGTATTACTACATGAAAATAAAGAATGCTCATGCACAACATTTAAACCAATCAGAATGTATGTGAGTGGAAAAGCTGGAACTGGAAAAAGTTTCTTAATTAAAGTAATTAGAAGCTGCCTACAGAAAAAAACTGATTCAACTTTGTCTTGTGTTGTTACTGCTCCAACTGGGTTAGCAGCATGTAAAATAAAAGGAATTACCTTACATCGTTTGCTAATGTTACCAGTAGAGCATGAGAACAAAATAGAATACCACAAGCTAACAGGAGAAGCATGTTTTGAAGTTTCAAGAGTGTTGAAGAAAATGAAAGTTCTCATTATTGATGAGGTAAACATGGTATCAAACTTAATGCTTGCCTTTGTGCATTTAAGAATGCAGCAAATTCTAAAGACAAACTATGACATGTTATTTGGAGGAAAACATGTTATAGTTTTTGGGGATCTACTGCAGCTCACTCCAGTTAAAGGACAACCAGTATTTAATACTCTTGCACATGAAGACATGAAAAAGTCATTAGGAAGTATAGGTAATGTGAATATTTGGTCATATTTTGAGTACAAAGAACTCATTACCAATATGCGGCCAGCAAATGATGATGATATGCAAGTATTCTCAAAGATATCAGAATTGGACTACTCACAGAACATGTCAGAAAAGCTTTACAGAGTCGATTGCTATGTAATTTATTTCCAACAGAACAAATAGTTCCAGAGAAAATATACAAGAAAATTGCAGAAAAAAATACTGTAATCTGCTTAATGCCAACACTACATGAATGCTCTATATTCAATGAAGAACTTTTGAAATTGGAAAATGAAGAGATTATGAAAATGGAAGCCGTGGATAAAATACAGCATGAAGGAATAACTATTATATTGACAGGCAAATTGAAAACTAAATTGGATTCTCTAGAGAAAAACATATCGAAAACAGCTGGTTTAGAAAAGAATCTTTATGTATGTATGAACTGTCGAGTAATTTTAAGACGTAATTTTAATGTAGAAAAAGGTTTAGTGAATTGAGATATGGGTAAAGTTGTGGGTTTTGTTAATTACCAGAAAAAAGATGGAATTGAATTTTTAAAAATAAAATTTGATCAGATTGAAGAGGTTAAAGACATTAGTCGTTGTTTAGTTCGTTTTTTGCTTGTGAAAGACGTATATGTACGTAGGAAGCAGTTTCCGTTTTCTCTAGCATATGCTAACTATTCACAAATATCAAGGATTAACAGATAGTGCTTTTGTAAACATTGGATCTAGTGTGTTTAAAGAAGGAATGGCATATGTTGCTTTGTCACGAGTGAAAAAATTATCTGGTTTATTCATGATAGACTTTGAGACTCAAAAGTTAGTGCTGATGCAAATTGTGTAAAGGAGTATAATAGATTAAGAAGAAGCTATGCTCCTCATTTAGGTCAGTATCCTGTGTTTGAAAAAGGTGTTGTTTGTCGGAAAAGGAGAATTGAGAATATCTGTAATGAGGATGTACAGAAGAGGAAACAAAAAGAGAGTGATGTGATTGCAAGCAAAAAGAAAAAGGACAATGTTGAAGAGGTTGTTGGTTGTCATTTTGAAAATAGCTCTGGTGTCAACTGCTAAGCTAATGTAGTGCTGAATGTTGTATTTTATCTTGAAAGTTTGCAAGAGTAGATAATACTAAATCATGAAAAAAGATTTTGTTCTCTGCTGAGTTTCCTTTATGAGAAGTTGAGTAATGATAAAACTAAAATAGAAAGTGCTTCTGATGTTAGAAATCTTTTAGATGTATGTTCTGGATGTACACAGTTTACACAAAATGTCCAGCAAGATGCACAGGAATTCTTAATGTATATGCTTATGGTACTGGAAGATGAAGGGGTAGAAATAGAAAATATGTTTGGTCTCTCTTATAAATGGGAACATTGTTGTGAAAACTGTATGAACACATGCAGCACTAATGTTGATTCTGAAAGGTTCATACATTTAACATTACCAGAGAGTAAATCAGTGACTTTTAGTAAATTAGTTAAAGATGCAAATCACAACATGGAATGTTCTCAATGTAAATCAGAAATGTTATCAACGTTATTTATAAAGAAATATGGACAGTATATCATTTTAATGATGCAACGTTGTAGAGCTGATGGAACAAAATTGGACACTTTAATAAAGAAGTATGTAGGAAATCAATTATCAATATCAGGAAAGACTTTTGTTGCAGTTGCAATAATTTTCCATGATGGACCTTCTATAACTTCTGGTCATTACACAGTTCATCTAAAATGTGAAAAAGGCTGGACACTGTGTAATGATTCTCAATTGATTTTCAAGCAACGTTTGCCTGCAGAATTACCAAATTCCTACTTAATTTTTCTAAAACCAAAATTTTAGATACAAATTGCAGCATCTGAAGAAACCAATATTTTGATTTTATAGGATTACCATTGGATATTTCACCTAAAAAGGATTTAAAAATTACCATTTGGCCTCATGGAAAGGTAAATGTTTCTATTGTGGACTTCTTTGACAGATATTATTTTGGTGTATGTGCTTAAGCAACAAGATTTACAGACGTTATTTATTGCAAATAGTTATTGTTCTTAGAAGATATTTTTAATATATATGTTACATTTCTATCAAGGTATGTTTTACTGAGGATAGATTCAGGGCTTTTTTAAACAATCTTTCAGATTGTTTATTTTTGTGCCCGCTGTTAAGTGATGAATACAATTGATATCACTATTTTCAGCGAAATTCAATATATTCTGAAAACAGCAAAAAAAGGGCAAAAAATTACTTTGTTAAATATGAAAATATGTGTACTGTATTCTAAAGTGTATTGTTAAATATTACTACTTTTTTTCTTTTTTTTCAGATCTAGAAAGAAAATGTAGGAAATTGAATCAATTTTTCTTGTAATTAAAAAAAATATTTATTTCTAATTAAGTTATTTTGTTGGTCAGGTAAGTTTAAAATATCTGTATTTCTCACCCCTTCACTTTCATGCTCCCTTTTCTTCACTTCTCCTCACTCTGCTTTTCTCATTCCCCTTCCCTCTCTCTTCTTCCTTTACTGCTCTTTCGTAACTCCCTCACTCCTTCTCTACTACTCCCCTAGGTTTACTGCCTCCATCACTATTTTTTCAACCATGTTTCTCTCCCTGTCTCCATATGTCTCAGTCATTCTAACTGCCTTACTCCTTCTCAGTTCCTTGCTCTCTGTCTCTGCTTCTGTCTCTCTCCCTTTGTCTGTCTTACCCTTAATTTCCTTAACATCTCTGTTTCTACCACTCCTCCTCTCTCCATCACTCATTTTCCATCTATGTTAATTTTTTAACCTTCTCCGTCATTCTCCTTCCCTCACCTTCCCTAACTGTCACTATCCTTTACTCATAGTCACTCCTATTCTCTTACTTCACTTCCTCCTGTCTGTATCTCAACCCCCTCATCTTTTTGCATTCTTTCCTTCACTCCCCTTCACTCCCCCTCACTCTCCTTTGCTGATTGAAATCCTGACTCCCTTTCTCTCACTCCAGTTTCCTAAATCCCTCCATCCCCTCACTCCCCATCTCTCACTTCCCTTTACCCCCTTTTCAAATCCTCATACCCCTTATCTCACCATCACTCCACTTCTCTTACTTTCAATCCCTTTACCCTGCTGTACTTCATCCGCTTCATCTGTTACTCCCTTTTCCTATCTCCGTCCCTTACTCCCCTTTTCTCACTCTCCCTCCATCACTCTCCATTACTCACTGCCATTCCCTTACTCATTCACTCTTCTTACCTGTATCCTCTACCCTTAGTCCTTTTGTTGCAGTCAGTCTTTCACTTCTCTTTCATGACTGATCATACTTTCCTTTTCTCACTCATTCTGTCTGTCCTTTCCTCCTCTTCACTCAGTCATTTCAATCATTTCAATCATTCATCTATACACTACACATTCATTCAATAAAATTACAACACAGTATATTAGGAATATAGCTCTTCTTGGAGAAGTGAAGTGAGTTCTGAAAAGAACAGTTTTTTTTGTCTTTTTTGTTTTGTATTTTTTTTAATTTTTTTAACAATTTTGTATTTTTTTTTATTTTTTTAGAGCACCAAAAAATAACTGGTAATGAAAAACTGTTCAACAGGAACAAAAACAATAAATGAAAAAAATTATGGGCTGGAGCATGTGTGCTGCTGTATTTTGTTTTCGATCAAGTTAATACTGCTCTCACCGTAGCAAAGAACAGCATTGCACACATTACAATGTATGTGCTCCTTCTGGAAAAGTGGGCGGATGTCAAGTGACCTGGTACACAGAGAATCTGCGGCCGCAGATGATGTGCTCGGCTGAGCAGGTGGAGGGTTGTCTCTTAGGGCTCTAGTTGACTCTCGAGCATAAGGTACAGGATGCACTGTCTTGAAGTGTCTCAACATTGAATAAATACTAAACGAGTATTTCTTGGTGGGATCTCCTCTGGATAACACACTTCCACAAATAGTGCATGTCACCTTCGGTCCATTGACCTTCTTTTGGCCCTCTGGAAAGGTGAAGAATTTCCAGATGAAAGAGTCTTTTTGATTGGTCTTCCTTGGTGGTACCACAAAGGTCTCCTCCTCACTCCCTGAAGTAGACTGCTGTTCTGGCATTTTCAAGTAAAATTTTACTAGAGTAGCTGTTCAGCTCCTTATCCCAGGAAATAAAAAGAAATAGTGAGGGGAGTGGGTGTGGTGTTTGAAGATTCTGGAACAGAAAATACTATGAATCAATGAAAAGTGTTGTTTTGTAATCACATGACTTGCCGTGCGCGCGCGGTGCTCGCACGTATGCGTGCACCGTGCGCGCACGGTGCTCGCACACATGCGCGCACGGTACACGCACGGATCAGAAATGAACTACTTTTAACCCGATTTCTGAAACATGAAAAGGAGGCAGGGAAGACACTCCCTGACCCCCTAGGTCTTCTCAGGGGGTCCCTAAAGGACCTCGTAAATAAAAAAAAAACATTTTGTTTAATAAAAAAAATTGCTGGTGCGTGCACGGTGCTTGCACGCATGCGCGCACGGTGCACGCACGCATCAGAAATGAATTACTTTTAACCCGATTTCTAAAACATAAAAAGGAGGCAGGGAAGACACTCCCTGACCCACTAGACCTTCTCAGGGGGTCCCTAAAGGACCTCGTAAATCAATTAAAACCATTTTGTTTAATAAAAAAAATTGCCGGTGCGCGCACGGTGCGCACACGGTGCGCGCACCGGAAAAACCCTTAAAAAAACCAAAACATTTTAACTGTTTATAAGTTTATAGAAGATATTAACTATGCTGTTCAACTTTATCCAAATTAAAAAAAAAAGAGCAGAGCCATTCCATATTACAGGATACAGTCAATCTATAACTATATACATGGGTAGTTTATTGTAAAATAAATATATAAAAAATATAATAATACATATATAAATTAGCATTTAAAAAACCTTACAAATTCACTAAAAAAAACATAGGTTTCACACACGTTATAGTTAGAAATTAGCATTTAAAAAACCTTGCAAATTCACTGAAAAAACCATAGGTTTCACACACGTTATAGTTAGGTATTAGCATTTAAAAAACCTTGCAAATTCACTGAAAAAACCATAGGTTTCACACACGTTATAGCTAGGAATGAGCATTTAAAAAACCTTGCAAATTCACTGAAAAAACCATAGGTTTCACACATGTTATAGTTAGCTGGACATTTTACTCGTACAAAACCATTGAAATTCCCCCGTTATAGTTAGTTCAGCTAACTATAACTCGCGCGACCGCAATCCACTGCTGATGACGTCACATATTACATCACTCATGACATGGTCAGTGACATCACTCATGACATCACTGATGACATCTCAAATGACATCACTGATGACATCACTGATGATGTCATCCATGTGAAAAATTAGTACCCGATTTCGCATTCCTGCAAGGCCTAAACTTACCCAAATTATTCTTCTGGATTTTGAGTACAGACTTGCAGATGATAACCTATCTGAGCATTCGTAGGATCCAATTTCTCGATGCGATAACATCTTTAAACTGAAGCTGTATAGCTTCTTACTGACAGTCTTCTCGTGAGAAATTTCTTCCCACATTTCCTTCAACAGCAATAGAATTGTCAGCCACATACTGTATATCCATGTTAGCATTCCACATGGATAAAATGACTGGGTTGTTGTCATTTATATATTTTGACTCTTCTTTTCTTCTTAGGTTGTAGGTATTCTTAGGTGATTTTCTTGTAATAGTATGTCACACAGCTGACATAAAACTGTTTACTCTTCCTTTTGAAAGAACAGGTCGTGGAAATCCAAATCAACATTTTGTGTAGAATTTATCTTTACTCTTGTACTTTCGTCAACAGTATTTTCCACACCGATGACTTTGGAAACGTAAAACTTTCTCTTTTAAGTTTTTCTCTTCTGTGCTTTTAGGTATAGCACATGTTGCATATCCTTCAATGAAAGATAAAACTGCTTCATCAGCATCTGTTCCAAATTTTGGGGCATCCTTGATCCACAACAGCATATGAATATGAGGAGCACCTCTTGCTTGGTACTCTTTTCTCCAAAAGAAATCCACAACTTCTCCAAGAGGTGGATTTTTTTTATTGCAGATGAAGGACATCATAGCCTCAAATCTATGATTGAAATATCTGCAAACATTAACCGGATCTAATGAGCACAATTCTCCTGCTGTCTTGTATTGGATGTTTTCAATGTTTGAATTTGCCTCTCGCAGAAAATCCAGTAAATCATCCCAAGCGTACTCAGCACAGCTCAGGGTAAGGAACCATGTAGGAGTTCCTAAATTCCGTAACATACACTTCAATTCTCCATGGCGTCGGTACCAATATTCATTAGTTCCACGCTGACAAGCCATCAAATTGATCAATTGAGATTCCAAATGATCATCTTGCTGTTGCACTTTGTTGAGAAAGTCCTTTGCTGACACATTATGTAGATGTACTCCAGTTTTTAAAATGTGATTTACTGCATAAGATAGTGCAGACAAGTCACTTTCAAATAAAAGATGGAACAAATAAGGAATACTTTGACTAAATCTGGGATCTTCTGCATATAATCTTGTAGTCCGATACTCCGAAGCAGGAATCTGTACTGGACGTTCATCATATCGTCCACCTTCTCCTGTAGGAAACAGTTGGGGAAAACAACGAGCTTCCAAGCTCTCCTCCCATACACTCACAGGAGTTCCTTTTGCTTTCTTCATCTGATACAGATCAATAGCGTTTCCCATAACTTCTTTAGAATGAAGAGGATGTATGCTGAAATGTTCATAGATTTCTTCTTCTTTTGACTTATCCACTTTTTCAATTTGCCCAGTTGGTATTCCTGTGTCTTCTAGTATTTCTTCTTCATCTTCATCCATATAAATGGCTTCATACCACTTATTATTTTTTTTCAAATACAAATTTGCTCGTTGTACTTTTCGTACATCCACCAGCTCCTGCCAAATTTTCTTATTCTTTGTTGGTACTCCATTAACCAGAATAACTAATGGTTCAGTTTCCAATCTATCTGCATCAATTGATTCCATATTTTTTTCAAATCCAATGGCAAATAGACAACTCTTCCTTTTAAACCTCTTTGTGAATCCGAAGGAGGTAATTTACCTGTTTTTGGCTCCATACGCACTATGGTCTGAAACGGATGGACACATTGAATGAGTATAGACTCATACGTATTTAAATCAGAAAGTTCTGGAGGAATATCAACCAATTCAAATTTATTATGTACAGCTCTTGCTGGCATTCTATTTTCTTCTAACTTGTTATAACAGTATTTACAAATACGCTGATCTTCACCCAAATCAAAACTATTTTCCAGAAATATATATGTTGCAAAATCCTTCCACTTATAATTATCTTAATTTTCACTTTTTTTATACAAATCAACATTCCTTGTTTGAATTTTGTAATGGCTTCTCTGGCACCAAATACAAGTAATATTTGGTCTTTCAATAGAGATGATAGTAAATTTTGTCGTTTCATCTTCCAAATTTTTACTAACAGTAAGTTCTACATTCTCTTCCACATTTTCATCAATAACTGTGTCATTTTCTGCACTTTCTTGTTCTGGACCAAAGTAACAAACCTGAATCTCATCAGTAACC
Source organism: Triturus cristatus (assembly GCF_964204655.1). NCBI lineage: Eukaryota > Metazoa > Chordata > Amphibia > Caudata > Salamandridae > Triturus > Triturus cristatus. The sequence continues at coordinate 938,362,565 of NC_140579.1, forward strand.
TTCACTACATCTGATACAGATCCACGGAACAGAGCATTATTCAACTTATTCAACTTTAGTGCTGGACTTTTAGCAAAATACAATGTTCTCACAAACTTTCTCATTTCAGTTTGATGAACAGCGAGCATCCTAAAATGATGAAAAACATTTTGAAACACTTTCCTAGATAGACAAGCCAGAGAATGTCCTTGCAAACCATTATTCTCTCTCACTCTGCATGGATCTAGTCTTTGAAGCACCTTAATTTTCTGTTTAACACTCTTTTTACTATATTTTCTTAGAAAGTCACGTAATTTATCAATAGATTCCTGACGCACAGTACAAATACTACTACAATTCCAAGTGTACACTGGGGCTTTAGGACGTCTCCCCATAACCTCATCAGCCATCACTTCTTCCTCATTTCTTAGAACCATTTTCTCCTTTTCCATTACACAACCATCCTTAACTTCATATGCTCTTCCATTGGTGTCAACTGCATGCAACAAACTATTACTTTGAAGATAACTCTCTTAATTAAAAAATGGTTCAGTACCTGAACTATGCTTCCATTCTCCTAAGAACACTTTACAAAAGTAATTTTTTTTTACTTCTCTTTTCCTTTTGCTCTGTGACTTCATTGCATTGACTAATTTATCTAATCTACGCATCCTGTTCAAAATTAAAATGAATAGTTTTTTTTTTATTTCTAATGCCTTGGTAACAATACTTTAAATTAATTTCTTTTTCTTATAAAATTTGTTTTTTTTCTTATATTTTTTCACATCCTTTAGCAAATTTAACATCACTCTTCTCTGAAACATTTTTCGACGCATGTTTTTAAAATCTATTTTCCGTGTTAAGTCACTCTTTCTTACTTCTGAGTCTACATTAGCATTTTGTTTTTGCTGTCGACTCTGTTGTTGTTTTGTACTTGAAACACTGTTTGAATTTATGTTTCGATCATTTTTTTTTTTTTAAGATATTTTTTAAAAATTCTTTAGTTTGCTTACCAGAAGACTTTTTCTGTTTTCCAACACACGCTTCTCCTCCTATTTTTTTTTTTACCAGTTGTCTTCAAATATAGTTGTTGTTTCTTTTCTTTTCTCTTTCTTGACTTTATAGGCATCTTTATATTTTTTCACTGTTGCTCAGCAATACCTGCAAAAAACAAAAAAAAAATACCTTTATGTAATTTTAATTCATTACAATTTTTTTTTTCAACTTTTCAAATCCTATCACATGAGCTGATCCTTTCCTACGAGTCCAAGTCTTACAAAACAAGAGAAACATGAATTAAATCTCTGACAACAATTCCTGTGTGCACACAGACTCATGGTGTGATTCTAGGCAGAAAACGATATTTGATTGGCAATTTTAAAGCACATTTACTTCTGTTGAGGAGCAAATGATAATTACTGTGACAGCCTGACACATTTTTCTTAAATTTTAGAGAAGCAGAAAAGAGCACATGTCCTTACACCTATTTGAGACCATGACCATGTGTTACAGGGTGAGTGATTAGACTACAGCAAAGGAAAAGAGCCTTAGTGACATTCAATCTGTTTGCGTTACACACTGCTATCTGAAACACAACACAGAGCTGAGTATTATGCATGGGAGTGTAGGAGAAGCTGCTGCATGTCTGCAAAGAGTGTGTTTCTGGAGACTGTGTATTGTCAGTTGCAAGAGAGATCTGCATGGAGACTTTTACAAGTGTATGAAGACTGCAGATATGTGTGTAAGAGTACATGTTTGGTAAAGGTTAATTGGAGTTTTGAACATGTAGGAACTACCTCACCCATTACAAGATTGAAAGGAAAATCTACCCTGTTGATTTGAAATGTGTTACCATTTGCCTCTCATTTTTCTGATAGTGATTTCTGCTGAGTACTAACCAAAACATTTGAACAAAACAAGCTGCCCCTTTCCTGAAAGTGCAAATTTTGCAGAACAACAGCAACACAAATAAAATCTCTGACAACAATTCCTCTGTCCACACAGACTCATGCTGTGATTCTAGGCAGAAAACGATATTTCCTTTGGCAATTTGAAAGCACGTTTATTACTGTGGATGGAGCAAGTGATAATTACTGAGACAGCCTCACACATTTGCCTTATATTTTAGAGAGGCAAAAAAGAGCACATGTCCTAATAGCTACTTGAGACCATCAGCATGTGTTACAGGGTGAGTGATTAGAGTAGAGCAAAGGAAATGAGCCTTGGTGACGTTGAATGTGTTTGCGTTATACACTGCTATCTGAAACACAACACAGAGCTGAGTATTACGCATGGGAGTGTAGGAGAAGCTGCTGCATGTGTGCAAACAGTGTGTTTCTGGAGACTGTGTATTGTCAGTTGCAAGAGAGATCTGCATGGAGACTTTTACAAGTGCATGAAGACTGCAGATATGTGTGTAAGACTACATGTTTGGTAAAGGTTAATTGGAGTTTTGTACATGTAGGAACTACCTCACCCATTACAAGATTGAAAGGAAAATCTACCCTGTTGATTTGAAATGTGTTACCATTTGCCTCTCATTTTTCTGATAGTGATTTCTGCTGAGTACTAACCAACACATTTGAACAAAACAAGCTTGCCCTTTCCTGAAAGTGCAAATTTTGCAGAACAACAGCAACACAAATAAAATCTCTGACAACAATTCCTCTATCCACACAGACTAATGCTGTGATTCTAGGCAGAAAACGATATTTCCTTTGGCAATTTGAAAGCACATTTAGTACTGTGGATGGAGCAAGTGATAATTACTGAGACAGCCTCACACATTTCCCTTGTATTTTAGAGAAGCAAAAAAGAGCACATGTCCTAATAGCTACTTGAGACCATCAGCATGTGTTACAGGGTGAGTGATTAGAGTAGAGCAAAGGAAAAGAGCCTTAGTGACATTCAATCTGTTTGCGTTACACACTGCTATCTGAAACACAACACACAGCTGAGTATTATGCATGGGAGTGTAGGAGAAGCTGCTGCATGTGTGCAAAGAGTGTGTTTCTGGAGACTGTGTATTGTCAATTGCAAGAGAGATCTGCATGGAGACTTTTTCAACTGCATGAAGACTGCAGATATGTGTGTAAGAGTACATGTTTGGTAAAGGTTAATTGGAGTTTTGAACATGTAGGAACTACCTCACCCATTGCAGGAGTGGAAGGACAATCTACCCTGTGGTTTTCAAATGTGTTAGCATTTACCTCTCATTTGTGAGATAGTGATTTCTGCTGAGTGCTAACCATCACAGTTGAAGAAAACAAGCTGCCCTTTTCCTGCGAGTGCAAGTTTTACAGAACAACAGGAACACAAATTAAATCTCTGACAACAATTCCTGTGTGCACACTGTCTCATGGTGTGATTCTAGGCACAAAACAATATTCCTGGGTGATACCAGGCCCTTTCCTGAAAGTGCAAGTTTTACAGAACAACAGAAACACAAATTAAATCTCTGACAACAATTCCTGTGTGCATGTTGTCTCATGGTGTGATTCTAGACAGAAAACAGTATTCCTGGGTCATACCAGTACAACTTAACTTATGGTGAAGACTTACTCCATAATATCTTTCAAGTTCAAGGCACTTAAATATCTTCCTTAACATAAAATGTAAAACACAACTTTTAAATTGGTAGGAAAAAGTACCATGTGTTTGCATTTGCCTCTCATTTTTCAGATAGTGATTTCTGCTGAGTGCTAAGCAACACAGTTGAAAAAAAGAAACTGCCCTTTCTTAAAAGTGCAAGTTTTACAAAACAACAGCAACACAAATTAAATCTCTGACAACAATTCCTGTGTGCACACAGACTCATGGTGTGATTCTAGGCACAAAGCGATATTTTCTTTGGCAATTTGAAAGCACATTTAGTACTGTGGTGGAGTAAGTGATAATTACTGTGACAGCCTGACACTTTTTTCTTATATTTTAGACAAGCAGAAAAGAGCACATGTCCTAACAGCTCCTTGACACCATGACCATGTATTACAAAAAACAAGCTGCCCCTTTCCTGTGAGTGCAAGGGTAATAGAGCAAGACCAACACAAATTCAATCTCTGATAATAATTCCTGTGTGCACACTGTGTCATGGTGTTATTCTAGGCAGAAAACAGTAATCCTGGGTGATACCAGTACACCCTAAATTATAGTGAAGACATACTCCATAATATCTAACATGTTCAAGGCACTTAAATATCTTCCTTAACATAAAATGTAAAACACCACTTTTAAAGTGGTAGGAAAATGTACCATGCTATTTTCAAATGTGTTTGCATTTGCCTCTTTTTTGTGAGTAACTAATTTCTGCTGAATGCTAACCATCACACTTTAAGCAAACAAACTGCCCCTTTTCTGCGAGTGCAAGGCGAACAGAACAAGAATAACACACATTAAATCTCTGACAACAAATCCTGTGTGCACACAGACTCATGATGTGATTCTAGGCACAAAACAGTATTCCTCAGTGATACCAGTACACCTTAACTTACAGTGAAGACATACTCCATAATATCTTACAAGTTCAAGACAGTTAAATTTCTCCTAAATCACAAAATGTAAAACACAACTTTAAAACAAGAAGGACAATTCTAATATTTATATCAAAATATACCACATACTTCCCCTCTCAAACTCATAACAAACCTTTAAAATTAATTAGTTGAGAAAGAAATGTGGCACTCAAACAGCATATTATCAGAGCCAGAATCTCAGAGCTGTACACCTCTCTCCTCTCTCCACAACCAGTAAATGGCAATTTTTCCCTCTCTTTTTTCCCACATATACATGTTAATGTAAAATCACAGTCCTTCCCACATTTTTTCAAATGGAATCACGCATTTCTATTGGTTGCAACTTTCAACCCCTTTCCAAATCATCCTTTCCCCCAACATGACTTCTGCCTGCTACCATAGCAACAGGTCATGGAACACTGGTGTGAGCAGAGAGGTCAGAAGTTCAGCCCCTTTTTACACCTCTCTGCAACTCAGCTCTGTGGTGCTTATTGGAGGTACCTAGTGGTCTAGTTTGACCCTAGGGACCCTTAGGATTCAAGGGGACTTAATCTCTCAACTTAGAACAGCCACAGGGCGCGTTTACACAGTGGTGAAGGGAGGGGACGGGGCCTGAGGTGAGGTGTGCAAACACTCACTATGGCACGTTTTAAATTGGGGATATAATTTCCCTTCAATACTGAGGGCCCCTGGGGGGCTAACTAGCCCACCAAGTGCTTCCAGTAAGCGCCACTGAGCTGCATTGCAGAGAGGTGGTCCAGGCCGTGCCACTTTTTACACCTCTCTGCAACGCAGCTCTGTGGCACTTACTGGAGGTACCTAGTGGGCTAGTTGGACCCTAGGGACCCTCAGGATTCAAATGAACTTAATCTCCCAACTAAAAACGGACACAGGGCGTGTTTACACAGTGGTGAAGGGAGGGGACGGGGCCTGAGTTAATGTGTGCAAAAACGCCCTGTGGCCTGTTTTAAGAGGTAGTTTTAATCCCCCTGCCCTATTATATACTAGGGGCTTACAGAGGAGGTCATGCTAATCACTGGGGGACCCCAACGCATAATGTTCCCTAGTGTATGTAGGTGTTTTCACTGTATTCTAAGTGTCTTTTAACATAGCACTGGCTCTAGGACTGGTTAGTCAGACTCAGTTACCACCAGTATCCGTCTGAAAAAGTTGAGGGTACAGGATGATTTTGCAACAAGGATTCTTTCTGCTTTTCTTTTTGTTCTTTCTGCACGTTATCCTTCTTCCTGCACTTTTCTTCATCTTTGAGGAATTCTGTTGCTTCTTTCTGCACTTCTTTTTTTTCTTTCTGTGCATTTTTTCTTCTTTCTTCACATGTCCTATCTCTGTAGGCATAGTTAGAAATTAGCATTTAAAAAACCTTTGAAATTCACAGAAAAAAACATAGGTTTCAGGCACGTTATAGTTAGGAATTAGCATTTAAAAAACCTCAGAAATTCACTGAAAAAACCATAGGTTTCAGGGGTGTTATAGTTAGCTGGACTTTTCACTTGTACAAAACCATTGAAATTCCCCCGTTATAGTTAGTTCAGCTAACTATAACTCGCGCGCCCGCAATGCACTGCTGATGACGTCACATATTACATCACTCATGACATGGTCAGTGACATCACTCATGACATCACTGATGACATCTCAAATGACATCACTGATGACATCACTGATGACATCATCCTTGTGATAGAGTGGCAGACCTCCTCTCACCCTAATATAACCTTTGATACACACATTCAAAAATAGAGACTAACATTTTCAAAACAATGGACATACCAATACCAGTTACAACAACCTCTTCAGTAATTCTAAGATACACATCCACTCATTCACCAACAGTCCTATACAGTCACTCATACATGTACTCACTCATCATATGTACTCATACACCTATACATCCTGTTACACAATGCCACTCACCCATAGAGTTACTCTCACACATAGTCACTCATGCTAATAAAGAATCAAACATACATTTACTTGCATATACAGTTATACACACACCACCACACTTACTTCTACGGAAACTTACACATACTTAGTCTTTTAAACAATCACTTATAGAAACACATACTTATTCATACAGGAACTCTTTCAATCTCTCACTCTCACATATACTCACTTATATACACCAATAGTCACATATACTAGTTTAAAACATATGTAGTTACTCATATAGACACTATTGAGACAGTCATTCACTCACTAACACACCGATACACACACTCATCCACCCATACAGTCCTGCACACATGCTGTCTTCAACACATACATACAGTGAGTCACTCATTCATGCACCTATGCACTACGTAATACCCCCCACCGAACCATGCAGACACTCAGACTGATACTCAAAAAACCAACTAATAACCTATATAGACACCCATGTAGCTACTCACCAACCCATGCAGCCACTTATACACAAAGTGAGAGACTGATACAGATATTTACATATAACATTACTCACTAAGCCATGTATTCACTATGATACACTTAATCAGTCAGTTACACAATCAATTTTTCAAAAACAAAACATCCATTTCGAATTTGAGATGTCATCAGTGATGTCATGAGTGATGTCACTGACCATGTCATGAGTGATGTAATATGTGACGTCATCAGCAGTGCATTGCGGGCGCGCGAGTTATAGTTAGCTGAACTAACTATAACGGGGGAATTTCAATGGTTTTGTACAAGTGAAAAGTCCAGCTAACTATAACACCCCTGAGACCTATGGTTTTTTCAGTGAATATATATATATATATATATATATATATATATATAGCCTACTGGCAGTTGCCAGTAGGTAGTTATAGTTAGGACCTATTATCCATAGGAAAATCGTAACATTCTTTTCCCAATTACTTTGGCGTCGGTTGACGAATCTTCGAGAAATTTTCAAAACTCGTGTGGCGATCTTTGTCAGCTCCTATCTTAAAATATTTCGAGTGATTCGGCAAGCAGGAGCTGAGAAAAGAGGGGGGTCCTAAAACGTGTTTTCTCCATGTTAATTCCCGTAGGAAACTTTTGACACGGCTACAGCCCGAAATGCTGAACGTAATCACACCAAATTTGGCGAAAAGGTAGCCCTTGGTTCAGAAAGATCCCTTTTTGATAAATGGTGTAAATCAGTTCAGTAGTTCATGAGACATTAGAAAAAAAGAACAAGTTTCAATATCTGGGTGGAGACTAATGACACATCTCATCCTGAGATCTTGTGGGCTGTCAGCACTTCATCCTGGAATTGCTGGCAGCCATCTTGGGACCAATATACATGATAGTACCCCATTGAAATACATTGTAGAGATATAAAGATTTTGAGGGTTACAAAAAGGAGAACTATAAAGGGTGATAACAGACTTTAGTTACATTAGAATTCATTTGTTAATGGTACCATACTAATTTCAGGAATGGTGGTGAGTTCTAAGGTGATTTTACCCTGTGACAAACCTTCTGCTGGGATATCATGAATAATGTTTGAGAGAAAACTGAAGCTAAAATGAGAGCAAATTCACATTATCCTTCTCAGTCATGTGAGAATGAAGTCTGTCATTCTCAGTAAATCATGTACATCCAACAAGGGCAGAGACTGTCAGTTGATTCCTTTGTGTTCTACTGCAGCTTCCCAGAGTGTTCTAAAGAACAACTAGAGAGCTAACAGCCTTACTTATGACAAAAATATGGCACACCTGAAGCCATCTTGATTGGAATAAACTGGTAACACTTAAAACATTTGATTTAAAAAAGGAAAAGAATGATGGGGTTCATTTTGTCATAGAAAAAATGGTTAGTGCTGTAGAAAGAAAAATTAGGACATGTTTCAAGTGTGATCTCAAATATCTTCCTGTTATATTTCAACAGGAGCAGCCTGTCAGTTGATGTCTTTGTGTTCTACTCCAGCTTCCCAGAGTGTTCTAAAGAACAACTAGAGCACTAACTGCCTTACTTATGACAAAAGTATGGCACACCTGAAGCCATCTTGATTGGAATAAACTGGTAACTCTTAAAACATTTAATTTAAAAAGGAACAAAATGATGGGGTTACTTTTGTCATAGAAATTAGGGTTAGTGCTGTAGAAAGAAAAATTAGGATATGTTTCAAGAGTGATCTCAGATATCTTCCTGTGATATTTCAACAGGAGCAGCCTGTCAGTTGATGTCTTTGTGTTCTACTGCAGCTTCCCAGAGTGGTCTAAAGAATAACTAGAGCACTAACAGTCTTACTTATGACACAATTATGGCACCCCTGAAGCCATCTTGATTGGAATGAACTGGTAACTCTTAAAACATTTATTTTAAAAAGGAACAAAATGAGGGGGTTCATTTTGTCATAGAAATTATTGTTAGTGCTGTAGAAAGAAAAATTAGGACATGTTTTAAGTGAGAGCTCAAATATCTTCCTGTTATATTTCAACAGGAGCAGCCTGTCAGTTGATGCTTTGTGTTCTACTGCAGCTTCCCAGATAGTTCTAAAGAACAACTAGAGCGCTAACAGCCTTACTTATGACAAAAGTATGGCACACCTGAAGCCATCTTGATTGGAATAAACTGGTAACACTTAAAACATTTAATTTAAAAATGAACAACATGATGGGGTACATTTTGTCATAGAAATGGTTAGTGCTGTAGAAAGAAAAATTAGGGTATGTTTCAAGTGTGACCTCAAATATTTTCCTGTTATATTTCAAAAGGAGCAGCCTGTCTGTTGATGCCTTTGTGCTCTACTGCAGCTTCCCAGAGTGTTCTAAAGAACAACTAGAGAGCTAACAGCCCTACTTATGACAAAACTATGGCACACCTGAAGCCATCTTCATTGGAATAAACTGGTAACACTTAAAACATTTAATTTAACAAGAAACAACATGATGGGGTACATTTTGTCATAGAAATTATGGTTAGTGCTGTAGAAAGAAAAATTAGGACATGTTTCAAGTGTGATCTCAAATATCTTCCTGTTATATTTCAACAGGAGCAGCCTGTCAATTGATGCCTTTGTGTTCTACTGCAGCTTCCCAGAGTGTTGGAAAGAATACCTAGAGCGCTAACAGCCTTACTTATGACGAAAGTATGGCACACCTGAAGCCATTTTGATTGGAATAAACTGGTGACACTTAAAACATTTAATTTAAAAAAGAACAAAATGATGGGGTTGATTTTGTCATAGAAATTATGGTTAGTGCTGTAGAAAGAAAAATTAGGACATGTTTCAAGTGTGATCTCAAATATCTTCCTATTATATTTCAACAGGAACAGCCTGTCAGTTGATGCCTTTGTGTTCTACTGCAGCTTCCCAGAGTGTTCTAAAGAACAACTAGAGCACTAACTGCCTTACTTATAACAAAAGTATGGCACACCTGAAGCCATCTAGATTGGAATAAACTGGTAACACTTAAGATATTTAATTTAAAAAAGGAACAAAATGATGCGGTCAATTTTGTAATAGAAATGATGGTTAGGGCTATAGAAAAAAAAATGACGACGTGTTTGAGTGTGATCTCAAATATCTTCTTGTTATATTTCAACAGGAGCAGCCTGCCAGTTGATGACTTTGTGTTCTACTGCAGCTTCCCAGAGTAGTCTAAAGAACAACTAGAAAGCTAACAGTCTTACTTATGACACAATTATGGCACACCTGAAGCCATCTTGATTGGAATAAACTGATTAATCTTAAAACATTTAAAATAAAAAGGAACAAAATGAGGGCGTTCATTTTGTCATAGAAATAATGGTTAGTGCTGTAGAAAGAAAAATTAGGATGGGTTTTAAGTGAGATCTCAAATATCCTTCTGTTATATTTCAACAGGAGCAGCCTGTCAGTTGATGTCTTTGTGTTCTACTGCAGCTTCCCAGATTATTCTAAAGAACAACTAGAGTGCTAACAGCCTTACTTATGACAAAAGTATGGCACACCTGAAGCCATCTTGATTGGAATAAACTGGTAACACTTAAAACATTTGATTTAAAAAGGAACAACATGATGGGGTTCATTTTGTCATAGAAATTATGGTTAGTGCTGTAGAAAGAAAAATTAGGACATGTTTTAAGTGAGATATCAAATATCTTCCTGTTATATTTCATCAGGAGCAGCCTGTCAGTTGATGTCTTGGTGTTCTACTGCAGCTTCCCAGAGTGTTCTAAAGAACAACTAGAGCACTAACAGCCTTACTTATGACAAACGTATGGCACACCTGAAGCCATCTTCATTGGAATAAACTGGTAACACTTAAAATATTTAATTTAAAAAGGAACAACACGATGGGGTACATGTTGTCATAGAAATTATGGTTAGTGTTGTAGAAAGAAAAATTAGGGTATGTTTCAAGTGTGAACTCAAATATTTTTGTGTTATATTTCAAAAGGAGCAGCCTATCAGTTGATGCCTTTGTGTTCTACTGCAGCTTCCCAGTGTGGTCTAAAGAATAACTAGAGCACTAACAGCCTTATTTATGACAAAAGTATGGCACACCTGAAACCATCTTGATTGGAATAAACTGGTAACACTTAAAACATTAAATTTAAAAAGGAAAAGAATGATGGGGTTCATTTTGTCATAGAAAGAATAGTTAGTGCTGTAGAAAGAAAAATTAGGACATCTTTCAAGTGTGATCTCAAACATCTTCCTATTATATTTCAACAGGAGCAGCCTGTCAGTTGATGCCTTTGTGTTCTACTGCAGCTTCCCAGAGTGGTCTAAAGAACAACTAGAGAGCTAACAGTCTTACTTTTGATAAAATTATGGCACACCTGAAGCCATCTTGATTGGAATAAACTGGTAACTCTTAAAATATTTAATTTAAAAAAGACCAAAATGAGGGGGTTCATTTTGTCATAGAAATTATGGTTTGTGCTGTAGAAAGAAAAAATAGTACATGTTTCAAGTGTGATCTCAAATCTCTTCCTATTATATTTCAACAGGAGCAGCCTGTCAGTTGATGCCTTTGTTTTCTACTCCAGCTTCCCAGAGTATTCTAAAGCACAACTAGAGCGCTAACAGCCTTACTTATGACAAAAGAATGGCACACCTGAAGCCATCTTGATTGGAATAAACTAGTAACACTTAAAACATTTGATTTAAAAAGGAACAAAATGATGGGGTTCATTTTGTCATAGAAATTATGGTTAGTGCTGTAGAAAGAAAAATTACGACTTGTTTGAAGTGTGATCTCAAATATCTTCTTGTTATATTTCAACAGGAGCAGCCTGCCAGTTGATGCCTTTGTGTTCTACTGCAGATTCCCAGAGTATTCTAAAGAACAACTAGAGTGCTAACTGTCTTACTTATGACACAATTATGGCACACCTGAAGCCATCTTGATTGGAATAAACTGGTAAATCTTAAAACATTTAATTTAAAAAGGAACAACATGAGGGTGTTCATTTTGTCATAGAAATTATGGTTAGTGCTGTAGAAAGAAAAAATAGGACATGTTTTAAGTGAGATCTCAAATATCTTCCTGTTATATTTCAACAGAAGCAGCCTGTCAGTTGATGTCTTTGTGTTCTACTACAGCTTCCCAGAGTGGTCTAAAGAATAACTAGAGCACTAACAGTCTTACTTATGACACAATTATGGCACACCTGAAGCCATCTTGATTGGAATAAACTGGTAACTCTTAAAACATTTAATTTAAAAAGGAACAAAATGAGGGGGTTCAATTTGTCATAGAAATTAATGTTAGTGCTGTAGAAAGAAAAATTAGGACATGTTTTAAGTGAGAGCTCAAATATCTTCCTGTTATATTGAACAGGAGCAGCCTGTCAGTTGATGCCTTTGTGTTCTACTGCAGCTTCCCAGAGTGTTCTAAAGAACAACTAGAGCGCTAACAGCCTTACTTATGACAAAAGTATGGCACACCTGAAGTCATCTTGATTGGAATAAACTAGTAACACTTAAAACATTTAATTTAAAAAGGAAAATAATGATGGGGTTCATTTTGTCATAGAAATGATGGTTAGTGCTGTAGAAAGAAAAATTAGGACATGTTTCAAGTGTGATCTCAAATATCTTCCTGTTATATTTCAACAGGAGCAGCCTGTCAGTTGATGCCTTTGTGCTCTACTGCTGCTTCCCAGAGTGTTCTAAAGAACAACTAGAGCGCTAACAGCCTTACTTATGACAGAGGTATGCCACACTAGAAGCCATCTTGATTGGAATAAACTGGTCATACTTAAAACATTTGATTTAAAAATGAACAAAATGATGGGGTTAATTTTGTCATAGAAATTATGGTTAGTGCTGTAGAAAGAAAAAATAGGACATGTTTTAAGTGAGTTATCAAATATCTTCCTGTTATATTTCAACAGGAGCAGCCTGTCAGTTGATGTCTTTGTGTTCTACTGCAGCTTCCCAGAGTGGTCTAAAGAATAACTAGAGCACTAACAGTCTTACTTATGACAAAAGTATGGCACACCTCAAGCCATCTTCGTTGGAATAAACTGGTAACACTTAAAACATTTAATTTAACAAGGAACAAAATGATGGGGTTAATTTTGTCATAGAAATTATGGTTAGTGCTGTAGAAAGAAAAATTAGGACCTGTTTCACGTGTGATCCCAAATATCTTCCTGTTATATTTCAACAGGAGCAGCCTGTCAGTTCATGCCTTTGTGTTCTACTGCAGTTTCCCAGAGTGGTCTAAAGAATACCTAGAGCGTTAAAAGTCTTACTTATGACAAAATTATGGCACACCTGAAGCCATCTTGATTGGAATAAACTGGTAACTCTTAGAACATTTCATTTAAAAAGGAACAAAATGAGGGGGTTCATTTTGTCATAGAAATTATGGTTTGTGCTGTAGAAAGAAAAATTAGGACATGTTTTAAGTGTGATCTCAGATATCTTCCTGTTATATTTCAACAGGAGCAGGCTGTCAGTTGATGTCTTTGTGTTCTACTGCAGCTTCCCAGAGTATTCTAAAGAACAACTAGAGCGCTAACAGCCTTACTTATGACAAAAGCATGGCACACCTGAAGCCATCTTGATTGGAATAAACTAGTAACACTTAAAACATTTGATTTAAAAAGGAACAACATGATGGGGTTCATTTTGTCATAGAAATTATGGTTAGTGCTGTAGAAAGAAAAATTAGGACAAGTTTTAAGTGAGATATCAAATATTTTCCTGTTATATTTCAACAGGAGCAGCCTGTCAGTTGATGTCTTTGTGTCCTACTGCAGCTTCCCAGAGTGTTCTAAAGAACAACTAGAGCGCTAACAGCCTTACTTATGACACAGGTATGCCACACTTGAAGCCATCTTGATTGGAATAAACTGGTCACACTTAAAACATTTGATTTACAAAGGAACAACATGATGGGGTTAATTTTGTCATAGAAATTATGGTTAGTGCTGTAGAAAGAAAAATTAGTACATGGTTTAAGTGAGATATCAAATATCTTCCTGTTATATTTCAACAGAAGCAGCCTGTTAGTTGATGTATTTGTGTTCTACTGCAGCTTCCCAGAGTGGTCTACAGAATAACTAGAGCACTAACAGTCTTACTTATGACACAATTATGGCAGACCTGAAGCCATCTTGATTGGAATAAACTGGTAACTCTTAGAACATTTAATTTAAAAAGGAACAAAATGAGGGGGTTCATTTTGTCATAGAAATTATGGTTTGTGCTGTAGAAAGAAAAATTAGGCCATGTTTTAAGTGAGATCTCAAATATCTTCCTCTTATATTTCAACAGGAGCAGCCTGTCAGTTGATGCCTTTTTGTTCTACTGCAGCTTCCCAGAGTGGTCTAAAGATCAACTAGAGAGCTAACAGTCTTACTTATGACATAATTATGGCACACCTGAAGCCATCTTGATTGGAATAAACTGGTAACTCTTAGAACATTTAATTTAAAAAGGAACAAAATGAGGGGGTTCATTTTGTCATAGAAATTATGGTTTGTGCTGTAGAAAGAAAAATTAGGACATGTTTCAAGTGTGATCTCAAACATCTTCCTATTATATTTCAACAGGAGCAGCCTGTCAGTTGATGCCTTTGTGTTCTATTGCAGATTCCCAGAGTGTTCTAAAGAACAACTAGAGCACTAACAGCCTTACTTGTGACAAAAGTATGGCACACCTCAAACCATCTTTCTTGGAATAAACTGGTAACACTTAAAACATTTAATTTAACAAGGAACAACATGATGGGGTACATTTTGTCATAGAAATTATGGTTAGTGCTGTAGAAAGAAAAATTAGGACATGTTTCAAGTGTGAGCTCAAATATCTTCCTGTTATATTTCAACAGGAGCAGCCTGTCAAAAGATGCCTTTGTGTTTTACTGCAGCTTCCCAGAGTGGTGTAAATAATACCTAGAGCACTAACAGCCTTACTTGTGACAAAAGTATGGCACACCTGAAGCCATCTTGATTGGAATAAACTAGTAACACTTAAAAAAATGTAATTTAAAGAGAGGGGTTCATTTTGTCATAGTAATTATGGTTAGTGCTGTAGAAAGAAAAATTAGGACCTGTTTCACGTGTGATCCCAAATATCTTCCTGTTATATTTCAACAGGAGCAGCCTGTCAGTTGATGCCTTTGTGTTCTACTGCAGTTTCCCAGACTGGTCTAAAGAATACCTAGAGCGCTAACAGTCTTATTTATGACACAATTAAGGCACACCTGAAGCCATCTTGATTGGAATAAACTAGAAACACTTAAAACATTTAATTTAAATAGGAACAAAATGAGGGGTTCATTTGTCATAGAAATTATGGTTAGTGCTGTAGAAAGATAAATTAGGACATATTTTAAGTGAGATCTCAAATATCTTCCTCTTATATTTCAACAGGAGCAGCCTCTCAGTTGATACCTTTGTGTTCTACTGCAGCTTCCCAGAGTGGTCTAAAGATCAACTAGAGAGCTACTAGTCTTACTTATGACTAAAGTATGGCACACCTGAAGCCATCTTGATTGGAATAAACTGGTAACTCTTAAAACATTTAATTTAAAAAGGAACAAAATGAGGGGGTTCATTTTGTCATAGAAATTAAGGTTAGTGCTGTAGAAAGAAAAATTAGGATATGTTTCAAGTGTGATCTCAGATATCTTCCTGTTATATTTCAACAGGAGCAGCCTGTCAGTTGATGTCTTTGTGTTCTACTGCAGCTTCCCAGAGTGTTCTAAAGAACAACTAGAGCGCTAACAGCCTTACTTATGACACAGGTATGCCACACTTGAAGCCATCTTGATTGGAATAAACTGGTCACACTTAAAACATTTGATTTACAAAGGAACAACATGATGGGGTTAATTTTGTCATAGAAATTATGGTTAGTGCTGTAGAAAGAAAAATTAGTACATGGTTTAAGTGAGATATCAAATATCTTCCTGTTATATTTCAACAGAAGCAGCCTGTTAGTTGATGTATTTGTGTTCTACTGCAGCTTCCCAGAGTGGTCTACAGAATAACTAGAGCACTAACAGTCTTACTTATGACACAATTATGGCAGACCTGAAGCCATCTTGATTGGAATAAATTGGTAACACTTAAAACATTTAATTTAAAAAGGAACAAAATGATGGGGTTCATTTTGTCCTAGAAATTATGGTTAGTGCTGTAGAAAGAAAAATTAGGACATGTTTCAAGTGTGATCTCAAACATCTTCCTATTATATTTCAACAGGAGCAGCCTGTCAGTTGATGCCTTTGTGTTCTATTGCAGATTCCCAGAGTGTTCTAAAGAACAACTAGAGCACTAACAGCCTTACTTGTGACAAAAGTATGGCACACCTCAAACCATCTTTCTTGGAATAAACTGGTAACACTTAAAACATTTAATTTAACAAGGAACAACATGATGGGGTACATTTTGTCATAGAAATTATGGTTAGTGCTTTAGAAAGAAAAATTAGGACATGTTTCAAGTGTGAGCTCAAATATCTTCCTGTTATATTTCAACAGGAGCAGCCTGTCAAAAGATGCCTTTGTGTTTTACTGCAGCTTCCCAGAGTGGTGTAAATAATACCTAGAGCACTAACAGCCTTACTTGTGACAAAAGTATGGCACACCTGAAGCCATCTTGATTGGAATAAACTAGTAACACTTAAAAAAATGTAATTTAAAGAGAGGGGTTCATTTTGTCATAGAAATTATGGATAGTGCTGTAGAAAGAAAAATTAGGACCTGTTTCACGTGTGATCTCAAATATCTTCCTGTTATATTTCAACAGGAGCAGCCTGTCAGTTGATGCCTTTGTGTTCTACTGCAGTTTCCCAGAGTGGTCTAAAGAATACCTAGAGCGCTAACAGTCTTATTTATGACACAATTAAGGCACACCTGAAGCCATCTTGATTGGAATAAACTAGAAACACTTAAAACATTTAATTTAAATAGGAACAAAATGAGGGGTTAATTTGTCATAGAAATTATGGTTAGTGCTGTAGAAAGATAAATTAGGACATATTTTAAGTGAGATCTCAAATATCTTCCTCTTATATTTCAACAGGAGCAGCCTGTCAGTTGAAATCTTTGTGTTCTACTGCAGCTTCCCAGAGTGGTCTAAAGATCAACTAGAGAGCTAACTGTCTTACTTATGACAAAATTATGGCACACCTGAAGCCATCTTGATTGGAATAAACTGGTAACTCTTAAAACATTTAATTTAAAAAGGAACAAAATGAGGGGGTTCATTTTGTCATAGAAATTAAGGTTAGTGCTGTAGAAAGAAAAATTAGGATATGTTTCAAGTGTGATCTCAGATATCTTGCTGTTATATTTCAACAGGAGCAGCCTGTCAGTTGATGTCTTTTTGTTCTACTGCAGCTTCCCAGAGCATTCTAAAGAACAACTAGAGCGCTAACAGCCTTACTTATGACAAAAGTATGGCACACCTGAAGCCATCTTGATTGGAATACACTAGAAAAACTTAAAACATTTGATTTAAAAAGGAACAAAATTATGGGGTTCATTTTGTCATAGAAATTATGGTTAGTGCTGTAGAAAGAAAAATTAGGACAAGTTTTAAGTGAGATATCAAATATCTTCCTGTTATATTTCAACAGGAGCAGCCTGTCAGTTGATGCCTTTGTGTTCTACTGCAGCTTCCCAAAGTGTTCTACAGGATAACTAGAGCACTAACTGCCTTACTTATGACAAAAGTATGGCACACCTGAAGCCATCTTGATTGGAATAAATTGGTAAGACTTAAAACATTTAATTTAAAAAAGGAACAAATTGATGGGGTCATTTTTGTAATAGAAATGATGGTTAGGGCTATAGAAAGAAAAATTACGACGTGTTTTAAGTAAGATCTCAAATAGCTTCCTCTTATATTTCAACAGGAGCAGCCTGTCAGTTGATGCCTGTTTGTTCTACTGCAGCTTCCCAGAGTGGTCTAAAGATCAACTAGAGAGCTAACAGTCTTACTTATGACAAAATTATGGCACACCTGAAGCCATCTTGATTGGAATAAACTGGTAACTCTTAGAACATTTAATTTAAAAAGGAACAAAATGAGGGGTTCATTTTGTCATAGAAATTATGGTTTGTGCTGTAGAAAGAAAAATTAGGCCATGTTTTAAGTGAGATCTCAAATATCTTCCTCTTATATTTCAACAGTTGCAGCCTGTCAGTTGATGCCTTTTTGTTCTACTGCAGCTTCCCAGAGTGGTCTAAAGATCAACTAGAGAGCTAACAGTCTTACTTATGACAAAATTATGGCACACCTGAAGCCATCTTGATTGGAATAAACTGGTAACTCTTAGAACATTTAATTTAAAAAGGAACAAAATGAGGGGGTTCCTTTTGTCATAGAAATTATGGTTTGTGCTGTAGAAAGAAAAATTAGGACATGTTTCAAGTGTGATCTCAGATATCTTCCTGTTATATTTCAACAGGAGCAGCCTGTCAGTTGATGTCTTTGTGTTCTACTGCAGCTTCCCAGAGTATTCTAAAGAACAACTAGAACGCTAACAGCCTTACTTATGACAAAAGTATGTCACACCTGAAGCCATCTTGATTGGAATAAACTAGTAACACTTAAAACATTTGATTTAAAAAGGAACAAAATGATGGGGTCCTTTCTGTCATAGAAGTTATGGTTAGTGCTGTAGAAAGAAAAATTAGGACAAGTTTTAAGTGAGATATCAAATATCTTCCTGTTATATTTCAACAGGAGCAGCCTGTCAGTTGATGTCTTTGTGTTCTACTGCAGCTTCCCAGAGTGTTCTAAAGAACAACTAGAGCACTAACAGCCTTACTTATGACAAAAGTATGGCACACCTCAAGCCATCTTTCTTGGAATAAACTGGTAACACTTAAAACATTTAATTTAACAAGGAACAACATGATGGGGTACATTTTGTCATAGAAATTATGGTTAGTGCTGTAGAAAGAAAAATTAGGACATGTTTCAAGTGTGAGCTCAAATATCTTCCTGTTATATTTCAACAGGAGCAGCCTGTCAAAAGATGTCTTTGTGTTTTACTGCAGCTTCCCAGAGTGGTGTAAATAATACCTAGAGCACTAACAGCCTTACTTATGACAAAAGTATGGCACACCTGAAGCCATCTTGATTGGAATAAACTAGTAACACTTAAAACATTTAATTTAAAGAGGAACAAAATGATGGGGTTCATTTTGTCATAGAAATGATGGTTAGTGCTGTAGAAAGAAAAATTAGGCCCTGTTTCACGTGTGATCCCAAATATCTTCCTGTTATATTTCAACAGGAGCAGCCTGTCAGTTGATGCCTTTGTGTTCTACTGCAGTTTCCCAGAGTGGTCTAAAGAATACCTAGAGCGCTAACAGTCTTATTTATGACACAATTAAGGCACACCTGAAGCCATCTTGATTGGAATAAACTGGAAACTCTTAAAACATTTAAGTTAAATAGGAACAAAATGAGGGGTTCATTTGTCATAGAAATTATGGTTAGTGCTGTAGAAAGATAAATTAGGACATATTTTAAGTGAGATCTCAAATATCTTCCTCTTATATTTCAACAGGAGCAGCCTGTCAGTTGATACCTTTGTGTTCTACTGCAGCTTCCCAGAGTGGTCTAAAGATCAACTAGAGAGCTAACAGTCTTACTTATGACAAAATTATGGCACACCTGAAGCCATCTTGATTGGAATAAACTGGTAACTCTTAAAACATTTATTTTAAAAAGGAACAAAATGAGGGGGTTCATTTTGTCATAGAAATTATGGTTAGTGCTGTAGAAAGAAAAATTAGGACAAGTTTTAAGTGAGATATCAAATATCTTCCTGTGATATTTCAACAGGAGCAGCCTGTCAGTTGATGTCTTTGTGTTCTACTGCAGCTTCCCAGAGTGTTCTAAAGAACCAGTAGAGCGCTAACAGCCTTACTTATGACAAACGTATGGCACACCTGAAGCCATCTTCATTGGATTAAACTGGTAACACTTAAAACATTTAATTTAAAAAGGAACAACATGATGGGGTATATTTTGTCATAGAAATTATGGTTAGTGCTGTAGAAAGAAAAAATAGGGTATGTTTCAAGTGTGATCTCAAATATTTTTGTGATATATTTCAAAAGGAGCAACCTGTCAGTTGATGCCTTTGTGTTCGACTACAGCTTCCCAAAGTGTTCTACAGGATAACTAGAGCACTAACTGCCTTACTTATGACAAAAGTATGGCACACCTGAAGCCATCTTGATTGGAATAAACTGGTAACACTTAAAACATTTAATTTAAAAAAGGAACAAAATGATGGGGTCAATTTTGTAATAGAAATGATGGTTAGGGCTATAGAAAGAAAAATTACGACATGTTTTAAGTGAGATCTCAAATATCTTCCTCTTATATTTCAACAGGAGCAGCCTGTCAGTTGATGCCTTTTTGTTCTACTGCAGCTTCCCAGAGTGGTCTAAAGATCAACTAGAGAGCTAACAGTCTTACTTATGACAAAATTATGGCACACCTGAAGCCATCTTGATTGGAATAAACTGGTAACTCTTAGAACATTTAATTTAAAAAGGAGCAAAATGAGGGGGTTCATTTTGTCATAGAAATTATGGTTTGTGCTGTAGAAAGAAAAATTAGGACATGTTTCAAGTGTGATCTCAGATATCTTCCTGTTATATTTCAACAGGAGCAGCCTGTCAGTTGATGTCTTTGTGTTCTACTGCAGCTTCCCAGAGTATTCTAAAGAACAACTAGAGCACTAACAGCCTTACTTATGACAAAAGTATGTCACACCTGAAGCCATCTTGATTGGAATAAACTAGTAACACTTAAAACATTTGATTTAAAAAGGAACAACATGATGGGGTTCATTTTGTCATAGAAATTAT
Source organism: Triturus cristatus (assembly GCF_964204655.1). Classification (NCBI taxonomy): domain Eukaryota; kingdom Metazoa; phylum Chordata; class Amphibia; order Caudata; family Salamandridae; genus Triturus; species Triturus cristatus. The sequence continues at coordinate 938,383,335 of NC_140579.1, forward strand.
GGTTAGTGCTGTAGAAAGAAAAATTAGGACAAGTTTTAAGTGAGATATCAAATATCTTCCTGTTATATTTCAACAGGAGCAGCCTGTCAGTTGATGTCTTTGTGTTCTACTGCAGCTTCCCAGAGTGTTCTAAAGAACAACTAGAGCACTAACAGCCTCACTTATGACAAAAGTATGGCACACCTCAAGCCATCTTTCTTGGAATAAATTGGTAACACTTAAAACATTTAATTTAACAAGGAACAACATGATGGGGTACATTTTGTCATAGAAATTATGGTTAGTGCTGTAGAAAGAAAAATTAGGACATGTTTCAAGTGTGAGCTCAAATATGCAGCTTCCCAGAGTGGTGTAAATAATACCTAGAGCACTAACAGCCTTACTTATGACAAAAGTATGGCACACCTGAAGCCATCTTGATTGGAATAAACTAGTAACACTTAAAACATTTAATTTAAAGAGGAACAAAATGATGGGGTTCATTTTGTCATAGAAATTATGGTTAGTGCTGTAGAAAGAAAAATTAGGCCCTGTTTCACATGTGATCCCAAATATCTTCCTGTTATATTTCAACAGGAGCAGCCTGTCAGTTGATGCCTTTGTGTTCTACTGCAGTTTCCCAGAGTGGTCTAAAGAATACCTAGAGCGCTAACAGTCTTATTTATGACACAATTAAGGCCTCACCTGAAGCCATCTTGATTGGAATAAACTGGAAACTCTTAAAACATTTAATTTAAATAGGACAAAATGAGGGGTTCATTTGTCATAGAAATTATGGTTAGTGCTGTAGAAAGATAAATTAGGACATATTTTAAGTGAGATCTCAAATATCTTCCTCTTATATTTCAACAGGAGCAGCCTGTCAGTTGATACCTTTGTGTTCTACTGCAGCTTCCCAGAGTGGTCTAAAGATCAACTAGAGAGCTAACAGTCTTACTTATGACAAAATTATGGCACACCTGAAGCCATCTTGATTGGAATAAACTGGTAACTCTTAAAACATTTAATTTAAAAAGGAACAAAATGAGGGGGTTCATTTTGTCATAGAAATTAAGGTTAGTGCTGTAGAAAGAAAAATTAGGATATGTTTCAAGTGTGATCTCAGATATCTTCCTGTTATATTTCAACAGGAGCAGCCTGTCAGTTGATGTCTTTGTGTTCTACTGCAGCTTCCCAGAGTATTCTAAAGAACAACTAGAGCGCTAACAGCATTACTTATGACAAAAGTATGGCACACCTGAAGCCATCTTGATTGGAATAAACTAGAAACACTTAAAACATTTGATTTAAAAAGGAACACAATTATGGGGTTCATTTTGTCATAGAAATTATGGTTAGTGCTGTAGAAAGAAAAATTAGGACAAGTTTTAAGTGAGATATCAAATATCTTCCTGTTATATTTCAACAGGAGCAGCCTGTCAGTTGATGTCTTTGTGTTCTACTGGAGCTTCCCAGAGTGTTCTAAAGAACAACTAGAGTGCTAACAGCCTTACTTATGACAAACGTATGGCACACCTGAAGCCATCTTCATTGGAATAAACTGGTAACACTTAAAACATTTAATTTAAAAAGGAACAACATGATGGGGTATATTTTGTCATAGAAATTATGGTTAGTGCTGTAGAAAGAAAAATTAGGGTATGTTTCAAGTGTGACCTCAAATATTTTCGTGATATATTTCAAAAGGAGCAGCCTGTCAGTTGATGCCTTTGTGTTCTACTGCAGCTTCCCAAAGGGTTCTACAGGACAACTAGAGCACTAACTGCCTTACTTATGACAAAAGTATGGCACACCTGAAGCCATCTTGATTGGAATAAACTGGTAATTCTTAAAACATTTAATTTAAAAAGGAACAAAATGATGGGGTTCCTTTTGTCATAGAAATTAAGGTTAGTGCTGTAGAAAGAACAATTAGGATATGTTTCAAGTGTGATCTCAGATATCTTCCTGGTATATTTCAACAGGAGCAACCTGTCAGTTGATGTCTTTGTGTTCTACTGCAGCTTCCCAGAGTATTCTAAAGAACAACTAGAGCACTAACAGCCTTACTTATGACACAGGTATGCCACACTTGAAGCCATCTTTATTGGAATAAACTGGTCACACATAAAACATTTGATTTAAAAAGGAACAAAATGATGGGGTTAATTTTGTCATAGAAATTATGGTTAGTGCTGTAGAAAGAAAAATTAGTACATGGTTTAAGTGAGATATCAAATATCTTCCTGTTATATTTCAACAGAAGCAGCCTGTCTGTTGATGTCTTTGTGTTCTACTGCAGCTTCTCAGAGTGGTCTACAGAATAACTAGAGCACTAACAGTCTTACTTATGACACAATTATGGCACACCTGAAGCCATCTTGATTGGAATAAATTGTTAACACTTAAAACATTTAATTTAAAAAGGAACAAAATGATGGGGTTCATTTTGTCATAGAAATTATGGTTAGTGCTGTAGAAAGAAAAATTAGGACATGTTTCAAGTGTGATCTCAAACATCTTCCTATTATATTTCAACAGGAGCAGCCTGTCAGTTGATGCCTTTGTGTTCTACTGCAGCTTCCCAGAGTGTTCTAAAGAACAACTAGAGTGCTAACAGCCTTACTTATGACAAAGGTATGGCACACCTGAAGCCATCTTGATTGGAATAAATTGGTAACACTTAAAACATTTAATTTAAAGAGGAACAAAATGATGGGGTTCATTTTGTCATAGAAATTTTGGTTAGTGCTGTAGAAAGAAAAATTAGGACCTGTTTCACGTGTGATCCCAAATATCTTCCTGTTATATTTCAACAGGAGCAGCCTGTCAGTTGATGCCTTTGTGTTCTACTGCAGTTTCCCAGAGTTGTCTAAAGAATACCTAGAGTGCTAACAGTCTTATTTATGACACAATTAAGGCACACCTGAAGCCATCTTGATTGGAATAAACTGGGACCTCTTAAAACATTTAATTTAAATAGGAACAAAATGAGGGGTTCATTTGTCATAGAAATGATGGTTAGTGCTGTAGAAAGATAAATTAGGACATGTTTTAAGTGAGATCTCAAATATCTTCCTCTTATATTTCAACAGGAGCAGCCTGTCAGTTGATGCCTTTGTGTTCCACTGCAGGTTCCCAGAGTGGTCTAAAGATCAACTAGAGAGCTAACAGTCTTACTTATGACAAAACTATGGCACACCTGAAGCCATCTTGATTGTAATAAACTGGTAACTCTTAAAACATTTAATTTAAAAAGGAACAAAATGAGGGGGTTCATTTTGTCACAGAAATTAAGGTTAGTTCTGTAGAAAGAAAAATTAGGATATGTTTCAAGTGTGATCTCAGATATCTTCCTGTTATATTTCAACAGGAGCAGCCTGTCAGTTGATGTCTTTGTGTTCTACTGCAGCTTCCCAGAGTATTCTAAAGAACAACTAGAGCGCTAACAGCCTTACTTATGACAAAAGTATGGCACACCTGAAGCCATCTTGATTGGAATAAACTAGAAACACTTAAAACATTTGATTTAAAAAGGAACAAAATTATGGGGTTAATTTTGTCATAGAAATTATGGTTAGTGCTGTAGAAAGAAAAATTAGGACAAGTTTTAAGAGAGATATCAAATCTCTTCCTGTTATATTTCAACAGGAGCAGCCTGTCAGTTGATGTCTTTGTGTTCTACTGCAGCTTCCCAGAGTGTTTTAAAGAACCACTAGAGTGCTAACAGCCTTACTTATGACAAACATATGGCACACCTGAAGCCATTTTCATTGGAATAAACTGGTAACACTTAAAACATTTAATTTAAAAAGGAACAACATGATGGGGTACATTTTGTCATAGAAATTATGGTTAGTGCTGTAGAAAGAAAAATTAGGGTATGTTTCAAGTGTGACCTCAAATATTTTAGTGATATATTTCAAAAGGAGCAGCCTGTCAGTTGATGCCTTTGTGTTCTACTGCAGCTTCCCAAAGTGTTCTACAGGACAACTAGAGCACTAACTGCCTTACTTATGACAAAAGTATGGCACACCTGAAGCCATCTTGATTGGAATAAACTTTTAACATTTAAAACATTTAATTTAAAAAAGGAACAAAATGATGGGGTCAATTTTGTGATAGAAATGATGGTTAGGGCTATAGAAAGAAAAATTACGACGTGTTTGAAGTGTGATCTCAAATATCTTCTTGTTATATTTCAACAGGAGCAGCCTGCCAGTTGATGCCTTTGTGTTCTACTGCAGATTCCCAGAGTAGTCTAAAGAACAACTAGAGCGCTAACAGTCTTACTTATGACACAATTATGGCACACCTGAAGCCATCTTGATTGGAATAAACTGGTAAATCTTAAAACATTTAATTTAAAAAGGAACAAAATGAGGGCGTTCATTTTGTCATAGAAATTATGGTTAGTGCTGTAGAAAGAAAAATTAGGACATGTTTTAAGTGAGTTCTCAAATATCTTCCTCTCATATTTCAACAGGAGCAGCCTGTCAGTTGATGCCTTTGTGTTCTACTGCAGCTTCCCAGAGTGGTGTAAAGATCAACTAGTGAGCTAACAGTCTTACTTATGACAAAATCATGGCACACCTGAAGCCATCTTGATTGGAATAAACTGGTAACTCTTAAAACATTTAATTTAAAAAGGAACAAAATGAGGGCGTTCATTTTGTCATAGAAATTAATGTTAGTGCTGTAGAAAGAAAAATGAGGACATGTTTTAAGTGAGAGCTCAAATATCTTCCTGTTATATTTCAACAGGAGCAGCCTGTCAGTTGATGCCTTTTTGTTCTACTGCAGCTTCCCAGAGTGTTCTAAAGAACAACTAGAGCGCTAACAGCCTTACTTATGACAAAAGTATGGCACACCTGAAGCCATCTTGATTGGAATAAACTGGTAACACTTAAAACATTTAATTTAAAAAGGAAAAGAATGATGGGGTTCATTTTGTCATAGAAATGATGGTTAGTGCTGTAGAAAGAAAAATTAGGACATGTTTCAAGTGTGATCTCAAATATCTTCCTGTTATATTTCAACAGGAGCAGCCTGTCAGTTGATGTCTTTGTGTCTTTGTGTTCTACTGCAGCTTCACAGAGTGGTCTAAAGAATAACTAGAGCACTAAAAGTCTTACTTATGACACAATTATGGCACACCTGAAGCCATCTTGATTGGAATAAACTGGTAACACTTAAAACATTTAATTTAAAAAGGAAAAAAATGATGGGGTTCATTTTGTCATAGAAACTATGGTTAGTGTTGTAGAAAGAAAAATTAGGACATGTTTCAAGTGTGATCTCAAACATCTTCCTATTATTTTTCAACAGGAGCAGCCTGTCAGTTGATGCCTTTGTGTTCTACTGCAGCTTCCCAGAGTGTTCTAAAGAACAACTAGAGCGCTAACAGCCTTACTTATGACAAAAGTATGGCACACCTCAAGCCATCTTCGTTGGAATAAACTGGTAACACTTAAAACATTTAATTTAAAGAGGAACAAAATGATGGGGTTAATTTTGTCATAGAAATTATGGTTAGTGCTGTAGAAAGAAAAATTAGGACCTTTTTCACCTGTGATCCCAAATAGCTTCCTGTTATATTTCAACAGGAGCAGCCTGTCAGTTGATGCCTTTGTGTTCTACTGCAGTTTCCCAGAGTGGTCTAAAGAATACCTAGAGCGCTAACAGTCTTATTTATGACACAATTAAGGCACACCTGGAGCAATCTTGATTGGAATAAACTGGAAACTCTTAAAACATTTATTTTAAATAGGAACAAAATGCGGGGGTTCATTTTGTCTTAGAAATTATGGTTTGTGCTGTAGAAAGAAAAATTAGGACATGTTTCAAGTATGATCTCAAATCTCTTCCTATTATATTTCAACATGAGCTGCCTGTCAGTTGATGCCTTTGTGTTCTACTCCAGCTTCCCAGAGTGTTCTAAAGAGCAACTAGAGCACTAACTGCCTTACTTATGACAAAAGTATGGCACACCTGAAGCCATCTTGATTGGAATAAACTAGTAACACTTAAAACATTGGATTTAAAAAGGAACAAAATGATGGGGTTCATTTTGTCATAGAAATTATGGTTAGTGCTGTAGAAAGAAAAATTAGTACAAGTTTTAAGTGAGATATCAAATATCTTCCTGTTATATTTCAACAGGATTATCCTGTCAGTTGATGTCTTTGTGTTCTACTGCAGCTTCCCAGAGTGGTCTAAAGATCAACTAGAGAGCTAACAGTCTTACTTATGACAAAATTATGGCACACCTGAAGCCATCTTGATTGGAATAAACTGGTAACACTTAAAACATTTAATTTAAAAAGGAAAAGAATGATGTGGTTCATTTTGTCATAGAAATTATGGTTTGTGCTGTAGAAAGAAAAATTAGGACATGTTTTAAGTGTGATCTCAAATATCTTCCTGTTATATTTCAACAGGAGCAGCCTGTCAGTTGATGCCTTTGTGTTCTACTGCAGCTTCCCAGAATGTTCTAAAGAACAACTAGAGCGCTAACAGCCTTACTTATGACAAAAGTATGGCACACCTGAAGCCATCTTGATTGGAATAAACTGGTAACACTTAAAACATTTAATTTAAAAAGGAAAAGAATGATGGGGTTCATTTTGTCATAACAATTATGGTTAGTGCTGTAGAAAGAAAAATTAGGACATGTTTCAAGTGTGATCTCAAATATCTTCCTGTTATATTTCAACAGGAACAGCCTGTCAGTTGCTGCCTTTGTGCTCTACTGCTGCTTCCCAGAGTGCTCTAAGGAACAACTAGAGCGCTAACAGCCTTACTTATGACAAAGGTATGGCACACCTGAAGCCATCTTGATTGGAATAAATTGATAACACTTAAAACATTTAATTTAAAAAGGAACAAAATGATGGAGTTCATTTGTCATAGAAATTATGGTTAGTGCTGTAGAAAGAAAAATTAGGACATGTTTCAAGTGTGATCTCAAATATCTTCCTATTATATATCAACAGGATCAGCCTGTCAGTTGATGCCTTTGTGTTCTACTGCAGCTTCCCAGAGTGTTCTAAAGAACACCTAGAGCACTAACAGCCTTACCTATGACAAAGGTATGCCACACTTGAAGCCATCTTGATTGGAATAAACTGGTCACACTTAAAACATTTGATTTAAAAAGGAACAAAATAATGGGGTTAATTTTGTCATAGAAATTATGGTAAGTGCTGTAGAAAGAAAAATTAGGACATGTTTTAAGTGAGATATCAAATATCTTCCTGTTATATTTCAACAGGAGCAGCCTGTCATTTGATGCCTTCGTGTTCTACTGCAGCTTTCCAGAGTGGTCTAAAGAATAACAAGAGCAGTAACAGTCTTACTTATGACACAATTATGGAACACCTGAAGCCATCTTGATTGGAATAAACTGGTAACACTTAAAACATTTAATTTAAAAAGGAACAAAATGAGGGGGTTCATTTTGTCATAAAAATTATGGTTAGTGCTGTAGAAAGAAAAATTAGGACATGTTTCAAGTGAGAGCTCAAATATATTCCTGTTATATTTCAACAGGAGCAGCCTGTCAGTTGATGCCTTTGTGTTCTACTGCAGCTTACCAGAGTGGTCTAAAGAACAACTAGAGCGCTAACAGCCTTACTTATGACAAAAGTATGGCACACCTGAAACCATCTTGATTGGAATAAACTGGTAACACTTAAAACATTTAATTTAAAAAGGAAAAGAATGATGTGGTTCATGTTGTCATAGAAATTATGGTTAGTGCTGTAGAAAGAAAAATTAGGACATGTTTCAAGTGTGATCTCAAATATCTTCCTGTTATATTTCAATGGGAGCAGCCTGTCAGTTGATGCCTTTGTGCTCTACTGCTGCCAGAGTGTACTAAAGAACAACTAGAGCGCTAACAGCCTTACTTATGACAAAAGTATGGCACACCTGAAGCCATCTTGATTGGAATAAACTGGTAACACTTAAAACATTTAATTTAAAAAAGGACAAAATGATGGGGTTCATTTTGTCATGGAAATTATGGTTAGTGCTGTAGAAAGAAAAATTAGGACATATTTCAAGTGTGATCTCCAACATCTTCCTATTATATTTCAACAGGAGCAGCCTGTCAGGTGATGCCTTTGTGTTCTACTGCAGCTTCCCAGAGTGGTCTAAAGAACAACCAGAGGGCTAACAGCCTTACTTATGACAAAAGTATGGCACACCTGAAGCCATGTTGATTGGAATAAACTGGTAACACTTAAAACATTTGATTTAAAAAGGAACAACATGATGGGGTTAATTTTGTCATAGAAATTATGGTTAGTGCTGTAGAAAGATAAATTAGGACATGTTTTAAGTGAGATCTCAAATATCGTCCTGTTATATTTCAACAGGAGTAGCCTGTCAGTTGATGTCTTTGTGTTCTACTGCAGCTTCCCAGAGTGGTCTGAAGAATACCTAGAGCGCTAACAGTCTTATTTATGACACAATTAAGGCACAGCTGAAGCCATCTTGATTGGAATAAACTGGTAACTCTTAAAACGTTTAATTTAAAAAGGAACAACATGAGGGTGTTCATTTTGTCATAGAAATTATGGGTAGTGCTGTAGAAACATAAATTAGGACATGTTTTAAGTGAGATCTCAAATATCTTCCTGTTATATTTCAACAGGAGCAGCCTGTCAGTTGATGCCTTTGTGTTCTACTGCAGATTCCCAGCGTGTTCTAAAGAACAACTAGAGCGCTAACAGCCTTACTTATGACAAAAGTATGGCACCCCTGAAGCCATCTAGATTGGAATATACTGGTAACACTTAAAACATTTATTTAATAAGGAAAAGAATGATGGGGTTCATTTTGTCATAGAAATTATGGTTAGTGCTGTAGAAAGAAAAATTAGGACATGTTTCAAGTGTGATCTCCAACATCTTCCTATTATATTTCAAAAGGAGCAGCCTGTCAGGTGATGCCTTTGTGTTCTACTGCAGCTTCCCAGAGTGGTCTAAAGAACAACCAGAGGGCTAACAGCCTTACTTATGACAAAAGTATGGCACACCTGAAGCCATGTTGATTGGAATAAACTGGTAACACTTAAAACATTTGATTTAAAAAGGAACAAAATGATAGGGTTAATTTTGTCATAGAAATTATGGTTAGTGCTGTAGAAAGAAAAATTAGTACAAGTTTTAAGTGAGATATCAAATATCTTCCTGTTATATTTCAACAGGATTATCCTGTCAGTTGATGTCTTTGTGTTCTACTGCAGCTTCCCAGAGTGGTCTAAAGATCAACTAGAGAGCTAACAGTCTTACTTATGACAAAATTATGGCACACCTGAAGCCATCTTGATTGGAATAAACTGGTAACACTTAAAACATTTAATTTAAAAAGGAAAAGAATGATGTGGTTCATTTTGTCATAGAAATTATGGTTTGTGCTGTAGAAAGAAAAATTAGGACATGTTTTAAGTGTGATCTCAAATATCTTCCTGTTATATTTCAACAGGAGCAGCCTGTCAGTTGATGCCTTTGTGTTCTACTGCAGCTTCCCAGAATGTTCTAAAGAACAACTAGAGCGCTAACAGCCTTACTTATGACAAAAGTATGGCACACCTGAAGCCATCTTGATTGGAATAAACTGGTAACACTTAAAACATTTAATTTAAAAAGGAAAAGAATGATGGGGTTCATTTTGTCATAACAATTATGGTTAGTGCTGTAGAAAGAAAAATTAGGACATGTTTCAAGTGTGATCTCAAATATCTTCCTGTCATATTTCAACAGGAACAGCCTGTCAGTTGCTGCCTTTGTGCTCTACTGCTGCTTCCCAGAGTGCTCTAAGGAACAACTAGAGCGCTAACAGCCTTACTTATGACAAAGGTATGGCACACCTGAAGCCATCTTGATTGGAATAAATTGATAACACTTAAAACATTTAATTTAAAAAGGAACAAAATGATGGAGTTCATTTGTCATAGAAATTATGGTTAGTGCTGTAGAAAGAAAAATTAGGACATGTTTCAAGTGTGATCTCAAATATCTTCCTATTATATATCAACAGGATCAGCCTGTCAGTTGATGCCTTTGTGTTCTACTGCAGCTTCCCAGAGTGGTCTAAAGAACAACCAGAGGGCTAACAGCCTTACTTATGACTAAAGTATGGCACACCTGAAGCCATCTTGATTGGAATGAACTGGTAACACTTAAAACATTTGATTTAAAAAGGAACAAAATGATGGGGTTCATTTTGTCATAGCAATTATGTTTAGTGCTGTAGAAAGAAAAATTAGGACATGTTTTAATTGAGAGATCAAATATCTTCCTGTTATATTTCAACAGGAGCAGCCTGTCAGTTGATGCCTTTGTGTTCTACTGCAGCTTCCCAGAGTGTTCTAAAGAACACCTAGAGCACTAACAGCCTTACCTATGACAAAGGTATGCCACACTTGAAGCCATCTTGATTGGAATAAACTGGTCACACTTAAAACATTTGATTTAAAAAGGAACAAAATAATGGGGTTAATTTTGTCATAGAAATTATGGTAAGTGCTGTAGAAAGAAAAATTAGGACATGTTTTAAGTGAGATATCAAATATCTTCCTGTTATATTTCAACAGGAGCAGCCTGTCATTTGATGCCTTCGTGTTCTACTGCAGCTTTCCAGAGTGGTCTAAAGAATAACAAGAGCAGTAACAGTCTTACTTATGACACAATTATGGAACACCTGAAGCCATCTTGATTGGAATAAACTGGTAACACTTAAAACATTTAATTTAAAAAGGAACAAAATGAGGGGGTTCATTTTGTCATAAAAATTATGGTTAGTGCTGTAGAAAGAAAAATTAGGACATGTTTCAAGTGAGAGCTCAAATATATTCCTGTTATATTTCAACAGGAGCAGCCTGTCAGTTGATGCCTTTGTGTTCTACTGCAGCTTACCAGAGTGGTCTAAAGAACAACTAGAGCGCTAACAGCCTTACTTATGACAAAAGTATGGCACACCTGAAACCATCTTGATTGGAATAAACTGGTAACACTTAAAACATTTAATTTAAAAAGGAAAAGAATGATGTGGTTCATGTTGTCATAGAAATTATGGTTAGTGCTGTAGAAAGAAAAATTAGGACATGTTTCAAGTGTGATCTCAAATATCTTCCTGTTATATTTCAATGGGAGCAGCCTGTCAGTTGATGCCTTTGTGCTCTACTGCTGCCAGAGTGTTCTAAAGAACAACTAGAGCGCTAACAGCCTTACTTATGACAAAAGTATGGCACACCTGAAGCCATCTTGATTGGAATAAACTGGTAACACTTAAAACATTTAATTTAAAAAAGGACAAAATGATGGGGTTCATTTTGTCATGGAAATTATGGTTAGTGCTGTAGAAAGAAAAATTAGGACATATTTCAAGTGTGATCTCCAACATCTTCCTATTATATTTCAACAGGAGCAGCCTGTCAGGTGATGCCTTTGTGTTCTACTGCAGCTTCCCAGAGTGGTCTAAAGAACAACCAGAGGGCTAACAGCCTTACTTATGACAAAAGTATGGCACACCTGAAGCCATGTTGATTGGAATAAACTGGTAACACTTAAAACATTTGATTTAAAAAGGAACAACATGATGGGGTTAATTTTGTCATAGAAATTATGGTTAGTGCTGTAGAAAGATAAATTAGGACATGTTTTAAGTGAGATCTCAAATATCGTCCTGTTATATTTCAACAGGAGCAGCCTGTCAGTTGATGTCTTTGTGTTCTACTGCAGCTTCCCAGAGTGGTCTGAAGAATACCTAGAGCGCTAACAGTCTTATTTATGACACAATTAAGGCACAGCTGAAGCCATCTTGATTGGAATAAACTGGTAACTCTTAAAACGTTTAATTTAAAAAGGAACAACATGAGGGTGTTCATTTTGTCATAGAAATTATGGGTAGTGCTGTAGAAAGATAAATTAGGACATGTTTTAAGTGAGATCTCAAATATCTTCCTGTTATATTTCAACAGGAGCAGCCTGTCAGTTGATGCCTTTGTGTTCTACTGCAGATTCCCAGCGTGTTCTAAAGAACAACTAGAGCGCTAACAGCCTTACTTATGACAAAAGTATGGCACCCCTGAAGCCATCTAGATTGGAATATACTGGTAACACTTAAAACATTTATTTAATAAGGAAAAGAATGATGGGGTTCATTTTGTCATAGAAATTATGGTTAGTGCTGTAGAAAGAAAAATTAGGACATGTTTCAAGTGTGATCTCCAACATCTTCCTATTATATTTCAACAGGAGCAGCCTGTCAGGTGATGCCTTTGTGTTCTACTGCAGCTTCCCAGAGTGTTCTAAAGAACAACCAGAGGGCTAACAGCCTTACTTATGACAAAAGTATGGCACACCTGAAGCCATGTTGATTGGAATAAACTGGTAACACTTAAAACATTTGATTTAAAAAGGAACAAAATGATAGGGTTAATTTTGTCATAGAAATTATGGTTAGTGCTGTAGAAAGATAAATTAGGACATGTTTTAATTGAGATATCAAATATCTTCCTGATATATTTCAACAGGAGCAGCCTGTCAGTTGATGTCTTTCTGTTCTACTGCAGCTTCCCAGAGTGGTCTAAAGAATAACTATAGCACTAACAGTCTTACTTATGACACAATTATGGCACACCTGAAGCCATCTCGATTGGAATAAACTGGTAACTCTTAAAACATGTAATTTAAAAAGGAACAAAATGATGGGGTTCATTTTGTCATAGAAATTATGGTTAGTGCTGTAGAAAGAAAAATTAGGACATGTTTCAAGTGAGATCTCAAATATCTTCCTGTTATATTTCAACAGGAGCAGCCTGTCAGTTGATGCCTTTGTGTACTACTGCAGCTTCCCAGAGTGGTCTAAAGAACAACCAGAGGGCTAACAGCCTTACTTATGACTAAAGTATGGCACACCTGAAGCCATTTAGATTGGAATAAACTTGTAACACTTAAAACATTTAATTTAATAAGGAAAAGAATGATGGGGCTCATTTTGTCATGGAAATTATGGTTAGGGCTGTAGAAAGAAAAATTAGGACATGTTTCAAGTGTGGTCTCAAACATCTTCCTATTATATTTCAACGGGAGCAGCCTGTCAGTTGATGTCTTTGTGTTCTACTGCAGCTTCCCAGAGTGGTCTAAAGAATAATTAGAGCACTAACAGTCTTACTTATGACACAATTATGGCACACCTGAAGCCATCTTGATTGGAATAAACTGGTAACTCTTAAAACATTTAATTTAAAAAGGAACAAAATGAGGGCGTTCATTTTGTCATAAAAATTATGTTTAGTTCTGGAGAAAGAACAATTAGGACATGTTTCAAGTGGGATCTCAAATATCTTCCTGTTATATTTCAACACGAGCAGCCTGTCAGTTGATGCCTTTGTGCTCTACTGCTGCTTCCCAGAGTGTTCTAAAGAACAACTAGAGCGCTAACAGCCTTACTTATGACAAAAGTATGGCACCCCTGAAGCCATCTAGATTGGAATATACTGGTAACACTTAAAACATTTAATTTAATAAGGAAAAGAATGATGGGGTTCATTTTGTCATAGAAATTATGGTTAGTGCTGTAGAAAGAAAAATTAGGACATGTTTCAAGTGTGATCTCAAATATCTTCCTGTTATATTTCAACAGGAGCAGTCTGTCAGTTGATTCCTTTGTGCTCTTCTGCTGCTTCCCAGAGTGTTCTAAAGAACAACTAGAGTGCTAACAGCCTTACTTATGACAAAAGTATGGCACACCTGAAGCCATCTTGATTGGAATAAATTGGTAACACTTAAAACATTTAATTTAAAAAGGAACAATATGATGGGGTTCATTTTGTCATAGACATTATGGTTAGTGCTGTAGAAAGAAAAATTAGGACATGTTTCAAGTGTGATCTCAAACATCTTCCTATTATATTTCAACAGGATCAGCCTGTCAGTTGATGACTTTGTGTTCTACTGCAGATTCCCAGAGTGGTCTAAAGACCAACCAGAGGGCTAACAGCCTTACTTATGACTAAAGTATGGCACACCTGAAGCCATCTATATTGGAATAAACTGGTAACACTTAAAACATTTAATTTTATAAGGAAAAGAATGATCGGGTTCATTTTGTCATAGAAATTATGGTTAGGGCTGTAGAAAGAAAAATTAGGACATGTTTCAAGTGTGATCTCAAACATCTTCCTATTATATTTCAATAGGAGCAGCCTGTCAGTTGATGTCTTTGTGTTCTACTGAAGCTTCCCAGAGTGGTCTAAAGAATACCTAGAGCGCTAACAGTCTTATTTATGACACAATTAAGGCACAGCTGAAGCCATCTTGATTGGAATAAACTGGTAACTCTTAAAACATTTAATTTCAATAGGAACAACATGAGGAGGTTCATTTTGTCATAGAAATTATGTTTAGTGCTGTAGAAAGAAAAATTAGGACATGTTTCAAGTGAGATCTCAGATATCTTCCTGTTATATTTCAACAGGAGCAGCCTGTCAGTTGATGTCTTTGTGTTCTACTGCAGCTTCCCAGAGTATTCTAAAGAACAACTAGAGCACTAACAGCCTTACTTATGACACAATTATGGCACACCTGAAGCCATCTTGATTGGAATAAACTAGTAACACTTAAAACATTTGATTTAAAAAGGAACAAAATGATGGGGTTCATTTTGTCATAGAAATTATGGTTAGTGCTGTAGAAAGAAAAATTAGGACATGTTTCAAGTGTGAACTCAAATATCTTCCTGTTATATTTCAACAGGAGCAGCCTGTCAAAAGATGTCTTTGTGTTTTACTGCAGCTTCCCAGAGTTGTGTAAATAATACCTAGAGCACTAACAGCCTTACTTATGACAAAAGTATGGCACACCTGAAGCCATCTTGATTGGAATAAACTAGTAACACTTAAAACATTTAATTTAAGGAGGAACAAAATGATGGGGTTCATTTTGTCATAGAAATTATGGTTAGTGCTGTAGAAAGAAAAATTAGGCCCTGTTTCACGTGTGATCCCAAATATCTTCCTGTTATATTTCAACAGGAGCAGCCTGTCAGTTGATGCCTTTGTGTTCTACTGCAGTTTCCCAGAGTGGTCTAAAGAATACCTAGAGCGCTAACAGTCTTATTTATGACACAATTAAGGCACACCTGAAGCCATCTTGATTGGAATAAACTGGAAACTCTTAAAACATTTAATTTAAATAGGAACAAAATGAGGGGTTCATTTGTCATAGAAATTATGGTTAGTGCTGTAGAAAGATAAATTAGGACATATTTTAAGTGAGATCTCAAATATCTTCCTCTTATATTTCAACAGGAGCAGCCTGTCAGTTGATACCTTTGTGTTCTACTGCAGCTTCCCAGAGTGGTCTAAAGATCAACTAGAGAGCTAACAGTCTTACTTATGACAAAATTATGGCACACCTGAAGCCATCTTGATTGGAATAAACTGGTAACTCTTAAAACATTTAATTTAAAAAGGAACAAAATGAGGGGGTTCATTTTGTCATAGAAATTAAGGTTAGTGCTGTAGAAAGAAAAATTAGGATATGTTTCAAGTGTGATCTCAGATATCTTCCTGTTATATTTCAACAGGAGCAGCCTGTCAGTTGATGTCTTTGTGTTCTACTGCAGCTTCCCAGAGTATTCTAAAGAACAACTAGAGCGCTAACAGCCTTACTTATGACAAAAGTATGGCACACCTAAAGCCATCTTGATTGGAATAAACTAGAAACACTTAAAACATTTGATTTAAAAAGGAACACAATTATGGGGTTCATTTTGTCATAGAAATTATGGTTAGTGCTGTAGAAAGAAAAATTAGTACATGGTTTTAGTGAGATATCAAATATCTTCCTGTTATATTTCAACAGAAGCAGCCTGTCAGTTGATGTCTTTGTGTTCTACTGCAGCTTCTCAGAGTGGTCTACAGAATAACTAGAGCACTAACAGTCTTACTTATGACACAATTATGGCACACCTGAAGCCATCTTGATTGGAATAAATTGGTAACACTTAAAACATTTAATTTAAAAAGGAACAAAATGATGGGGTTCATTTTGTCATAGAAATTATGGTTAGTGCTGTAGAATGAAAAATTAGGACATGTTTCAAGTGTGATCTCAAACATCTTCCTATTATATTTCAACAGGAGCAGCTTGTCAGTTGATGCCTTTGTGTTCTACTGCAGCTTCCCAGAGTGTTCTAAAGAACAACTAGAGTGCTAACAGCCTTACTTATGACAAAAGTATGGCACACCTCAAGCCATCTTTCTTGGAATAAACTGGTAACACTTAAAACATTTAATTTAAAGAGGAACAAAATGATGGGGTTCATTTTGTCATAGAAATTTTGGTTAGTGCTGTAGAAAGAAAAATTAGGACCTGTTTCACGTGTGATCCCAAATATCTTTCTGTTATATTTCAACAGGAGCAGCCTGTCAGTTGATGCCTTTGTGTTCTACTGCAGTTTCCCAGAGTTGTCTAAAGAATACCTAGAGTGCTAACAGTCTTATTTATGACACAATTAAGGCACACCTGAAGCCATCTTGATTGAAATAAACTGGAACCTCTTAAAACATTTAATTTAAATAGCAACAAAATGAGGGGTTCATTTGTCATAGAAATTATGGTTAGTGCTGTAGAAAGATAAATTAGGACATGTTTTAAGTGAGATCTCAAATATCTTCCTCTTATATTTCAACAGGAGCAGCCTGTCAGTTGATGCCTTTGTGTTCCACTGCAGCTTCCCAGAGTGGTCTAAAGATCAACTAGAGAGCTAACAGTCTTACTTATGACAAAACTATGGCACACCTGAAGCCATCTTGATTGGAATAAACTGGTAACTCTTAAAACATTTAATTTAAAAAGCAACAAAATGAGGGGGTTCATTTTGTCATAGAAATTAAGGTTAGTGCTGTAGAAAGAAAAATTAGGATATGTTTCAAGTGTGATCTCAGATATCTTCCTGTTATATTTCAACAGGAGCAGCCTGTCAGTTGATGTCTTTGTGTTCTACTGCAGCTTCCAAGAGTATTCTAAAGAACAACTAGAGCGCTAACAGCCTTACTTATGACAAAAGTATGGCACACCTGAAGCCATCTTGATTGGAATAAACTAGAAACACTTAAAACATTTGATTTAAAAAGGAACAAAATTACGGGGTTAATTTTGTCATAGAAATTATGGTTAGTGTGTAGAAAGAAAAATTAGGACAAGTTTTAAGAGAGATATCAAATCTCTTCCTGTTATATTTCAACAGGAGCAGCCTGTCAGTTGATGTCTTTGTGTTCTACTGCAGCTTCCCAGAGTGTTTTAAAGAACCACTAGAGTGCTAACAGCCTTACTTATGACAAACATATGGCACACCTGAAGCCATTTTCATTGGAATAAACTGGTAACACTTAAAACATTTAATTTAAAAAGGGACAACATGATGGGGTACATTTTGTCATAGAAATTATGGTTAGTGCTGTAGAAAGAAAAATTAGGGTATGTTTCAAGTGTGACCTCAAATATTTTCGTGATATATTTCAAAAGGAGCAGCCTGTCAGTTGATGCCTTTGTGTTCTACTGCAGCTTCCCAAAGTGTTCTACAGGACAACTAGAGCACTAACTGCCTTACTTATGACAAAAGTATGGCACACCTGAAGCCATCTTGATTGGAATAAACTGGTAACATTTAAATCATTTAATTTAAAAAAGGAACAAAATGATGGGGTCAATTTTGTGATAGAAATGATGGTTAGGGCTATAGAAAGAAAAATTACGACGTGTTTGAAGTGTGATCTCAAATATCTTCTTGTTATATTTCAACAGGAGCAGTCTGCCAGTTGATGCCTTTGTGTTCTACTGCAGATTCCCAGAGTAGTCTAAAGAACAACTAGAGCGCTAACAGTCTTACTTATGACACAATTATGGCACACCTGAAGCCATCTTGATTGGAATAAACTGGTAAATCTTAAAACATTTAATTTAAAAAAGAACAAAATGAGGGTGTTCATTTTGTCATAGAAATTATGGTTAGTGCTGTAGAAAGAAAAATTAGGACATGTTTTAAGTGAGATCTCAAATATCTTCCTCTCATATTTCAACAGGAGCAGCCTGTCAGTTGATGCCTTTGTGTTCTACTGCAGCTTCCCAGAGTGGTGTAAAGATCAACTAGTGAGCTAACAGTCTTAATTATGACAACATCATGGCACACCTGAAGCCATCTTGATTGGAATAAACTGGTAACTCTTAAAATATTCAATTTAAAAAGGAACAAAATGAGGGCGTTCATTTTGTCATAGAAATTAATGTTAGTGCTGTAGAAAGAAAAATGAGGACATGTTTTAAGTGAGAGCTCAAATATCTTCCTGTTATATTTCAACAGGAGCAGCCTGTCAGTTGATGCCTTTGTGTTCTACTGCAGCTTCCCAGAATGTTCTAAAGAACAACTAGAGCGCTAACAGCCTTACTTATGACAAAAGTATGGCACACCTGAAGCCATCTTGATTGGAATAAATTGATAACACTTAAAACATTTAATTTAAAAAGGAACAAAATGATGGAGTTCATTTGTCATAGAAATTATGGTTAGTGCTGTAGAAAGAAAAATTAGGATATGTTTCAAGTGTGATCTCAGATATCTTCCTGTTATATTTCAACAGGAGCAGCCTGTCAGTTGATGTCTTTGTGTTCTACTGCAGCTTCCCAGAGTGTTCTAAAGAACAACTAGAGCGCTAACAGCCTTACTTATGACACAGGTATGCCACACTTGAAGCCATCTTGATTGGAATAAACTGGTCACACTTAAAACATTTGATTTACAAAGGAACAACATGATGGGGTTCATTTTGTCATAGCAATTATGGTTAGTGCTGTAGAAAGAAAAATTAGGACATGTTTTAATTGAGAGATCAAATATCTTCCTGTTATATTTCAACAGGAGCAGCCTGTCAGTTGATGCCTTTGTGTTCTACTGCAGCTTCCCAGAGTGTTCTAAAGAACAACTAGAGCTCTAACAGCCTTACTTATGACAAAAGTATGGCACACCTGAAGCCATCTTGATTGGAATAAACTGGTCACACTTAAAACATTTGATTTAAAAAGGAACAAAATAATGGGGTTAATTTTGTCATAGAAATTATGGTAAGTGCTGTAGAAAGAAAAATTAGGACATGTTTTAAGTGAGATATCAAATATCTTCCTGTTATATTTCAACAGGAGCAGCCTGTCATTTGATGCCTTCGTGTTCTACTGCAGCTTTCCAGAGTGGTCTAAAGAATAACTAGAGCACTAACAGTCTTACTTATGACACAATTATGGCACACCTCAAGCCATCTTGATTGGAATAAACTGGTAACACTTAAAACATTTAATTTAAAAAGGAACAAAATGAGGGGGTTCATTTTGTCATAAAAATTATGGTTAGTGCTGTAGAAAGAAAAATTAGGACATGTTTCAAGTGAGAGCTCAAATATATTCCTGTTACATTTCAACAGGAGCAGCCTGTCAGTTGATGCCTTTGTGTTCTACTGCAGCTTCCCAGAGTGGTCTAAAGAACAACTAGAGCGCTAACAGCCTTACTTATGACAAAAGTATGGCACACCTGAAACCATCTTGATTGGAATAAACTGGTAACACTTAAAACATTTAATTTAAAAAGGAAAAGAATGATGTGGTTCATTTTGTCATAGAAATTATGGTTAGTGCTGTAGAAAGAAAAATTAGGACATGTTTCAAGTGTGATCTCAAATATCTTCCTGTTATATTTCAACGGGAGCAGCCTGTCAGTTGATGCCTTTGTGCTCTACTGCTGCCAGAGTGTTCTAAAGAACAACTAGAGCGCTAACAGCCTTACTTATGACAAAAGTATGGCACACCTGAAGCCATCTTGATTGGAATAAACTGGTAACACTTAAAACATTTAATTTAAAAAGGAAAAGAATGTTGGGGTTCATTTTGTCATAGAAATTATGGTTAGTGCTGTAGAAAAAAAAATTAGGAAATGTTTCAAGTGTGATGTCAAACATCTTTCTGTTATATTTCAACAGGAGCAGCCAGTCAGTTGATGCCTTTGTGTTCTACTGCAGCTTCCCAGAGTGGTCTAAAGAACAACCAGACGGCTAACAGCCTTACTTATAACTAAAGTATGGCACACCTGAAGCCATCTTGATTGGAATAAACTGGTAACACTTAAAACATTTGATTTAAAAAGGAACAAAATGATGGGGCTCATTTTGTCATAGAAATTATGGTTAGTGCTGTAGAAAGATAAATTAGGACATGTTTTAATTGAGATATCAAATATCTTCCTGATATATTTCAACAGGAGCAGCCTGTCAGTTGATGTCTTTCTGTTCTACTGCAGCTTCCCAGAGTGGTCTAAAGATCAACTAGAGAGCTAACAGTCTTACTTATGACAAAACTATGGCACACCTGAAGCCATCTTGATTGGAATAAACTGGTAACTCTTAAAACATTTAATTTAAAAAGCAACAAAATGAGGGGGTTCATTTTGTCATAGAAATTAAGGTTAGTGCTGTAGAAAGAAAAATTAGGATATGTTTCAAGTGTGATCTCAGATATCTTCCTGTTATATTTCAACAGGAGCAGCCTGTCAGTTGATGTCTTTGTGTTCTACTGCAGCTTCCAAGAGTATTCTAAAGAACAACTAGAGCGCTAACAGCCTTACTTACGACAAAAGTATGGCACACCTGAAGCCATCTTGATTGGAATAAACTAGAAACACTTAAAACATTTGATTTAAAAAGGAACAAAATTACGGGGTTAATTTTGTCATAGAAATTATGGTTAGTGTGTAGAAAGAAAAATTAGGACAAGTTTTAAGAGAGATATCAAATCTCTTCCTGTTATATTTCAACAGGAGCAGCCTGTCAGTTGATGTCTTTGTGTTCTACTGCAGCTTCCCAGAGTGTTTTAAAGAACCACTAGAGTGCTAACAGCCTTACTTATGACAAACATATGGCACACCTGAAGCCATTTTCATTGGAATAAACTGGTAACACTTAAAACATTTAATTTAAAAAGGAACAACATGATGGGGTACATTTTGTCATAGAAATTATGGTTAGTGCTGTAGAAAGAAAAATTAGGGTATGTTTCAAGTGTGACCTCAAATATTTTCGTGATATATTT
Source organism: Triturus cristatus (assembly GCF_964204655.1). Lineage (NCBI taxonomy): Eukaryota > Metazoa > Chordata > Amphibia > Caudata > Salamandridae > Triturus > Triturus cristatus. Next base: position 938,404,460 of record NC_140579.1, read on the forward strand.
CAAAAGGAGCAGCCTGTCAGTTGATGCCTTTGTGTTCTACTGCAGCTTCCCAAAGTGTTCTACAGGACAACTAGAGCACTAACTGCCTTACTTATGACAAAAGTATGGCACACCTGAAGCCATCTTGATTGGAATAAACTGGTAACATTTAAAACATTTAATTTAAAAAAGGAACAAAATGATGGGGTCAATTTTGTGATAGAAATGATGGTTAGGGCTATAGAAAGAAAAATTACGACGTGTTTGAAGTGTGATCTCAAATATCTTCTTGTTATATTTCAACAGGAGCAGTCTGCCAGTTGATGCCTTTGTGTTCTACTGCAGATTCCCAGAGTAGTCTAAAGAACAACTAGAGCGCTAACAGTCTTACTTATGACACAATTATGGCACACCTGAAGCCATCTTGATTGGAATAAACTGGTAAATCTTAAAACATTTAATTTAAAAAAGAACAAAATGAGGGTGTTCATTTTGTCATAGAAATTATGGTTAGTGCTGTAGAAAGAAAAATTAGGACATGTTTTAAGTGAGATCTCAAATATCTTCCTCTCATATTTCAACAGGAGCAGCCTGTCAGTTGATGCCTTTGTGTTCTACTGCAGCTTCCCAGAGTGGTGTAAAGATCAACTAGTGAGCTAACAGTCTTAATTATGACAACATCATGGCACACCTGAAGCCATCTTGATTGGAATAAACTGGTAACTCTTAAAACATTCAATTTAAAAAGGAACAAAATGAGGGCGTTCATTTTGTCATAGAAATTAATGTTAGTGCTGTAGAAAGAAAAATGAGGACATGTTTTAAGTGAGAGCTCAAATATCTTCCTGTTATATTTCAACAGGAGCAGCCTGTCAGTTGATGCCTTTGTGTTCTACTGCAGCTTCCCAGAATGTTCTAAAGAACAACTAGAGCGCTAACAGCCTTACTTATGACAAAAGTATGGCACACCTGAAGCCATCTTGATTGGAATAAATTGATAACACTTAAAACATTTAATTTAAAAAGGAACAAAATGATGGAGTTCATTTGTCATAGAAATTATGGTTAGTGCTGTAGAAAGAAAAATTAGGACATGTTTCAAGTGTGATCTCAAATATCTTCCTATTATATTTCAACAGGATCAGCCTGTCAGTTGATGCCTTTGTGTTCTACTGCAGCTTCCCAGAGTGGTCTAAAGAACAACCAGAGGGCTAACAGCCTTACTTATGACTAAAGTATGGCACACCTGAAGCCATCTTGATTGGAATGAACTGGTAACACTTAAAACATTTGATTTAAAAAGGAACAAAATGATGGGGTTCATTTTGTCATAGCAATTATGGTTAGTGCTGTAGAAAGAAAAATTAGGACATGTTTTAATTGAGAGATCAAATATCTTCCTGTTATATTTCAACAGGAGCAGCCTGTCAGTTGATGCCTTTGTGTTCTACTGCAGCTTCCCAGAGTGTTCTAAAGAACAACTAGAGCTCTAACAGCCTTACTTATGACAAAAGTATGGCACACCTGAAGCCATCTTGATTGGAATAAACTGGTCACACTTAAAACATTTGATTTAAAAAGGAACAAAATAATGGGGTTAATTTTGTCATAGAAATTATGGTAAGTGCTGTAGAAAGAAAAATTAGGACATGTTTTAAGTGAGATATCAAATATCTTCCTGTTATATTTCAACAGGAGCAGCCTGTCATTTGATGCCTTCGTGTTCTACTGCAGCTTTCCAGAGTGGTCTAAAGAATAACTAGAACACTAACAGTCTTACTTATGACACAATTATGGCACACCTCAAGCCATCTTGATTGGAATAAACTGGTAACACTTAAAACATTTAATTTAAAAAGGAACAAAATGAGGGGGTTCATTTTGTCATAAAAATTATGGTTAGTGCTGTAGAAAGAAAAATTAGGACATGTTTCAAGTGAGAGCTCAAATATATTCCTGTTACATTTCAACAGGAGCAGCCTGTCAGTTGATGCCTTTGTGTTCTACTGCAGCTTCCCAGAGTGGTCTAAAGAACAACTAGAGCGCTAACAGCCTTACTTATGACAAAAGTATGGCACACCTGAAACCATCTTGATTGGAATAAACTGGTAACACTTAAAACATTTAATTTAAAAAGGAAAAGAATGATGTGGTTCATTTTGTCATAGAAATTATGGTTAGTGCTGTAGAAAGAAAAATTAGGACATGTTTCAAGTGTGATCTCAAATATCTTCCTGTTATATTTCAACGGGAGCAGCCTGTCAGTTGATGCCTTTGTGCTCTACTGCTGCCAGAGTGTTCTAAAGAACAACTAGAGCGCTAACAGCCTTACTTATGACAAAAGTATGGCACACCTGAAGCCATCTTGATTGGAATAAACTGGTAACACTTAAAACATTTAATTTAAAAAGGAAAAGAATGTTGGGGTTCATTTTGTCATAGAAATTATGGTTAGTGCTGTAGAAAAAAAAATTAGGAAATGTTTCAAGTGTGATGTCAAACATCTTTCTGTTATATTTCAACAGGAGCAGCCAGTCAGTTGATGCCTTTGTGTTCTACTGCAGCTTCCCAGAGTGGTCTAAAGAACAACCAGACGGCTAACAGCCTTACTTATAACTAAAGTATGGCACACCTGAAGCCATCTTGATTGGAATAAACTGGTAACACTTAAAACATTTGATTTAAAAAGGAACAAAATGATGGGGCTCATTTTGTCATAGAAATTATGGTTAGTGCTGTAGAAAGATAAATTAGGACATGTTTTAATTGAGATATCAAATATCTTCCTGATATATTTCAACAGGAGCAGCCTGTCAGTTGATGTCTTTCTGTTCTACTGCAGCTTCCCAGAGTGGTCTAAAGAATAACTATAGCACTAACAGTCTTACTTATGACACAATTATGGCACACCTGAAGCCATCTCGATTGGAATAAACTGGTAACTCTTAAAACATGTAATTTAAAAAGGAACAAAATGATGGGGTTCATTTTGTCATAGAAATTATGGTTAGTGCTGTAGAAAGAAAAATTAGGACAAGTTTTAAGTGAGATATCAAATATCTTCCTGTTATATTTCAACAGGAGCAGCCTGTCTGTTGATGTCTTTGTGTTCTACTGCAGCTTCCCAGAGTGTTCTAAAGAACAACTAGAGCACTAACAGCCTTACTTATGACAAAAGTATGGCACACCTCAAGCCATCTTTCTTGGAATAAACTGGTAACACTTAAAACATTTAATTTAACAAGGAACAACATGATGGGGTACATTTTGTCATAGAAATTATGGTTAGTGCTGTAGAAGGAAAAATTAGGACATGTTTCAAGTGTGAGCTCAAATATCTTCCTGTTATATTTCAACAGGAGCAGCCTGTCAAAAGATGTCTTTGTGTTTTACTGCAGCTTCCCAGAGTGGTGTAAATAATACCTAGAGCACTAACAGCCTTACTTATGACAAAAGTATGGCACACCTGAAGCCATCTTGATTGGAATAAACTAGTAACACTTAAAACATTTAATTTAAAGAGGAACAAAATGATGGGGTTCATTTTGTCATAGAAATTATGGTTAGTGCTGTAGAAAGAAAAATTAGGCCCTGTTTCACGTGTGATCCCAAATATCTTCCTGTTATATTTCAACAGGAGCAGCCTGTCAGTTGATGCCTTTGTGTTCTACTGCAGTTTCCCAGAGTGGTCTAAAGAATACCTAGAGCGCTAACAGTCTTATTTATGACACAATTAAGGCACACCTGAAGCCATCTTGATTGGAATAAACTGGAAACTCTTAAAACATTTAATTTAAATAGGAACAACATGAGGGGTTAATTTGTCATAGAAATTATGGTTAGTGCTGTAGAAAGATAAATTAGGACATATTTTAAGTGAGATCTCAAATATCTTCCTCTTATATTTCAACAGGAGCAGCCTGTCAGTTGATACCTTTGTGTTCTACTGCAGCTTCCCAGAGTGGTCTAAAGATCAACTAGAGAGCTAACAGTCTTACTTATGACAAAATTATGGCACACCTGAAGCCATCTTGATTGGAATAAACTGGTAACTCTTAAAACATTTAATTTAAAAAGGAACAAAATGAGGGGGTTCATTTTGTCATAGAAATTAAGGTTAGTGCTGTAGAAAGAAAAATTAGGATATGTTTCAAGTGTGATCTCAGATATCTTCCTGTTATATTTCAACAGGAGCAGCCTGTCAGTTGATGTCTTTGTGTTCTACTGCAGCTTCCCAGAGTATTCTAAAGAACAACTAGAGTGCTAACAGCCTTACTTATGACAAAAGTATGGCACACCTGAAGCCATCTTGATTGGAATAAACTAGAAACACTTAAAACATTTGATTTAAAAAGGAACACACTTATGGGGTTCATTTTGTCATTGAAATTATGGTTAGTGCTGTAGAAAGAAAAATTAGGACAAGTTTTAAGTGAGATATCAAATATCTTCCTGTTATATTTCAACAGGAGCAGCCTGTCAGTTGATGTCTTTGTGTTCTACTGCAGCTTCCCAGAGTGTTCTAAAGAACCACTAGAGCGCTAACAGCCTTACTTATGACAAACATATGGCACACCTGAAGCCATCTTCATTGGAATAAACTGGTAACACTTAAAACATTTAATTTAAAAAGGAACAACATGATGGGGTACATTTTATCATAGAAATTATGGTTAGTGCTGTAGAAAGAAAAATTAGGGTATGTTTCAAGTGTGACCTCAAATATTTTCGTGATATATTTCAAAAGGAGCAGCCTGTCAGTTGATGCCTTTGTGTTCTACTGCAGCTTCCCAGAGTATTCTAAAGAACAACTAGAGCGCTAACAGCCTTACTTATGACACAGGTATGCCGAACTTGAAGCCATCTTTATTGGAATAAACTGGTCACACATAAAACATTTGATTTAAAAAGGAACAAAATGATGGGGTTAATTTTGTCATAGAAATTATGGTTAGTGCTGTAGAAAGAAAAATTAGTACATGGTTTAAGTGAGATATCAAATATCTTCCTGTTATATTTCAACAGAAGCAGCCTGTCAGTTGATGTCTTTGTGTTCTACTGCAGCTTCTCAGAGTGGTCTGCAGAATAACTAGAGCACTAACAGTCTTACTTATGACAAAAGTATGGCACACCTCAAGCCATCTTTCTTGGAATAAACTGGTAACACTTAAAACATTTAATTTAACAAGGAACAACATGATGGGGTACATTTTGTCATAGAAATTATGGTTAGTGCTGTAGAAAGAAAAATTAGGACATGTTTCAAGTGTGAGCTCAAATATCTTCCTGTTATATTTCAACAGGAGCAGCCTGTCAAAAGATGTCTTTGTGTTTTACTGCAGCTTCCCAGAGTGGTGTAAATAATACCTAGAGCACTAACAGCCTTACTTATGACAAAAGTATGGCACACCTGAAGCCATCTTGATTGGAATAAACTAGTAACACTTAAAACATTTAATTTAAAGAGGAACAAAATGATGGGGTTCATTTTGTCATAGAAATTATGGTTAGTGCTGTAGAAAGAAAAATTAGGCCCTGTTTCACGTGTGATCCCAAATATCTTCCTGTTATATTTCAACAGGAGCAGCCTGTCAGTTGATGCCTTTGTGTTCTACTGCAGTTTCCCAGAGTGGTCTAAAGAATACCTAGAGCGCTAACAGTCTTATTTATGACACAATTAAGGCACACCTGAAGCCATCTTGATTGGAATAAACTGGTAACTCTTAAAACATTTAATTTAAAAAGGAACAAAATGAGGGGGTTCATTTTGTCATAGAAATTAAGGTTAGTGCTGTAGAAAGAAAAATTAGGATATGTTTCAAGTGTGATCTCAGATATCTTCCTGTTATATTTCAACAGGTGCAGCCTGTCAGTTGATGTCTTTGTGTTCTACTGCAGCTTCCCAGAGTATTCTAAAGAACAACTAGAGTGCTAACAGCCTTACTTATGACAAAAGTATGGCACACCTGAAGCCATCTTGATTGGAATAAACTAGAAACACTTAAAACATTTGATTTAAAAAGGAACACACTTATGGGGTTCATTTTGTCATTGAAATTATGGTTAGTGCTGTAGAAAGAAAAATTAGGACAAGTTTTAAGTGAGATATCAAATATCTTCCTGTTATATTTCAACAGGAGCAGCCTGTCAGTTGATGTCTTTGTGTTCTACTGCAGCTTCCCAGAGTGTTCTAAAGAACCACTAGAGCGCTAACAGCCTTACTTATGACAAACATATGGCACACCTGAAGCCATCTTCATTGGAATAAACTGGTAACACTTAAAACATTTAATTTAAAAAGGAACAACATGATGGGGTACATTTTATCATAGAAATTATGGTTAGTGCTGTAGAAAGAAAAATTAGGGTATGTTTCAAGTGTGACCTCAAATATTTTCGTGATATATTTCAAAAGGAGCAGCCTGTCAGTTGATGCCTTTGTGTTCTACTGCAGCTTCCCAGAGTATTCTAAAGAACAACTAGAGCGCTAACAGCCTTACTTATGACACAGGTATGCCGAACTTGAAGCCATCTTTATTGGAATAAACTGGTCACACATAAAACATTTGATTTAAAAAGGAACAAAATGATGGGGTTAATTTTGTCATAGAAATTATGGCTAGTGCTGTAGAAAGAAAAATTAGTACATGGTTTAAGTGAGATATCAAATATCTTCCTGTTATATTTCAACAGAAGCAGCCTGTCAGTTGATGTCTTTGTGTTCTACTGCAGCTTCTCAGAGTGGTCTGCAGAATAACTAGAGCACTAACAGTCTTACTTATGACAAAAGTATGGCACACCTCAAGCCATCTTTCTTGGAATAAACTGGTAACACTTAAAACATTTAATTTAACAAGGAACAACATGATGGGGTACATTTTGTCATAGAAATTATGGTTAGTGCTGTAGAAAGAAAAATTAGGACATGTTTCAAGTGTGAGCTCAAATATCTTCCTGTTATATTTCAACAGGAGCAGCCTGTCAAAAGATGTCTTTGTGTTTTACTGCAGCTTCCCAGAGTGGTGTAAATAATACCTAGAGCACTAACAGCCTTACTTATGACAAAAGTATGGCACACCTGAAGCCATCTTGATTGGAATAAACTAGTAACACTTAAAACATTTAATTTAAAGAGGAACAAAATGATGGGGTTCATTTTGTCATAGAAATTATGGTTAGTGCTGTAGAAAGAAAAATTAGGCCCTGTTTCACGTGTGATCCCAAATATCTTCCTGTTATATTTCAACAGGAGCAGCCTGTCAGTTGATGCCTTTGTGTTCTACTGCAGTTTCCCAGAGTGGTCTAAAGAATACCTAGAGCGCTAACAGTCTTATTTATGACACAATTAAGGCACACCTGAAGCCATCTTGATTGGAATAAACTGGAAACTCTTAAAACATTTAATTTAAATAGGAACAACATGAGGGGTTCATTTGTCATAGAAATTATGGTTAGTGCTGTAGAAAGATAAATTAGGACATATTTTAAGTGAGATCTCAAATATCTTCCTCTTATATTTCAACAGGAGCAGCCTGTCAGTTGATACCTTTGTGTTCTACTGCAGCTTCCCAGAGTGGTCTAAAGATCAACTAGAGAGCTAACAGTCTTACTTATGACAAAATTATGGCACACCTGAAGCCATCTTGATTGGAATAAACTGGTAACTCTTAAAACATTTAATTTAAAAAGGAACAAAATGAGGGGGTTCATTTTGTCATAGAAATTAAGGTTAGTGCTGTAGAAAGAAAAATTAGGATATGTTTCAAGTGTGATCTCAGATATCTTCCTGTTATATTTCAACAGGAGCAGCCTGTCAGTTGATGTCTTTGTGTTCTACTGCAGCTTCCCAGAGTATTCTAAAGAACAACTAGAGTGCTAACAGCCTTACTTATGACAAAAGTATGGCACACCTGAAGCCATCTTGATTGGAATAAACTAGAAACACTTAAAACATTTGATTTAAAAAGGAACACAATTATGGGGTTCATTTTGTCATTGAAATTATGGTTAGTGCTGTAGAAAGAAAAATTAGGACAAGTTTTAAGTGAGATATCAAATATCTTCCTGTTATATTTCAACAGGAGCAGCCTGTCAGTTGATGTCTTTGTGTTCTACTGCAGCTTCCCAGAGTGTTCTAAAGAACCACTAGAGCGCTAACAGCCTTACTTATGACAAACATATGGCACACCTGAAGCCATCTTCATTGGAATAAACTGGTAACACTTAAAACATTTAATTTAAAAAGGAACAACATGATGGGGTACATTTTGTCATAGAAATTATGGTTAGTGCTGTAGAAAGAAAAATTAGGGTATGTTTCAAGTGTGACCTCAAATATTTTCGTGATATATTTCAAAAGGAGCAGCCTGTCAGTTGATGCCTTTGTGTTCTACTGCAGCTTCCCAAAGTGTTCTACAGGACAACTAGAGCACTAACTGCCTTACTTATGACAAAAGTATGGCACACCTGAAGCCATCTTGATTGGAATAAACTGGTCACACATAAAACATTTGATTTAAAAAGGAACAAAATGATGGGGTTAATTTTGTCATAGAAATTATGGTTAGTGCTGTAGAAAGAAAAATTAGTACATGGTTTAAGTGAGATATCAAATACCTTCCTGTTATATTTCAACAGAAGCAGCCTGTCAGTTGATGTCTTTGTGTTCTACTGCAGCTTCTCAGAGTGGTCTGCAGAATAACTAGAGCACTAACAGTCTTACTTATGACACAATTATGGCACACCTGAAGCCATCTTGATTAGAATAAATTGGTAACACTTAAAACATTTAATTTAAAAAGGAACAAAATGATGGGGTTCATTTTGTCATAGAAATTATGGTTAGTGCTGTAGAAAGAAAAATTAGGACATGTTTCAAGTGTGATCTCAAACATCTTCCTATTATATTTCAACAGGAGCAGCCTGTCAGTTGATGCCTTTGTGTTCTACTGCAGCTTCCCAGAGTGTTCTAAAGAACAACTAGAGTGCTAACAGCCTTACTTATGACAAAAGTATGGCACACCTCAAGCCATCTTTCTTGGAATAAACTGGTAACACTTAAAACATTTAATTTAAAGAGGAACAAAATGATGGGGTTCATTTTGTCATAGAAATTTTGGTTAGTGCTGTAGAAAGAAAAATTAGGACCTGTTTCACGTGTGATCCCAAATATCTTCCTGTTATATTTCAACAGGAGCTGCCTGTCAGTTGATGCCTTTGTGTTCTACTGCAGTTTCCCAGAGTTGTCTAAAGAATACCTAGAGTGCTAACGGTCTTATTTATGACACAATTAAGGCACACCTGAAGCCATCTTGATTGGAATAAACTGGAACCTCTTAAACAATTTAATTTAAATAGCAACAAAATGAGGGGTTCATTTGTCATAGAAATTATGGTTAGTGCTGTAGAAAGATAAATTAGGACATGTTTTAAGTGAGATCTCAAATATCTTCCTCTTATATTTCAACAGGAGCAGCCTGTCAGTTGATGCCTTTGTGTTCCACTGCAGCTTCCCAGAGTGGTCTAAAGATCAACTAGAGAGCTAACAGTCTTACTTATGACAAAACTATGGCACACCTGAAGCCATCTTGATTGGAAAAAACTGGTAACTCTTAAAACATTTAATTTAAAAAGCAACAAAATGAGGGGGTTCATTTTGTCATAGAAATTAAGGTTAGTGCTGTAGAAAGAAAAATTAGGATATGTTTCAAGTGTGATCTCAGATATCTTCCTGTTATATTTCAACAGGAGCAGCCTGTCAGTTGATGTCTTTGTGTTCTACTGCAGCTTCCAAGAGTATTCTAAAGAACAACTAGAGCGCTAACAGCCTTACTTATGACAAAAGTATGGCACACCTGAAGCCATCTTGATTGGAATAAACTAGAAACACTTAAAACATTTGATTTAAAAAGGAACAAAATTATGGGGTTAATTTTGTCATAGAAATTATGGTTAGTGCTGTAGAAAGAAAAATTAGGACAAGTTTTAAGAGAGATATCAAATCTCTTCCTGTTATATTTCAACAGGAGCAGCCTGTCAGTTGATGTCTTTGTGTTCTACTTCAGCTTCCCAGAGTGTTATAAAGAACCACTAGAGTGCTAACAGCCTTACTTATGACAAACATATGCAACACCTGAAGCCATTTTCATTGGAATAAACTGGTAACACTTAAAACATTTAATTTAAAAAGGAACAACATGATGGGGTACATTTTGTCATAGAAATTATGGTTAGTGCTGTAGAAAGAAAAATTAGGGTATGTTTCAAGTGTGACCTCAAATATTTTCGTGATATATTTCAAAAGGAGCAGCCTGTCAGTTGATGCCTTTGTGTTCTACTGCAGCTTCCCAAAGTGTTCTACAGGACAACTAGAGCACTAACTGCCTTACTTATGACAAAAGTATGGCACACCTGAAGCCATCTTGATTGGAATAAACTGGTAACATTTAAAACATTTAATTTAAAAAAGGAACAAAATGATGGGGTCAATTTTGTGATAGAAATGATGGTTAGGGCTATAGAAAGAAAAATTACGACGTGTTTGAAGTGTGATCTCAAATATCTTCTTGTTATATTTCAACAGGAGCAGCCTGCCAGTTGATGCCTTTGTGTTCTACTGCAGATTCCCAGAGTAGTCTAAAGAACAACTAGAGCGCTAACAGTCTTACTTATGACACAATTATGGCACACCTGAAGCCATCTTGATTGGAATAAACTGGTAAATCTTAAAACATTTAATTTAAAAAAGAACAAAATGAGGGCGTTCATTTTGTCATAGAAATTAATGTTAGTGCTGTAGAAAGAAAAATGAGGACATGTTTTAAGTGAGAGCTCAAATATCTTCCTGTTATATTTCAACAGGAGCAGCCTGTCAGTTGATGCCTTTTTGTTCTACTGCAGCTTCCCAGAGTGTTCTAAAGAACAACTAGAGCGCTAACAGCCTTACTTATGACAAAAGTATGGCACACCTGAAGCCATCTTGATTGGAATAAACTGGTAACACTTAAAACATTTAATTTAAAAAGGAAAAAAATGATGGGGTTCATTTTGTCATAGAAACTATGGTTAGAGTTGTAGAAAGAAAAATTAGGACATGTTTCAAGTGTGATCTCAAACATCTTCCTATTATTTTTCAACAGGAACAGCCTGTCAGTTGATGCCTTTGTGTTCTACTGCAGCTTCCCAGAGTGTTCTAAAGAACAACTAGAGCGCTAACAGCCTTACTTATGACAAAAGTATGGCACACCTCAAGCCATCTTCGTTGGAATAAACTGTTAACACTTAAAACATTTAATTTAAAGAGGAACAAAATGATGGGGTTCATTTTGTCATAGAAATTATGGTTAGTGCTGTAGAAAGAAAAATTAGGACCTGTTTCACCTGTGATCCCAAATAGCTTCCTGTTATATTTCAACAGGAGCAGCCTGTCAGTTGATGCCTTTGTGTTCTACTGCAGTTTCCCAGAGTGGTCTAAAGAATACCTAGAGTGCTAACAGTCTTATGTTTGACACAATTAAGGCACACCTGGAGCCATCTTGATTGGAATAAACTGGAAACTCTTAAAACATTTATTTTAAATAGGAACAAAATGAGGGGGTTCATTTTGTCTTAGAAATTATGGTTTGTGCTGTAGAAAGAAAAATTAGGACATGTTTTAAGTGAGATCTCAAATATCTTCCTCTTATATTTCAACAGGAGCAGCCTGTCAATTGATGTCTTTGTGTTCTACTGCAGCTTCCCAGAGTGGTCTAAAGATCAACTAGAGAGCTAACAGTCTTACTTATGACAAAATTATGGCATACCTGAAGCCATCTTGATTGGAATAAACTGGTAACTCTTAAAACATTTAATTTAAAAAGGAACAAAATGCAGGGGTTCATTTTGTCTTAGAAATTATGGTTTGTGCTGTAGAAAGAAAAATTAGGACATGTTTCAAGTGTGATCTCAAATCTCTTCCTATTATATTTCAACAGGAGCAGCCTGTCAGTTGATGCCTTTGTGTTCTACTCCAGCTTCCCAGAGTGTACTAAAGAGCAACTAGAGCACTAACTGCCTTACTTATGACAAAAGTATGGCACACCTGAAGCCATCTTGATTGGAATAAACTAGTAACACATAAAACATTTGATTTAAAAAGGAACAAAATGATGGGGTTCATTTTGTCATAGAAATTATGGTTAGTGCTGTAGAAAGAAAAATTAGTACAAGTTTTAAGTGAGATATCAAATATCTTCCTGTTATATTTCAACAGGATTATCCTGTCAGTTGATGTCTTTGTGTTCTACTGCAGCTTCCCAGAGTGGTCTAAAGATCAACTAGAGAGCTAACAGTCTTACGTATGACAAAATTATGGCACACCTGAAACCATCTTGATTGGAATAAACTGGTAACACTTAAAACATTTAATTTAAAAAGGAAAAGAATGATGTGGTTCATTTTGTCATAGAAATTATGGTTTGTGCTGTAGAAAGAAAAATTAGGACATGTTTTAAGTGTGATCTCAAATATCTTCCTGTTATATTTCAACAGAAGCAGCCTGCCAGTTGATGCCTTTGTGTTCTACTGCAGCTTCCCAGAATGTTCTAAAGAACAACTAGAGCGCTAACAGCCTTACTTATGACAAAAGTATGGCACACCTGAAGCCATCTTGATTGGAATAAATTGATAACACTTAAAACATTTAATTTAAAAAGGAACAAAATGATGGAGTTCATTTGTCATAGAAATTTTGGTAGTGTTGTAGAAAGAAAAATTAGGACATGTTTCAAGTGTGATCTCAAATATCTTCCTATTCTATTTCAACAGGATCAGCCTGTCAGTTGATGCCTTTGTGTTCTACTGCAGCTTCCCAGAGTGGTCTAAAGAACAACCAGAGGGCTAACAGCCTTACTTATGACTAAAGTATGGCACACCTGAAGCCATCTTGATTGGAATGAACTGGTAATACTTAAAACATTTGATTTAAAAAGGAACAAAATGATGGGGTTCATTTTGTCATAGCAATTATGGTTAGTGCTGTAAAAAGAAAAATTAGGACATGTTTTAATTGAGAGATCAAATATCTTCCTGTTATATTTCAACAGGAGCAGCCTGTCAGTTGATGCCTTTGTGTTCTACTGCAGCTTCCCAGAGTGTTCTAAAGAACAACTAGAGCTCTAACAGCCTTACTTATGACAAAAGTATGGCACACCTGAAGCCATCTTGATTGGAATAAATTGGTAACACTTAAAACATTTAATTTAAAAAGGAACAAAATGAGGGCGTTAATTTTGTCATAGAAATTATTGTTAGTGCTGTAGAAAGAAAAAGTAGGACATGTTTTAAGTGAGAGCTCAAATATCTTCCTGTTATCTTTCAACAGGAGCAGCCTGTCAGTTGATGCCTTTGTGTTCTACTGCAGCTTCCCATAGTGTTCTAAAGAACAACTAGAGCACTAACAGCCTTACCTATGACAAAGGTATGCCACACTTGAAGCCATCTTGATTGGAATAAACTGGTCACACTTAAAACATTTGATTTAAAAAGGAACAAAATAATGGGGTTAATTTTGTCATAGAAATTATGGTAAGTGCTGTAGAAAGAAAAATTAGGACATGTTTTAAGTGAGATATCAAATATCTTCCTGTTATATTTCAACAGGAGCAGCCTGTCATTTGATGCCTTCGTGTTCTACTGCAGCTTTCCAGAGTGGTCTAAAGAATAACTAGAGCACTAACAGTCTTACTTATGACACAATTATGGCACACCTCAAGCCATCTTGATTGGAATAAACTGGTAACACTTAAAACATTTAATTTAAAAAGGAACAAAATGAGGGGGTTCATTTTGTCATAAAAATTATGGTTAGTGCTGTAGAAAGAAAAATTAGGACATGTTTCAAGTGAGAGCTCAAATATATTCCTGTTACATTTCAACAGGAGCAGCCTGTCAGTTGATGCCTTTGTGTTCTACTGCAGCTTCCCAGAGTGGTCTAAAGAACAACTAGAGCGCTAACAGCCTTACTTATGACAAAAGTATGGCACACCTGAAACCATCTTGATTGAAATAAACTGGTAACACTTAAAACATTTAATTTAAAAAGGAAAAGAATGATGTGGTTCATTTTGTCATAGAAATTATGGTTAGTGCTGTAGAAAGAAAAATTAGGACATGTTTCAAGTGTGATCTCAAATATCTTCCTGTTATATTTCAACGGGAGCAGCCTGTCAGTTGATGCCTTTGTGCTCTACTGCTGCCAGAGTGTTCTAAAGAACAACTAGAGCGCTAACAGCCTTACTTATGACAAAAGTATGGCACACCTGAAGCCATCTTGATTGGAATAAACTGGTAACACTTAAAACATTTAATTTAAAAAGGAAAAGAATGTTGGGGTTCATTTTGTCATAGAAATTATGGTTAGTGCTGTAGAAAAAAAAATTAGGAAATGTTTCAAGTGTGATGTCAAACATCTTTCTGTTATATTTGAACAGGAGCAGCCAGTCAGTTGATGCCTTTGTGTTCTACTGCAGCTTCCCAGAGTGGTCTAAAGAACAACCAGACGGCTAACAGCCTTACTTATGACTAAAGTATGGCACACCTGAAGCCATCTTGATTGGAATAAACTGGTAACACTTAAAACATTTGATTTAAAAAGGAACAAAATGATGGGGCTCATTTTGTCATAGAAATTATGGTTAGTGCTGTAGAAAGAAAAATTAGGACATGTTTTATTTGAGATATCAAATATCGTCCTGTTATATTTAAACATGAGCAGCCTGTCAATTGATGTCTTTGTGTTCTACTGCAGCTTCCCAGAGTGGTCTAAAGAATAACTAGAGCACTAACAGTCTTACTTATGACACAATTATGGCACACCTGAAGCCATCTTGATTGGAATAAACTGGTAACTCTTAAAACATTTAATTTAAAAAGGAACAAAATGAGGGGGTTCGTTTTGTCATAGACATTATTGTTAGTGCTGTAGAAAGAAAAATTAGGACATGTTTTAAGTGAGAGCTCAAATAGCTTCCTGTTATATTTCAACAGGAGCAGCCTGTCAGTTGATGCCTTTGTGCTCTACTGCTGCTTCCCAGAGTGTTCTAAAGAACAATGAGAGCGCTAACAGCCTTACTTATGACAAAGTTATGGCACACCTGAAGCCATCTTGATTGGAATAAATTGGTAACACTTAAAACATTTAATTTAAAAAGGAACAAAATGAGGGGGTTCATTTTGTCATAGAAATTATGGTTAGTGCTGTAGAAAGAAAAATTTGTACATGTTTTAAGTGAGATATCAAATATCTTCCTGTTATATTTCAACAGGATTATCCTGTCAGTTGATGTCTTTGTGTTCTACTGCAGCTTCCCAGAGTGGTCTAAAGATCAACTAGAGAGCTAACAGTCTTACTTATGACAAAATTATGGCACACCTGAAGCCATCTTGATTGGAATAAACTGGTAACACTTAAAACATTTAATTTAAAAAGGAAAAGAATGATGTGGTTCATTTTGTCATAGAAATTATGGTTTGTGCTGTAGAAAGAAAAATTAGGACATGTTTTAAGTGTGATCTCAAATATCTTCCTGTTATATTTCAACAGGAGCAGCCTGTCAGTTGATGCCTTTGTGTTCTACTGCAGCTTCCCAGAGTGGTCTAAAGAACAACCAGAGGGCTAACAGCCTTACTTATGACTAAAGTATGGCACACCTGAAGCCATCTTGATTGGAATGAACTGGTAACACTTAAAACATTTGATTTAAAAAGGAACAAAATGATGGGGTTCATTTTGTCATAGCAATTATGGTTAGTGCTGTAGAAAGAAAAATTAGGACATGTTTTAATTGAGAGATCAAATATCTTCCTGTTATATTTCAACAGGAGCAGACTGTCAGTTGATGCCTTTGTGTTCTACTGCAGCTTCCCAGAGTGTTCTAAAGAACAACTAGAGCTCTAACAGCCTTACTTATGACAAAAGTATGGCACACCTGAAGCCATCTTGATTGGAATAAACTGGTCACACTTAAAACATTTGATTTAAAAAGGAACAAAATAATGGGGTTAATTTTGTCATAGAAATTATGGTAAGTAATGTAGAAAGAAAAATTAGGACATGTTTTAAGTGAGATATCAAATATCTTCCTGTTATATTTCAACAGGAGCAGCCTGTCATTTGATGCCTTCGTGTTCTACTGCAGCTTTCCAGAGTGGTCTAAAGAATAACTAGAGCACTAACAGTCTTACTTATGACACAATTATGGCACACCTCAAGCCATCTTGATTGGAATAAACTGGTAACACTTAAAACATTTAATTTAAAAAGGAACAAAATGAGGGGGTTCATTTTGTCATAAAAATTATGGTTAGTGCTGTAGAAAGAAAAATTAGGACATGTTTCAAGTGAGAGCTCAAATATATTCCTGTTACATTTCAACAGGAGCAGCCTGTCAGTTGATGCCTTTGTGTTCTACTGCAGCTTCCCAGAGTGGTCTAAAGAACAACTAGAGCGCTAACAGCCTTACTTATGACAAAAGTATGGCACACCTGAAACCATCTTGATTGGAATAAACTGGTAACACTTAAAACATTTAATTTAAAAAGGAAAAGAATGATGTGGTTCATTTTGTCATAGAAATTATGGTTAGTGCTGTAGAAAGAAAAATTAGGACATGTTTCAAGTGTGATCTCAAATATCTTCCTGTTATATTTCAACGGGAGCAGCCTGTCAGTTGATGCCTTTGTGCTCTACTGCTGCCAGAGTGATCTAAAGAACAACTAGAGCGCTAACAGCCTTACTTATGACAAAAGTATGGCACACCTGAAGCCATCTTGATTGGAATAAACTGGTAACACTTAAAACATTTAATTTAAAAAGGAAAAGAATGTTGGGGTTCATTTTGTCATAGAAATTATGGTTAGTGCTGTAGAAAAAAAAATTAGGAAATGTTTCAAGTGTGATGTCAAACATCTTTCTGTTATATTTCAACAGGAGCAGCCAGTCAGTTGATGCCTTTGTGTTCTACTGCAGCTTCCCAGAGTGGTCTAAAGAACAACCAGACGGCTAACAGCCTTACTTATGTCTAAAGTATGGCACACCTGAAGCCATCTTGATTGGAATAAACTGGTAACACTTAAAACATTTGATTTAAAAAGGCACAAAATGATGGGGCTCATTTTGTCATAGAAATTATGGTTAGTGCTGTAGAAAGAAAAATTAGGACATGTTTTATTTGAGATATCAAATATCGTCCTGTTATATTTAAACATGAGCAGCCTGTCAGTTGATGTCTTTGTGTTCTACTGCAGCTTCCCAGAGTGGTCTAAAGAATAACTAGAGCACTAACAGTCTTACTTATGACACAATTATGGCACACCTGAAGCCATCTTGATTGGAATAAACTGGTAACTCTTAAAACATTTAATTTAAAAAGGAACAAAATGAGGGGGTTCGTTTTGTCATAGAAATTATTGTTAGTGCTGTAGAAAGAAAAATTAGGACATGTTTTAAGTGAGAGCTCAAATAGCTTCCTGTTATATTTCAACAGGAGCAGCCTGTCAGTTGATGCCTTTGTGCTCTACTGCTGCTTCCCAGAGTGTTCTAAAGAACAATGAGAGCGCTAAGAGCCTTACTTATGACAAAGTTATGGCACACCTGAAGCCATCTTGATTGGAATAAATTGGTAACACTTAAAACATTTAATTTAAAAAGGAACAAAATGAGGGGGTTCATTTTGTCATAGAAATTATGGTTAGGGCTGTAGAAAGAAAAATTAGTACAAGTTTTAAGTGAGATATCAAATATCTTCCTGTTATATTTCAACAGGATTATCCTGTCAGTTGATGTCTTTGTGTTCTACTGCAGCTTCCCAGAGTGGTCTAAAGATCAACTAGAGAGCTAACAGTCTTACTTATGACAAAATTATGGCACACCTGAAGCCATCTTGATTGGAATAAACTGGTAACACTTAAAACATTTAATTTAAAAAGGAAAAGAATGATGTGGTTCATTTTGTCATAGAAATTATGGTTTGTGCTGTAGAAAGAAAAATTAGGACATGTTTTAAGTGTGATCTCAAATATCTTCCTGTTATATTTCAACAGGAGCAGCCTGTCAGTTGATGCCTTTGTGTTCTACTGCAGCTTCCCAGAATGTTCTAAAGAACAACTAGAGCGCTAACAGCCTTACTTATGACAAAAGTATGGCACACCTGAAGCCATCTTGATTGGAATAAATTGATAATACTTAAAACATTTAATTTAAAAAGGAACAAAATGATGGAGTTCATTTGTCATAGAAATTATGGTTAGTGCTGTAGAAAGAAAAATTAGGACATGTTTCAAGTGTGATCTCAAATATCTTCCTATTATATTTCAACAGGATCAGCCTGTCAGTTGATGCCTTTGTGTGCTACTGCAGCTTCCCAGAGTGGTCTAAAGAACAACCAGAGGGCTAACAGCCTTACTTATGACTAAAGTATGGCACACCTGAAGCCATCTTGATTGGAATAAACTGGTAACACTTAAAACATTTAATTTAAAAAGGAACAAAATGAGGGCGTTAATTTTGTCATAGAAATTATTGTTAGTGCTGTAGAAAGAAAAAGTAGGACATGTTTTAAGTGAGAGCTCAAATATCTTCCTGTTATCTTTCAACAGGAGCAGCCTGTCAGTTGATGTCTTTGTGTTCTACTGCAGCTTCCCATAGTGTTCTAAAGAACAACTAGAGCACTAACAGCCTTACCTATGACAAAGGTATGCCACACTTGAAGCCATCTTGATTGGAATAAACTGGTCACACTTAAAACATTTGATTTAAAAAGGAACAAAATAATGGGGTTAATTTTGTCATAGAAATTATGGTAAGTGCTGTAGAAAGAAAAATTAGGACATGTTTTAAGTGAGATATCAAATATCTTCCTGTTATATTTCAACAGGAGCAGCCTGTCAGTTGATGCCTTTGTGTTCTACTGCAGCTTCCCAGAGTGGTCTAAAGAACAACTAGAGCGCTAACAGCCTTACTTATGTCAAAAGTATGGCACACCTGAAACCATCTTGATTGGAATAAACTGGTAACACTTAAAACATTTAATTTAAAAAGGAAAAGAATGATGTGGTTCATTTTGTCATAGAAATTATGGTTAGTGCTGTAGAAAGAAAAATTAGGACATGTTTCAAGTGTGATCTCAAATATCTTCCTGTTATATTTCAACGGGAGCAGCCTGTCAGTTGATGCCTTTGTGCTCTACTGCTGCCAGAGTGTTCTAAAGAACAACTAGAGCGCTAACAGCCTTACTTATGACAAAAGTATGGCACACCTGAAGCCATCTTGATTGGAATAAACTGGTAACACTTAAAACATTTAATTTAAAAAGGAAAAGAATGTTGGGGTTCATTTTGTCATAGAAATTATGGTTAGTGCTGTAGAAAAAAAAATTAGGAAATGTTTCAAGTGTGATGTCAAACATCTTTCTGTTATATTTCAACAGGAGCAGCCAGTCAGTTGATGCCTTTGTGTTCTACTGCACCTTCCCAGAGTGGTCTAAAGAACAACCAGATGGCTAACAGCCTTACTTATGACTAAAGTATGGCACACCTGAAGCCATCTTGATTGGAATAAACTGGTAACACTTAAAACATTTGATTTAAAAAGGAACAAAATGATGGGGCTCATTTTGTCATAGAAATTGTGGTTAGTGCTGTAGAAAGAAAAATTAGGACATGTTTTATTTGAGATATCAAATATCGTCCTGTTATATTTAAACATGAGCAGCCTGTCAGTTGATGTCTTTGTGTTCTACTGCAGCTTCCCAGAGTGGTCTAAAGAATAACTAGAGCACTAACAGTCTTACTTATGACACAATTATGGCACACCTGAAGCCATCTTGATTGGAATAAACTGGTAACTCTTAAAACATTTAATTTAAAAAGGAACAAAATGAGGGGGTTCGTTTTGTCATAGAAATTATTCTTAGTGCTGTAGAAAGAAAAATTAGGACATGTTTTAAGTGAGAGCTCAAATAGCTTCCTGTTATATTTCAACAGGAGCAGCCTGTCAGTTGATGCCTTTGTGCTCTACTGCTGCTTCCAAGAGTGTTCTAAAGAACAATGAGAGCGCTAACAGCCTTACTTATGACAAAGTTATGGCACACCTGAAGCCATCTTGATTGGAATAAACTGGTAACTCTTAAAACATTTAATTTAAAAAGGAACAAAATGAGGGGGTTCATTTTGTCATAGAAATTATTGTTAGTGCTGTAGAAAGAAATATTAGGACATGTTTTAAGTGAGAGCTCAGATAGCTTCCTGTTATATTTCAACAGGAGCAGCCTGTGAGTTGATTCCTTTGTGCTCTACTGCTGCTTCCCAGAGTGTTCTAAAGAACAATGAGAGTGCTAACAGCCTTACTTATGACAAAGTTATGGCACACCTGAAGCCATCTTGATTGGAGTAAATTGGTAACACTTAAAACATTTAATTTAAAAAGGAACAAAATGATGGGGTTCATTTTGTCATAGAAATTATGGTTAGTGCTGTAGAAAGAAAAAATAGGACATGTTTCAAGTGTTTTCTCCAACATCTTCCTATTATATTTCAACAGGAGCAGCCTGTCAGTTGATGCCTTTGTGTTCTACTGCAGATACCCAGAGTGGTCTAAATAAGAACCAGAGGGGTAACAGCCTTACTTATGACAAACGTTTGGCACACCTGAAGCCATGTTGATTGGAATAAACTGGTAACACTTAAAACATTTGATTTAAAAAGGAACAAAATGATGGGGTTAATTTTGTCATAGAAATTATGGTTAGTGCTGTAGAAAGATAAATTAGGACATGTTTTAAGTGAGATCTCAAATATCTTCCTGGTTTATTTCAACATGAGCAGCCTGTCAGTTGATGTCTTTGTGTTCTACTGCAGCTTCCCAGAGTGGTCTAAAGAATACCTAGAGCGCTAACAGTCTTATTTATGACACAATTAAGGCACAGCTGAAGCCATCCTGATTGGAATAAACTGGTAACTCTTAAAACATTTAATTTAAAAAGGAACAACATGAGGGCGTTAATTTTGTCATAGAAATTATCGTTACTGCTGCTGAAAGAAAAATTAGAACATGTTTAAAGTGAGAGTTCAAATATCTTCCTGTTATATTTCAACAGGAGCAGCCTGTCAGTTGATGCCTTTGTGTTCTACTGCAGCTTCCCAGCGCGTTCTAAAGAACAACTAGAGAGCTAACAGACTTACTTATGACAAAAGTATGGCACACCTGAAGCCATCTTGATTGGAATAAACTGGTAACTCTTTAAACATTTAATTTAAAAAGGAAAAGCATGATGGGGTACATTTTGTCATAGAAATTATGGTTAGTGCTGTAGAAAGAAAAATTAGGACATGTTTCAAGTGTGATCTCAAATATCTTCCTGTTATATTTCAACAGGAGCAAACTGTCAGTTGATGCCTTTGTGCTCCACTGTTGCTTCCCAGAGTGTTCTAAAGAACAACTAGAGCGCTAACAGCCTTACTTATGACAAAGGTATGGCACACCTGAAGTCATCTTGATTGGAATAAACTGGTGACACTTAAAACATTTAATTTAAAAAGGAAAAGAATGATGCGGTTCATTTTGTCATAGAAATTATGGTTAGTGCTGTAGAAAGAAAAATTAGGACTTGTTTCAAGTGTGATCTCAAACATCTTCCTATTATATTTCAAAAGGAGCAGCCTGTCAGTTGATGCCTTTGTGTTCTACTGCAGCTTCCCAGAGTGGTCTAAAGAACAACCAGAGGGCTAACAGCCTTACTTATGACTAAAGTATGGCACACCTGAAGCCATCTTGATTGGAATAAACTGGTAACACTTAAAAGATTTATTTTAAAAAGGAAAATAATGAAGGGGTTCATTTAGTTATAGAAATTATGGTTAGTGCTGTAGAAAGAAAAATGAGGATATGTTTCAAGTGAGATCTGTAATATCTTCCTGTTATATTTCAACGGGAGCAGCCTGTCAGTTGATGCCCTTGTGCTCCACTGTTGCTTCCCAGAGTGTTCTAAAGAACAACTAGAGCGCTAAAAGCCTTACTTATGACAAAGGTATGGCACACCTGAAGTCATCTTGATTGGAATAGATTGGTAACACTTAAAACATTTAATTTAAAAAGGAACAAAATGATGGGGTTCATTTTGTCATAGAAATTATGGTTAGTGCTATAGAAAGAAAAATTAGGAAATGTTTCAAGTGTGATCTCAAACATCTTCCTATTATATTTCAACAGGAGCAGCCTGTCAGTTGATGCCTATGTGTTCTACTGCAGCTTCCCAGAGTGTTCTAAAAAATAACTAGAGCGCTAACAGTCTTACTTATGACAAAAGTATGGCACACCTGAAGCCATCTTGATTGGAATAAACTGGTAACACTTAAAACATTTAATTTAAAAAGGAAAAGAATGATGCGGTTCATTTTGTCATAGAAATGATGGTTAGTGCTGTAGAAAGAAAAATTAGGACTTGTTTCAAGTGTGATCTCAAACATCTTCCTATTATATTTCAAATGGAGCAGCCTGTCAGTTGATGCCTTTGTGTTCTTCTGCAGCTTCCCAGAGTGGTCTAAAGAACAACCAGAGGGCTAACAGCCTTACTTATGACTAAAGTATGGCACACCTGAAGCCATCTTGATTGGAATAAACTGGTAACACTTAAAAGATTTATTTTAAAAAGGAAAATAATGATGGGGTTCATTTAGTTATAGAAATTATGGTTCGTGCTGTAGAAAGAAAAATTAGGACATGTTTCAAGTGAGATCTCTAATATCTTCTTGTTATATTTCAACAGGAGCAGTCTGTCAGTTGATGCCTTTGTGTACTACTGCAGCTTCCCAGAGTGGTCTAAAGAATAACTAGAGCACTAACAGTCTTACTTATGACACAATTATGGCACACCTGAAGCCATCTTGATTGGAATAAACTGGTAACTCTTAAAACATTTAATTTACAAAGGAACAAAATGAGGGTGTTCATTTTGTCATAGAAATTATTGTTAGTGCTGTAGAAAGAAAAATTAGGACATGTTTTAAGTGAGAGCTCAAATAGCTTCCTGTTATATTTCAAAAGGAGCAGCCTGTCAGTTGATGACTTTGTGCTCTACTGCTGCTTCCCAGAGTTTTCTAAAGAACAACGAGAGCGCTAACAGCCTTACTTATGACAAAGTTATGGCACACCTGAAGCCATCTTGATTGGAATAAATTGGTAACACTTAAAACATTTAATTTAAAAAAGAACAAAATGATGGGGTTCATTTTGTCATGGAAATTATGGTTAGTGCTGTAGAAAGAAAAATTAGGACATATTTCAAGTGTGATCTCCAACATCTTCCTATTATATTTCAACAGGAGCAGCCTGTCAGGTGATGACTTTGTGTTCTACTGCAGCTTCCCAGAGTGGTCTAAAGAACAGCCAGAGGGCTAACAGCCTTACTTATGACAAAAGTATGGCACACCTGAAGCCATGTTGATTGGAATAAACTGGTAACACTTAAAACATTTGATTTAAAAAGGAACAACATGATGGGGTTAATTTTGTCATAGAAATTATGTTTAGTGCTGTAGAAAGAAAAATTAGGACATGTTTCAAGTGTGATCTCAAACATCTTCCTATAATATTTCAACAGGATCAGCCTGTCAGTTGATGCCTTTGTGTTCTACTGCAGCTTCCCAGGGTGGTCTAAAGAACAACCTGAGGGCTAACAGCCTTAATAATGACTAAAGTATGGCACACCAGAAGCCATCTTGATTGGAATGAACTGGTAACACTTAAAACATTTGATTTAAAAAGGAACAAAATGATGGGGTTCATTTTGTCATAGAAATTATGGCTAGTGCTGTAAAAAGAAAAATTAGGACATGTTTTAATTGAGATATCAAATATCTTCCTGATATATTTCAACAGGAGCAGCCTGTCAGTTGATGTCTTTCTGTTCTACTGCAGCTTCCCAGAGTGGTTTAAAGAATAACTATAGCACTAACAGTCTTACTTATGACACAATTATGGCACACCTGAAGCCATCTCGATTGGAATAAACTGGTAACTCTTAAAACATTTAATTTAAAAAGGAACAAAATGATGGGGTTCATTTTGTCATAGAAATTATGGTTAGTGCTGTAGAAAGAAAAATTAGGACATGTTTCAAGTAAGAGCTCAAATATCTTCCTGTTATATTTCAACAGGAGCAGCCTGTCAGTTGATGCCTTTTTGTTCTACTGCAGCTTCCCAGAGTGGTCTAAAGAACAACCAGAGGGCTAACAGCCTTACTTATGACAAAAGTATGGCACACCTGAAGCCATGTTGATTGGAATAAACTGGTAACACTTAAAACATTTGATTTAAAAGGAACAAAATGATAGGGTTAATTTTGTCATATAAATTATGGTTAGTGCTGTAGAAAGATAAATTAGGACATGTTTTAAGTGAGATCTCAAATATCGTCCTGTTATATTTCAACAGGAGCAGCCTGTCAGTAGATGTCTTTGTGTTCTACTGCAGCTTCCCAGCGTGTTCTAAAGAACAACTAGAGCGCTAACAGCCTTACTTATGACAAAAGTATGGCTCCCCTGAAGCCATCTAGATTGGAATATACTGGTAACACTTAAAACATTTAATTTAATAAGGAAAAGAATGATGGGGTCCATTTTGTCATAGAAATTATGGTTAGTGCTGTAGAAAGAAAAATTAGGACATGTTTCAAGTGTGATCTCAAATATCTTCCTTTTATATTTCAACAGGAGCCACCTGTCAGTTGATGCCTTTGTGTTCTACTGCAATTTCCCAGAGTGGTCTAAAGATTACCTAGAGCGCTAACAGTCTTATTTATGACAGAATTTAGGCACACCTGATGCCATCTTGATTGGAATAAACTGGTAACTCTTTAAACATTTAATTTAAAAAGAAAAAGAATGATGGGGTTCATTTTGTCATATAAATTATGGTTAGTGCTGTAGAAAGAAAAATTAGGACATGTTTCAAGTGTGATCTCAAATATCTTTCTGTTATATTTCAACGGGAGCAAACTGTCCGTTGATGCCTTTGTGCTCTACTGTTGCTTCTCAGAGTGTTCTAAAGAACAACTAGAGCGCTAACAGCCTTTCTTATGACAAAGGTATGGCACACCTGAAGCCATCTTGATTGGAATAAATTGGTAACACTTAAAACATTTAATTTAAAAAGGAACAAAATTATGGGGTTCATTTTGTCATAGAAATTATGGTTAGTGCTGTAGAAAGAAAAATTAGGACATGTTTCAAGTGTGATCTCAAACATCTTCCTATTATATTTCAACAGGATCAGCCTGTAGTTGATGCCTTTGTGTTCTACTGCAGCTTCCCAGGGTGGTCTAAAGAACAACCTGAGGGCTAACAGCCTTAATAATGACTAAAGTATGGCACACCAGAAGCCATCTTGATTGGAATGAACTGGTAACACTTAAAACATTTGATTTAAAAAGGAACAAAATGATGGGGTTCATTTTGTCATAGAAATTATGGTTAGTGCTGTAAAAAGAAAAATTAGGACATGTTTTAATTGAGATATCAAATATCTTCCTGATATATTTCAACAGGAGCAGCCTGTCAGTTGATGTCTTTCTGTTCTACTGCAGCTTCCCAGAGTGGTCTAAAGAATAACTATAGCACTAACAGTCTTACTTATGACACAATTATGGCACACCTGAAGCCATCTCGATTGGAATAAACTGGTAACTCTTAAAACATTTAATTTAAAAAGGAACAAAATGATGGGGTTCATTTTGTCATAGAAATTATGGTTAGTGCTGTAGAAAGAAAAATTAGGACATGTTTCAAGTAAGATCTCAAATATCTTCCTGTTATATTTCAATAGGAGCAGCCTGTCAGTTGATGCCTTTGTGTTCTACTGCAGCTTCCCAGAGTGGTCTAAAGAACAACCAGAGGGCTAACAGCCTTACTTATGACTAAAGTATGGCACACCTGAAGCCATCTAGATTGGAATAAACTTGTAACACTTAAAACATTTAATTTAATAAGGAATAGAATGATGGGGTTCATTTTGTCATAGAAATTATGGTTAGGGCTGTAGAAAGAAAAATTAGGACATGTTTCAAGTGTGGTCTCAAACATCTTTCTATTATATTTCAACAGGAGCAGCCTGTCAGTTGATGTCTTTGTGTTCTACTGAAGCTTCCCAGAGTGGTCTAAAGAATACCTAGAGCGCTAACAGTCTTATTTATGACACAATTAAGGCACAGCTTAAGCCATCTTGATTGGAATCAACTGGAAACTCTTAAAACATTTAATTTCAATAGGAACAAAATGAGGAGGTTCATTTTGTCATGGAAATTATTTTTAGTGCTGTAGAAAGAAAAATTAGGACATGTTTCAAGTGAGATCTCAAATATCTTCTAATATATTTAAACAGGAGCAGACTGTCAGTTGATTACTTTGTGTTCTACTGCAGCTTCCCAGAGTGGTCTAAAGAATAATTAGAGCACTAACAATCTTACTTATGACACAATTATGGCACACCTGAAGCCATCTTGATTGGAATAAACTGGTAACTCTTAAAACATTTAATTTAAAAAGGAACAAAATGAGGGCGTTCATTTTGTCATAGAAATTATTGTTAGTGCTGTAGAAAGAAAAATTAGGACATGTTTTAAGTGAGAGCTCAAATATATTCCTGTTATATTTCAACAGGATCAGCCTGTCAGTTGATGCCTTTGTGTTCTACTGCAGCTTCCCAGAGTGGTCTAAAGAAAAACCAGTGGGCTAACAGCCTTACTTATGACTAAAGTATGGCACACCAGAAGCCATCTTGATTGGAATGAACTGGTAACACTTAAAACATTTGATTTAAAAAGGAACAAAATGATGGGGTTCATTTTGTCATAGAAATTATGGTTAGTGCTGTAAAAAGAAAAATTAGGACATGTTTTAATTGAGATATCAAATATCTTCCTGATATATTTAAACAGGAGCAGCCTGTCAGTTGATGTCTTTGTGTTCTACTGCAGCTTCCCAGAGTGGTCTAAAGAATAACTAGAGCACTAACAGTCTTACTTATGACACAATTATGGCACACCTGAAGCCATCTTGATTGGAATAAACTGGTAACTCTTAAAACATTTAATTTACAAAGGAACAAAATGAGGGTGTTCATTTTGTCATAGAAATTATTGTTAGTGCTATAGAAAGAAAAATTAGGACATGTTTTAAGTGAGAGCTCAAATAGCTTCCTGTTATATTTCAAAAGGAGCAGCCTGTCAGTTGATGACTTTGTGCTCTACTGCTGCTTCCCAGAGTTTTCTAAAGAACAACGAGAGCGCTAACAGCCTTACTTATGACAAAGTTATGGCACACCTGAAGCCATCTTGATTGGAATAAATTGGTAACACTTAAAACATTTAATTTAAAAAAGAACAAAATGATGGGGTTCATTTTGTCATGGAAATTATGGTTAGTGCTGTAGAAAGAAAAAATAGGACATATTTCAAGTGTGATCTCCAACATCTTCCTATTATATTTCAACAGGAGCAGCCTGTCAGGTGATACCTTTGTGTTCTACTTCAGCTTCCCAGAGTGGTCTAAAGAACAACCAGAGGGCTAACAGCCTTACTTATGACAAAGGTATGGCACACCTGAAGCCATGTTGATTGGAATAAACTGGTAACACTTAAAACATTTGATTTAAAAAGGAACAACATGATGGGGTTAATTTTGTCATAGAAATTATGGTTAGTGCTGTAGAAAGATAAATTAGGACATGTTTTAAGTGAGATCTCAAATATCGTCCTGGTACATTTCAACAGGAGCAGCCTGTCAGTTGATGCCTTTGTGTTCTACTGCAGCTTCCCAGCGTGTTCTAAAGAACAACTAGAGCGCTAACAGCCTTACTTATGACAAAAGTATGGCACCCCTGAAGCCATCTAGATTGGAATATACTGGTAACACTTAAAACATTTAATTTAATAAGGAAAAGAATGATGGGGTTCATTTTGTCATAGAAATTATGGTTAGTGCTGTAGAAAGAAAAATTAGGACATGTTTCAAGTGTGATCTCCAACATCTTCCTATTATATTTCAACAGGAGCAGCCTGTCAGGTGATGCCTTTGTGTTCTACTGCAGCTTCCCAGAGTGGTCTAAAGAACAACCAGAGGGCTAACAGCCTTACTTATGACAAAAGTATGGCACACCTGAAGCCATGTTGATTGGAATAAACTGGTAACACTTAAAACATTTGATTTAAAAAGGAACAAAATGATAGGGTTAATTTTGTCATCGAAATTATGGTTAGTGCTGTAGAAAGATACATTAGGACATGTTTTAAGTGAGATCTCAAATATCATCCTGTTATATTTCAACAGGAGCAGCCTGGCAGTTGATGTCTTTGTGTTCTACTGCAGCTTCCCAGAGTGGTCTGAAGAATACCTAGTGCGCCAACAGTCTTATTTATGACACAATTAAGGCACAGCTGAAGCCATCTTGATTGGAATAAACTGGTAACTCTTAAAACGTTTAATTTAAAAAGGAACAACATGAGGGTGTTCATTTTGTCATAGAAATTATGGGTAGTGCTGTAGAAAGATAAATTAGGACATGTTTTATGTGAGATCTCAAATATCTTCCTGTTATATTTCAACAGGAGCAGCCTGTCAGTTGATGCCTTTGTGTTCTACTGCAGCTTCCCAGGGTGTTCTAAAGAACAACTAGAGCGCTAACAGCCTTACTTATGACAAAAGTATGGTACCCCTAAAGCCATCTAGATTGGAATATACTGGTAACACTTAAAACATTTAATTTAATAAGGAAAAGAATGATGGGGTTCATTTTGTCATAGAAAGTATGGTTAGTGCTGTAGAAAGAAAAATTAGGACATGTTTCAAGTGTGATCTCAAATATCTTCCTTTTATATTTCAACAGGAGCAGCCTGTCAGTTGATGCCTTTGTGTTCTACTTCAATTTCCCAGAGTGGTCTAAAGATTACCTAGAGCGCTTACAGTCTTATTTATGACAGAATTAAGGCACACCTGATGCCATCTTGATTGGAATAAACTGGTAACTCTTTAAACATTTAATTTAAAAAGGAATAAAATGATGGGGTTCATTTTGTCACAGAAATTATGGTTAGTGCAGAAGAAAGAAAAATTAGGACATGTTTCAAGTGTGATCTCAAACATCTTCCTTTTATATTTCAAAAGGAGCAGCCTGTCAGTTGATGCCTTTGTGTTCTACTGTAGCTTCCCAGAGTGGTCTAAAGAACAACTAGAGCGCTAACACCCTTACTTATGACAAAGGTATGGCACACCTGAAGCCTTCTTGATTGGAATAAACTGGTAACACTTAAAAGATTTAATTTCAAAAGGAAAAGAATGATGGGGTTCATTTTGTCATAGCAATTATGGTTAGTGTTGTAGAAAGAAAAATTAGGACATGTTTCAAGTGTGATCTCAAATATCTTCCTGTTATATTTCAACAGGAGCAGTCTGTCCGTTGATGCCTTTGTGCTCTACTGCTGCTTCCCAGAGTGTTCTAAAGAACAACTAGAGTGCTAACAGCCTTACTTATGACAAAGGTATGGCACACCTGAAGCCATCTTGATTGGAATAAATTGGTAACACTTAAAACATTTAATTTAAAAAGGAACAAAATGATGGGGTTCATTTTGTCACAGAAATTATGGTTAGTGCTGTAGAAAGAAAAATTAGGACATGTTTCAAGTGTGATCTCAAACATCTTCCTATTATATTTCAACAGGAGCAGCCTGTCTGTTGATGCCTTTGTGCTCTACTGCAGCTTCCCAGAGTGTTCTAAAGAACAACTAGAGTGCTAACAGCCTTACTTATGACAATGGTATGGCACACCTGAATCCATCTTGTTTGGAATAAATTGGTAACACCTAAAACATTTAATTTAAAAAGGAACAAAATGATGGGGTTCATTTTGTCATAGAAATTATGGTTAGTGTTGTAGAAAGAAAAATTAGGACATGTTTCAAGTGTGATCTCAAATATCTTCCTGTTATATTTCAACAGGAGCAGCCTGTCTGTTGATGCCTTTGTATTCTACTGCAGCTTCCCAGAGTGGTCTAAAGAACAACCAGAGGGCTAACAGCCTTACTTATGACTAAAGTATGGCACACCTGAAGCCATCTAGATTGGAATAAACTGGTAACTCTTAAAACATTTAATTTAAATAGGAACATAATGAGGAGGTTCATTTTGTCACAGAAATTATGTTTAGTGCTGTAGAAAGAAAAATTAGGACATGTTTCAAGTGAGATTTCAAATATCTTCTTATATATTTAAACAGGAGCAGCCTGTCAGTTGATGACTTTGTGTTCTACTGCAGCTTCCCAGAGTGGTCTAAAGAATAACTAGAGCACTAACAGTCTTACTTATGACACAATTATGGCACACCTGAAGCCATCTTGATTTGAATAAATTGGTAACACTTAAAACATTTAATTTAAAAAGGAATAAAATGATGGGGTTCATTTTGTCACAGAAATTATGGTTAGTGCAGAAGAAAGAAAAATTAGGACATGTTTCAAGTGTGATCTCAAACATCTTCCTTTTATATTTCAAAAGGAGCAGCCTGTCAGTTGATGCCTTTGTGTTCTACTGTAGCTTCCCAGAGTGGTCTAAAGAAAAAATAGAGCGCTAACACCCTTACTTATGACAAAGGTATGGCACACCTGAAGCCTTCTTGATTGGAATAAACTGGTAACACTTAAAAGATTTAATTTCAAAAGGAAAAGAATGATGGGGTTCATTTTGTCATAGCAATTATGGTTAGTGTTGTAGAAAGAAAAATTAGGACATGTTTCAAGTGTGATCTCAAATATCTTCCTGTTATATTTCAACAGGAGCAGTCTGTCCGTTGATGCCTTTGTGCTCTACTGCTGCTTCCCAGAGTGTTCTAAAGAACAACTAGAGTGCTAACAGCCTTACTTATGACAAAGGTATGGCACACCTGAAGCCATCTTGATTGGAATAAATTGGTAACACTTAAAACATTTAATTTAAAAAGGAACACAATGATGGGGTTCATTTTGTCACAGAAATTATGGTTAGTGCTGTAGAAAGAAAAATTAGGACTTGTTTCAAGTGTGATCTCAAACATCTTCCTTTTATATTTCAAAAGGAGCAGCCTGTCAGTTGATGCCTTTGTGGTCTACTGCTGCTTCCCATAGTGTTCTAAAGAACAACTAGTGTGCTAACAGCCTTACTTATGACAAAGGTATGGCACACCTGAAGCCATCTTGATTGGAATAAATTGGTAACACTTAAAACATTTAATTTAAAAAGGAACAAAATGATGGGGTTCATTTTGTCACAGAAATTATGGTTAGTGCAGAAGAAAGAAAAATTAGGACATGTTTCAAGTGTGATCTCAAACATCTTTCTTTTATATTTCAAAAGGAGCAGCCTGTCAGTTGATGCCTTTGTGTTCTACTGTAGCTTCCCAGAGTGGTCTAAAGAACAACTAGAGCGCTAACACCCTTACTTATGACAAAGGTATGGCACACCTGAAGCCATCTTGATTGGAATAAATTGGTAACACTTAAAACATTTAATTTAAAAAGGAACAAAATGATGGGGTTCATTTTGTCATAGAAATTATGGTTAGTGCTGTAGAAAGAAAAATTAGGACATGTTTCAAGTTTGATCTCAAACATCTTCCTATTATATTTGAACAGGATCAGCCTGTCAGTTGATGCCTGTGTGTTCTACTGCAGCTTCCCAGAGTGGATCTAAAGAACAACCAGAGGGCTAACAGCCTTACTTATGACTAAAGTATGGCACACCTGAAGCCATCTTGATTAGAATAAACTGGCAACACTTAAAACATTTGATTTAAAAAGGAACAAAATGATGGGGTTTATTTTGTCATAGAAATGATGGTTAGGGCTGTAGAAAGAAAAATTAGGACATGTATCAAGTGCAATATCAAACATCTTCCTATTATATTTCAACAGGAGCAGCCTGTCAGTTGATGTCTTAGTGTTCTACTGAAGCTTCGCAGAGTGGTCTAAAGAATACCTAGAGCGCTAATAGTCTTATTTATGACACAATTAAGGCACAGCTGAAGCCATCTTGATTGGAATAAACTGGTAACTCTTAAAACATTTAATTTAAATAGGAACAAAATGAGGAGGTTAATTTTGTCATAGAAATTATGTTTAGTGCCGTAGAAAGAAAAATTAGGACATGTTTCAAGTGAGATCTCAAATATCTTCTAATATATTTAAACAGGAGCAGCCTGTCAGTTGATGACTTTGTGTTCTACTGCAGCTTCCCAGAGTGTTCTAAAGAACAACTAGAGCGCTAACAGCCTTACTTATGACAAAAGTATGGCACACCTGAAGCCATCTTGATTGGAATAAATTGGTAACACTTAAAACATTTAATTTAAAAAGGAACAAAATGATGGGGTTCATTTTGTCACAGAAATTATGGTCAGTGCTGTAGAAAGAAAAATTAGGACGTGTTTCAAGTGTGATCTCAAATATCTTCCTGTTATATTTCAACAGGAGCAGTCTGTCCGTTGATGCCTTTGTGCTCTACTGCTGCTTCCCAGAGTGTTCTAAAGAACAACTAGAGTGCTAACAGCCTTACTTATGACAAAGGTATGGCACACCTGAAGCCATATTGATTGGAATAAATTGGTAACACTTAAAACATTTAATTTAAAAAGGAACAAAATGATGGGGTTCATTTTGTCACAGAAATTATGGTTAGTGCTGTAGAAAGAAAAATTAGGACATGTTTCAAGTGTGATCTCAAACATCTTCCTATTATATTTCAAAAGGAGCAGCCTGCCAGTTGATGCCTTTGTGTTTGATTGCAGCTTCCCAGAGTGGTCTAAAGAACAACCAGAGGGCTAACAGCCTTACTTATGACTAAAGTATGGCACACATGAAGCCACCTAGGTTGGAATAAACTGGTAACACTTAAAACATTTAATTTAATAGGGCAGAGGATGATGGGGTTCATTTTGTCATAGTAATGATGGTTAGGGCTGTAGAAAGAAAAATTAGGACATGTTTCAAGTGTAATCTCAAACATCTTCCTATTATATTTCAACAAGAGCAGCCTGTCAGTTGATGTCCTTGTGTTCTACCGAAGCTTCCCAGATTGGTCTAAAGAATACCTAGAGCGCTAACAGTCTTATTTATGACACAATTAAGGCACAGCTGAAGCCATCTTGATTGGAATAAACTGGTAACTCTTGAAACATTTAATTTAATAAGGAAAAGAATGATGGGGTTCATTTTGTCATAGAAATTATGGTTAGGGCTGTAGAAAGAAAAATTAGGACATGTTTTAAGTGAGAGCTCAAATATATTCCTGTTAAATTTCAACAGGAGCAGCCTGTCAGTTAATGCCTTTGTGTTCTACTGCAGCTTCCCAGAGTGTTCTAAAGAACAACTAGAGCACTAACAGCCTTACTTATGACAAAAGTATGGCACAACTGAAGCCATCTTGATTGGAATAAACTGGTAACACTTAAAAGATTTAATTTAAAAAGGAAAAGAATGATGGGGTTCATTTTGTCATAGTCATAGAAATTATGGTTAGTGCTGTAGAAGGAACAATTAGTACATGTTTCAAGTGTGATCTCAAATATCTTCCTGTTATATTTCGACAGGAGCACTCTGTCAGTTGATGCCTTTGTGTTCTACTGCAGCTTCCCATAGTGGTCTAAAGAACAACTAGAGGGCTAACAGCCTTACTTATGACTAAAGTATGGCACACCTGAAGCCATCTAGATTGGAATAAACTGGTAACACTTAAAACATTTAATTTAAAAAGGAAAATAATGATGTGGTTCATTTTGTCATAGAAATTATGGTTAGTGCTGTAAAAAGAAAAATTAGGACATGTTTCAAGTGTGATCTCAAATATCTTCCTGTTATATTTCAACAGGAGCAGTCTGTCAGTTGATGCCTTTGAGCTCATCTGCTGCTTCCCAGAGTGTTCTAAAGAACAACTAGAGTGCTAACAGCCTTACTTATGACAAAGGTATGGCACCCTTAAGCCATCTTGATTGGAATACATTGGTAACACTTAAAACATTTAATGTAAAAAGGAACAACATGATGGGGTTCATTTTGTTACAGAAATGATGGTTAGTGCTGTAGAAAGAAAAATTAGGACATGTTTCAAGTGTGATCTCAAACATCTTCCTATTATATTTCAAAAGGAGCAGCCTGTCAGTTGATGCCTTTGTGTTCTACTGCAGCTTCCCATAGTGGTCTAAAGAACAACCAGAGGGCTAACAGCCTTACTTATGACTAAAGTATGGCACACCTGAAGCCATCTAGATTGGAATAAACTGGTAACACTTAAAACATTTAATTTAAAAAGGAAAATAATGATGTGGTTCATTTTGTCATAGAAATTATGGTTAGTGCTGGAGAAAGAAAAATTAGGACATGTTTCAATTGTGATCTCAAATATCTTCCTGTCATATTTCAACAGGAGCAGCCTGTCAGTTGATGCCTTTGTGCTCTATTGCAGCTTCCCAGAGTGTTCTAAAGAACAAATAGAGTGCTAACAGCCTTACTTATGACAATTGTATGGCACACCTGAATCCATCTTGATAAGAATAAATTGGTAACACTTAAAACATTTAATTTAAAAAGGAACAAAAAGGTGGGGTTCATTTTGTCATAGAAATTAAGGTTAGTGCTGTAGAAAGAAAAATTAGGACATGTTTCAAGTGTGATCTCAAATATCTTCCTGTTATATTTCAACAGGAACAGCCTGTCTGTTAAAGCCTTTGTATTCTCCTGCAGCTTCCCAGAGTGGTCTAAAGAACAACCAGAGGGCTAACAGCCTTACTTCTGACTAAAGTATGGCACACCTGAAGCCATCTAGATTGGAATAAACTGGTAACACTTAAAATATTTAATTTAATAAGGAAAAGAATGATGGGGTTCATTTTGTCATAGAAATTATGGTTAGGGCTGTAGAAAGAAAAATTAGGACATGTTTCAAGTGAGATCTCAAATATCTTCTTATATATTTAAACAGGAGCAGCCTGTCAGTTGATGACTTTGTGTTCTACTGCAGCTTCCCAGTGTGGTCTAAAGAATAACTAGAGCACTAACAGTCTTACTTATGACATAATTATGGCACACCTGAAGCCATCTTGATTGGAATAAACTGGTAACTCTTAAAACATTTAATTTAAAAAGGAACAAAATGAGGGTGTTCATTTTGTCATAGAAATTATTGTTAGTGCTGTAGAAAGAAAAAATAGGACATGTTTTAAGTAAGAGCTCAAATATATTACTGTTATATTTCAACAGGAGCAGCCTGTCAGTTGATGCCTTTGTGCTCTACTGCTGCTTCCCAGAGTGTTCTAAAGAACAACTAGAGTGCTAACAGCCTTACTTATGACAAAGGTATGGCACACCTGAAGCCATCTTGATTGGAATACATTGGTAACACTTAAAACATTTAATTTAAAAAGGAACAAAATGATGGGGTTCATTTTGTCACAGAAATTATGGTTAGTGCTGAAGAAAGAAAAATTAGGACATGTTTTAAGTGTGATCTAAAACATCTTCCTTTTATATTTCAAAAGGAGCAGCCTGTCAGTTGATGCCTTTGTGTTCTACTGTAGCTTCCCAGAGTGGTCTAAAGAACAACTAGAGCGCTAACACCCTTACTTATGACAAAGGTATGGCACACCTGAAGCCATCTTGATTGGAATAAATTGGTAACACTTAAAACATTTAATTTAAAAAGGAACAAAATGGTGGGGTTCATTTTGTCATAGAATTTATGGTTAGTGCTGTAGAAAGAAAATTTAGGACATGTTTTAATTAAGATATCAAATATCTTCCTGTTATATTTCAACAGGAGCAGCCTGTCAGTTGATGTCTTTGTGTTCTACTGCAGCTTCCCAGAGTGGTCTAAAGAATAACTAGAGCAACAACAGTCTTACTGATGACACAATTATGGCACACCTGAAGCCATCTTGATTGGAATAAACTGGTAACTCGTAAAACATTTAATTTAAAAAGAAACAAAATGAGGGCGTTCTTTTTGTCATAGACATTATTGTTAGTGCTGTAGAAAGAAAAATTAGGACATGTTTTAAGTGAGAGCTCAAAAATATTCCTGTTATATTTCAACAGGAGCAGCCTGTCAGTTGATGCCTTTGTGTTCTACTGCAGCTTCCCAGAGTGTTCTAAAGAACAACTAGAGCGCTAACAGCCTTACTTATGACTAAAGTACGGCACCCCTGAAGCCATCTAAATTGGAATAAACTGGTAACACTTAAAACATTTAATTTAAAAAGGAAAATAATGATGTGGTTCATTTTGTCACAGAAATTATGGTTAGTGCTGTAGAAAGAAAAATTAGGACATGTTTCAAGTGTGATCTCAAACATCTTCCTATTATATTTCAAGAGGAGCAGCCTGTCAGTTGATGCCTTTGTGTTCTACTGCAGCTTCCCAGAGTGGTCTAAAGAACAACCAGAGGGCTAACAGCCTTACTTATGACTAAAGTACGGCACCCCTGAAGCCATCTAAATTGGAATAAACTGGTAACACTTAAAACATTTAATTTAAAAAGGAAAATAATGATGTGGTTCATTTTGTCATAGAAATTATGGTTAGTGCTGGAGAAAGAAAAATTAGGACATGTTTCAAGTGTGATCTCAAATATCTTCCTGTTATATTTCAACAGGAGCAGCCTGTCAGTTGATGCCTTTGTGCTCTACTGCAGCTTCCCAGAGTGTTCTAAAGAACAACTAGAGTGCTAACAGCCTTACGTATGACAATGGTATGGCACACCTGAAGCCATCTTGATTGGAATAAATTGGTAAAACTTAAAACATTTAATTTAAAAAGGAACAAAATGATGGGGTTCATTTTGTCATAGAAGGTATGGTTAGTGCTGTAGAAAGAAAAATTAGGACATGGTTCAAGTGTGATCTCAAATATCTTCCTGTTATATTTCAACAGGAGCAGCCTGTCTGTTGATGCCTTTGTATTCTACTGCAGCTTCCCAGAGTGGTCTAAAGAACAACCAGAGGGCTAACAGCCTTACTTATGACTAAAGTATGGCACACCTGAAGCCATCTAGATTGGAATAAACTGGTAACACTTAACACATTTAATTTAATAAGGAAAAGAATGATGGGGTTAATTTTGTCATAGAAATTATGGTTAGGGCTGTAGAAAGAAAAATTAGGACATGTTTCAAGTGTGATCTCAAACATCTTCCTATTATGTTTCAACAGGAGCAGCCTGTCAGTTGATGTCTTTGTGTTCTACTGAAGATTCCCAGAGTGGTCTAAAGAATACCTAGAGCGCTAACAGTCTTATTTATGACACCATTAAGGCACAGCTGAAGCCATCTTGATTGGAATACACTGGTAACTCTTAAAAGATTTAATTTAAATAGGAACAAAATGAGGAGGTTCATTTGGTCATAGAAATTATGTTTAGTGCTGTCGAAAGAAAAATTAGGACATGTTTCAAGTGAGATCTCAAATATCTTCTTATATATTTAAACAGGAGCAGCCTGTCAGTTGATGACTTTGTGTTCTACTGCAGCTTCCCAGGGTGGTCTAAAGAATAACTAGAGCACTAACAGTCTTACTTATGACACAATTATAGCACACCTGAAGCCATCTTGTTTGGAATAAACTGGTAACTCTTAAAACATTTAATTTAAAAAGGAACAAAATGAGGGTGTTCATTTTGTCATAGAAATTACTGTTAGTGCTGTTGAAAGAAAAATTAGGACATGTTTTAAGTGAGAGCTCAAATATATTCCTGTTATATTTCAACAGGAGCAGCATGTCAGTTGATGCCTTTGTGTTCTACTGTAGCTTCCCAGAGTGGTCTAAAGAACAACTAGAGCGCTAACACCCTTACTTATGACAAAGGTATGGCACACCTGAAGCCATCTTGATTGGAATAAATTGGTAACACTTAAAACATGTAATTTAAAAAGGAACAAAATGATGGGGTTCATTTTGTCATAGAAATTATGGTTAGTGCTGAAGAAAGAAAAATTAGGACATGTTTCAAGTGTGATCTCAAGCATCTTCCTATTATATTTCAACAGGATCAGCCTGTCAGTTAATGCCTTTGTGCTCTACTGCAGCTTTCCAGAGTGGATTTAAAGAACAACCAGAGGGATGACAGCCTTACTTATGACTAAAGTATGGCACACCTGAAGCCATCTTGATTAGAATAAACTGGTAACACTTAAAACATTTGATTTAAAAAGGAACAACATGATGGGGTTTATTTTGTCATAGAAATTATGGTTAGTGCTGTAGAAAGAAAATTTAGGACATGTTTTAATTAAGATATCAAATATCTTCCTGTTATATTTCAACAGGAGCAGCCTGTCAGTTGATGTCTTTGTGTTCTACTGCAGCTTGCCAGGGTGTTCTAAAGAACAACTAGAGCGCTAACAGCCTTACTTATGACAAAAGTATGGCACACCTGAAGCCATCTTGATTGGAATCAACTGGTAACACTTTAAAGATTTAATTTAAAAAGGAAAAGAATGATGGGGTTTATTTTGTCATAGAAATTATGGTTAGTGCTGTAGAAAGAAAAATTAGGACATGTTTCAAGTGTGATCTCAAATATCTTCCTGTTATATTTCAACAGGAGCAGTCTGTCAGTTGATGCCTTTGTGCTCTACTGCTGCTTCCCAGAGTGTTCTAAAGAACAACTAGAGTGCTAACAGCCTTACTTATGACAAAGGTATGGCACACCTGAATCTATCTTGATTGGAATAAATTGGTAACACTTAAAACATTTATTTAAAAAGGAACAAAATGAGGGTGTTCATTTTGTCTTAGAAATTATGGTTAGTGCTGTAGAAAGAAAAATTAGGACATGTTTCAAGTTTGATCTCAAATATCTTCCTGTTATATTTCAACAGGAGCAGCCTGTCAGTTGATGCCTTTGTGTTCTACTGTAGCTTCCCAGAGTGGTCTAAAGAACAACTAGAGCTCTAACACCCTTACTTATGACAAAGGTATGGCACACCTGAAGCCATCTTGATTGGAATAAATTGGTAACACTTAAAACATTTAATTTAAAAAGGAACAACATGATGGGGTTCATTTTGTCATAGAAATTATGGTTAGTGCTGAAGAAAGAAAAATTAGGACATGTTTCAAGTGTGATCTCAAACATCTTCCTATTATATTTCAACAGGATCAGCCTGTCAGTTAATGCCTTTGTGCTCTACTGCAGCTTTCCAGAGTGGATCTAAAGAACAACCAGAGGGATAACAGCCTTACTTATGACTAAAGTATGGCACACCTGAAGCCATCTTGATTAGAATAAACTGGTAACACTTAAACATTTGATTTAAAAAGGAACAAATGATGGGGTTTATTTTGTCATAGAAATTATGGTTAGTGCTGTAGAAAGAAAATTTAGGACATGTTTTAATTAAGATAGCAAATATCTTCCTGTTATATTTCAACAGGAGCAGCCTGTCAGTTGATGTCGTTGTGTTCTACTGAAGCTTGCCAGGGTGTTCTAAAGAACAACTAGAGCGCTAACAGCCTTACTTATGACAAAAGTATGGCACACCTGAAGCCATCTTGATTGGAATCAACTGGTAACACTTTAAAGATTTAATTTAAAAAGGAAAAGAATGATGGGGTTCATTTTGTCATAGAAATTATGGTTAGTGCTGTAGAAAGAAAAATTAGGACATGTTTCAAGTGTGATCTCAAATATCTTCCTGTTATATTTCAACAGGAGCAGTCTGTCAGTTGATGCCTTTGTGCTCTACTGCTGCTTCCCAGAGTGTTCTAAAGAACATCTAGAGTGCTAACAGCCTTACTTATGACAAAGGTATGGCACACCTGAATCCATCTTGATTGGAATAAATTGGTAACACTTAAAACATTTATTTAAAAAGGAACAAAATGAGGGTGTTAATTTTGTCATAGAAATTATGGTTAGTGCTGTAGAAAGAAAAATTAGGACATGTTTCAAGTGTGATCTCAAATATCTTCCTGTTATATTTCAACAGGAGCAGCCTGTCAGTTGATGCCTTTGTGCTCTACTGCAGCTTTCCAGAGTGTTCTAAAGAACAAGTAGAGTGCTAACAGCCTTACGTATGACAATGGTATGGCACACCTGAAGCCATCTTGATTGGAATAAATTGGTAACACTTAAAACATTTAATTTAAAAAGGAACAAAATGATGGGGTTCATTTTGTCATAGAAATTATGGTTAGTGCTGTAGAAAGAAAAATTAGGACATGTTTCAAGTGTGATCTCAACCATCTCCCTATTA
The DNA here is from genome assembly GCF_964204655.1 of Triturus cristatus. Taxonomy (NCBI): domain Eukaryota; kingdom Metazoa; phylum Chordata; class Amphibia; order Caudata; family Salamandridae; genus Triturus; species Triturus cristatus. The sequence continues at coordinate 938,444,738 of NC_140579.1, forward strand.
TATTTCAACAGGAGCAGCCTGTCAGTTGATGCCTTTGTGCTCTACTGCTGCTTCCCAGAGTGGTCTAAAGAATAACCAGAGGGCTAACAGCCTTACGTATGACAAAAGTATGGCACACCTGAAGCCATCTTGATTGGAATAAACTGGTAACACTTAAAACATTTAATTTAAAAAAGGAACAAAATGATGGGGTCAATTTTGTCAAAGAAATTATGGTTAGGGCAATAGAAAGAAAAATTGCGACGTGTTTGAAGTGTGATCTCAAATATATTCTTGTTACATTTCAACAGGTGCAGCCTGCCAGTTGATACCTTTGTGTACTACTGCAGCTTCCCAGAGTGGTCTAAAGAACAACTAGAGGGCTAGCAGCCTTACTTATGACAAACGTATGGCACACCTGAAGCCATTTTGATTGGAATAAACTGGTAACACTTAAAACATTTGATTTAAAAAGGAACAAAATGATGGGGTTCATTCTGTCATAGAAATTATGGTTAGTGCTGTAGAAAGAAAAATTAGGACATGTTTTAATTGAGATATCAAATACCTTGCTGTTATATTTCAACAGGAGCAGCCTGTCAGTTGATGTTGTTGTGTTCTACTGCAGCTTCCCAGAGTGGTCTAAAGAATAACTAGAGCACTAACAGTCTTACTTATGACACAATTATGGCACGCCTGAAGCCATCTTGATTGGTATAAACTGGTAACTCTTAAAACATTTAATTTAAAAAGGAACAAAATGAGGGGGTTCATTTTGTCATAGAAATTATTGTTAGTGCTGTAGAAAGAAAAATTAGGACATGTTTTAAGTGAGAGCTCAAATATCTTCCTGTTATATTTCAACAGGAGCAGCCTGTCAGTTGATGCCTTTGTGTTCAACTGCAGCTTCCCAGAGTGTTCTAAAGAACAACTAGAGCGCTAACAGCCTTTCTTATGACAAAGGTATGGCACACCTGAAGCCATCTTGATTGGAATAAATTGGTAAAACTTAAAACATTGAATTTAAAAAGGAACAAAATGATGGGGATCATTTTGTCATAGAAATTATGGTTAGTGCTGTAGAAAGATAAATTAGGACATGTTTCAAGTGTGATCTCAAACATCTTCCTATTATATTTCAACAGGAGCAGCCTGTCAGTTGATGTCTTTGTGTTCTACTGAAGCTTCCCAGAGTGGTCTAAAGAATACCTAGAGCGCTAACAGTCTTATTTATGACACAATTGAGGCACAGCTGAAGCCAACTTGATTGAAATAAACTGGTAACTCTTAAAACATTTAATTTAAATAGGAACAAAATGAGGAGGTTCATTTTGTCATAGAAATTATGTTTAGTGCTGTAGAAAGAAAAATTAGGACATGTTTCAAGTGAGATCTCAAATATCTTCTTATATATTTAAACAGGAGCAGCCTGTCAGTTGATGACTTTGTGTTCTACTGCAGCTTCCCAGAGTGGTCTAAAGAATAACTAGAGCACTAACAGTCTTACTTATGACACAATTATGGCACACCTGAAGCCATCTTGATTGGAATAAACTGGTAACTCTTAAAAGATTTAATTTAAAAAGGAAAAGAATGATGGGGTTCATTTTGTCATAGAAATTATGGTTAGGGCTGTAGAAAGAAAAATTAGGACATGTTTCAAGTGTGATCTCAAACATCTTCCTATTATATTTCAACAGGAGCAGCCTGTCAGTTGATGTCTTTGTGTTCTACTGAAGATTCCCAGAGTGGTCTAAAGAATACCTAGAGCGCTAACAGTCTTATTTATGACACAATTAAGGCACAGCTGAAGCCATCTTGATTGGAATACACTGGTAACTCTTAAAACATTTAATTTAAATAGAAACAAAATGAGGAGGTTCATTTTGTCATAGAAATTATGTTTAGTGCTGTCGAAAGAAAAATTAGGACATGTTTCAAGTGAGATCTCAAATATATTCCTGTTATATTTCAACAGGAGCAGCCTGTCAGTTGATGCCTTTGTGCTCTACTGCTGCTTCCCAGAGTGTTCTAAAGAACAACTAGAGTGCTAACAGACTTACTTATGACAAAGGTATGGCACACCTGAAGCCATCTTGATTGTAATAAATTGGTAACACTGAAAACATTTAATTTAAAAAGGAACAAAATGATGGGGTTCATTTTGTCATAGAGATTATGGTTAGTGCTGAAGAAAGAAAAATTAGGACATGTTTCAAGTGTGATCTCAAACATCTTCCTATTATATTTCAACAGGATCAGCCTGTCAGTTGATGCCTTTGTGCTCTACTGCAGCTTCCCAGAGTGGATCTAAAGAACAACCAGTGGGATAACAGCCTTACTTATGACTAAAGTATGGCACACCTGAAGCCATCTTGATTAGAATAAACTGGTAACAGTTTAAACATTTGATTTAAAGAGGAACAAAATGATGGGGTTTATTTTGTCATAGAAATTATGGTTAGTGCTGTAGAAAGAAAAATTAGGACATGTTTCAAGTGTGATCTCAAACATCTTCCTATTATATTTCAAAAGGAGCAGCCTGCCAGTTGATGCCTTTGTGTTCGACTGCAGCTTCCCAGAGTGGTCTAAAGAACAACCAGAGGGCTAACAGCCTTACTTATGACTAAAGTATGGCACACCTGAAGCCATCTAGATTGGAATAAACTGGTAACACTTAAAACATTTAATCTAATAAGGCAGAGAATGATGGGGTTCATTTTGTCATAGAAATGATGGTTAGGGCTGTAGAAAGAAAAATTAGGACATGTTTCAAGTGTAATCTCAAACATCTTCCTATTATATTTCAAAAGGAGCAGCCTGTCAGTTGATGTCTTTGTGTTCTACTGAAGCTTCCCAGAGTGGTCTAAAGAATACCTAGAGCACTAACAGTCTTATTTATGACACAATTAAGGCACAGCTGAAGCCATCTTGATTGGAATAAACTGGTAACTCTTAAAACATTTAATTTAAATAGGAACAAAATGAGGAGGTTCATTTTGTCATAGAAATGATGTTTAGTGCCGTAGAAAGAAAAATTAGGACATGTTTCAAGTGAGATCTCAAGTATCTTCTTATATATTCAAACAGGAGCAGCCTGTCAGTTGATGACTTTGTGTTATTCTGCAGCTTCACAGACTGGTCTAAAGAATAACTAGAGCACTAACAGTCTTACTTATGACACAAGTATGGCACACCTGAAGCCATCTTGATTGGAATAAACTGGTAACTCTTAAAACATTTAATTAAAAAAGAAACAAAATGAGGGCGTTCATTTTGTCATAGACATTATTGTTAGTGCTGAAGAAAGAAAAATTAGGACATGTTTCAAGTGTGATCTCAAACATCTTCCTTTTATATTTCAAAAGGAGCAGCCTGTCAGTTGATGCCTTTGTGTTCTACTGTAGCTTCCCAGAGTGGTCTAAAGAACAACTAGAGCGCTAACACCCTTACTTATGACAAAGGTATGGCACACCTGAAGCCATCTTGATTGGAATAAATTGGTAACACTTAAAACATTTAATTTAAAAAGGAACAACATGATGGGGTTCATTTTGTCATAGAAATTATGGTTAGTGCTGAAGAAAGAAAAATTAGGACATGTTTCAAGTGTGATGTCAAACATCTTCCTATTATATTTCAACAGGATCAGCCTGTCAGTTAATGCCTTTGTGCTCTACTGCAGCTTTCCAGAGTGGATCTAAAGAACAACCAGAGGGATAACAGCCTTACTTATGACTAAAGTATGGCACACCTGAAGCCATCTTGATTGGAATAAACTGGTAACACTTAAAAGATTTTATTTAAAAAGGAAAGGAATGATGGGGTTCATTTTTGTCATAGAAATTATGGTTAGTGCTGTAGAAAGAAAAAATAGGACATGTTTCAAGTGTGATCTCAAACATCTTCCTATTATATTTCAACAGGATCAGCCTGTCAGTTAATGCCTTTGTGCTCTACTGCAGCTTTCCAGAGTGGATCTAAAGAACAACCAGAGGGATAACAGCCTTACTTATGACTAAAGTATGGCACACCTGAAGCCATCTTGATTAGAATAAACTGGTAACACTTAAACATTTGATTTAAAAAGGAACAACATGATGGGGTTTATTTTGTCATAGAAATTATGGTTAGTGCTGTAGAAAGAAAATTTAGGACATGTTTTAATTAAGATATCAAATATCTTCCTGTTATATTTCAACAGGAGCAGCCTGTCAGTTGATGTCTTTGTGTTCTACTGCAGCTTGCCAGGGTGTTCTAAAGAACAACTAGAGCGCTAACAGCCTTACTTATGACAAAAGTATGGCACACCTGAAGCCATCTTGATTGGAATCAACTGGTAACACTTTAAAGATTTAATTTAAAAAGGAAAAGAATGATGGGGTTCATTTTGTCATAGAAATTATGGTTAGTGCTGTAGAAAGAAAAATTAGGACATGTTTCAAGTGTGATCTCAAATATCTTCCTGTTATATTTCAACAGGAGCAGTCTGTCAGTTGATGCCTTTGTGCTCTACTGCTGCTTCCCAGAGTGTTCTAAAGAACAACTAGAGTGCTAACAGCCTTACTTATGACAAAGGTATGGCACACCTGAATCCATCTTGATTGGAATAAATTGGTAACACTTAAAACATTTATTTAAAAAGGAACAAAATGAGGGTGTTCATTTTGTCATAGAAATTATGGTTAGTGCTGTAGAAAGAAAAATTAGGACATGTTTCAAGTGTGATCTCAAATATCTTCCTGTTATATTTCAACAGGAGCAGCCTGTCAGTTGATGCCTTTGTGTTCTACTGTAGCTTACCAGAGTGGTCTAAAGAACAACTAGAGCTCTAACACCCTTACTTATGACAAAGGTATGGCACACCTGAAGCCATCTTGATTGGAATAAATTGGTAACACTTAAAACATTTAATTTAAAAAGGAACAACATGATGGGGTTCATTTTGTCATAGAAATTATGGTTAGTGCTGAAGAAAGAAAAATTAGGACATGTTTCAAGTGTGATCTCAAACATCTTCCTATTATATTTCAACAGGATCAGCCTGTCAGTTAATGCCTTTGTGCTCTACTGCAGCTTTCCAGAGTGGATCTAAAGAACAACCAGAGGGATAACAGCCTTACTTATGACTAAAGTATGGCACACCTGAAGCCATCTTGATTAGACTAAACTGGTAACACTTAAAACATTTGATTTAAAAAGGAACAAATGATGGGGTTTATTTTGTCATAGAAATTATGGTTAGTGCTGTAGAAAGAAAATTTAGGACATGTTTTAATTAAGATAGCAAATATCTTCCTGTTATATTTCAACAGGAGCAGCCTGTCAGTTGATGTCTTTGTGTTCTACTGCAGCTTGCCAGGGTGTTCTAAAGAACAACTAGAGCGCTAACAGCCTTACTTATGACAAAAGTATGGCACACCTGAAGCCATCTTGATTGGAATCAACTGGTAACACTTTAAAGATTTAATTTAAAAAGGAAAAGAATGATGGGGTTAATTTTGTCATAGAAATTATGGTTAGTGCTGTAGAAAGAAAAATTAGGACATGTTTCAAGTGTGATCTCAAATATCTTCCTGTTATATTTCAACAGGAGCAGTCTGTCAGTTGATGCCTTTGTGCTCTACTGCTGCTTCCCAGAGTGTTCTAAAGAACAACTAGAGTGCTAACAGCCTTACTTATGACAAAGGTATGGCACACCTGAATCCATCTTGATTGGAATAAATTGGTAACACTTAAAACATTTATTTAAAAAGGAACAAAATGAGGGTGTTAATTTTGTCATAGAAATTATGGTTAGTGCTGTAGAAAGAAAAATTAGGACATGTTTCAAGTGTGATCTCAAATATCTTCCTGTTATATTTCAACAGGAGCAGCCTGTCAGTTGATGCCTTTGTGCTCTACTGCAGCTTCCCAGAGTGTTCTAAAGAACAAGTAGAGTGCTAACAGCCTTACGTACGACAATGGTATGGCACACCTGAAGCCATCTTGATTGGAATAAATTGGTAACACTTAAAACATTTAATTTAAAAAGGAACACAATGATGGGGTTCATTTTGTCATAGAAATTATGGTTAGTGCTGTAGAAAGAAAAATTAGGACATGTTTCAAGTGTGATCTCAAATATCTTCCTGTTATATTTCAACAGGAGCAGCCTGTCTGTTGATGCCTTTGTGTTCTACTGCAGCTTCCCAGCGTGGTCTAAAGAACAACCAGAGGGCTAACAGCCTTACTTAAGACTAAAGTATGGCACACCTGAAGCCATCTAGATTGGAATAAACTGGTAACACTTAAAACATTTAATTTAATAAGGAAAAGAATGATGGGGTTCATTTTGTCATAGAAATTATGGTTAGGGCTGTAGAAATAAAAATTGGGACATGTTTCAAGTGTGATCTCAAACATCTTCCTCTTATATTTCAACAGGAGCAGCCTGTCAGTTGATGTCTTTGTGTTCTACTGAAGCTTCCCAGAGTGGTCTAAAGAATACCTAGAGCGCTAACAGTCTTATTTATGACACAATTGAGGCACAGCTGAAGCCAACTTGATTGAAATAAACTGGTAACTCTTAAAACATTTAATTTAAATAGGAACAAAATGAGGAGGTTCATTTTGTCATAGAAATTATGTTTAGTGCTGTCGAAAGAAAAATTAGGACATGTTTCAAGTGAGATCTCAAATATATTCCTGTTATATTTCAACAGGAGCAGCCTGTCAGTTGATGCCTTTGTGCTCTACTGCTGCTTCCCAGAGTGTTCTAAAGAACAACTAGAGTGCTAACAGACTTACTTATGACAAAGGTATGGCACACCTGAAGCCATCTTGATTGTAATAAATTGGTAACACTTACAACATTTAATTTAAAAAGGAACAAAATGATGGGGTTCATTTTGTCATAGAAATTATGGTTAGTGCTGAAGAAAGAAAAATTAGGACATGTTTCAAGTGTGATCTCAAACATCTTCCTATTATATTTCAACAGGATCAGCCTGTCAGTTGATGCCTTTGTGCTCTACTGCAGCTTCCCAGAGTGGATCTAAAGAACAACCAGTGGGATAACAGCCTTACTTATGACTAAAGTATGGCACACCTGAAGCCACCTTGATTAGAATAAACTGGTAACAGTTAAAACATTTGATTTAAAAAGGAACAAAATGATGGGGTTTATTTTGTCATAGAAATTATGGTTAGTGCTGTAGAAAGAAAAATTAGGACATGTTTCAAGTGTGATCTCAAACATCTTCCTATTATATTTCAAAAGGAGCAGCCTGCCAGTTGATGCCTTTGTGTTCGACTGCAGCTTCCCAGAGTGGTCTAAAGAACAACCAGAGGGCTAACAGCCTTACTTATGACTAAAGTATGGCACACCTGAAGCCATCTAGATTGGAATAAACTGGTAACACTTAAAACATTTAATCTAATAAGGCAGAGAATGATGGGGTTCATTTTGTCAAAGAAATTATGGTTAGGGCTGTAGAAAGAAAAATTAGGACATGTTTCAAGTGTAATCTCAAACATCTTCCTATTATATTTCAAAAGGAGCAGCCTGTCAGTTGATGTCTTTGTGTTCTACTGAAGCTTCCCAGAGTGGTCTAAAGAATACCTAGAGCGCTAACAGTCTTATTTATGACACAATTAAGGCACAGCTGAAGCCATCTTGATTGGAATAAACTGGTAACTCTTAAAACATTTAATTTAAATAGGAACAAAATGAGGAGGTTCATTTTGTCATAGAAATGATGTTTAGTGCCGTAGAAAGAAAAATTAGGACATGTTTCAAGTGAGATCTCAAGTATCTTCTTATATATTCAAACAGGAGCAGCCTGTCAGTTGATGACTTTGTGTTCTTCTGCAGCTTCACAGACTGGTCTAAAGAATAACTAGAGCACTAACAGTCTTACTTATGACACAATTATGGCACACCTGAAGCCATCTTGATTGGAATAAACTGGTAACTCTTAAAACATTTAATTTAAAAAGAAACAAAATGAGGGCGTTCATTTTGTCATAGACATTATTGTTAGTGCTGAAGAAAGAAAAATTAGGACATGTTTCAAGTGTGATCTCAAACATCTTCCTTTTATATTTCAAAAGGAGCAGCCTGTCAGTTGATGCCTTTGTGTTCTACTCTAGCTTCCCAGAGTGGTCTAAAGAACAACTAGAGCGCTAACACCCTTACTTATGACAAAGGTATGGCACACTTGAAGCCATCTTGATTGGAATAAATTGGTAACACTTAAAACATTTAACTTAAAAAGGAACAACATGATGGGGTTCATTTTGTCATAGAAATTATGGTTAGTGCTGAAGAAAGAAAAATTAGGACATGTTTCAAGTGTGATCTCAAACATCTTCCTATTATATTTCAACAGGATCAGCCTGTCAGTTAATGCCTTTGTGCTCTACTGCAGCTTTCCAGAGTGGATCTAAAGAACAACCAGAGGGATAACAGCCTTACTTATGACTAAAGTATGGCACACCTGAAGCCATCTTGATTAGAATAAACTGGTAACACTTAAAACATTTGATTTAAAAAGGAACAACTGATGGGGTTTATTTTGTCATAGAAATTATGGTTAGTGCTGTAGAAAGAAAATTTAGGACATGTTTTAATTAAGATAGCAAATATCTTCCTGTTATATTTCAACAGGAGCAGCCTGTCAGTTGATGTCTTTGTGTTCTACTGCAGCTTGCCAGGGTGTTCTAAAGAACAACTAGAGCGCTAACAGCCTTACTTATGACAAAAGTATGGCACACCTGAAGCCATCTTGATTGGAATCAACTGGTAACACTTTAAAGATTTAATTTAAAAAGGAAAAGAATGATGGGGTTCATTTTGTCATAGAAATTATGGTTAGTGCTGTAGAAAGAAAAATTAGGACATGTTTCAAGTGTGATCTCAAATATCTTCCTGTTATATTTCAACAGGAGCAGTCTGTCAGTTGATGCCTTTGTGCTCTACTGCTGCTTCCCAGAGTGTTCTGAAGAACAACTAGAGTGCTAACAGCCTTACTTATGACAAAGGTATGGCACACCTGAATCCATCTTGATTGGAATAAATTGGTAACACTTAAAACATTTATTTAAAAAGGAACAAAATGAGGGTGTTAATTTTGTCATAGAAATTATGGTTAGTGCTGTAGAAAGAAAAATTAGGACATGTTTCAAGTGTGATCTCAAATGTCTTCCTGTTATATTTCAACAGGAGCAGCCTGTCAGTTGATGCCTTTGTGCTCTACTGCAGCTTCCCAGAGTGTTCTAAAGAACAAGTAGAGTGCTAACAGCCTTACGTATGACAATGGTATGGCACACCTGAAGCCATCTTGATTGGAATAAATTGGTAACACTTAAAACATTTAATTTAAAAAGGAACAAAATGATGGGGTTCATTTTGTCATAGAAATTATGGTTAGTGCTGTAGAAAGAAAAATTAGGACATGTTTCAAGTGTGATCTCAAATATCTTCCTGTTATATTTCAACAGGAGCAGCCTATCTGTTGATGCCTTTGTGTTCTACTGCAGCTTCCCAGCGTGGTCTAAAGAACAACCAGAGGGCTAACAGCCTTACTTATGACTAAAGTATGGCACACCTGAAGCCATCTAGATTGGAATAAACTGGTAACACTTAAAACATTTAATTTAATAAGGAAAAGAATGATGGGGTTCATTTTGTCATAGAAATTATGGTTAGGGCTGTAGAAAGAAAAATTGGGACATGTTTCAAGTGTGATCTCAAACATCTTCCTCTTATATTTCAACAGGAGCAGCCTGTCAGTTGATGTCTTTGTGTTCTACTGAAGCTTCCCAGAGTGGTCTTAAGAATAACTAGAGCACTAACAGTCTTACTTATGACACAATTATGGCACACCTGAAGCCATCTTGATTGGAATAAACTGGTAACTCTTAAAACATTTAATTTAAAAATGAACAAAATGAGGGTGTTCATTTTGTCATAGAAATTATTGTTAGTGCTGTAGAAAGAAAAATTAGGACATGTTTTAAGTGAGAGCTCAAATATATTCCTGTTATATTTCAACAGGAGCAGCCTGTCAGTTGATTCCTTTGTGTTCTACTGCAGCTTCCCAGAGTGTTCTAAAGAACAACTAGAGCGCTAACAGCCTTACTTATGACAAGAGTATGGCACACCTAAAGCCATCTTGATTGGAATAAATTGGTAACACTTAAAAGATTTAATTTAAAAAGGAACAAAATGATGGGGTTCATTTTGTCACAGAAATTATGGTTAGTGCTATAAAAAGAAAAATAAGGACATGTTTCAAGTGTGATCTCAAACATCTTCCTATTATATTTCAACAGGAGCAGCCTGTTAGTTGACGTCTTTACTGAATCTTCCCAGAGTGGTCTACAGAATACCTAGAGCGCTAACAGTCTTATTTATGACACAATTAAGGCACAGCTAAAGCCATCTTGATTGGAATAAACTGGTAACTCTTAAAACATTTAATTTAACAAGAAACAAAATGAGGGTGTTCATTTTGTCATAGAAATTATGTTTAGTGCTGTAGAAAGAAAAATTAGGACATGTTTCAAGTGATATCTCAAATATCTTCCTGTTATATTTTAACAGGAGCAGCCTGTCAGTTGATGCCTTTGTGTTCTACAGCAGCTTCCTAGAGTGGTCTAAAGAATAACTTGCGCACTAACAGTCTTACTTATGACACAATTATGGCACACCTGAAGCCGTCTTGATTGGAATAAACTGGTAACTCTTAAAACATTTAATTTAAAAAGGAACAAAATGAGGGCGTTCATTTTGTCATAGAAATTATTGTTAGTGCTGTAGAAAGAAAACTTAGGACATGTTTTAAGTGAGAGCTCAAATATCTTCCTGTTATATTTCAACAGGAGCAGTCTGTCAGTTGATGCCTTTGTGCTCTACTGCTGCTTCCCAGAGTGTTCTAAAGAACAACTATATTGCTAACAGCCTTACTCATGACAAAGGTATGGCACACCTGAAGCCATCTTGATTGGAGTAAATTGGTAACACTTAAAACTTTTAATTTAAAAAGGAACAAAATGATGGGGTTAATTTTGTCATAGAAATTATGTTTAGTGCTGTAGAAAGAAAAATTAGGACATGTTTCAAGTGTGATCTCAAACATCTTCCTATTATATTTCAACAAGATCAGCCTGTCAGTTGATGCCTTTGTGTTCTACTGCAGCTTCCCAGAGTGGTCTAAAGAACAACCAGAGGGCTAACAGCCTTACTTATGACTAAAGTATGGCACACCTGAAGCCATCTTGATTAGAATAAACTGGTAACACTTAAAACATTTGATTTAAAAAGGAACAAAATGAAGGGGTTTATTTTGTCATAGAAATTATGGTTAGTGCTGTAGAAAGAAAATGTAGGACATGTTTTAATTAAGATATCAAATATCTTCCTGTTATATTTCAACAGGAGCAGCCTGTCAGTTGATGTCTTTGTGTTCTACTGCAGCTTCCCAGAGTGTTCTAAAGAACAACTAGAGGCCTAACAGCCTTACTTATGACAAATGTATGGCACACCTGAAGCCATCTTGATTGGAATAAATTGGCAACTCTTAAAACATTTAATTTAAAAAGGAAAAGAATGATGGGGTTCATTTTGTCACAGAAATTATGGTTAGTGCTGTAGAAAGAAAAATTAGGACATGTTTCAAGTGTGATCTCAAATATCTTCCTGTTATATTTCAACAGGAGCAGTCTCTTAGTTGATGCCTTTGTGCTCTACTGCTGCTTCCCAGAGTGTTCCAAAGAACAACTAGAGTGCTAACAGCCTTACTTATGACAAAGGTATGGCACACCTGAAGCCATCTTGATTGGAAGAAATTGGTAACACTTAAAACATTTAATTTAAAAAGGAACAAAATGATGGGGTTCATTTTGGAACAGACATTATGGTTAGTGCTGTAGAAAGAAAAATTAGGACATGTTTCAAGTGTGATCTCAAACATCTTCCTGTTATATTTCAACAGGAGCAGTCTGTCAGTTGATGCCTTTGTGTTCTACTGTAGCTTCCCTGAGTGGCCTAAAGAACAACTAGAGCGCTAACACCCTTTCTTATGACAAAGGTATGGCACACCTGAAGCCATCTTGATTGGAAGAAATTGGTAACACTTAAAACATTTAATTTAAAAAGGAACAAAATGATGGGGTTCATTTTGTCATAGAAATTATGGTTAGTGCTGTAGAAAGAAAAATTAGGACGTGTTTCAAGTGTGATCTCAAACATCTTCCTATTATATTTCAACAAGATCAGCCTGTCAGTTGATGCCTTTGTGCTCTACTGCTGCTTCCCAGAGTGTTCTAAATAACAACTAGAGCGCTAACAGCCATACTTATGACAAATGTATGGCACACCTGAAACCATCTTGATTTGAATAAACTGGTAACACTTAAAAGATTTATTTAAAAAGGAAAAGAATGATGGGGTTCATTTCGTCATAGAAATTATGGTTAGTGCTGTAGAAAGAAAAATTAGGACATGTTTCAAGTTTGATCTCAAACATCTTCCTTTTATATTTCAAAAGGAGCGGCCTGTCAGTTGATGCCTTTGTGTTCTACTGTAGCTTCCCTGAGTGGTCTAAAGAACAACTAGAGCGCTAACACCTTACTTATGACAAAGGTATTTCACACCTGAAGCCATCTTGATTGGAATACATTGGTAACACTTAAAACATTTAATTTCAAAAAGGAACAAAATGATGGGGTTCATTTTGTCATAGAAATTATGGTTAGTGCTGTAGAAAGAAAAATTAGGACATGTTTCAAGTGTGATCTCAAACATCTTCCTATTATATTTCAATAGGATCAGCCTGTCAGTTGATGTCTTTGTGTTCTACTGGAGCTTCCCAGAGTGTTCTAAAGAACAACTAGAGTGCTAACAGCCTTACTTATGACAAAGTTATGGCACACCTGAAGCCATCTTGATTGGAATAAATTGGTAACACTTAAAACATTTAATTTAAAAAGGAACAAAATGATGGGGTTCATTTTGTCACAGAAATTATGGTTAGTGCTGAAGAAAGAAAAATTAGGACATGTTTCAAGTGTGATCTCAAACATCTTCCTTTTATATTTCAAAAGGAGCAGCCTGTCAGTTGATGCCTTTCTGTTCTACTGTAGCTTTCCAGAGTGGTCTAAAGAACAACTAGAGCTCTAACACCCTTACTTATGACAAAGGTACGGCACATCTAAAGCCATCTTGATTGGAATAAATTGGTAACACTTAAAACATTTAATTTAAAAATGAACAAAATGATGGGGTTCATTTTGTCATAGAAATTATGGGTAGTGCTGTAGAAAGAAAAATTAGGACATATTTCAAGTGTGATCTCAAACATCTTCCTATTATATTTCAACAGGATCAGCCTGTCGGTTGATGCCTTTGTGTTCTACTGCAGCTTCCCAGAGTGGTCTAAAGAACAACCAGAGGGCTAACAGCCTTACTTATGACAAAAGTATGGCACACCTGAAGCCATCTTTATTGGAATAAACTGGTAACACGTAAAAGATTTAATTTAAAAAGGAAAAGAATGATGGGGTTCATTTTGTCATAGAAATTATGGTTAGTGCTGTAGAAAGAAAAATTAGGACATGTTTCAAGTGTGATCTAAAATATCTTCCTGTTATATTTCAACTGGAGCAGTCTGTCAGTTGATGCCTTTGTGCTCTACTGCTGCTTCCCAGAGTGTTCTAAAGAACCACTATAGTTCTAACAGCCTTACTTATGACAAAGGTATGGCAAACCTGAAGCCATCTTGAGTGGAATAAATTGGTAACACTTAAAACATTTAATTTATAAAGGAACAAAATGATGGGGTTCATTTTGTCACAGAAATTATGGTTAGTGCTGAAGAAAGAAACATTTAGAACATGTTTCAAGTGTGATCTCAAACATCTTCCTTTTATATTTCAAAAGGAGCAGCCTGTCAGTTGATGCCTTTGTGTTCTACTGTAGCTTCCCCTAGTGGTCTAATGACCAACTAGAGCGCTAACACCCTTACTTATGACAAAGGTATGGCACACCTGAAGCCATCTTGATTGGAATAAATTGGTAACACTTAAAACATTTAATTTAAAAAGGAACAAAATGATGGGGTTCATTTTGTCATAGAAATTATGGTTAGTGCTGTAGAAAGAAAAATTAGGACATGTTTCAAGTGTGATATCAAACATCTTCCTATTATATTTCAACAAGATCAGCCTGTCAGTTGATGCCTTTGTGTTCTACTGCAGCTTCCCAGAGTGGTCTAAAGAACAACCAGAGGGCTAACAGCCTTACTTATGACTAAAGTATGGCACACCTGAAGCCATCTTGATTGGAATAAACTGGTAACACTTAAAACATTTGATTTAAAAAGGAACACAATGATGGGGTTTATTTTGTCATAGAAATTATGGTTAGTGCTGTAGAAAGAAAATTTAGGACATGTTTTAATTAAGATATCAAATATCTTCCTGTTATATTTCAACAGGAGCAGCCTGTCAGTTGATGTCTTTGTGTTCTACTGGAGCTTCCCAGAGTGTTCTAAAGAACAACTAGAGTGCTAACAGCCTTACTTATGACAAAGTTATGGCACACCTGAAGCCATCTTGATTGGAATAAATTGGTAACACTTAAAACATTTAATTTAAAAAGGAACAAAATGATGGGGTTCATTTTGTCACAGAAATGGGGTTAGTGCTGAAGAAAGAAAAATTAGGACATGTTTCAAGTGTGATTTCAAACATCTTCCTTTTATATTTCAAAAGGAGCAGCCTGTAAGTTGATGCCTTTGTGTTCTACTGTAGCTTTCCAGATTCGTCTAAAGAACAACTAGAGCTCTAACACCCTTACTTATGACAAAGGTATGACACACCTGAAGCCATCTTGATTGGAATAAATTGGTAACACTTAAAACATTTAATTTAAAAATGAACAAAATGATGGGGTTCATTTTGTCATAGAAATTATGGGTAGTGCTGTAGAAAGAAAAATTAGGACATGTTTCAAGTGTGATCTCAAACATCTTCCTATTATATTTCAATAGGATCAGCCTGTCAGTTGATGTCTTTGTGTTCTACTGGAGCTTCCCAGAGTGTTCTAAAGAACAACTAGAGTGCTAACAGCCTTACTTATGACAAAGTTATGGCACACCTGAAGCCATCTTGATTGGAATAAATTGGTAACACTTAAAACATTTAATTTCAAAAAGGAACAAAATGATGGGGTTCATTTTGTCATAGAAATTATGGTTAGTGCTGTAGAAAGAAAAATTAGGACATGTTTCAAGTGTGATCTCAAACATCTTCCTATTATATTTCAATAGGATCAGCCTGTCAGTTGATGTCTTTGTGTTCTACTGGAGCTTCCCAGAGTGTTCTAAAGAACAACTAGAGTGCTAACAGCCTTACTTATGACAAAGTTATGGCACACCTGAAGCCATCTTGATTGGAATAAATTGGTAACACTTAAAACATTTAATTTAAAAAGGAACAAAATGATGGGGTTCATTTTGTCACAGAAATTATGGTTAGTGCTGAAGAAAGAAAAATTAGGACATGTTTCAAGTGTGATCTCAAACATCTTCCTTTTATATTTCAAAAGGAGCAGCCTGTCAGTTGATGCCTTTCTGTTCTACTGTAGCTTTCCAGAGTGGTCTAAAGAACAACTAGAGCTCTAACACCCTTACTTATGACAAAGGTACGGCACATCTAAAGCCATCTTGATTGGAATAAATTGGTAACACTTAAAACATTTAATTTAAAAATGAACAAAATGATGGGGTTCATTTTGTCATAGAAATTATGGGTAGTGCTGTAGAAAGAAAAATTAGGACATATTTCAAGTGTGATCTCAAACATCTTCCTATTATATTTCAACAGGATCAGCCTGTCGGTTGATGCCTTTGTGTTCTACTGCAGCTTCCCAGAGTGGTCTAAAGAACAACCAGAGGGCTAACAGCCTTACTTATGACAAAAGTATGGCACACCTGAAGCCATCTTTATTGGAATAAACTGGTAACACGTAAAAGATTTAATTTAAAAAGGAAAAGAATGATGGGGTTCATTTTGTCATAGAAATTATGGTTAGTGCTGTAGAAAGAAAAATTAGGACATGTTTCAAGTGTGATCTAAAATATCTTCCTGTTATATTTCAACTGGAGCAGTCTGTCAGTTGATGCCTTTGTGCTCTACTGCTGCTTCCCAGAGTGTTCTAAAGAACCACTATAATTCTAACAGCCTTACTTATGACAAAGGTATGGCAAACCTGAAGCCATCTTGAGTGGAATAAATTGGTAACACTTAAAACATTTAATTTATAAAGGAACAAAATGATGGGGTTCATTTTGTCACAGAAATTATGGTTAGTGCTGAAGAAAGAAACATTTAGAACATGTTTCAAGTGTGATCTCAAACATCTTCCTTTTATATTTCAAAAGGAGCAGCCTGTCAGTTGATGCCTTTGTGTTCTACTGTAGCTTCCCCTAGTGGTCTAATGAACAACTAGAGCGCTAACACCCTTACTTATGACAAAGGTATGGCACACCTGAAGCCATCTTGATTGGAATAAATTGGTAACACTTAAAACATTTAATTTAAAAAGGAACAAAATGATGGGGTTCATTTTGTCATAGAAATTATGGTTAGTGCTGTAGAAAGAAAAATTAGGACATGTTTCAAGTGTGATATCAAACATCTTCCTATTATATTTCAACAAGATCAGCCTGTCAGCTGATGCCTTTGTGTTCTACTGCAGCTTCCCAGAGTGGTCTAAAGAACAACCAGAGGGCTAACAGCCTTACTTATGACTAAAGTATGGCACACCTGAAGCCATCTTGATTGGAATAAACTGGTAACACTTAAAACATTTGATTTAAAAAGGAACACAATGATGGGGTTTATTTTGTCATAGAAATTATGGTTAGTGCTGTAGAAAGAAAATTTAGGACATGTTTTAATTAAGATATCAAATATCTTCCTGTTATATTTCAACAGGAGCAGCCTGTCAGTTGATGTCTTTGTGTTCTACTGGAGCTTCCCAGAGTGTTCTAAAGAACAACTAGAGTGCTAACAGCCTTACTTATGACAAAGTTATGGCACACCTGAAGCCATCTTGATTGGAATAAATTGGTAACACTTAAAACATTTAATTTAAAAAGGAACAAAATGATGGGGTTCATTTTGTCACAGAAATTATGGTTAGTGCTGAAGAAAGAAAAATTAGGACATGTTTCAAGTGTGATTTCAAACATCTTCCTTTTATATTTCAAAAGGAGCAGCCTGTCAGTTGATGCCTTTGTGTTCTACTGTAGCTTTCCAGATTCGTCTAAAGAACAACTAGAGCTCTAACACCCTTACTTATGACAAAGGTATGACACACCTGAAGCCATCTTGATTGGAATAAATTGGTAACACTTAAAACATTTAATTTAAAAATGAACAAAATGATGGGGTTCATTTTGTCATAGAAATTATGGGTAGTGCTGTAGAAAGAAAAATTAGGACATGTTTCAAGTGTGATCTCAAACATCTTCCTATTATATTTCAACAGGATCAGCCTGTCAGTTGATGCCTTTGTGTTCTACTGCAGCTTCCCAGAGTGGTCTAAAGAACAACCAGAGGGCTAACAGCCTTACTTATGACAAAAGTATGGCACACCTGAAGCCATCTTTATTGGAATAAACTGGTAACATGTAAAAGATTTAATTTAAAAAGGAAAAGAATGATGGGGTTCATTTTGTCATAGAAATTATGGTTAGTGCTGTAGAAAGAAAAATTAGGACATGTTTCAAGTTTGATCTCAAACATCTTCCTTTTATATTTCAAAAGGAGCGGCCTGTCAGTTGATGCCTTTGTGTTCTACTGTAGCTTCCCTGAGTGGTCTAAAGAACAACTAGAGCGCTAACACCTTACTTATGACAAAGGTATTTCACACCTGAAGCCATCTTGATTGGAATACATTGGTAACACTTAAAACATTTAATTTCAAAAAGGAACAAAATGATGGGGTTCATTTTGTCATAGAAATTATGGTTAGTGCTGTAGAAAGAAAAATTAGGACATGTTTCAAGTGTGATCTCAAACATCTTCCTATTATATTTCAATAGGATCAGCCTGTCAGTTGATGTCTTTGTGTTCTACTGGAGCTTCCCAGAGTGTTCTAAAGAACAACTAGAGTGCTAACAGCCTTACTTATGACAAAGTTATGGCACACCTGAAGCCATCTTGATTGGAATAAATTGGTAACACTTAAAACATTTAATTTAAAAAGGAACAAAATGATGGGGTTCATTTTGTCACAGAAATTATGGTTAGTGCTGAAGAAAGAAAAATTAGGACATGTTTCAAGTGTGATCTCAAACATCTTCCTTTTATATTTCAAAAGGAGCAGCCTGTCAGTTGATGCCTTTCTGTTCTACTGTAGCTTTCCAGAGTGGTCTAAAGAACAACTAGAGCTCTAACACCCTTACTTATGACAAAGGTACGGCACATCTAAAGCCATCTTGATTGGAATAAATTGGTAACACTTAAAACATTTAATTTAAAAATGAACAAAATGATGGGGTTCATTTTGTCATAGAAATTATGGGTAGTGCTGTAGAAAGAAAAATTAGGACATGTTTCAAGTGTGATCTCAAACATCTTCCTATTATATTTCAACAGGATCAGCCTGTCGGTTGATGCCTTTGTGTTCTACTGCAGCTTCCCAGAGTGGTCTAAAGAACAACCAGAGGGCTAACAGCCTTACTTATGACAAAAGTATGGCACACCTGAAGCCATCTTTATTGGAATAAACTGGTAACACGTAAAAGATTTAATTTAAAAAGGAAAAGAATGATGGGGTTCATTTTGTCATAGAAATTATGGATAGTGCTGTAGAAAGAAAAATTAGGACATGTTTCAAGTGTGATCTAAAATATCTTCCTGTTATATTTCAACTGGAGCAGTCTGTCAGTTGATGCCTTTGTGCTCTACTGCTGCTTCCCAGAGTGTTCTAAAGAACCACTATAGTTCTAACAGCCTTACTTATGACAAAGGTATGGCAAACCTGAAGCCATCTTGAGTGGAATAAATTGGTAACACTTAAAACATTTAATTTATAAAGGAACAAAATGATGGGGTTCATTTTGTCACAGAAATTATGGTTAGTGCTGAAGAAAGAAACATTTAGAACATGTTTCAAGTGTGATCTCAAACATCTTCCTTTTATATTTCAAAAGGAGCAGCCTGTCAGTTGATGCCTTTGTGTTCTACTGTAGCTTCCCCTAGTGGTCTAATGAACAACTAGAGCGCTAACACCCTTACTTATGACAAAGGTATGGCACACCTGAAGCCATCTTGATTGGAATAAATTGGTAACACTTAAAACATTTAATTTAAAAAGGAACAAAATGATGGGGTTTATTTTGTCATAGAAATTATGGTTAGTGCTGTAGAAAGAAAATTTAGGACATGTTTTAATTAAGATATCAAATATCTTCCTGTTATATTTCAACAGGAGCAGCCTGTCAGTTGATGTCTTTGTGTTCTACTGGAGCTTCCCAGAGTGTTCTAAAGAACAACTAGAGTGCTAACAGCCTTACTTATGACAAAGTTATGGCACACCTGAAGCCATCTTGATTGGAATAAATTGGTAACACTTAAAACATTTAATTTAAAAAGGAACAAAATGATGGGGTTCATTTTGTCACAGAAATTATGGTTAGTGCTGAAGAAAGAAAAATTAGGACATGTTTCAAGTGTGATTTCAAACATCTTCCTTTTATATTTCAAAAGGAGCAGCCTGTCAGTTGATGCCTTTGTGTTCTACTGTAGCTTTCCAGATTCGTCTAAAGAACAACTAGAGCTCTAACACCCTTACTTATGACAAAGGTATGACACACCTGAAGCCATCTTGATTGGAATAAATTGGTAACACTTAAAACATTTAATTTAAAAATGAACAAAATGATGGGGTTCATTTTGTCATAGAAATTATGGGTAGTGCTGTAGAAAGAAAAATTAGGACATGTTTCAAGTGTGATCTCAAACATCTTCCTATTATATTTCAACAGGATCAGCCTGTCAGTTGATGCCTTTGTGTTCTACTGCAGCTTCCCAGAGTGGTCTAAAGAACAACCAGAGGGCTAACAGCCTTACTTATGACAAAAGTATGGCACGCCTGAAGCCATCTTTATTGGAATAAACTGGTAACACGTAAAAGATTTAATTTAAAAAGGAAAAGAATGATGGGGTTCATTTTGTCATAGAAATTATGGTTAGTGCTGTAGAAAGAAAAATTAGGACATGTTTCAAGTGTGATCTAAAATATCTTCCTGTTATATTTCAACCGGAGCAGTCTGTCAGTTGATGCCTTTGTGCTCTACTGCTGCTTCCCAGAGTGTTCTAAAGAACCACTATAGTTCTAACAGCCTTACTTATGACAAAGGTATGGCAAACCTGAAGCCATCTTGAGTGGAATAAATTGGTAACACTTAAAACATTTAATTTAAAAAGGAACACAATGATGGGGTTCATTTTGTCACAGAAATTATGGTTAGTGCTGAAGAAAGAAAATTTAGGACATGTTTCAAGTGTGATCTCAAACATCTTCCTTTTATATTTCAAAAGGAGCAGCCTGTCAGTTGATGCCTTTGTGTTCTACTGTAGCTTTCCAGAGTGGTCTAAAGAACAACTAGAGCTCTAACACCCTTACTTATGACAAAGGTACGGCACATCTAAAGCCATCTTGATTGGAATAAATTGGTAACACTTAAAACATTTAATTTAAAAATGAACAAAATGATGGGGTTCATTTTGTCATAGAAATTATGGGTAGTGCTGTAGAAAGAAAAATTAGGACATGTTTCAAGTGTGATCTCAAACATCTTCCTATTATATTTCAACAGGATCAGCCTGTCAGTTGATGCCTTTGTGTTCTACTGCAGCTTCCCAGAGTGGTCTAAAGAACAACCAGAGGGCTAACAGCCTTACTTATGACAAAAGTATGGCACACCTGAAGCCATCCTTATTGGAATAAACTGGTAACACGTAAAAGATTTAATTTAAAAAGGAAAAGAATGATGGGGTTCATTTTGTCATAGAAATTATGGTTAGTGCTGTAGAAAGAAAAATTAGGACATGTTTCAAGTGTGATCTAAAATATCTTCCTGTTATATTTCAACTGGAGCAGTCTGTCAGTTGATGCCTTTGTGCTCTACTGCTGCTTCCCAGAGTGTTCTAAAGAACCACTATAGTTCTAACAGCCTTACTTATGACAAAGGTATGGCAAACCTGAAGCTATCTTGAGTGGAATAAATTGGTAACACTTAAAACATTTAATTTATAAAGGAACAAAATGATGGGGTTCATTTTGTCACAGAAATTATGGTTAGTGCTGAAGAAAGAAACATTTAGAACATGTTTCAAGTGTGATCTCAAACATCTTCCTTTTATATTTCAAAAGGAGCAGCCTGTCAGTTGATGCCTTTGTGTTCTACTGTAGCTTCCCCTAGTGGTCTAATGAACAACTAGAGCGCTAACACCCTTACTTATGAGAAAGGTATGGCACACCTGAAGCCATCTTGATTGGAATAAATTGGTAACACTTAAAACATTTAATTTAAAAAGGAACAAAATGATGGGGTTCATTTTGTCATAGAAATTATGGTTAGTGCTGTAGAAAGAAAAATTAGGACATGTTTCAAGTGTGATATCAAACATCTTCCTATTATATTTCAACAAGATCAGCCTGTCAGTTGATGCCTTTGTGTTCTACTGCAGCTTCCCAGAGTGGTCTAAAGAACAACCAGAGGGCTAACAGCCTTACTTATGACTAAAGTATGGCACACCTGAAGCCATCTTGATTGGAATAAACTGGTAACACTTAAAACATTTGATTTAAAAAGGAACACAATGATGGGGTTTATTTTGTCATAGAAATTATGGTTAGTGCTGTAGAAAGAAAATTTAGGACATGTTTTAATTAAGATATCAAATATCTTCCTGTTATATTTCAACAGGAGCAGCCTGTCAGTTGATGTCTTTGTGTTCTACTGGAGCTTCCCAGAGTGTTCTAAAGAACAACTAGAGTGCTAACAGCCTTACTTATGACAAAGTTATGGCACACCTGAAGCCATCTTGATTGGAATAAATTGGTAACACTTAAAACATTTAATTTAAAAATGAACAAAATGATGGGGTTCATTTTGTCATAGAAATTATGGGTAGTGCTGTAGAAAGAAAAATTAGGACATGTTTCAAGTGTGATCTCAAACATCTTCCTATTATATTTCAACAGGATCAGCCTGTCATTTGATGCCTTTGTGTTCTACTGCAGCTTCCCAGAGTGGTCTAAAGAACAACCAGAGGGCTAACAGCCTTACTTATGACAAAAGTATGGCACACCTGAAGCCATCTTTATTGGAATAAACTGGTAACACGTAAAAGATTTAATTTAAAAAGGAAAAGAATGATGGGGTTCATTTTGTCATAGAAATTATGGTTAGTGCTGTAGAAAGAAAAATTAGGACATGTTTCAAGTGTGATCTATAATATCTTCCTGTTATATTTCAACTGGAGCAGTCTGTCAGTTGATGCCTTTGTGCTCTACTGCTGCTTCCCAGAGTGTTCTGAAGAACCACTATAGTTCTAACAGCCTTACTTATGACAAAGGTATGGCAAACCTGAAGCCATCTTGAGTGGAATAAATTGGTAACACTTAAAACATTTAATTTATAAAGGAACAAAATGATGGGGTTCATTTTGTCACAGAAATTATGGTTAGTGCTGAAGAAAGAAACATTTAGAACATGTTTCAAGTGTGATCTCAAACATCTTCCTTTTATATTTCAAAAGGAGCAGCCTGTCAGTTGATGCCTTTGTGTTCTACTGTAGCTTCCCCTAGTGGTCTAATGAACAACTAGAGCGCTAACACCCTTACTTATGACAAAGGTATGGCACACCTGAAGCCATCTTGATTGGAATAAATTGGTAACACTTAAAACATTTAATTTAAAAAGGAACAAAATGATGGGGTTCATTTTGTCATAGAAATTATGGTTAGTGCTGTAGAAAGAAAAATTAGGACATGTTTCAAGTGTGATATCAAACATCTTCCTATTATATTTCAACAAGATCAGCCTGTCAGTTGATGCCTTTGTGTTCTACTGCAGCTTCCCAGAGTGGTCTTAAGAACAACCAGAGGGCTAACAGCCTTACTTATGACTAAAGTATGGCACACCTGAAGCCATCTTGATTGGAATAAACTGGTAACACTTAAAACATTTGATTTAAAAAGGAACACAATGATGGGGTTTATTTTGTCATAGAAATTATGGTTAGTGCTGTAGAAAGAAAATGTAGGACATGTTTTAATTAAGATATCAAATATCTTCCTGTTATATTTCAACAGGAGCAGCCTGTCAGTTGATGTCTTTGTGTTCTACTGGAGCTTCCCAGAGTGTTCTAAAGAACAACTAGAGTGCTAACAGCCTTACTTATGACAAAGTTATGGCACACCTGAAGCCATCTTGATTGGAATAAATTGGTAACACTTAAAACATTTAATTTAAAAAGGAACAAAATGATGGGGTTCATTTTGTCACAGAAATTATGGTTAGTGCTGAAGAAAGAAAAATTAGGACATGTTTCAAGTGTGATTTCAAACATCTTCCTTTTATATTTCAAAAGGAGCAGCCTGTCAGTTGATGCCTTTGTGTTCTACTGTAGCTTTCCAGATTCGTCTAAAGAACAACTAGAGCTCTAACACCCTTACTTATGACAAAGGTATGACACACCTGAAGCCATCTTGATTGGAATAAATTGGTAACACTTAAAACATTTAATTTAAAAATGAACAAAATGATGGGGTTTATTTTGTCATAGAAATTATGGTTAGTGCTGTAGAAAGAAAATGTAGGACATGTTTTAATTAGGATATCAAATATCTTCCTCTTATATTTCAACAGGAGCAGCCTGTCAGTTGATGTCTTTGTGTTCTACTGCAGCTTCCCAGAGTGTTCTAAAGAACAACTAGAGCGCTAACAGCCTTACTTATGACAAAAGTATGGCACACCTGAAGCCATCTTGATTGGAATAAACTGGTAACACTTAAAAGATTTAATTTAAAAAGGAAAGGAATGATGGGGTTCATTTTTGTCATGGAAATTATGGTTAGTGCTGTAGAAAGAAAAATTAGGACATGTTTCAAGTGTGATCTCAAATATCTTCCTGTTATATTTCAACAGGAGCAGTCTCTCAGTTGATGCCTTTGTGCTCTACTGCTGCTTCCCAGAGTGTTCTAAAGAACAACTAGAGTGCTAACAGCCTTACTTATGACAAAGGTATGGCATACCTGAAGCCATCTTGATTGGAATAAATTGGTAACACTTAAAACATTTTATTTAAAAAGGAACACCATGATGGGGTTCATTTTGTCACAGAAATTATGGTTAGTGCTGTAGAAAGAAAAATTAGGACAAGTTTTAAGAGAGATATCAAATCTCTTCCTGTTATATTTCAACAGGAGCAGCCTGTCAGTTGATGTCTTTGTGTTCTACTTCAGCTTCCCAGAGTGTTTTAAAGAACCACTAGAGTGCTAACAGCCTTACTTATGACAAACATATGGCACACCTGAAGCCATTTTCATTGGAATAAACTGGTAACACTTAAAACATTTAATTTAAAAAGGAACAACATGATGGGGTACATTTTGTCATAGAAATTGTGGTTAGTGCTGTAGAAAGAAAAATTAGGGTATGTTTCAAGTGTGACCTAAAATATTTTCGTGATATATTTCAAAAGGAGCAGCCTGTCAGTTGATGCCTTTGTGTTCTACTGCAGCTTCCCAAAGTGTTCTACAGGACAACTAGAGCACTAACTGCCTTACTTATGACAAAAGTATGGCACACCTGAAGCCATCTTGATTGGAATAAACTGGTAACATTTAAAACATTTAATTTAAAAAAGGAACAAAATGATGGGGTCAATTTTGTGATAGAAATGATGGTTAGGGCTATAGAAAGAAAAATTACGACGTGTTTGAAGTGTGATCTCAAATATCTTCTTGTTATATTTCAACAGGAGCAGCCTGCCAGTTGATGCCTTTGTGTTCTACTGCAGATTCCCAGAGTAGTCTAAAGAACAACTAGAGCGCTAACAGTCTTACTTATGACACAATTATGGCACACCTGAAGCCATCTTGATTGGAATAAACTGGTAACACTTAAAACATTTAATTTAAAAAAGAACAAAATGAGGGCGTTCATTTTGTCATAGAAATTAATGTTAGTGCTGTAGAAAGAAAAATGAGGACATGTTTTAAGTGAGAGCTCAAATATCTTCCTGTTATATTTCAACAGGAGCAGCCTGTCAGTTGATGCCTTTTTGTTATACTGCAGCTTCCCAGAGTGTTCTAAAGAACAACTAGAGCGCTAACAGCCTTACTTATGACAAAAGTATGGCACACCTGAAGCCATCTTGATTGGAATAAACTGGTAACACTTAAAACATTTAATTTAAAAAGGAAAAGAATGATGGGGTTCATTTTGTCATAGAAATGATGGTTAGTGCTGTAGAAAGAAAAATTAGGACATGTTTCAAGTGTGATCTCAAATATCTTCCTGTTATATTTCAACAGGAGCAGCCTGTCAGTTGATGTCTTTGTGTTCTACTGCAGCTTCCCAGAGTGGTCTAAAGAATACCTAGAGCACTAAAAGTCTTACTTATGACACAATTATGGCACACCTGAAGCCATCTTGATTGGAATAAACTGGTAACACTTAAAACATTTAATTTAAAAAGGAAAAAAATGATGGGGTTCATTTTGTCATAGAAACTATGGTTAGTGTTGTAGAAAGAAAAATTAGGACATGTTTCAAGTGTGATCTCAAACATCTTCCTATTATTTTTCAACAGGAACAGCCTGTCAGTTGATGCCTTTGTGTTCTACTGCAGCTTCCCAGAGTGTTCTAAAGAACAACTAGAGCTCTAACAGCCTTACTTATGACAAAAGTATGGCACACCTCAAGCCATCTTCGTTGGAATAAACTGGTAACACTTAAAACATTTAATTTAAAGAGGAACAAAATGATGGGGTTCATTTTGTCATAGAAATTATGGTTAGTGCTGTAGAAAGAAAACTTAGGACCTGTTTCACCTGTGATCCCAAATAGCTTCCTGTTATATTTCAACAGGAGCAGCCTGTCAGTTGATGCCTTTGTGTTCTACTGCAGTTTCCCAGAGTGGTCTAAAGAATACCTAGAGCGCTAACAGTCTTATTTATGACACAATTAAGGCACACCTGGAGCCATCTTGATTGGAATAAACTGGAAACTCTTAAAACATTTATTTTAAATAGGAACAAAATGAGGGGGTTCATTTTGTCTTAGAAATTATGGTTTGTGCTGTAGAAAGAAAAATTAGGACATGTTTTAAGTGAGATCTCAAATATCTTCCTCTTATATTTCAACAGGAGCAGCCTGTCAATTGATGTCTTTGTGTTCTACTGCAGCTTCCCAGAGTGGTCTAAAGATCAACTAGAGAGCTAACAGTCTTACTTATGACAAAATTATGGCATACCTGAAGCCATCTTGATTGGAATAAACTGGTAACTCTTAAAACATTTAATTTAAAAAGGAACAAAATGCGGGGGTTCATTTTGTCTTAGAAATTATGGTTTGTGCTGTAGAAAGAAAAATTAGGACATGTTTCAAGTGTGATCTCAAATCTCTTCCTATTATATTTCAACAGGAGCAGCCGTCAGTTGATGCCTTTGTGTTCTACTCCAGCTTCCCAGAGTGTTCTAAAGAGCAACTAGAGCACTAACTGCCTTACTTATGACAAAAGTATGGCACACCTGAAGCCATCTTGATTGCAATAAACTGGTAACTCTTAAAACATTTAATTTAAAAAGGAATAAAATGAGGGCGTTCATTCTGTCATATAAATTATTATTAGTTCTGTAGAAAGAACAATTAGGACATGTTTCAAGTTTGATCTCAAATATCTTCCTGTTATATTTTAACGGGAGCAGCCTGTCAGTTGATGCCTTTGTGCTCTACTGCTGCTTCCCAGAGTGTTCTAAAGAACAACTAGAGCGCTAACACCCTTACTTATGACAAAGGTATTTCACACCTGAAGCCATCTTGATTGGAATAAATTGGTAACACTTAAAACATTTAATTTAAAAATGAACAAAATGATGGGGTTCATTTTGTCATAGAAATTATGGGTAGTGCTGTAGAAAGAAAAATTAGGACATGTTTCAAGTGTGATCTCAAACATCTTCCTATTATATTTCAACAGGATCAGCCTGTCAGTTGATGCCTTTGTGTTCTACTGCAGCTTCCCAGTGTGGTCTAAAGAACAACCAGAGGGCTAACAGCCTTACTTATGACAAAAGTATGGCACACCTGAAGCCATCTTTATTGGAATAAACTGGTAACACGTAAAAGATTTAATTTAAAAAGGAAAAGAATGATGGGGTTCATTTTGTCATAGAAATTATGGTTAGTGCTGTAGAAAGAAAAATTAGGACATGTTTCAAGTGTGAACTAAAATATCTTCCTGTTATATTTCAACTGGAGCAGTCTGTCAGTTGATGCCTTTGTGCTCTACTGCTGCTTCCCAGAGTGTTCTAAAGAACCACTATAGTTCTAACAGCCTTAGTTATGACAAAGGTATGGCAAACCTGAAGCCATTTTGATTAGAATAAACTGGTAACACTTAAAACATTTTATTTAAAAAGGAACAAAATGATAGGGTTTATTTTGTCATAGAAATTATGGTTAGTGCTGTATAAAGAAAATGTAGGAGATGTTTTAATTAAGATATCAAATATCTTCCTGTTATATTTCAACAGGAACAGCCTGTCAGTTGATGTCTTTGTGTTCTACTGCAGCTTCCCAGAGTGTTCTAAAGAACAACTAGAGTGCTAACAGCCTTACTTATGACAAAGGTATGGCACACCTGAAGCCATCTTGATTGGAATAAATTGGTAACACTTAAAACATTTAATTTAAAAAGGAACAAAATGATGGGGTTCATTTTGTCACAGAATTTATGTTTAGTGCTGAAGAAAGAAAAAATAGGACATGTTTCAAGTGTGATTTCAAACATCTTCCTTTTATATTTCAAAAGGAGCAGCCTGTCAGTTGATGCCTTTATGTTCTACTGTAGCTTCCCAGAGTGGTCTAAAGAACAACTAGAGCGCTAACACCCTTACTTATGACAAAGGTACGGCACACCTAAAGCCATCTTGATTGGAATAAATTGGTAACACTTAAAACATTTAATTTAAAAATGAACAAAATGATGGGGTTAATTTTGTCATAGAAATTATGGGTAGTGCTGTAGAAAGAAAAATTAGGACATGTTTCAAGTGTGATCTCAAACATCTTCCTATTATATTTCAACAGGATCAGCCTGTCAGTTGATGCCTTTGTGTTCTACTGCAGCTTCCCGGAGTGGTCTAAAGAACAACCAGAGGGCTAACAGCCTTACTTATGACAAAAGTATGGCACACCTGAAGCCATCTTGATTGGAATAAACTGGTAACACGTAAAAGATTTAATTTAAAAAGGAAAAGAATTATGGGGTTCATTTTGTCATAGAAATTATGGTTAGTGCTGTAGAAAGAAAAATGAGGACATGTTTCAAGTGTGATCTCAAATATCTTCCTGTTATATTTCAACAGGAGCAGTCTGTCAGTTGATGCCTTTGTGCTCTACTGCTGCTTCCCAGAGTGTTCTAAAGAACCACTAGAGTGCTAACAGCCTTACTTATGACAAAGGTATTACACACCTGAAGCCATCTTGATTGGGTTAAATTGGTAACACTTAAAACATTTAATTTAAAAAGGAACACAATGATGGGGTTCATTTTGTCACAGAAATTATGGTTAGTGCTGAAGAAAGAAAATTTAGAACATGTTTCAAGTGTGATCTCAAACATCTTCCTTTTATATTTCAAAAGGAGCAGCCTGTCAGTTGATGCCTTTGTGTTCTACTGCAGCTTCCCATAGTGGTCTAAAGAACAACTAGAGCGCTAACAGCCTTACTTATGACAAAAGTATGGCACACCTGAAGCCATCTTGATTGGAATAAATTGGTAACACTTAAAAGATTTAATTTAAAAAGGAACAAAATGATGGGGTTCATTTTGTCATAGAAATGATGGTCAGTGCTGTAGAAAGAAAAATTAGGACATGTTTCAAGTGTGATCTCAAACATCTTCGTATTATATTTCAACAGGATCAGCCTGTCAGTTGATGCCTTTGTGTTCTACCGCAGCTTCCCAGAGTGGTCTAAAGAACAACCAGAGGGCTAACAGCCTTACTTATGACTAAAGTATGGCACACCTGAAGCCATCTTGATTGGAATAAACTGGTAACACTAAAAACATTTGATTTAAAAAGGAACAAAATGATGGGGTCTATTTTGTCATAGAAATTATGGTTAGTGCTGTAGAAAGAAAATTTAGGACATGTTTTAATTAAGATATCAAATATCTTCATGTTATATTTCAACAGGAGCAGCCTGTCAGTTGATATCTTTGTGTTCTACTGCAGCTTCCCAGAGTGTTCTAAAGAACAACTAGAGTGCTAACAGCCTTACTTATGACAAAGGTATGGCACACCTGAAGCCATCTTGATTGGAATAAATTGGTAACACTTAAAACATTTGATTTAAAAAGGAACAAAATGATGGGGTTCATTTTGTCACAGAAATTATGGTTAGTGCTGAAGAAAGAACAATTAGGACATGTTTCAAGTGTGAATTCAAACATCTTCCTTTTATATTTCAAAAGGAGCAGCCTGTCAGTTGATGCCTTTGTGTTCTACTGTAGCTTCCCAGAGTGGTCTAAAGAACAATTAGAGCGCTAACACCCTTACTTATGACAAAGGTACGGCACACCTAAAGCCATCTTGATTGGAATAAATTGGTAACACTTAAAACATTTAATTTAAAAATGAACACAATGATGGGGTTCATTTTGTCATAGGAATTATGGGTAGTCCTGTAGAAAGAAAAATTAGGACATGTTTCAAGTGTGATCTCAAACATCTTCCTATTATATTTCAACAGGATCAGCCTATCAGTTGATGCCTTTGTGTTCTACTGCAGCTTCCCAGAGTTGTCTAAAGAACAACCAGAGGGCTAACAGCCTTACTTATGACAAAAGTATGGCACACCTGAAGCCATCTTGTTTGGAATAATCTGGTAACTCGTAAAAGATTTAATTTAAAAAGGAAAAGAATGATGGGGTTCATTTTGTCATAGAAATTATAGTTAGTGCTGTAGAAAGAAAAATTAGGACATGTTTCAAGTCTGATCTCAAATATCTTCCTGTTATATTTCAAAAGGAGCAGCCTGTCAGTTGATGCCTTTGCGTTCCACTGTAGCTTCCCATAGTGGTCTAAAGAACAACTAGAGCGCTAACACCCTTACTTATGACAAAGGTATGGCACACCTGAAGCCATCTTGATTGGAATAAATTGGTAACACTTAAAACATTTAATTTAAAAAGGAACGAAATGATGGCGTTCATTTTGTCATAGAAACTATGGTTAGTGCTGTAGATAGAAAAATTAGGACAAGTTTCAAGTGTGATCTCAAACATCTTCCTATTATATTTCAACAAGATCAGCCTGTCAGTTGATGCCTTTGTGTTCTACTGCAGCTTCCCAGAGTGGTCTAAAGAACAACCAGAGGGCTAACAGCCTTACTTATGACTAAAGTATGGCACACCTGAAGCCATCTTGATTAGAATAAACTGATAACACTTAAAACATTTGATTTAAAAAGGAACAAAATGATGGGGTTTATTTTTCATAGAAATTATGGTTAGTGCTGTAGAAAGAAAATGTAGGACATGTTTTAATTAAGATATCAAATATCTTCCTGTTATATTTCAACAGGAGCAGCCTGTCAGTTGATGTCTGTGTGTTCTACTGCAGCTTCCCAGAGTGTTCTAAAGAACAACTAGAGCGCTAACAGCCTTACTTATGACAAAAGTATGGCACACCTGAAGCCATCTTGATTGGAATAAACTGGTAACACTTAAAACATTTAATTTAAAAAGGAAAAGAATGATGGGGTTCATTTTGTCATAGAAATGATGGTTAGTGCTGTAGAAAGAAAAATTAGGACATGTTTCAAGTGTGATCTCAAATATCTTCCTGTTATATTTCAACAGGAGCAGCCTGTCAGTTGATGTCTTTGTGTTCTACTGCAGCTTCCCAGAGTGGTCTAAAGAATACCTAGAGCACTAAAAGTCTTACTTATGACACAATTATGGCACACCTGAAGCCATCTTGATTGGAATAAACTGGTAACACTTAAAACATTTAATTTAAAAAGGAAAAAAATGATGGGGTTCATTTTGTCATAGAAACTATGGTTAGTGTTGTAGAAAGAAAAATTAGGACATGTTTCAAGTGTGATCTCAAACATCTTCCTATTATTTTTCAACAGGAACAGCCTGTCAGTTGATGCCTTTGTGTTCTACTGCAGCTTCCCAGAGTGTTCTAAAGAACAACTAGAGCTCTAACAGCCTTACTTATGACAAAAGTATGGCACACCTCAAGCCATCTTCGTTGGAATAAACTGGTAACACTTAAAACATTTAATTTAAAGAGGAACAAAATGATGGGGTTCATTTTGTCATAGAAATTATGGTTAGTGCTGTAGAAAGA
Source organism: Triturus cristatus (assembly GCF_964204655.1). Classification (NCBI taxonomy): domain Eukaryota; kingdom Metazoa; phylum Chordata; class Amphibia; order Caudata; family Salamandridae; genus Triturus; species Triturus cristatus. The sequence continues at coordinate 938,476,380 of NC_140579.1, forward strand.
AAACTTAGGACCTGTTTCACCTGTGATCCCAAATAGCTTCCTGTTATATTTCAACAGGAGCAGCCTGTCAGTTGATGCCTTTGTGTTCTACTGCAGTTTCCCAGAGTGGTCTAAAGAATACCTAGAGCGCTAACAGTCTTATTTATGACACAATTAAGGCACACCTGGAGCCATCTTGATTGGAATAAACTGGAAACTCTTAAAACATTTATTTTAAATAGGAACAAAATGAGGGGGTTCATTTTGTCTTAGAAATTATGGTTTGTGCTGTAGAAAGAAAAATTAGGACATGTTTTAAGTGAGATCTCAAATATCTTCCTCTTATATTTCAACAGGAGCAGCCTGTCAATTGATGTCTTTGTGTTCTACTGCAGCTTCCCAGAGTGGTCTAAAGATCAACTAGAGAGCTAACAGTCTTACTTATGACAAAATTATGGCATACCTGAAGCCATCTTGATTGGAATAAACTGGTAACTCTTAAAACATTTAATTTAAAAAGGAACAAAATGCGGGGGTTCATTTTGTCTTAGAAATTATGGTTTGTGCTGTAGAAAGAAAAATTAGGACATGTTTCAAGTGTGATCTCAAATCTCTTCCTATTATATTTCAACAGGAGCAGCCGTCAGTTGATGCCTTTGTGTTCTACTCCAGCTTCCCAGAGTGTTCTAAAGAGCAACTAGAGCACTAACTGCCTTACTTATGACAAAAGTATGGCACACCTGAAGCCATCTTGATTGCAATAAACTGGTAACTCTTAAAACATTTAATTTAAAAAGGAATAAAATGAGGGCGTTCATTCTGTCATATAAATTATTATTAGTTCTGTAGAAAGAACAATTAGGACATGTTTCAAGTTTGATCTCAAATATCTTCCTGTTATATTTTAACGGGAGCAGCCTGTCAGTTGATGCCTTTGTGCTCTACTGCTGCTTCCCAGAGTGTTCTAAAGAACAACTAGAGCGCTAACACCCTTACTTATGACAAAGGTATTTCACACCTGAAGCCATCTTGATTGGAATAAATTGGTAACACTTAAAACATTTAATTTAAAAATGAACAAAATGATGGGGTTCATTTTGTCATAGAAATTATGGGTAGTGCTGTAGAAAGAAAAATTAGGACATGTTTCAAGTGTGATCTCAAACATCTTCCTATTATATTTCAACAGGATCAGCCTGTCAGTTGATGCCTTTGTGTTCTACTGCAGCTTCCCAGTGTGGTCTAAAGAACAACCAGAGGGCTAACAGCCTTACTTATGACAAAAGTATGGCACACCTGAAGCCATCTTTATTGGAATAAACTGGTAACACGTAAAAGATTTAATTTAAAAAGGAAAAGAATGATGGGGTTCATTTTGTCATAGAAATTATGGTTAGTGCTGTAGAAAGAAAAATTAGGACATGTTTCAAGTGTGAACTAAAATATCTTCCTGTTATATTTCAACTGGAGCAGTCTGTCAGTTGATGCCTTTGTGCTCTACTGCTGCTTCCCAGAGTGTTCTAAAGAACCACTATAGTTCTAACAGCCTTAGTTATGACAAAGGTATGGCAAACCTGAAGCCATTTTGATTAGAATAAACTGGTAACACTTAAAACATTTTATTTAAAAAGGAACAAAATGATAGGGTTTATTTTGTCATAGAAATTATGGTTAGTGCTGTATAAAGAAAATGTAGGAGATGTTTTAATTAAGATATCAAATATCTTCCTGTTATATTTCAACAGGAACAGCCTGTCAGTTGATGTCTTTGTGTTCTACTGCAGCTTCCCAGAGTGTTCTAAAGAACAACTAGAGTGCTAACAGCCTTACTTATGACAAAGGTATGGCACACCTGAAGCCATCTTGATTGGAATAAATTGGTAACACTTAAAACATTTAATTTAAAAAGGAACAAAATGATGGGGTTCATTTTGTCACAGAATTTATGTTTAGTGCTGAAGAAAGAAAAAATAGGACATGTTTCAAGTGTGATTTCAAACATCTTCCTTTTATATTTCAAAAGGAGCAGCCTGTCAGTTGATGCCTTTATGTTCTACTGTAGCTTCCCAGAGTGGTCTAAAGAACAACTAGAGCGCTAACACCCTTACTTATGACAAAGGTACGGCACACCTAAAGCCATCTTGATTGGAATAAATTGGTAACACTTAAAACATTTAATTTAAAAATGAACAAAATGATGGGGTTAATTTTGTCATAGAAATTATGGGTAGTGCTGTAGAAAGAAAAATTAGGACATGTTTCAAGTGTGATCTCAAACATCTTCCTATTATATTTCAACAGGATCAGCCTGTCAGTTGATGCCTTTGTGTTCTACTGCAGCTTCCCGGAGTGGTCTAAAGAACAACCAGAGGGCTAACAGCCTTACTTATGACAAAAGTATGGCACACCTGAAGCCATCTTGATTGGAATAAACTGGTAACACGTAAAAGATTTAATTTAAAAAGGAAAAGAATTATGGGGTTCATTTTGTCATAGAAATTATGGTTAGTGCTGTAGAAAGAAAAATGAGGACATGTTTCAAGTGTGATCTCAAATATCTTCCTGTTATATTTCAACAGGAGCAGTCTGTCAGTTGATGCCTTTGTGCTCTACTGCTGCTTCCCAGAGTGTTCTAAAGAACCACTAGAGTGCTAACAGCCTTACTTATGACAAAGGTATTACACACCTGAAGCCATCTTGATTGGGTTAAATTGGTAACACTTAAAACATTTAATTTAAAAAGGAACACAATGATGGGGTTCATTTTGTCACAGAAATTATGGTTAGTGCTGAAGAAAGAAAATTTAGAACATGTTTCAAGTGTGATCTCAAACATCTTCCTTTTATATTTCAAAAGGAGCAGCCTGTCAGTTGATGCCTTTGTGTTCTACTGCAGCTTCCCATAGTGGTCTAAAGAACAACTAGAGCGCTAACAGCCTTACTTATGACAAAAGTATGGCACACCTGAAGCCATCTTGATTGGAATAAATTGGTAACACTTAAAAGATTTAATTTAAAAAGGAACAAAATGATGGGGTTCATTTTGTCATAGAAATGATGGTCAGTGCTGTAGAAAGAAAAATTAGGACATGTTTCAAGTGTGATCTCAAACATCTTCGTATTATATTTCAACAGGATCAGCCTGTCAGTTGATGCCTTTGTGTTCTACCGCAGCTTCCCAGAGTGGTCTAAAGAACAACCAGAGGGCTAACAGCCTTACTTATGACTAAAGTATGGCACACCTGAAGCCATCTTGATTGGAATAAACTGGTAACACTAAAAACATTTGATTTAAAAAGGAACAAAATGATGGGGTCTATTTTGTCATAGAAATTATGGTTAGTGCTGTAGAAAGAAAATTTAGGACATGTTTTAATTAAGATATCAAATATCTTCATGTTATATTTCAACAGGAGCAGCCTGTCAGTTGATATCTTTGTGTTCTACTGCAGCTTCCCAGAGTGTTCTAAAGAACAACTAGAGTGCTAACAGCCTTACTTATGACAAAGGTATGGCACACCTGAAGCCATCTTGATTGGAATAAATTGGTAACACTTAAAACATTTGATTTAAAAAGGAACAAAATGATGGGGTTCATTTTGTCACAGAAATTATGGTTAGTGCTGAAGAAAGAACAATTAGGACATGTTTCAAGTGTGAATTCAAACATCTTCCTTTTATATTTCAAAAGGAGCAGCCTGTCAGTTGATGCCTTTGTGTTCTACTGTAGCTTCCCAGAGTGGTCTAAAGAACAATTAGAGCGCTAACACCCTTACTTATGACAAAGGTACGGCACACCTAAAGCCATCTTGATTGGAATAAATTGGTAACACTTAAAACATTTAATTTAAAAATGAACACAATGATGGGGTTCATTTTGTCATAGGAATTATGGGTAGTCCTGTAGAAAGAAAAATTAGGACATGTTTCAAGTGTGATCTCAAACATCTTCCTATTATATTTCAACAGGATCAGCCTATCAGTTGATGCCTTTGTGTTCTACTGCAGCTTCCCAGAGTTGTCTAAAGAACAACCAGAGGGCTAACAGCCTTACTTATGACAAAAGTATGGCACACCTGAAGCCATCTTGTTTGGAATAAACTGGTAACTCGTAAAAGATTTAATTTAAAAAGGAAAAGAATGATGGGGTTCATTTTGTCATAGAAATTATAGTTAGTGCTGTAGAAAGAAAAATTAGGACATGTTTCAAGTCTGATCTCAAATATCTTCCTGTTATATTTCAAAAGGAGCAGCCTGTCAGTTGATGCCTTTGCGTTCCACTGTAGCTTCCCATAGTGGTCTAAAGAACAACTAGAGCGCTAACACCCTTACTTATGACAAAGGTATGGCACACCTGAAGCCATCTTGATTGGAATAAATTGGTAACACTTAAAACATTTAATTTAAAAAGGAACGAAATGATGGCGTTCATTTTGTCATAGAAACTATGGTTAGTGCTGTAGATAGAAAAATTAGGACAAGTTTCAAGTGTGATCTCAAACATCTTCCTATTATATTTCAACAAGATCAGCCTGTCAGTTGATGCCTTTGTGTTCTACTGCAGCTTCCCAGAGTGGTCTAAAGAACAACCAGAGGGCTAACAGCCTTACTTATGACTAAAGTATGGCACACCTGAAGCCATCTTGATTAGAATAAACTGATAACACTTAAAACATTTGATTTAAAAAGGAACAAAATGATGGGGTTTATTTTTCATAGAAATTATGGTTAGTGCTGTAGAAAGAAAATGTAGGACATGTTTTAATTAAGATATCAAATATCTTCCTGTTATATTTCAACAGGAGCAGCCTGTCAGTTGATGTCTGTGTGTTCTACTGCAGCTTCCCAGAGTGTTCTAAAGAACAACTAGAGCGCTAACAGCCTTACTTATGACAAAAGTATGGCACACCTGAAGCCATCTTGATTGGAATAAACTGGTAACACTTAAAAGATTTAATTTAAAAAGGAAAGGAATGATGGGGTTCATGTTGTCATTGAAATTATGGTTAGTGCTGTAGAAATAAAAATTAGGACATGTTTCAAGTGTGATCTCAAACATCTTCCTATTATATTTCAACAGAAGCAGCCAGTCAGTTGATGTCTTTGTGTTCTACTGAAGCTTCCCAGAGTGGTCTAAAGAATACCTAGAGCGCTAATAGTCTTATTTATGACACAATTAAGGCACAGCTGAAGCCATCTTGATTCGAATAAACAGGTAACTCTTAAAACATTTAATTTAAATAGGAACAACATGAGGGGGTTCATTTTGTCATAGAAATTATGTTTAGTGCTGTAGAAAGAAAAATTAGGACACGTTTCAAGTGAGATCTCAAATATCTTCCTGTTATATTTCAACAGGAGCAGCCTGTCAGTTGATGCATTTATGTTCTATTGCAGCTACCCAGAGTGGTCTAAAGAATAACTAGAGCACTAACAGTCTTACTTATGACACAATTATGGCACACCTGAAGCCATCTTGATTGGAATAAACTGGTAAGTCTTAAAACATTTAATTTAAAAAGGAACAAAATGAGGGCGTTCATTCTGTCATATAAATTATTGTTAGCGCTGTAGAAAGAACAATTAGGACATGTTTTAATTGAGAGCTCAAATATATTCCTGTTATATTTCAACAGGTGCAGCCTGTCAGTTGATGCCTTTGTGTTCTATTGCAGCTTCCCAGAGTGTTCTAAAGAACAACTAGAGCGCTAACAGCCTTACTTATGTCAAAAGTATGGCACACCTGAAGCCATCTTGATTGGAAATAAACTGGTAACACTTAAAAGATTTAATTGAAAAAGGAAAAGAATGATGGGGTTCCTTTTGTCATAGAAATTATGGTTAGTGCTGTAGAAAGAAAAATTAGGACATGTTTCAAGTTTGATCTCAAATATCTTCCTGTTATAATTTAACAGAGCAGCCTGTCAATTGATGTCTTTGTGTTCTACTGCAGCTTCCCAGAGTGTTCTAAAGAGCAACTAGAGCGCTAACAGCCTTACTTATGACAAAAGTATGGCACACCTGAAGCCATCTTGATAGGAATAAACTTGTAACACTTAAAAGATTTAATTGAAAAAGGAAAAGAATGATGGGGTTCATTTTGTCATAGAAATTATGGTTAGTGCAGTATAAAGAAAAATTAGGACATGTTTCAAGTGTGATCTAAAACATCTTCCTATTATATTTCAACAGGAGTAGCCTGTCAGTTGATGTCTTTGTGTTCTACTGAAGCTTCCCAGAGTGGTCTAAAGAATACCTAGAGCGCTAACAGTCTTATTTATGATACAATTAAGGCACAGCTGAAACCATCTTGATTGGAATAAACTGGTAACTCTTAAAACATTTAATTTAAATAGAAACACAATGAGGGGGTTCATTTTGTCATAGCAATTATGTTTAGTGCTGTAGAAAGAAAAATTAGGACATGTTTCAAGTGTGATCTCAAATATCTTCCTGTTATATTTCAACAGGAGCAGCCTGTCAGTTGATGCCTTTGTGTTCTACTGCAGCTTCCCAGAGTGGTCTAAAGAATAACTAGAGCGCTAACAGTCTTACTTATGACAAAAGTATGGCACACCTGAAGCCATCTTGATTGGAATAAACTGGTAACACTTAAAACATTTTATTTAAAATGGAAAATAATGATGTGGTTCATTTTGTCATAGAAATGATGGTTAGTGCTGGAGAAAGAAAAATGCGGACATGTTTCAAGTGTGATCTCAAATATCTTCCTGTTATATTTCAACAGGATCAGCCTGTCAGTTGATGCCTTTGTGTTCTACTGCAGCTTCCCAGAGTGGTCTAAAGAATAACCAGAGGGCTAACAGCCTTACTTATGACTAAAGAATGGCACACCTGAAGCCATCTTGATTGGAATAAACTGGTAACACTTAAAACATTTGATTTAAAAAGGAACAAAATGGTGGGGTTTATTTTGCCATAGAAATTATGGATAGTGCTGTAGAAAGAAAATTTAGTACATGTTTTAATTAAGATATCAAATATCTTCCTGTTATATTTCAACAGGAGCAGCCTGTCAGTTGATGTCTTTGTGTTCTACTGCAGCTTCCCAGAGTCTTTTAAAGAACAACTAGAGCGCTAACAGCCTTACTTATGACAAAAGTATGGCACACTTGAAGCCATCTTGTTTGGAAAAAACTGGTAACACTTACAAGATTTAATTGAAAAAGGAAAATAATGATGGGGTTCATTTTGTCATAGCAATTATGGTTAGTGCTGTAGAAAGAAAAATTAGGACATGTTTCAAGTGTGATCTCAAATATCTTCCTGTTATATTTCAACAGGAGCAGTCTGTCAGTTGATGCCTTTGTGCTCTACTGCTGCTTCCCAGAGTGTTCTAAAGAACAACTAGAGTGCTAACAGCCTTACTTATGACAAAGGTATGGCACACCTGAAGCCATCTTGATTGGAATAAATTGGTAACACTTAAAACATTTAATTTAAAAAGGAAAAGAATGATGGGGTTCATTTTGTCATAGAAATTATGGTTAGTTCTGTAGAAAGAAAAATTAGGACATGTTTCAAGTTTGATCTCAAATATCTTCCTGTCATATTTCAACAGGAACAGCCTGTCAGTTGATGTCTTTGTGTTCTACTGCAGCTTCCCAGAGTGTTCTAAAGAACAACTAGAGTGCTAACAGCCTTACTTATGACAAAGGTATGGCACACCTGAAGCCATCTTGATTGGAATAAATTGGTAAAACTTAAAACATTTAATTTAAAAAGGAAAAAAATGATGGGGTTCATTTTGTCACAGAATTTATGTTTAGTGCTGAAGAAAGAAAAAATAGGACATGTTTCAAGTGTGATTTCAAACATCTTCCTTTTATATTTCAAAAGGAGCAGCCTGTCAGTTGATGCCTTTATGTTCTACTGTAGCTTCCCAGAGTGGTCTAAAGAACAACTAGAGCGCTAACACCCTTACTTATGACAAAGGTACGGCACACCTAAAGCCATCTTGATTGGAATAAATTGGTAACACTTAAAACATTTAATTTAAAAATGAACAAAATGATGGGGTTAATTTTGTCATAGAAATTATGGGTAGTGCTGTAGAAAGAAAAATTAGGACATGTTTCAAGTGTGATCTCAAACATCTTCCTATTATATTTCAACAGGATCAGCCTGTCAGTTGATGCCTTTGTGTTCTACTGCAGCTTCCCGGAGTGGTCTAAAGAACAACCAGAGGGCTAACAGCCTTACTTATGACAAAAGTATGGCACACCTGAAGCCATCTTGATTGGAATAAACTGGTAACACGTAAAAGATTTAATTTAAAAAGGAAAAGAATTATGGGGTTCATTTTGTCATAGAAATTATGGTTAGTGCTGTAGAAAGAAAAATGAGGACATGTTTCAAGTGTGATCTCAAATATCTTCCTGTTATATTTCAACAGGAGCAGTCTGTCAGTTGATGCCTTTGTGCTCTACTGCTGCTTCCCAGAGTGTTCTAAAGAACCACTAGAGTGCTAACAGCCTTACTTATGACAAAGGTATTACACACCTGAAGCCATCTTGATTGGGTTAAATTGGTAACACTTAAAACATTTAATTTAAAAAGGAACACAATGATGGGGTTCATTTTGTCACAGAAATTATGGTTAGTGCTGAAGAAAGAAAATTTAGAACATGTTTCAAGTGTGATCTCAAACATCTTCCTTTTATATTTCAAAAGGAGCAGCCTGTCAGTTGATGCCTTTGTGTTCTACTGCAGCTTCCCATAGTGGTCTAAAGAACAACTAGAGCGCTAACAGCCTTACTTATGACAAAAGTATGGCACACCTGAAGCCATCTTGATTGGAATAAATTGGTAACACTTAAAAGATTTAATTTAAAAAGGAACAAAATGATGGGGTTCATTTTGTCATAGAAATGATGGTCAGTGCTGTAGAAAGAAAAATTAGGACATGTTTCAAGTGTGATCTCAAACATCTTCGTATTATATTTCAACAGGATCAGCCTGTCAGTTGATGCCTTTGTGTTCTACCGCAGCTTCCCAGAGTGGTCTAAAGAACAACCAGAGGGCTAACAGCCTTACTTATGACTAAAGTATGGCACACCTGAAGCCATCTTGATTGGAATAAACTGGTAACACTAAAAACATTTGATTTAAAAAGGAACAAAATGATGGGGTCTATTTTGTCATAGAAATTATGGTTAGTGCTGTAGAAAGAAAATTTAGGACATGTTTTAATTAAGATATCAAATATCTTCATGTTATATTTCAACAGGAGCAGCCTGTCAGTTGATATCTTTGTGTTCTACTGCAGCTTCCCAGAGTGTTCTAAAGAACAACTAGAGTGCTAACAGCCTTACTTATGACAAAGGTATGGCACACCTGAAGCCATCTTGATTGGAATAAATTGGTAACACTTAAAACATTTAATTTAAAAAGGAACAAAATGATGGGGTTCATTTTGTCACAGAAATTATGGTTAGTGCTGAAGAAAGAACAATTAGGACATGTTTCAAGTGTGAATTCAAACATCTTCCTTTTATATTTCAAAAGGAGCAGCCTGTCAGTTGATGCCTTTGTGTTCTACTGTAGCTTCCCAGAGTGGTCTAAAGAACAATTAGAGCGCTAACACCCTTACTTATGACAAAGGTACGGCACACCTAAAGCCATCTTGATTGGAATAAATTGGTAACACTTAAAACATTTAATTTAAAAATGAACACAATGATGGGGTTCATTTTGTCATAGGAATTATGGGTAGTCCTGTAGAAAGAAAAATTAGGACATGTTTCAAGTGTGATCTCAAACATCTTCCTATTATATTTCAACAGGATCAGCCTATCAGTTGATGCCTTTGTGTTCTACTGCAGCTTCCCAGAGTTGTCTAAAGAACAACCAGAGGGCTAACAGCCTTACTTATGACAAAAGTATGGCACACCTGAAGCCATCTTGTTTGGAATAAACTGGTAACTCGTAAAAGATTTAATTTAAAAAGGAAAAGAATGATGGGGTTCATTTTGTCATAGAAATTATAGTTAGTGCTGTAGAAAGAAAAATTAGGACATGTTTCAAGTCTGATCTCAAATATCTTCCTGTTATATTTCAAAAGGAGCAGCCTGTCAGTTGATGCCTTTGCGTTCCACTGTAGCTTCCCATAGTGGTCTAAAGAACAACTAGAGCGCTAACACCCTTACTTATGACAAAGGTATGGCACACCTGAAGCCATCTTGATTGGAATAAATTGGTAACACTTAAAACATTTAATTTAAAAAGGAACGAAATGATGGCGTTCATTTTGTCATAGAAACTATGGTTAGTGCTGTAGATAGAAAAATTAGGACAAGTTTCAAGTGTGATCTCAAACATCTTCCTATTATATTTCAACAAGATCAGCCTGTCAGTTGATGCCTTTGTGTTCTACTGCAGCTTCCCAGAGTGGTCTAAAGAACAACCAGAGGGCTAACAGCCTTACTTATGACTAAAGTATGGCACACCTGAAGCCATCTTGATTAGAATAAACTGATAACACTTAAAACATTTGATTTAAAAAGGAACAAAATGATGGGGTTTATTTTTCATAGAAATTATGGTTAGTGCTGTAGAAAGAAAATGTAGGACATGTTTTAATTAAGATATCAAATATCTTCCTGTTATATTTCAACAGGAGCAGCCTGTCAGTTGATGTCTGTGTGTTCTACTGCAGCTTCCCAGAGTGTTCTAAAGAACAACTAGAGCGCTAACAGCCTTACTTATGACAAAAGTATGGCACACCTGAAGCCATCTTGATTGGAATAAACTGGTAACACTTAAAAGATTTAATTTAAAAAGGAAAGGAATGATGGGGTTCATGTTGTCATTGAAATTATGGTTAGTGCTGTAGAAATAAAAATTAGGACATGTTTCAAGTGTGATCTCAAACATCTTCCTATTATATTTCAACAGAAGCAGCCAGTCAGTTGATGTCTTTGTGTTCTACTGAAGCTTCCCAGAGTGGTCTAAAGAATACCTAGAGCGCTAACAGTCTTATTTATGACACAATTAAGGCACAGCTGAAGCCATCTTGATTCGAATAAACAGGTAACTCTTAAAACATTTAATTTAAATAGGAACAACATGAGGGGGTTCATTTTGTCATAGAAATTATGTTTAGTGCTGTAGAAAGAAAAATTAGGACACGTTTCAAGTGAGATCTCAAATATCTTCCTGTTATATTTCAACAGGAGCAGCCTGTCAGTTGATGCATTTATGTTCTATTGCAGCTACCCAGAGTGGTCTAAAGAATAACTAGAGCACTAACAGTCTTACTTATGACACAATTATGGCACACCTGAAGCCATCTTGATTGGAATAAACTGGTAAGTCTTAAAACATTTAATTTAAAAAGGAACAAAATGAGGGCGTTCATTCTGTCATATAAATTATTGTTAGCGCTGTAGAAAGAACAATTAGGACATGTTTTAATTGAGAGCTCAAATATATTCCTGTTATATTTCAACAGGTGCAGCCTGTCAGTTGATGCCTTTGTGTTCTATTGCAGCTTCCCAGAGTGTTCTAAAGAACAACTAGAGCGCTAACAGCCTTACTTATGTCAAAAGTATGGCACACCTGAAGCCATCTTGATTGGAAATAAACTGGTAACACTTAAAAGATTTAATTGAAAAAGGAAAAGAATGATGGGGTTCCTTTTGTCATAGAAATTATGGTTAGTGCTGTAGAAAGAAAAATTAGGACATGTTTCAAGTTTGATCTCAAATATCTTCCTGTTATAATTTAACAGAGCAGCCTGTCAATTGATGTCTTTGTGTTCTACTGCAGCTTCCCAGAGTGTTCTAAAGAGCAACTAGAGCGCTAACAGCCTTACTTATGACAAAAGTATGGCACACCTGAAGCCATCTTGATAGGAATAAACTTGTAACACTTAAAAGATTTAATTGAAAAAGGAAAAGAATGATGGGGTTCATTTTGTCATAGAAATTATGGTTAGTGCAGTATAAAGAAAAATTAGGACATGTTTCAAGTGTGATCTAAAACATCTTCCTATTATATTTCAACAGGAGTAGCCTGTCAGTTGATGTCTTTGTGTTCTACTGATGCTTCCCAGAGTGGTCTAAAGAATACCTAGAGCGCTAACAGTCTTATTTATGATACAATTAAGGCACAGCTGAAACCATCTTGATTGGAATAAACTGGTAACTCTTAAAACATTTAATTTAAATAGAAACAAAATGAGGGGGTTCATTTTGTCATAGCAATTATGTTTAGTGCTGTAGAAAGAAAAATTAGGACATGTTTCAAGTGTGATCTCAAATATCTTCCTGTTATATTTCAACAGGAGCAGCCTGTCAGTTGATGCCTTTGTGTTCTACTGCAGCTTCCCAGAGTGGTCTAAAGAATAACTAGAGCGCTAACAGTCTTACTTATGACAAAAGTATGGCACACCTGAAGCCATCTTGATTGGAATAAACTGGTAACACTTAAAACATTTTATTTAAAATGGAAAATAATGATGTGGTTCATTTTGTCATAGAAATGATGGTTAGTGCTGGAGAAAGAAAAATGCGGACATGTTTCAAGTGTGATCTCAAATATCTTCCTGTTATATTTCAACAGGATCAGCCTGTCAGTTGATGCCTTTGTGTTCTACTGCAGCTTCCCAGAGTGGTCTAAAGAATAACCAGAGGGCTAACAGCCTTACTTATGACTAAAGAATGGCACACCTGAAGCCATCTTGATTGGAATAAACTGGTAACACTTAAAACATTTGATTTAAAAAGGAACAAAATGGTGGGGTTTATTTTGCCATAGAAATTATGGATAGTGCTGTAGAAAGAAAATTTAGTACATGTTTTAATTAAGATATCAAATATCTTCCTGTTATATTTCAACAGGAGCAGCCTGTCAGTTGATGTCTTTGTGTTCTACTGCAGCTTCCCAGAGTCTTTTAAAGAACAACTAGAGCGCTAACAGCCTTACTTATGACAAAAGTATGGCACACCTGAAGCCATCTTGTTTGGAAAAAACTGGTAACACTTACAAGATTTAATTGAAAAAGGAAAATAATGATGGGGTTCATTTTGTCATAGCAATTATGGTTAGTGCTGTAGAAAGAAAAATTAGGACATGTTTCAAGTGTGATCTCAAATATCTTCCTGTTATATTTCAACAGGAGCAGTCTGTCAGTTGATGCCTTTGTGCTCTACTGCTGCTTCCCAGAGTGTTCTAAAGAACAACTAGAGTGCTAACAGCCTTACTTATGACAAAGGTATGGCACACCTGAAGCCATCTTGATTGTAATAAATTGGTAACACTTAAAACATTTAATTTAAAAAGGAAAAGAATGATGGGGTTCATTTTGTCATAGAAATTATGGTTAGTTCTGTAGAAAGAAAAATTAGGACATGTTTCAAGTTTGATCTCAAATATCTTCCTGTTATATTTTAACGGAGCAGCATGTCAGTTGATGTCTTTGTGTTCTACTGCATCTTCTTAGAGTGTTCTAAAGAACAACTAGAGCGCTAACAGCCTTACTTATGACAAAAGTATGGCACACCTGAAGCCATCTTGATTGGAATAAACTGGTAACACTTAAAAGATTTAATTGAAAAAGGAAAAGAATGATGGGGTTCATTTTGTCATAGAAACTATGGTTAGTGCTGTATAAAGAAAAATTAGGACATGTTTCAACTGTGATCTCAAATATCTTCCTGTTATATTTCAACAGGATCAGCCTGTCAGTTGATGCCTTTGTGTTCTACTGCAGCTTCCCAGAGTGGTCTAAAGAATAACCAGAGGGCTAACAGCCTTACTTATGACTAAAGTATGGCACACCTGAAGCCATCTTGATTGTAATAAACTGGTAACACTTAAAACATGTGATTTAAAAAAGGAACAAAATGGTGGGGTTTATTTTGTCATAGAAATTATGGTCAGTGCTGGAGAAAGAAAAATGCGGACATGTTTCAAGTGTGATCTCAAATATCTTACTGTTATATTTCAACAGGAGCAGCCTGTCAGTTGATGCCTTTGTGTTCTACTGCAGCTTTCCAGAGTGTTCTAAAGAACAACTAGAGCGCTAACAGCCTTACTTATGACAAAAGTATGGCACACCTGAAGCCATCTTGATTGGAATAAGCTGGTAACACTTAAAACATTTTATTTAAAATGGAAAATAATGATGTGGTTCATTTTGTCATAGAAATTATGGTTAGTGCTGGAGAAAGAAAAATGCGGACATGTTTCAAGTGTGATCTCAAATATCTTCCTGTCATATTTCAACAGGAGCAGCCTGTCAGTTGATGACTTTGTGTTCTACTGCAGCTTCCCAGAGTGTTCTAAAGAACAACTAGAGCGCTAACAGCCTTACCTATGACAAACGTATGGCATACCTGAAGCCATCTTGATTGGAATAAACTGGTAACACTTAAAACATTTGATTTAAAAATTAAAAGAATGATGGGGTTCATTGTGTCATAGAAATTATGGTTAGTGCTGTAGAAATAAAAATTAGGACATGTTTCAAGTTTGATCTCAAATATCTTCCTGTTATATTTTAACGGGAACAGCCTGTCAGTTGATGCCTTTTTGCTCTACTGCTGCTTCCCAGAGTGTTCTAAAGAACAACTAGAGCGCTAACACCCTTACTTATGACAAAGGTATAGCACACCTGAAGCCATCTTGATTGGAATAAATTGGTAACACTTAAAACATTTCATTTAAAAAGGAACAAAATGATGAGGTTAATTTTGTCATAGAATTTATGGTTAGTGCTGTAGAAAGAAAAATTAGGACATGTTTCAAGAGTGATCTCAAACATCTTCCTATTATATTTCAACAGGATCAGCCTGTCAGTTGATGCCTTTGTGTTCTACTGCAGCTTCACAGAGTGGTCTAAAGAATAACCAGAGGGCTAACAGCCTTACTTATGACTAAAGTACGGCACACCTGAAGCCATCTTGATTGGAATAAACTGGTAACACTTAAAACATTTGATTTAAAAAGGAACAAAATGGTGGGGTTTATTTTGTCATAGAAATTATGGATAGTGCTGTAGAAAGAAAATTTAGGACATGTTTTAATTAAGATATCAAATATCTTCCTGTTATATTTCAACATGAGCAGCCTGTCAGTTGATGTCTTTGTGTTCTACTGCAGCTTCCCAGAGTGTTTTAAAGGACAACTAGAGCGCTAACAGCCTTACTTATGACAAAAGTATGGCACACCTGAAGCCATCTTGATTGGAATAAACTGGTCACTCCTAAACATAGGAACAAAATGAGGGGGTTCATTTTGTCATAGCAATTATGTTTAGTGCTGTAGAAAGAAAAATTAGGACATGTTTCAAGTGTGATCTCAAACATCTTCCTATTATATTTCAAAAGGAGCAGCCTGTCAGTTGATGCCTTTGTGTTCTACTGCAGCTTCCCAGAGTGTTCTAAAGAACAACTAGAGTGCTAACAGCCTTACTTATGACAAAGGTATGGCACACCTGAAGCCATCTTGATTGGAATAAATTGGTAACACTTAAAACATTTAATTTAAAAAGGAACAAAATGATGGGGTTCATTTTGTCACAGAAATTATGGTTAGTGCTGAAGAAAGAAAAATTAGGACATGTTTCAAGTGTGAATTCAAACATCTTCCTTTTATATTTCAAAAGGAGGAGCCTGTCAGTTGATGCCTTTGTGTTCTACTGTAGCTTCCCAGAGTGGTCTAAAGAACAATTAGAGCGCTAACACCCTTACTTATGACAAAGGTACGGCACACCTAAAGCCATCTTGATTGGAATAAATTGGTAACACTTAAAACATTTAATTTAAAAATGAACACAATGATGGGGTTCATTTTGTCATAGGAATTATGGGTAGTCCTGTAGAAAGAAAAATTAGGACATGTTTCAAGTGTGATCTCAAACATCTTCCTATTATATTTCAACAGGATCAGCCTATCAGTTGATGCCTTTGTGTTCTACTGCAGCTTCCCAGAGTGGTCTAAAGAACAACCAGAGGGCTAACAGCCTTACTTATGACAAAAGTATGGCACACCTGAAGCCATCTTGTTTGGAATAAACTGGTAACTCGTAAAAGATTTAATTTAAAAAGGAAAAGAATGATAGGGTTCATTTTGTCATAGAAATTATAGTTAGTGCTGTAGAAAGAAAAATTAGGACATGTTTCAAGTGTGATCTCAAATATCTTCCTGTTATATTTCAAAAGGAGCAGCCTGTCAGTTGATGCCTTTGCGTTCCACTGTAGCTTCCCATAGTGGTCTAAAGAACAAATAGAGCGCTAACACCCTTACTTATGACAAAGGTATGGCACACCTGAAGCCATCTTGATTGGAATAAATTGGTAACACTTAAAACATTTAATTTAAAAAGGAACGAAATGATGGCGTTCATTTTGTCATAGAAACTATGGTTAGTGCTGTAGAAAGAAAAATTAGGACAAGTTTCAAGTGTGATCTCAAACATCTTCCTATTATAATTCAACAAGATCAGCCTGTCAGTTGATGCCTTTGTGTTCTACTGCAGCTTCCCAGAGTGGTCTAAAGAACAACCAGAGGGCTAACAGCCTTACTTATGACTAAAGTATGGCACACCTGAAGCCATCTTGATTGGAATAAACTGATAACACTTAAAACATTGGGACCCGCCCATTTCCGGCGGAAAACGCGCCCGGAGGCGCTACTTCACCAGAGGTTCCCCCGGTGGAGCGGGGGGTCGAGCCTTGTACCACAGCAGTAGCAGCAGCACTTACCCGGCATCCAGGGCAGAGTCCCTTGAACTCCTTGCACCGACGTGGCCAGTCTCCCTCGCCGCCTCCTGTCCATCGAGGCCGCTGTAGGGGGGGACTACAGCCCCCAGCAGCCACATTGGGACCCGCCCACTTCCTGCGGAAAACGCACCCGGAGGCGCTACTTCATCAGAGGTTCCCCCCGCGTCGCGGGACGCGCGCGGGCGGCGCCGGGCTGAGCCCGGGCAGAGGGCGGGCCGTCTGTGGCCGTCAGGGGCAGGAAGAAGCAGAGCCACGTCCCTTGTTATTGGCCTGGAGGTATCGTAAAACGCCATTACTATTAAAGTCTACTCGCCCATTGACAACAAGAGGTTCGGTGTAAAGACCTTATATTATTATTGAGGATATTGGTTGAGCGCTTATCCAGGAGATAGAAAGTGACAGTCCTGCTGCTACCCGATAACACGTGATCTGTGATCTTTACCCCGCGCCTACCATCCCCACTATTCGCACGGGCGGGGCTCACTGTGGGCTGTTTGACTAAGGGAGCGATCCAGCTCCTAACTGATTGTGTATTGGTCAGCTAAGTCACTATTGCTTGCTATTTATTGACTTCCTGTACAATTGTTGCTAATACCGTCAACTAGCTGCTCTATCTGGTTCCGCATATCATTAAGTCATCATGACCAACCGTGTAACCCACACTAAGAAACCAGCGGTGGGGGGGTCAGTTAGGGGGACTTTAGACCATTTTATTACCAGGGCCGCCTCCGTCCTGGAGCAGGAGATAGCCATCACTGAGCGCCGTCTATCCATGGAGCCCCTCTTTCAAAAACGCTCGTCGCTAGGTCACATCGTAAATGTTCCTTCGCCCCCTACGACCTCCTTACCTACCTCCACAATAGTCCCCGCTTCTGATGCAATCTCTATCTCCCAGACCTCTGGTGCCATAGACATATTACCAATGTCGAACGATACCACAGAGCACACTTCCGACACCTTATATACAACGGACAATTCAATAACAGAAAAGACCCCGATCAAAACCACAAAGAAGGTAAAAAAAAAACATGCCCCCAGTAATACCTCTTTTATTCACTCACCAACTGCACCTGACCAGACTAGACTCCGGCTGAATGCCGATGCATCACTATGAAAGGGTCCTTTAACACGAGGGAAAGGTAAAACTCAAACGAGCAATGGGACGGGGTCTCACAAAAAAGGCCAGTCCTGTAAAGGGGGAAAGTCCATACCAACCCCATCCACTCACGATATAGGCACACAAACAGAGGAAATTGACCCAACCCCTCAAGACCAAATATTTACCCTTGGCGAGAAAATTAAGATATCAGTGGAAAGTAACGTAAAGTCATTACAGCTAGCTGTTAGCCAGGACATTGAAACAAAACTTGGGGAAATGATCTCCTTACTTTCTTCGGTTTTCGAAGATAAATTTGTCCAACTGACCAAAATGCTACTTGACGGCATAACCAAACAAAACTCCACTAATACATCGCTGGTAATCAGTCATCTTAACTCACAACCAAATCAGATTCCATCACTTCCAACTAACCACTCCAACAATCCCAGTGCAAACACTCCTACTTCCCATTCGACAACTAGACAGATGATGACCCACGTAACAATGGGAACTTCAAGACCACACACCGAACCTGAACCACCTTTGAGTTCTAACGTAGCCTCAAGTCAAAACAATAGGGCAGACAACGATACTATCCCCAACAACGATCATTTGCACTTGCCACCAGCCGCCCGGCCATATGTCCTGGTCCTGACAAATGTCCCCTTCTTACAAAAAGATTCCACCGAATCATGGGCCTCGCTAAGGAACAAGGTCACCCACTGGCTCACTAAAAATACCTGCTTCCACCCAAGACATACAAATCAGATCTTGATGGTGAGGAGAGTGGGCTGGATAGGCGACTTTAGCAAAAAAAGCCCGGGCGACTGTATAGTCGTAAATTTCAGATCACCAGGCTTAGTCCGCTCCTTACTGAAAATCAATAGGACAACAACATACGAAATCAACCATATTAACATGGTGTCACTCGACTATTTCTATCAAAGTGAGCAAACAAAAACTCACAACGGGAACGGGTGCATTCTTACCCAAAACCGATTCGAACGGCTCAACACACTAGAAGAAGTAGATTGACAGTTACCACCAACGAGCAACCCTGAAATTTTGATTTCCGCCCCCTCTCTGCTTCTACCAACTGCCCAAACCGAGTCACACCAAAGGGAACAACAGATCTTCCCTTTTTCAACCCACTTAACACCTATAAAACACCAAGGGATCAAACCTAATGCTGAACAGATTAACACCCTCGAAACTATTCCCCAAATGACAGTGACACCTGATAGGGAGGGTGACACCAGTATCAATATGGACCCTATTGCATATAACCAAAACATCGGCAGGTTAAACCCCAAACAAAAACAAACAAACTCACTTTTAAAAATAACTTTTTGGAATATATCAGGTCTTCGCTCAAAGATCCAAAACGAAGAATGGCTACAATTCATTAAAGAATCTGAAATTATCGCTCTTCAGGAGACATGGACAATAACTCCTTTACACATAAACGGCTACAAGACTTTTTTTAGCCCAGCACTCCCATCTACATCTGGGAGAGCAAAGGGTGGACTAACAATATACGTAACAAACTTAATACCATCTTTGGAGTCCCATACCCTTAAAGCCGAACCACAATACCAGATTATATGTATTACTATAAGAAGAATGCCACCTATCCTAATCATTAATTTCTATAATAATCTCCCAGAAGACAGATTTGCAGGGGTCATAAAAGAAATTTGCGTCTCCTTACACAAACAAATAACCCCCATCAAAGGCAGGGAACCAATAATAATCTGGGGGGGAGACTTTAATTCAGCACTATGTAAGAACGCCTTAAACGGTAACTGCGGCTACGTGGACCATACACACAACAATATTCCTCACTTCTCACATTCTCACAATGGGTCTGTCCTGAATGAGAACATGATCCATCTACAATTGGCCTTTGCAAATGAATTTACTACCCCTACAACTCCCTTCGTTCCAACTTTTAATGGCCGAGGTCTATCCTCCT
Organism: Triturus cristatus; assembly: GCF_964204655.1. Taxonomy (NCBI): domain Eukaryota; kingdom Metazoa; phylum Chordata; class Amphibia; order Caudata; family Salamandridae; genus Triturus; species Triturus cristatus. The sequence continues at coordinate 938,496,181 of NC_140579.1, forward strand.
GCATCGATTTCATTTTAGTAGGGAATATCATCCCTAACCTGATCACTGACGTTCAGACCCACGACAGCGCATTCAGTGATCACTTCCCATTGACAGTCACTATCCAAACTACTGCCTCAAAAAAAAACCCAGAAACACTACTCCGTGCAGAACTTATTTCTATGTCTCGTCCAAATGGTTATGCACTGAAATGGTCAAAAATCAATCCCACTGATATCCTTGAAACTATAATCAACGCAGCCCGCCCTGCGTTTGAAGTCTGTTTAACCGAGTCAACTAACCCCGAGGAGACCGTGGCTAACTATGATCTAATAACATTACAGGTCAAGAATGCCCTGACAGTTCAATCTCGGGCACAGAAGACACCTCAGGATAAACCCAAGTTCAGGTGGTTTAATTCAGCCTGCTCAAGAGCTCATAAAACCCTCAAGATTGCCCTTAAAAAATCCCCAAGAAATGTTCCCGAAATTCTAACAGCTAGACAAAACTACAACAAGGCAGTAGCATCCAGGAAAAGAGAACTTAAAGAAGAACACTGGACTGCTTTACATAGCAGCTGCCAAAATAAAGACTCGGTAACGTTCTGGGAGATTGTAAATTCCTCTTTTTTGTCAGGACCAAAAGTAACTGGTACACTTGAGACTACCATCTCAGAACAAGAGTGGGTTACCCACTTTTCAAAAATTTTCTCAAAACCGGCTGGGCCCCAATCACATAACCACCACGCATCTACACCCCGAACGATCCCCCCAAACATGAACTTCGAGCTTGCAGAGGTTGAGAACGCCCTGAATGCCAGTAGATCAGGAAAGGCCCCGGGTCCTGACGCGGTCCCGATGGACCTATATAAATCAAACACCGACCTCTGGGCCCCCTTGTTACTAAATGTCCTAGACGCACTGGGTCACGTAGGACTTCCAACCTCTTGGTCTGATTCGATCTTAGTGCCCATATTTAAAAAGGGTAACAGGAACAACCCCACGTGCTATAGACCCATCTCATTATTGGATTCTTTCGGCAAGGTAGTAGGTAGAATCCTCTTAGCACGCTTACAAAATTGGGCCGAATCAAATAATACCCTATCTGACCTTCAGTTCGGGTTTAGGGAAGGTAGAGGTACCATAGAGCAGGTCCTTAACCTTACACTCCTGAGAGGGAAGTATGTCCATGTAAAGGGTGGCAGTCTTTACATGGCATACGTTGACCTATCCGCAGCTTTCGACTGCGTAGATCACATCAAGCTCTGGGCCGTAATGACACAACTGGGCATTGACCCCAATCTGGTTAATTTCATAAGGGAAATCTACTCGAATACCACTACAAGAGTAAGATATGGCATCGGGGGGCAGCTAACATCGCCATTTGCAATTGAACGAGGAGTAAGGCAAGGCTGTGTCCTGGCTCCCTTTCTCTTCAACATTTACACTAACGGACTAGAAACAGCTCTGTTAAAAGGCAGCCAGGACCAGCCGCATATCAAACAACGCCCAATCCCCGCACTCCTATATGCGGACGACGCAGTTATACTCGCCCGCACCCCTCTTGAGTTACAACGGGCCCTGATCAGATATACAGATTTCATGAAGCAACTGGACCTAAACATTAACATCAAAAAAACCTTCGTGATGGCATCAGGGAAACACCCACGCAACAAGAAAAATATTTATCTACATGACATGAAAATAGAGGACACTATTACTTATCCCTATCTAGGAGTCGTGATAGATAATAAATCTACTTGGAAAAGCGCAATAGAGAGCAGAAACTTGCAGTTTCTAAAAGCAACAACGGCCCTGAAAGTGTTCGGCCGGAGGTTGGGTAAAAGAGCATCAAAGGAAATGTTAGATATTTATAACTCAAAATGCCTCAGCACAGCTATCTACGGGGCCGGGATTTGGGGAAACGCACACGTCACTTTACTCCAAAAGACTGAAAATTCCTTTATGAAATTCCTGCTGGGAGTCCCATCGTCCACCTCAACTTTTAACATTCATTACGAACTGGGCCTTCCGTACATCACGGACGTGATACGCATGCAGCCTATCCTCCTATGGCACCGCATCTGGACGACACCAGAACTAAAATTCACCCAGGAACTCATAAATGATTGCACGAACTTGGACCACGGACTATCAATCACTTGGCTTGCATACGTCAAAAAGTTTCTAACGGATTTAGAACTTGAGCACCTCTTTTTAAAGCCCCAAAATAACACTCTAATCCCCAGAAAAAGGTTGCGAGATATTTGTCTAACTCATTTAACTGATCTGCGCCTGGCTCTTGAACTAAATAAAAATTCTGTCCAACTGTTCTTCTCAATACAGACAACAGATCAGATTGAGCCATACTTGAACTCCAACCTGAGTAACTACGAGAAATTTTTACTCACCAGAATGCGACTGAACATATTCCATCGTTTAATCACTTTCCCTGGGCAAAACGACTGGAGCACCCAACTGATGCCATGCCCCTGTGACGATCTTTCCCCCCAAACTACCATCCATGTGATTATGTTTTGCAAATTTTATGCTGAGCCAAGAAAGCTATACTTGATCCCCTTTCTGAAACATTTGGGCCTAAATCAGTGTCGGCCAGCTTTCATGGCCCTCCAACTGCTAGAAACACAATTACTGGCAAAAAATATGGCAATGTTTTTAAAATTTTGTGCACGACATAGAGCTAACCTCTAAATGAAGATCTCTGTTTAAATAACACACTGACAGATGCTCTCTGCGAACCACTTTAAAACATACCCTACGATGAACTGGGATTAGCCCCCTATGCATCTTAAAATTGCTTCCGGGGGGTTTGTTTCTGCACTGTTATACATCACCCAAACTCTCTTAATCTATTTTATCACTCTTAAATTAATGCTACATCATCTCTTTTAAATCCGCTTTTGTCATTTTGCACTTGTTCCAATTGCTTAGGCGAAACAAATTATTCTTGCAAAAATGAAAAGTGTATAAATGTTAATGTATTTTCATATGTAAATACTTTTATGGTATGCAATTTCCTTACCGAATAAAGTTTGTCATACAACTAGAGCGCTAACAGCCTTACTTATGACAAAAGTATGGCACACCTGAAGCCATCTTGATTGGAATAAACTGGTAACACTTAAAAGATTTAATTTAAAAAGGAAAGGAATGATGGGGTTCATGTTGTCATTGAAATTATGGTTAGTGCTGTAGAAATAAAAATTAGGACATGTTTCAAGTGTGATCTCAAACATCTTCCTATTATATTTCAACAGAAGCAGCCAGTCAGTTGATGTCTTTGTGTTCTACTGAAGCTTCCCAGAGTGGTCTAAAGAATACCTAGAGCGCTAACAGTCTTATTTATGACACAATTAAGGCACAGCTGAAGCCATCTTGATTTGAATAAACAGGTAACTCTTAAAACATTTAATTTAAATAGGAACAACATGAGGGGGTTCATTTTGTCATAGAAATTATGTTTAGTGCTGTAGAAAGAAAAATTAGGACATGTTTCAAGTGAGATCTCAAATATCTTCCTGTTATATTTCAAGAGGAGCAGCCTGTCAGTTGATGCATTTATGTTCTATTGCAGCTACCCAGAGTGGTCTAAAGAATAACTAGAGCACTAACAGTCTTACTTATGACACAATTATGGCACACCTGAAGCCATCTTGATTGGAATAAACTGGTAACTCTTAAAACATTTAATTTAAAAAGGAACAAAATGAGGGCGTTCATTCTGTCATATAAATTATTGTTAGCGCTGTAGAAAGAACAATTAGGACATGTTTTAATTGAGAGCTCAAATATATTCCTGTTATATTTCAACAGGAGCAGCCTGTCAGTTGATGCCTTTGTGTTCTATTGCAGCTTCCCAGAGTGTTCTAAAGAACAACTAGAGCGCTAACAGCCTTACTTATGACAAAAGTATGGCACACCTGAAGCCATCTTGATTGGAAATAAACTGGTAACACTTAAAAGATTTAATTGAAAAAGGAAAAGAATGATGGGGTTCCTTTTGTCATAGAAATTATGGTTAGTGCTGTAGAAAGAAAAATTAGGACATGTTTCAAGTTTGATCTCAAATATCTTCCTGTTATAATTTAACAGAGCAGCCTGTCAATTGATGTCTTTGTGTTCTACTGCAGCTTCCCAGAGTGTTCTAAAGAACAACTAGAGCGCTAACAGCCTTACTTATGACAAAAGTATGGCACACCTGAAGCCATCTTGATAGGAATAAACTTGTAACACTTAAAAGATTTAATTGAAAAAGGAAAAGAATGATGGGGTTCATTTTGTCATAGAAATTATGGTTAGTGCAGTATAAAGAAAAATTAGGACATGTTTCAAGTGTGATCTAAAACATCTTCCTATTATATTTCAACAGGAGTAGCCTGTCAGTTGATGTCTTTGTGTTCTACTGAAGCTTCCCAGAGTGGTCTAAAGAATACCTAGAGCGCTAACAGTCTTATTTATGATACAATTAAGGCACAGCTGAAGCCATCTTGATTGGAATAAACTGGTAACTCTTAAAACATTTAATTTAAATAGAAACAAAATGAGGGGGTTCATTTTGTCATAGCAATTATGTTTAGTGCTGTAGAAAGAAAAATTAGGACATGTTTCAAGTGTGATCTCAAATATCTTCCTGTTATATTTCAACAGGAGCAGCCTGTCAGTTGATGCCTTTGTGTTCTACTGCAGCTTCCCAGAGTGGTCTAAAGAATAACTAGAGCGCTAACAGTCTTACTTATGACAAAAGTATGGCACACCTGAAGCCATCTTGATTGGAATAAACTTGTAACACTTAAAACATTTTATTTAAAATGGAAAATAATGATGTGGTTCATTTTGTCATAGAAATGATGGTTAGTGCTGGAGAAAGAAAAATGCGGACATGTTTCAAGTGTGATCTCAAATATCTTCCTGTTATATTTCAACAGGATCAGCCTGTCAGTTGATGCCTTTGTGTTCTACTGCAGCTTCCCAGAGTGGTCTAAAGAATAACCAGAGGGCTAACAGCCTTACTTATGACTAAAGAATGGCACACCTGAAGCCATCTTGATTGGAATAAACTGGTAACACTTAAAACATTTGATTTAAAAAGGAACAAAATGGTGGGGTTTATTTTGCCATAGAAATTATGGATAGTGCTGTAGAAAGAAAATTTAGTACATGTTTTAATTAAGATATCAAATATCTTCCTGCTATATTTCAACAGGAGCAGCCTGTCAGTTGATGTCTTTGTGTTCTACTGCAGCTTCCCAGAGTCTTTTAAAGAACAACTAGAGCGCTAACAGCCTTACTTATGACAAAAGTATGGCACACCTGAAGCCATCTTGTTTGGAAAAAACTGGTAACACTTAAAACATTTAATTTAAAAAGGAAAAGAATGATGGGGTTCATTTTGTCATAGAAATTATGGTTAGTTCTGTAGAAAGAAAAATTAGGACATGTTTCAAGTTTGATCTCAAATATCTTCCTGTTATATTTCAACAGGAGCAGTCTGTCAGTTGATGCCTTTGTGCTCTACTGCTGCTTCCCAGAGTGTTCTAAAGAACAACTAGAGTGCTAACAGCCTTTCTTATGACAAAGGTATGGCACACCTGAAGCCATCTTGATTGGAATAAATTGGTAACACTTAAAACATTTAATTTAAAAAGGAAAAGAATGATGGGGTTCATTTTGTCATAGAAATTATGGTTAGTTCTGTAGAAAGAAAAATTAGGACATGTTTCAAGTTTGATCTCAAATATCTTCCTGTTATATTTTAACGGAGCAGCCTGTCAGTTGATGTCTTTGTGTTCTACTGCATCTTCTTAGAGTGTTCTAAAGAACAACTAGAGCGCTAACAGCCTTACTTATGACAAAAGTATGGCACACCTGAAGCCATCTTGATTGGAATAAACTGGTAACACTTAAAAGATTTAATTGAAAAAGGAAAAGAATGATGGGGTTCATTTTGTCATAGAAACTATGGTTAGTGCTGTATAAAGAAAAATTAGGACATGTTTCAACTGTGATCTCAAATATCTTCCTGTTATATTTCAACAGGATCAGCCTGTCAGTTGATGCCTTTGTGTTCTACTGCAGCTTCCCAGAGTGGTCTAAGGAATAACCAGAGGGCTAACAGCCTTACTTATGACTAAAGTATGGCACACCTGAAGCCATCTTGATTGTAATAAACTGGTAACACTTAAAACATGTGATTTAAAAAAGGAACAAAATGGTGGGGTTTATTTTGTCATAGAAATTATGGTTAGTGCTGGAGAAAGAAAAATGCGGACATGTTTCAAGTGTGATCTCAAATATCTTCCTGTTATATTTCAACAGGAGCAGCCTGTCAGTTGATGCCTTTGTGTTCTACTGCAGCTTTCCAGAGTGTTCTAAAGAACAACTAGAGCGCTAACAGCCTTACTTATGACAAAAGTATGGCACACCTGAAGCCATCTTGATTGGAATAAGCTGGTAACACTTAAAACATTTTATTTAAAATGGAAAATAATGATGTGGTTCATTTTGTCATAGAAATTATGGTTAGTGCTGGAGAAAGAAAAATGCGGACATGTTTCAAGTGTGATCTCAAATATCTTCCTGTCATATTTCAACAGGAGCAGCCTGTCAGTTGATGACTTTCTGTTCTACTGCAGCTTCCCAGAGTGTTCTAAAGAACAACTAGAGCGCTAACAGCCTTACCTATGACAAAATAATGGCATACCTGAAGCCATCTTGATTGGAATAAACTGGTAACACTTAAAACATTTGATTTAAAAAGGAAAAGAATGATGGGGTTCATTGTGTCATAGAAATTATGGTTAGTGCTGTAGAAATAAAAATTAGGACATGTTTCAAGTTTGATCTCAAATATCTTCCTGTTATATTTTAACGGGAACAGCCTGTCAGTTGATGCCTTTTTGCTCTACTGCTGCTTCCCAGAGTGTTCTAAAGAACAACTAGAGCGCTAACACCCTTACTTATGACAAAGGTATCGCACACCTGAAGCCATCTTGATTGGAATAAATTGGTAACACTTAAAACATTTCATTTAAAAAGGAACAAAATGATGAGGTTAATTTTGTCATAGAATTTATGGTTAGTGCTGTAGAAAGAAAAATTAGGACATGTTTCAAGAGTGATCTCAAACATCTTCCTATTATATTTCAACAGGATCAGCCTGTCAGTTGATGCCTTTGTGTTCTACTGCAGCTTCACAGAGTGGTCTAAAGAATAACCAGAGGGCTAACAGCCTTACTTATGACTAAAGTACGGCACACCTGAAGCCATCTTGATTGGAATAAACTGGTAACACTTAAAACATTTGATTTAAAAAGGAACAAAATGGTGGGGTTTATTTTGTCATAGAAATTATGGATAGTGCTGTAGAAAGAAAATTTAGGACATGTTTTAATTAAGATATCAAATATCTTCCTGTTATATTTCAACATGAGCAGCCTGTCAGTTGATGTCTTTGTGTTCTACTGCAGCTTCCCAGAGTGTTTTAAAGGACAACTAGAGCGCTAACAGCCTTACTTATGACAAAAGTATGGCACACCTGAAGCCATCTTGATTGGAATAAACTGGTCACTCCTAAACATAGGAACAAAATGAGGGGGTTCATTTTGTCATAGCAATTATGTTTAGTGCTGTAGAAAGAAAAATTAGGACATGTTTCAAGTGTGATCTCAAACATCTTCCTATTATATTTCAAAAGGAGCAGCCTGTCAGTTGATGCCTTTGTGTTCTACTGCAGCTTCCCAGAGTGGTCTAAAGAACAACTAGAGCACTACAGCCTTACTTATGACAAAAGTATGGAACACCTGAAGCCATCTTGATTGGAATAAACTGGTAACACTTAAAATATTTAATTTAAAAAGGAAAATAATGATGTGGTTCATTTTGTCAAGGAAATTATGGTTAGTGCTGGAGAAAGAAAAATTAGGACATGTTTCAAGTGTGATCTCAAATATCTTCCTGTTATATTTCAACGCGAGCAGCCTGTCAGTTGATGCCTTTGTGCTCTACTGCTGCTTCCCATAGTGTTCTAAAGAACAACTACAGTGCTAACAGCCTTACTTATGACAAAGGTATGGCACACCTGAAGCCATCTTGATTGGAATAAACTGGTAACTCTTAAAACATTTAATTTAAAAAGGGACAAAATGAGGGTGTTCATTCTGTCATAGAAATTATTGTTAGTGCTGTAGAAAGAAAAATTAGGACATGTTTTAAGTGAGAGCTCAAAAATATTCCTGTTACATTTTAACAGGAGCAGCCTGTCAGTTGATGCCTTTGTGTTCTACTGCAGCTTCCCAGAATGTTCTAAAGAACAACTAGAGCGCTAACAGCCTTACTTCTGACAAAAGTATGGAGCACCTGAAGCCATCTTGATTGGAATAAACTGGTAACACTTAAAACATTTAATTTAAAAAGGAAAATAATGTTGTGGTTCATTTTGTCATAGAAATTATGGTTAGTGCTGGAGAAAGAAAAATTAGGACATGTTTCAAGTGTGATCTCAAATATCTTCCTGTTATATTTCAACGCGAGCAGCCTGTCAGTTGATACCTTTGTGCTCTACTGCTGCTTCCCAGAGTGTTCTAAAGAACAACTAGAGCACTAACAGCCTTACTTATGACAAAGGTATGGCACACCTGAAGCCATCTTGATTGGAATAAATTGGTAACACTTAAAATTTTAATTTAAAAAGTAAAAAAATGATGGGGTTCATTTTGTCATAGAAATTACGGTTAGTGCTATAGAAACAAAAATTAGGACATGTTTCAAGTGTGATCTCAAACATCTTCCTATTATATTTCAACAGGAGCAGCCTGTCAGTTGATGTCTTTGTGTTCTACTGAAGCTTCCCAGAGTGGTCTAAAGAATACCTAGAGCGCTAACAGTCTTATTTATGACACAATTAAGGCACAGCTGAAGCCATCTTGATTGGAATAAACTGGTAACTCTTAAAACATTTAATTTAAATAGGAACAAAAAATAAGGGGGTTCATTTTGTCATAGCAATTATGTTTAGTGCCGTAGAAAGAAAAATTAGGACATGTTTCAAGTGTGATCTCAAATATCTTCCTGTTATATTTCAACAGGAGCAGCCTGTCAGTTGATGCCTTTGTGTTGTACTGCAGCTTCCCAGAGTGGTCTAAAGAATAACTAGAGCACTAACAGTCTTACTTATCACACAATTATGGCACACCTGAAGCCATCTTGATTGGAATAAACTGGTAACTCTTAAAACATTTAATTTAAATAGGAACAAAATGAGGGGGTTCATTTTGTCATAGAAATTATGTTTAGTGCTGTAGAAAGAAAAATTAGGACATGTTTCAAGTGAGATCTCAAATATCCTCCTGTTATATTTCAACAGGAGCAGCCTGTCAGTTGACGCCTTTGTGTTCTACTGCAGCTTCCCAGAGTGGTCTAAAGAACAACTAGAGCACTAACAGCCTCACTTATGACAAAGGTATGGCACACCTGAAGCCATCTTGATTGGAATAAATTGGTAACACTTAAAATTTTAATTTAAAAAGTAAAAAAATGATGGGGTTCATTTTGTCATAGAAATTACGGTTAGTGCTATAGAAACAAAAATTAGGACATGTTTCAAGTGTGATCTCAAACATCTTCCTATTATATTTCAACAGGAGCAGCCTGTCAGTTGATGTCTTTGTGTTCTACTGAAGCTTCCCAGAGTGGTCTAAAGAATACCTAGAGCGCTAACAGTCTTATTTATGACACAATTAAGGCACAGCTGAAGCCATCTTGATTGGAATAAACTGGTAACTCTTAAAACATTTAATTTAAATAGGAACAAAAAATGAGGGGGTTCATTTTGTCATAGCAATTATGTTTAGTGCCGTAGAAAGAAAAATTAGGACATGTTTCAAGTGTGATCTCAAATATCTTCCTGTTATATTTCAACAGGAGCAGCCTGTCAGTTGATGCCTTTGTGTTCTACTGCAGCTTCCCAGAGTGGTCTAAAGAACAACTAGAGCACTAACAGCCTTACTTATGACAAAAGTATGGAACACCTAAAGCCATCTTGATTGGAATAAACTGGTAACACTTAAAACATTTAATTTAAAAAGGAAAATAATGATGTGGCTCATTTTGTCATAGAAATTATGGTTAGTGCTTGAGAAAGAAAAATTAGGACATGTTTCAAGTGTGATCTCAAATATCTTCCTGTTATATTTCAATGCGAGCAGCCTGTCAGTTGATGCCTTTGTGCTCTACTGCTGCTTCCCAGAGTGTTCTAAAGAACAACTAGAGCGCTAACAGCCTTACTTATGACAAAGGTATGGCACACCTGAAGCCATCTTGATTGGAATAAATTGGTAACACTTAAAACATTTAATTTAAAAAGTATCAAAATGATGGGGTTCATTTTGTCATAGAAATTATGGTTAGTGCTATAGAAAGAAAAATTAGGACATGTTTCAAGTGTGATCTCAAACATCTTCCTATTATATTTCAATGCGAGCAGCCTGTCAGTTGATGCCTTTGTGCTCTACTGCTGCTTCCCAGAGTGGTCTAAATAATAACTAGAGCACTAACAGCCTTACTTATAACAAAGGTATGGCACAGCTGAAGCCATCTTGATTGGAATAAACTGGTAACTCTTAAAACATTTAATTTCAATAGGAACAAAATGAGGGGGTTCATTTTGTCATAGCAATTATGTTTAGTGCTGTAGAAAGAAAAATTAGGACATGTTTCAAGTGTGATCTCAAATATCTTCCTGTTATATTTCAACAGGAGCAGCCTGTCAGTTGATGCCTTTGTGTTCTACTGCAGCTTCCCAGAGTGGTCTAAAGAATAACTAGAGCACTAACAGTCTTACTTATGACACAAATTTGGCACACCTGAATCCATCTTGATTGGAATAAACTGGTAACTCCTAAAACATTTAATTTAAATAGGAACGAAATGAGGGGGTTCATTTTGTCATAGAAATTATGTTTAGTGCTGTAGAAAGAACAATTAGGACATGTTTTAAGTGAGAGCTCAAAAATATTCCTGTTACATTTCAACAGGAGCAGCCTGTCAGTTGATGCCTTTGTGTTCTACTGCAGCTTCCCAGAGTGTTCTAAAGAACAACTAGAGCGCTAACAGCCTTACTTATGACAAAAGTATGGAACACCTGAAGCCATCTTGATTGGAATAAACTGGTCACTCCTAAACATAGGAACAAAATGAGGGGGTTCATTTTGTCATAGCAATTATGTTTAGTGCTGTAGAAAGACAAATTAGGACATGTTTCAATTGTGATCTCAAACATCTTCCTATTATATTTCAACAGGATCAGCCTGTCAGTTGATGCCTTTGTGTTCTACTGCAGCTTCACAGAGTGGTCTAAAGAATAACCAGAGGGCTAACAGCCTTACTTATGACTAAAGTACGGCACACCTGAAGCCATCTTGATTGGAATAAACTGGTAACACTTAAAACATTTGATTTAAAAAGGAACAAAATGGTGGGGTTTATTTTGTCATAGAAATTATGGATAGTGCTGTAGAAAGAAAATTTAGGACATGTTTTAATTAAGATATCAAATATCTTCCTGTTATATTTCAACATGAGCAGCCTGTCAGTTGATGTCTTTGTGTTCTACTGCAGCTTCCCAGAGTGTTTTAAAGGACAACTAGAGCGCTAACAGCCTTACTTATGACAAAAGTATGGCACACCTGAAGCCATCTTGATTGGAATAAACTGGTCACTCCTAAACATAGGAACAAAATGAGGGGGTTCATTTTGTCATAGCAATTATGTTTAGTGCTGTAGAAAGAAAAATTAGGACATGTTTCAAGTGTGATCTCAAACATCTTCCTATTATATTTCAAAAGGAGCAGCCTGTCAGTTGATGCCTTTGTGTTCTACTGCAGCTTCCCAGAGTGGTCTAAAGAACAACTAGAGCACTACAGCCTTACTTATGACAAAAGTATGGAACACCTGAAGCCATCTTGATTGGAATAAACTGGTAACACTTAAAACATTTAATTTAAAAAGGAAAATAATGATGTGGTTCATTTTGTCAAGGAAATTATGGTTAGTGCTGGAGAAAGAAAAATTAGGACATGTTTCAAGTGTGATCTCAAATATCTTCCTGTTATATTTCAACGCGAGCAGCCTGTCAGTTGATGCCTTTGTGCTCTACTGCTGCTTCCCATAGTGTTCTAAAGAACAACTACAGTGCTAACAGCCTTACTTATGACAAAGGTATGGCACACCTGAAGCCATCTTGATTGGAATAAACTGGTAACTCTTAAAATATTTAATTTAAAAAGGGACAAAATGAGGGTGTTCATTCTGTCATAGAAATTATTGTTAGTGCTGTAGAAAGAAAAATTAGGACATGTTTTAAGTGAGAGCTCAAAAATATTCCTGTTACATTTTAACAGGAGCAGCCTGTCAGTTGATGCCTTTGTGTTCTACTGCAGCTTCCCAGAATGTTCTAAAGAACAACTAGAGCGCTAACAGCCTTACTTCTGACAAAAGTATGGAGCACCTGAAGCCATCTTGATTGGAATAAACTGGTAACACTTAAAACATTTAATTTAAAAAGGAAAATAATGTTGTGGTTCATTTTGTCATAGAAATTATGGTTAGTGCTGGAGAAAGAAAAATTAGGACATGTTTCAAGTGTGATCTCAAATATCTTCCTGTTATATTTCAACGCGAGCAGCCTGTCAGTTGATACCTTTGTGCTCTACTGCTGCTTCCCAGAGTGTTCTAAAGAACAACTAGAGCACTAACAGCCTTACTTATGACAAAGGTATGGCACACCTGAAGCCATCTTGATTGGAATAAATTGGTAACACTTAAAATTTTAATTTAAAAAGTAAAAAAATGATGGGGTTCATTTTGTCATAGAAATTACGGTTAGTGCTATAGAAACAAAAATTAGGACATGTTTCAAGTGTGATCTCAAACATCTTCCTATTATATTTCAACAGGAGCAGCCTGTCAGTTGATGTCTTTGTGTTCTACTGAAGCTTCCCAGAGTGGTCTAAAGAATACCTAGAGCGCTAACAGTCTTATTTATGACACAATTAAGGCACAGCTGAAGCCATCTTGATTGGAATAAACTGGTAACTCTTAAAACATTTAATTTAAATAGGAACAAAAAATAAGGGGGTTCATTTTGTCATAGCAATTATGTTTAGTGCCGTAGAAAGAAAAATTAGGACATGTTTCAAGTGTGATCTCAAATATCTTCCTGTTATATTTCAACAGGAGCAGCCTGTCAGTTGATGCCTTTGTGTTGTACTGCAGCTTCCCAGAGTGGTCTAAAGAATAACTAGAGCACTAACAGTCTTACTTATCACACAATTATGGCACACCTGAAGCCATCTTGATTGGAATAAACTGGTAACTCTTAAAACATTTAATTTAAATAGGAACAAAATGAGGGGGTTCATTTTGTCATAGAAATTATGTTTAGTGCTCTAGAAAGAAAAATTAGGACATGTTTCAAGTGAGATCTCAAATATCCTCCTGTTATATTTCAACAGGAGCAGCCTGTCAGTTGACGCCTTTGTGTTCTACTGCAGCTTCCCAGAGTGGTCTAAAGAACAACTAGAGCACTAACAGCCTTACTTATGACAAAGGTATGGCACACCTGAAGCCATCTTGATTGGAATAAATTGGTAACACTTAAAATTTTAATTTAAAAAGTAAAAAAATGATGGGGTTCATTTTGTCATAGAAATTACGGTTAGTGCTATAGAAACAAAAATTAGGACATGTTTCAAGTGTGATCTCAAACATCTTCCTATTATATTTCAACAGGAGCAGCCTGTCAGTTGATGTCTTTGTGTTCTACTGAAGCTTCCCAGAGTGGTCTAAAGAATACCTAGAGCGCTAACAGTCTTATTTATGACACAATTAAGGCACAGCTGAAGCCATCTTGATTGGAATAAACTGGTAACTCTTAAAACATTTAATTTAAATAGGAACAAAAAATGAGGGGGTTCATTTTGTCATAGCAATTATGTTTAGTGCCGTAGAAAGAAAAATTAGGACATGTTTCAAGTGTGATCTCAAATATCTTCCTGTTATATTTCAACAGGAGCAGCCTGTCAGTTGATGCCTTTGTGTTCTACTGCAGCTTCCCAGAGTGGTCTAAAGAACAACTAGAGCACTAACAGCCTTACTTATGACAAAAGTATGGAACACCTAAAGCCATCTTGATTGGAATAAACTGGTAACACTTAAAACATTTAATTTAAAAAGGAAAATAATGATGTGGCTCATTTTGTCATAGAAATTATGGTTAGTGCTTGAGAAAGAAAAATTAGGACATGTTTCAAGTGTGATCTCAAATATCTTCCTGTTATATTTCAATGCGAGCAGCCTGTCAGTTGATGCCTTTGTGCTCTACTGCTGCTTCCCAGAGTGTTCTAAAGAACAACTAGAGCGCTAACAGCCTTACTTATGACAAAGGTATGGCACACCTGAAGCCATCTTGATTGGAATAAATTGGTAACACTTAAAACATTTAATTTAAAAAGTATCAAAATGATGGGGTTCATTTTGTCATAGAAATTATGGTTAGTGCTATAGAAAGAAAAATTAGGACATGTTTCAAGTGTGATCTCAAACATCTTCCTATTATATTTCAATGCGAGCAGCCTGTCAGTTGATGCCTTTGTGCTCTACTGCTGCTTCCCAGAGTGGTCTAAAGAATACCTAGAGCGCTAACAGTCTTATTTATGACACAATTAAGGCACAGCTGAAGCCATCTTGATTGGAATAAACTGGTAACTCTTAAAACATTTAATTTAAAAAGGAATACAATGAGGGCGTTCATTTTGTCATATAATTTATTGTTAGTGCTGTAGAAAGAAAAATTAGGACATGTTTTAAGTGAGAGCTCAAATATATTCCTGTTATATTTCAACAGGAGCAACCTGTCAGTTGATGCCTTTGTGTTTTACTGCAGCTTCCCAGAGTGTTCTAAGGAACAACTAGAGCGCTAACAGCCTTACTTATGACAAAAGTATGGCACACCTGAAGCCATCTTGATTGGAATAAACTGGTATCACTTAAAACATTTTATTTAAAAAGGAAAGTAATGATGTGGTTCATTTTGTCATAGAAATTATGGTTAGTGCTGGAGAAAGAAAAATGAGGACATGTTTCAAGTGTGATCTCAAATATCTTCCTGTTACATTTCAACGCGAGCAGCCTGTCAGTTGATGCCTTTGTGCTCTACTGCTGCTTCCCAGAGTGTTCTAAAGAACAACTAGAGCACTAACAGCCTTACTTATGACAAAGGTATGGCACACCTGAAGCCATCTTGATTGGAATAAATTGGTAACACTTAAAACTTTTAATTTAAAAAGGAACAAAATGATGGGGTTCATTTTGTCATAGAAATTACGGTTAGTGCTATAGAAACAAAAATTAGGACATGTTTCAAGTGTGATCTCAAACATCTTCCTATTATATTTCAACAGGAGCAGCCTGTCAGTTGATGTCTTTGTGTTCTACTGCTGCTTCCCAGAGTGTTCTAAAGAATACCTAGAGCGCTAACAGTGTTATTTATGACACAATTAAGGCACAGCTGAAGCCATCTTGATTGGAATAAACTGGTAACTCTTAAAACATTTAATTTAAATAGGAACAAAAAATGAAGGGGTTCATTTTGTCATAGCAATTATGTTTAGTACCGTAGAAAGAAAAATTAGGACATGTTTCAAGTGTGATCTCAAATATCTTCCTGTTATATTTCAACAGGAGCAGCCTGTCAGTTGATGCCTTTGTGTTCTACTGCAGCTTCCCAGAGTGGTCTAAAGAATAACTAGAGCACTAACAGTCTTACTTATGACACAATTATGGCACACCTGAAGCCATCTTGATTGGAATAAACTGGTAACTCTTAAAACATTTCATTTAAAAGGAACAAAATGAGGGTGTTCATTCTGTCATTGAAATTATTGTTAGTGCTGTAGAAAGAACAATTAGGACATGTTTTAAGTGAGAGCTCAAATATATTCCTGTTATATTTCAACAGGAGCAGCCTGTCAGTTGATGCCTTTGTGTTCTACTGCAGCTTCCCAGAGTGGTCTAAAGAACAACTAGAGCACTAACAGCCTTACTTATGACAAAAGTATGGAACACCTAAAGCCATCTTGATTGGAATAAACTGGTAACACTTAAAACATTTAATTGAAAAAGGAAAATAATGATGTGGTTCATTTTGTCATAGAAATTATGGTTAGTGCTGGAGAAAGAAAAATGAGGACATGTTTCAAGTGTGATCTCAAATATCTTCCTGTTATATTTCAACACAAGCAGCCTGTCAGTTGATGCCTTTGTGCTCTACTGCTGCTTCCCAGAGTGTTCTAAACAACAACTAGAGCGCTAACAGCCTTACTTATGACAAAGGTATGGCACACCTGAAGCCATCTTGATTGGAATAAATTGGTAACACTTAAAACATTTAATTTAAAAAGGAACAAAATGATGGGGTTCATTTTGTCATAGAATTTGAGGTTAGTGCTATAGAAAGAAAAATTAAGACATGTTTCAAGTGTGATCTCAAACATCTTCCTATTATATTTCAACAGGAGCAGCCTGTCAGCTGATGCCTTTGTGTTCTACTGCCGCTTCCCAGAGTGGTCTAAAGAACAACCAGAGGGCTAACAGCCTTGCGTATGACAAAAGTATGGCACACCTGAAGCCATCTTGATTGGAATAAACTGGTAACACTTAAAACATTTGATTTAAAAAGGAACAAAATGATGGGGTTCATTTTGTCATAGAAATTATGTTTAGTGCCGTAGAAAGAAAAATTAGGACATGTTTCAAGTGTGATCTCAAATATCTTCCTGTTATATTTCAACAGGAGCAGCCTGTCAGTTGATGCCTTTGTGTTCTACTGCAGCTTCCCAGAGTGGTCTAAAGAATAACTAGAGCACTAACAGTCTTACTTATGACACAATTATGGCACATCTGAAGCCATTTTGATTGGAATAAACTGGTAACTCTTAAAACATTTAATTTAAATAGGAACAAAATGAGGGGGTTCATTTTGTCCTAGAAATTATGTTTAGTGCTGTAGAAAGAAAAATTAGGACATGTTTCAAGTGTGATCTCAAATATCTTCCTGTTATATTTCAACGCGAGCAGCCTGTCAGTTGATGCCTTTGTGCTCTACTGCTGCTTCCCAGAGTGTTCTAAAGAACAACTAGAGCGCTAACAGCCTTACTTATGACAAAGGTATGGCACACCTGAAGCCATCTTGATTGGAATAAATTGGTAACACTTAAAACATTTAATTTTAAAAGGAACAAAATGATGGGGTTCATTTTGTCATAGAAATTATGGTTAGTGCTATAGAAAGAAAAATTAGGACATGTTTCAAGTGTGATCTCAAACATCTTCCTATTATATTTCAACAGGAGCAGCCTGTCAGCTGATGTCTTTGTGTTCTACTGAAGCTTCCCAGAGTGGTCTAAAGATTACCTAGAGCGCTAACAGTCTTATTTATGACACAATTAAGGCACAGCTGAAGCCATCTTGATTGGAATATACTGGTAACTCTTAAAACATTTAATTTAAAAAGGAAAAAAATGAGGGTGTTCATTTTGTCATAGAAATTATGGTTAGTGCTATAGAAAGAAAAATTAGGACATGTTTTAAGTGTGATCTCAAACATCTTCCTATTATATTTCAACAGGTTCAGCCTGTCAGTTGATGCCTTTGTGTTCTACTGCAGCTTCCCAGAGTGGTCTAAAGAACAACCAGAGGGCTAACAACCTTACTTATGACTAAAGTATGGCACACCTGAAGCCATCTTGATTGGAATAAACTGGTAACACTTAAAACATTTGATTTAAAAAGGAACAAAATGATGGGGTTTATTTTGTCATAGAAATTATGGTTAGTCCTGTAGAAAGAAAATTTAGGACATGTTTTAATTGAGATATCAAATATTTTCCTGTTATATTTCAACAGGAGCAGCCTGCCAGTTGATGTCTTTGTGTTCTACTGCAGCTTCCCAGGGTGTTCTAACGAACAACTAGAGCGCTAACAGCCTTACTTATGACAAAAGTATCGCACACCTGAAGCCATCTTGATTGGAATAAATTGGTAACACTTAAAAGATTTAATTTAAAAAGGAAAAGAATGATGGGGTTCATTTTGTCATAGAAATTATGGTTAGTGCTGTAGAAAGAAAAATTAGGAAATGATTCAAGTGTGATCTCAAACATCTTCCTATTATATTTCAAAAGGAGCAGCCTGTCAGTTGATGCCTTTGTGTTCTACTGCAGCTTCCCAGAGTGGTCTAAAGAACAACTAGAGCGCTAACAGCCTTACTTATGACAAAGGTATGGCACACCTGAAGCCATCTTGATTGGAATAAATTGGTAACACTTAAAGCATTTAATTTAAAAAGGAACAAAATGATGGGGTTCATTTTGTCATAGAAATTATGGTTAGTGCTATAGAAAGAAAAATTAGGACATGTTTCAAGTGTGATCTCAAACATCTTCCTATTATATTTCAACAGGGGCAACCTGTCAGCTGATGTCTTTGTGTTCTACTGAAGCTTCCCAGGGTGTTCTAACGAACAACTAGAGCGCTAACAGCCTTACTTATGACAAAAGTATGGCACACCTGAAGCCATCTTGATTGGAAAAAACTGGTAACACTTAAAAGATTTAATTTAAAAAGGAAAAGAATGATGGGGTTCATTTTGTCATAGAAATTATGGTTAGTGCTGGAGAAAGAAAAATGAGGACATGTTTCAAGTGTGATCTCAAATATCTTCCTGTTATATTTCAACACGAGCAGCCTGTCAGTTGATGCCTTTGTGCTCTACTGCTGCTTCCCAGAGTGTTCTAAAGAACAACTAGAGCGCTAACAGCCTTACTTATGACAAAGGTATGGCACACCTGAAGCCATCTTGATTGGAATAAATTGGTAACACTTAAAACATTTAATTTAAAAAGGAACAAAATGATGGGGTTCATTTTGTCATAGAATTTATGGTTAGTGCTATAGAAAGAAAAATTAAGACATGTTTCAAGTGTGATCTCAAACATCTTCCTATTATATTTCAACAGGAGCAGCCTGTCAGCTGATGTCTTTGTGTTCTACTGAAGCTTCCCAGAGTGGTCTAAAGATTACCTAGAGCGCTAACAGTCTTATTTATGATACAATTAAGGCACAGCTGAAGCTATCTTGATTGGAATATACTGGTAACTCTTAAAACATTTAATTTAAAAAGGAACAAAATGAGGGTGTTCATTTTGTCATAGAAATTATGGTTAGTGCTATAGAAAGAAAAATTAGGACATGTTTCAAGTGTGATCTCAAACATCTTCCTATTATATTTCAACAGGTTCAGCCTGTCAGTTGATGCCTTTGTGTTCTACTGCAGCTTCCCAGAGTGGTCTGAAGAACAACCTGAGGGCTAACAGCCTTACTTATGACTAAAGTATGGCACACCTGAAGCCATCTTGATTGGAATAAACTGGTAACATTTAAAACATTTGATTTAAAAAGGAACAAAATGATGGGGTTTATTTTGTCATAGAAATTATGGTTAGTGCTGTAGAAAGAAAATTTAGGCCATGTTTTAATTGAGATATCAAATATTTTCCTGTTATATTTCAACAGGAGCAGCCTGCCAGTTGATGTCTTTGTGTTCTACTGCAGCTTCCCAGGGTGTTCTAACGAACAACTAGAGCGCTAACAGCCTTACTTATGACAAAAGTATGGCACACATGAAGCCATCTTGATTGGAATAAACTGGTAACACTTAAAAGATTTAATTTAAAAAGGAAAAGAATGATGGGGTTCATTTTGTCATAGAAATTATGGTTAGTGCTATAGAAAGAAAAATTAGGACATGTTTCAAATGTTATCTCAAACATCTTCCTATTATATTTCAACAGGAGCAGCCTGTCAGTTGATGCCTGTGTGTTCTACTGCAGCTTCCCAGAGTGGTCTAAAGAATAACAAGAGCACTAACAGTCTTACTTATGACACAATTATGGCACACCTGAAGCCATCTTGAATGGAATAAACTGGTAACTCTTAAAACATTTAATTTAAATATGAACAAAATGAGGGGGTTCATTTTGTCATGAAGATTATGTTTAGTGCAGTAGAAAGAAAAATTAGTACATGTTTCAAGTGGGATCTCAAATATCTTCCTGTTATATTTCAACAAGAGCAGCCTGTCAGTTGATGCATTTGTGTTCTACTGCAGCTTCCCAGAGTGGTCTAAAGAATAACTAGAGCACTAACAGTCTTACTTATGACACAATTATGGCACACCTGAAGCCATCTTGATTGGAATAAACTGGCAACTCTTAAAACATTTAATTTAAAAGGGAACAAAATGAGGGTGTTCATTCTGTCATAGAAATTATTGTTAGTGCTGTATAAAGAACAATTAGGACATGTTTTAGGTGAGAGCTCAAAAAAATTCCTGTTATATTTCAACAGGAGCAGCCTGTCAGTTGATGCCTTTGTGTTCTACTGCAGCTTCCCAGAATGTTCTAAAGAACAACTAGAGCGCTAACAGCCTTACTTATGACAAAAGTATGGCACACCTGAAGCCATCTTGATTGGAATAAATTGGTAACACTTAAAACATTTTATTTAAAAAGGAAAATAATGATGTGGTTCATTTTGTCATAGAAATTACAGTTAGTGCTTGAGAACGAAAAATGAGGACATGTTTCAAGTGTAATCTCAAATGTCTTCCTGTTATATTTCAACGCGAGCAGCCTGTCAGTTGATGCCTTTGTGCTCCACTGCTGCTTCCCAGAGGGTTTTAAAGAACAACTAGAGAGCTAACAGCCTTACTTATGACAAAGGTATGGCACACCTGAAGCCCTCTTGATTGGAATAAATTGGTAACACTTAAAACATTTAATTTAAAAAGGAACAAAATGATGGGGTTCATTTTGTCATAGAAATTATGGTTAGTGCTATAGAAAGAAAAATTAGGACATGTTTCAAGTGTGATCTCAAACATCTTCCTATTATATTTCAACAGGAGCAGCCTGTCAGCTGATGTCTTTGTGTTCTACTGAAGCTTCCCAGAGTGGTCTAAAGATTACCTAGAGCGCTAACAGTCTTATTTATGACACAATTAAGGCAGAGCTGAAGCTATCTTGATTGGAATATACTGGTAACTTTTAAAACATTTAATTTAAAAAGGAACAAAATGAGGGTGTTCATTTTGTCATAGAAATTATGGTTAGTGCTATAGAAAGAAAAATTAGGACATGTTTCAAGTGTGATCTCAAACATCTTCCTATTATATTTCAACAGGTTCAGCCTGTCAGTTGATGCCTTTGTGTTCTACTGCAGCTTCCCAGAGTGGTCTAAAGAACAACCAGAGGGCTAACAGCCTTACTTATGACTAAAGTATGGCACACCTGAAGCCATCTTGATTGGAATAAACTGGTAACACTTAAAACATTTGATTTAAAAAGGAACAAAATGATGGGGTTTATTTTGTCATAGAAATTATGGTTAGTGCTGTAGAAAGAAAATTTAGGACATGTTTTAATTGAGATATCAAATATTTTCCTGTTATATTTCAACAGGAGCAGCCTGCCAGTTGATGTCTTTGTGTTCTACTGCAGCTTCCCAGGGTGTTCTAACGAACAACTAGAGCGCTAACAGCCTTACTTATGACAAAAGTATGGCACACATGAAGCCATCTTGATTGGAATAAACTGGTAACACTTAAAAGATTTAATTTAAAAAGGAAAAGAATGATGGGGTTCATTTTGTCATAGAAATTATGGTTAGTGCTATAGAAAGAAAAATTAGGACATGTTTCAAGTGTTATCTCAAACATCTTCCTATTATATTTCAACAGGAGCAGCCTGTCAGTTGATGCCTGTGTGTTCTACTGCAGCTTCCCAGAGTGGTCTAAAGAATAACAAGAGCACTAACAGTCTTACTTATGACACAATTATGGCACACCTGAAGCCATCTTGAATGGAATAAACTGGTAACTCTTAAAACATTTAATTTAAATAGGAACAAAATGAGGGGGTTCATTTTGTCATGAAGATTATGTTTAGTGCAGTAGAAAGAAAAATTAGTACATGTTTCAAGTGAGATCTCAAATATCTTCCTGTTATATTTCAACAAGAGCAGCCTGTCAGTTGATGCATTTGTGTTCTACTGCAGCTTCCCAGAGTGGTCTAAAGAACAACTAGAGCGCTAACAGCCTTACTTATGACAAAAGTATGGCACACCTGAAGCCATCTTGATTGGAATAAACTGGTAACACTTAAAACATTTTATTTAAAAAGGAAAATAATGATGTGGTTCATTTTGTCATAGAAATTATAGTTAGTGCTTGAGAACGAAAAATGAGGACATGTTTCAAGTGTAATCTCAAATGTCTTCCTGTTATATTTCAATGCGAGCAGCCTGTCAGTTGATGCCTTTGTGCTCCACTGCTGCTTCCCAGAGGGTTTTAAAGAACAACTAGAGAGCTAACAGCCTTACTTATGACAAAGGTATGGCACACCTGAAGCCCTCTTGATTGGAATAAATTGGTAACACTTAAAACATTTAATTTAAAAAGGAACAAAATGATGGGGTTCATTTTGTCATAGAAATTATGGTTAGTGCTATAGAAAGAAAAATTAGGACATGTTTCAAGTGTGATCTCAAACATCTTCCTATTATATTTCAACAGGAGCAGCCTGTCAGTTGATGTCTTTGTGTTCTACTGAAGCTTCCCAGAGTGGTCTAAAGAATCCCTAGAGCGCTAACAGTCTTATTTATGACACAATTAAGGCACAGCTGAAGCCATCTTGATTGGAATAAACTGGTAACTCTTAAAACATTTAATTTAAAAAGGAATAAAATGAGGGCGTTCATTTTGTCATAGAAATTATTGTTAGTGCTGTAGAAAGAAAAATTAGTACATGTTTTAAGTGAGAGCTCAAATATATTCCTGTTATATTTCAACATGAGCAATCTGTCAGTTGATGCCTTTGTGTTTTACTGCAGCTTCCCAGAGTGTTTCTAAAGAACAACTAGAGCGCTAACAGCCTTACTTATGACAAAAGTATGGCACACCTGAAGCCATCTTGATTGGAATAAACTGGTAACACTTAAAACATTTTATTTAAAAAGGAAAGTAATGATGTGGTTCATTTTGTCATAGAAATTATGGTTAGTGCTGGAGAAAGAAAAATGAGGACATGTTTCAAGTGTGATCTCAAATATCTTCCTGTTATATTTCAACGCGAGCAGCCTGTCAGTTGATGCCTTTGTGCTCTACTGCTGCTTCCCAGAGTGTTCTAAAGAACAACTAGCGCGCTAACAGCCTTACTTATGACAAAGGTATGGCACACCTGAAGCCATCTTGATTGGAATAAATTGGTAACACTTAAAACATTTAATTTTAAAAGGAACAAAATGATGGGGTTCATTTTGTCATAGAAATTATGGTTAGTGCTATAGAAAGAAAAATTAGGACATGTTTCAAGTGTGATCTCAAACATCTTCCTATTATATTTCAACAGGAGCAGCCTGTCAGCTGATGTCTTTGTGTTCTACTGAAGCTTCCCAGAGTGGTCTAAAGATTACCTAGAGCGCTAACAGTCTTATTTATGACACAATTAAGGCACAGCTGAAGCCATCTTGATTGGAATATACTGGTAACTCTTAAAACATTTAATTTAAAAAGGAACAAATGAGGGTGTTCATTTTGTCATAGAAATTATGGTTAGTGCTATAGAAAGAAAAATTAGGACATGTTTCAAGTGTGATCTCAAACATCTTCCTATTATATTTCAACAGGTTCAGCCTGTCAGTTGATGCCTTTGTGTTCTACTGCAGCTTCCCAGAGTGGTCTAAAGAACAACCAGAGGGCTAACAACCTTACTTATGACTAAAGTATGGCACACCTGAAGCCATCTTGATTGGAATAAACTGGTAACACTTAAAACATTTGATTTAAAAAGGAACAAAATGATGGGGTTTATTTTGTCATAGAAATTATGGTTAGTGCTGTAGAAAGAAAATTTAGGACATGTTTTAATTGAGATATCAAATATTTTCCTATTATATTTCAACAGGTTCAGCCTGTCAGTTGATGCCTTTGTGTTCTACTGCAGCTTCCCAGAGTGGTCTAACGAACAACTAGAGCGCTAACAGCCTTACTTATGACAAAAGTATCGCACACCTGAAGCCATCTTGATTGGAATAAACTGGTAACACTTAAAAGATTTAATTTAAAAAGGAAAAGAATGATGGGGTTCATTTTGTCATAGAAATTATGGTTAGTGCTGTAGAAAGAAAAATTAGGAAATGATTCAAGTGTGATCTCAAACATCTTCCTATTATATTTCAAAAGGAGCAGCCTGTCAGTTGATGCCTTTGTGTTCTACTGCAGCTTCCCAGAGTGGTCTAAAGAACAACTAGAGCGCTAACAGCCTTACTTATGACAAAGGTATGGCACACCTGAAGCCAACTTGATTGGAATAAATTGGTAACACTTAAAGCATTTAATTTAAAAAGGAACAAAATGATGGGGTTCATTTTGTCATAGAAATTATAGTTAGTGCTATAGAAAGAAAAATTAGGACATGTTTCAAGTGTGATCTCAAACATCTTCCTATTATATTTCAACAGGAGCAACCTGTCAGCTGATGTCTTTGTGTTCTACTGAAGCTTCCCAGGGTGTTCTAACGAACAACTAGAGCGCTAACAGCCTTACTTATGACAAAAGTATGGCACACCTGAAGCCATCTTGATTGGAATAAACTGGTAACACTTAAAAGATTTAATTTAAATAGGAACAAAATGAGGGGGTTCATTTTGTCATGAAGATTATGTTTAGTGCAGTAGAAAGAAAAATTAGTACATGTTTCAAGTGAGATCTCAAATATCTTCCTGTTATATTTCAACAAGAGCAGCCTGTCAGTTGATGCATTTGTGTTCTACTGCAGCTTCCCAGAGTGGTCTAAAGAATAACTAGAGCACTAACAGTCTTACTTATGACACAATTATGGCACACCTGAAGCCACCTTGATTGGAATAAACTGGCAACTCTTAAAACATTTAATTTAAAAAGGAACAAAATGAGGGTGTTCATTCTGTCATAGAAATTATTGTTAGTGCTGTAGAAAGAACAATTAGGACATGTTTTAAGTGAGAGCTCAAAAATATTCCTGTTATATTTCAACAGGAGCAGCCTGTCAGTTGATGCCTTTGTGTTCTACTGCAGCTTCCCAGAATGTTCTAAAGAACAACTAGAGCGCTAACAGCCTTACTTATGACAAAAGTATGGCACACCTGAAGCCATCTTGATTGGAATAAACTGGTAACACTTAAAACATTTTATTTAAAAAGGAAAATAGTGATGTGGTTCATTTTGTCATAGAAATTATAGTTAGTGCTTGAGAACGAAAAATGAGGACATGTTTCAAGTGTAATCTCAAATGTCTTCCTGTTATATTTCAACGCGAGCAGCCTGTCAGTTGATGCCTTTGTGCTCCACTGCTGCTTCCCAGAGGGTTTTAAAGAACAACTAGAGAGCTAACAGCCTTACTTATGACAAAGGTATGGCACACCTGAAGCCCTCTTGATTGGAATAAATTGGTAACACTTAAAGCATTTAATTTAAAAAGGAACAAAATGATGGGGTTCATTTTGTCATAGAAATTATAGTTAGTGCTATAGAAAGAAAAATTAGGACATGTTTCAAGTGTGATCTCAAACATCTTCCTATTATATTTCAACAGGAGCAACCTGTCAGCTGATGTCTTTGTGTTCTACTGAAGCTTCCCAGGGTGTTCTAACGAACAACTAGAGCGCTAACAGCCTTACTTATGACAAAAGTATGGCACACCTGAAGCCATCTTGATTGGAATAAACTGGTAACACTTAAAAGATTTAATTTAAATAGGAACAAAATGAGGGGGTTCATTTTGTCATGAAGATTATGTTTAGTGCAGTAGAAAGAAAAATTAGTACATGTTTCAAGTGAGATCTCAAATATCTTCCTGTTATATTTCAACAAGAGCAGCCTGTCAGTTGATGCATTTGTGTTCTACTGCAGCTTCCCAGAGTGGTCTAAAGAATAACTAGAGCACTAACAGTCTTACTTATGACACAATTATGGCACACCTGAAGCCACCTTGATTGGAATAAACTGGCAACTCTTAAAACATTTAATTTAAAAAGGAACAAAATGAGGGTGTTCATTCTGTCATAGAAATTATTGTTAGTGCTGTAGAAAGAACAATTAGGACATGTTTTAAGTGAGAGCTCAAAAATATTCCTGTTATATTTCAACAGGAGCAGCCTGTCAGTTGATGCCTTTGTGTTCTACTGCAGCTTCCCAGAATGTTCTAAAGAACAACTAGAGCGCTAACAGCCTTACTTATGACAAAAGTATGGCACACCTGAAGCCATCTTGATTGGAATAAACTGGTAACACTTAAAACATTTTATTTAAAAAGGAAAATAGTGATGTGGTTCATTTTGTCATAGAAATTATAGTTAGTGCTTGAGAACGAAAAATGAGGACATGTTTCAAGTGTAATCTCAAATGTCTTCCTGTTATATTTCAACGCGAGCAGCCTGTCAGTTGATGCCTTTGTGCTCCACTGCTGCTTCCCAGAGGGTTTTAAAGAACAACTAGAGAGCTAACAGCCTTACTTATGACAAAGGTATGGCACACCTGAAGCCCTCTTGATTGGAATAAATTGGTAACACTTAAAACATTTAATTTAAAAAGGAACAAAATGATGGGGTTAATTTTGTCATAGAAATTATGGTTAGTGCTATAGAAAGAAAAATTAGGACATGTTTCAAGTATGATCTCAAACACCTTCCTATTATATTTCAACAGGAGCAGCCTGTCAGTTGATGTCTTTGTGTTCTACTGAAGCTTCCCAGAGTGGTCTAAAGAATACCTAGAGCGCTAACAGTCTTATTTATGACACAATTAAGGTACAGCTGAAGCCATCTTGATTGGAATAAACTGGTAACTCTTAAAACATTTAATTTAAAAAGGAATACAATGAGGGCGTTCATTTTGTCATATAATTTATTGTTAGTGCTGTAGAAAGAAAAATTAGGACATGTTTTAAGTGAGAGCTCAAATATATTCCTGTTATATTTCAACAGGAGCAACCTGTCAGTTGATGCCTTTGTGTTTTACTGCAGCTTCCCAGAGTGTTCTAAAGAACAACTAGAGCGCTAACAGCCTTACTTATGACAAAAGTATGGCACACCTGAAGCCATCTTGATTGGAATAAACTAGTAACACTTAAAACATTTGATTTAAAAAGGAACAAAATGATGGGGTTTATTTTGTCATAGAAATTATGGTTAGTGCTGTAGAAAGAAAAATTAGGAAATGATTCAAGTGTGATCTCAAACATCTTCCTATTATATTTCAAAAGGAGCAGCCTGTCAGTTGATGCCTTTGTGTTCTACTGCAGCTTCCCAGAGTGGTCTAAAGAACAACTAGAGCGCTAACAGCCTTACTTATGACAAAGGTATGGCACACCTGAAGCCAACTTGATTGGAATAAATTGGTAACACTTAAAGCATTTAATTTAAAAAGGAACAAAATGATGGGGTTCATTTTGTCATAGAAATTATAGTTAGTGCTATAGAAAGAAAAATTAGGACATGTTTCAAGTGTGATCTCAAACATCTTCCTATTATATTTCAACAGGAGCAACCTGTCAGCTGATGTCTTTGTGTTCTACTGAAGCTTCCCAGGGTGTTCTAACGAACAACTAGAGCGCTAACAGCCTTACTTATGACAAAAGTATGGCACACCTGAAGCCATCTTGATTGGAATAAACTGGTAACACTTAAAAGATTTAATTTAAATAGGAACAAAATGAGGGGGTTCATTTTGTCATGAAGATTATGTTTAGTGCAGTAGAAAGAAAAATTAGTACATGTTTCAAGTGAGATCTCAAATATCTTCCTGTTATATTTCAACAAGAGCAGCCTGTCAGTTGATGCATTTGTGTTCTACTGCAGCTTCCCAGAGTGGTCTAAAGAATAACTAGAGCACTAACAGTCTTACTTATGACACAATTATGGCACACCTGAAGCCACCTTGATTGGAATAAACTGGCAACTCTTAAAACATTTAATTTAAAAAGGAACAAAATGAGGGTGTTCATTCTGTCATAGAAATTATTGTTAGTGCTGTAGAAAGAACAATTAGGACATGTTTTAAGTGAGAGCTCAAAAATATTCCTGTTATATTTCAACAGGAGCAGCCTGTCAGTTGATGCCTTTGTGTTCTACTGCAGCTTCCCAGAATGTTCTAAAGAACAACTAGAGCGCTAACAGCCTTACTTATGACAAAAGTATGGCACACCTGAAGCCATCTTGATTGGAATAAACTGGTAACACTTAAAACATTTTATTTAAAAAGGAAAATAGTGATGTGGTTCATTTTGTCATAGAAATTATAGTTAGTGCTTGAGAACGAAAAATGAGGACATGTTTCAAGTGTAATCTCAAATGTCTTCCTGTTATATTTCAACGCGAGCAGCCTGTCAGTTGATGCCTTTGTGCTCCACTGCTGCTTCCCAGAGGGTTTTAAAGAACAACTAGAGAGCTAACAGCCTTACTTATGACAAAGGTATGGCACACCTGAAGCCCTCTTGATTGGAATAAATTGGTAACACTTAAAACATTTAATTTAAAAAGGAACAAAATGATGGGATTCATTTTGTCATAGAAATTATGGTTAGTGCTATAGAAAGAAAAATTAGGACATGTTTCAAGTATGATCTCAAACACCTTCCTATTATATTTCAACAGGAGCAGCCTGTCAGTTGATGTCTTTGTGTTCTACTGAAGCTTCCCAGAGTGGTCTAAAGAATACCTAGAGCGCTAACAGTCTTATTTATGACACAATTAAGGTACAGCTGAAGCCATCTTGATTGGAATAAACTGGTAACTCTTAAAACATTTAATTTAAAAAGGAATACAATGAGGGCGTTCATTTTGTCATATAATTTATTGTTAGTGCTGTAGAACGAAAAATTAGGACATGTTTTAAGTGAGAGCTCAAATATATTCCTGTTATATTTCAACAGGAGCAACCTGTCAGTTGATGCCTTTGTGTTTTACTGCAGCTTCCCAGAGTGTTCTAAAGAACAACTAGAGCGCTAACAGCCTTACTTATGACAAAAGTATGGCACACCTGAAGCCATCTTGATTGGAATAAACTAGTAACACTTAAAACATTTGATTTAAAAAGGAACAAAATGATGGGGTTTATTTTGTCATAGAAATTATGGTTAGTGCTGTAGAAAGAAAATTTAGGACATGTTTTAATTGAGATATCAAATATTTTCCTGTTATATTTCAACGCGAGCAGCCTGTCAGTTGATGCCTTTGTGCTCTACTGCTGCTTCCCAGAGTGTTCTAAAGAACAACTAGAGCGCTAACAGCCTTACTTATGACAAAGGTATGGCACACCTGAAGCCATCTTGATTGGAATAAATTGGTAACACTTAAAACATTTAATTTTAAAAGGAACAAAATGATGGGGTTCATTTTGTCATAGAAATTATGGTTAGTGCTATAGAAAGAAAAATTAGGACATGTTTCAAGTGTGATCTCAAACATCTTCCTATTATATTTCAACAGGAGCAGCCTGTCAGCTGATGTCTTTGTGTTCTACTGAAGCTTCCCAGAGTGGTCTAAAGATTACCTAGAGCGCTAACAGTCTTATTTATGACACAATTAAGGCACAGCTGAAGCCATCTTGATTGGAATATACTGGTAACTCTTAAAACATTTAATTTAAAAAGGAACAAAATGAGGGTGTTCATTTTGTCATAGAAATTATGGTTAGTGCTATAGAAAGAAAAATTAGGACATGTTTCAAGTGTGATCTCAAACATCTTCCTATTATATTTCAACAGGTTCAGCCTGTCAGTTGATGCCTTTGTGTTCTACTGCAGCTTCCCAGAGTGGTCTAAAGAACAACCAGAGGGCTAACAACCTTACTTATGACTAAAGTATGGCACACCTGAAGCCATCTTGATTGGAATAAACTGGTAACACTTAAAACATTTGATTTAAAAAGGAACAAAATGATGGGGTTTATTTTGTCATAGAAATTATGGTTAGTGCTGTAGAAAGAAAATTTAGGACATGTTTTAATTGATATATCAAATATTTTCCTGTTATATTTCAACAGGAGCAGCCTGCCAGTTGATGTCTTTGTGTTCTACTGCAGCTTCCCAGGGTGTTCTAACGAACAACTAGAGCGCTAACAGCCTTACTTATGACAAAAGTATTGCACACCTGAAGCCATCTTGATTGGAATAAACTGGTAACACTTAAAAGATTTAATTTAAAAAGGAAAAGAATGATGGGGTTCATTTTGTCATAGAAATTATGGTTAGTGCTGTAGAAAGAAAAATTAGGAAATGATTCAAGTGTGATCTCAAACATCTTCCTATTATATTTCAAAAGGAGCAGCCTGTCAGTTGATGCCTTTGTGTTCTACTGCAGCTTCCCAGAGTGGTCTAAAGAACAACTAGAGCGCTAACAGCCTTACTTATGACAAAGGTATGGCACACCTGAAGCCATCTTAATTGGAATAAATTGGTAACACTTAAAGCATTTAATTTAAAAAGGAACAAAATGATGGGGTTCATTTTGTCATAGAAATTATGGTTAGTGCTATAGAAAGAAAAATTAGGACATGTTTCAAGTGTGATCTCAAACATCTTCCTATTATATTTCAACAGGAGCAACCTGTCAGCTGATGTCTTTGTGTTCTACTGAAGCTTCCCAGGGTGTTCTAACGAACAATTAGAGCGCTAACAGCCTTACTTATGACAAAAGTATGGCACACCTGAAGCCATCTTGATTGGAATAAACTGGTAACACTTAAAAGATTTAATTTAAATAGGAACAAAATGAGGGGGTTCATTTTGTCATGAAGATTATGTTTAGTGCAGTAGAAAGAAAAATTAGTACATGTTTCAAGTGAGATCTCAAATATCTTCCTGTTATATTTCAACAAGAGCAGCCTGTGAGTTGATGCATTTGTGTTCTACTGCAGCTTCCCAGAGTGGTCTAAAGAATAACTAGAGCACTAACAGTCTTACTTATGACACAATTATGGCACACCTGAAGCCATCTTGATTGGAATAAACTGGCAACTCTTAAAACATTTAATTTAAAAAGGAACAAAATGAGGGTGTTCATTCTGTCATAGAAATTATTGTTAGTGCTGTAGAAAGAACAATTAGGACATGTTTTAAGTGAGAGCTCAAAAATATTCCTGTTATATTTCAACAGGAGCAGCCTGTCAGTTGATGCCTTTGTGTTCTACTGCAGCTTCCCAGAATGTTCTAAAGAACAACTAGAGCGCTAACAGCCTTACTTATGACAAAAGTATGGCACACCTGAATCCATCTTGATTGGAATAAACTGGTAACACTTAAAACATTTTATTTAAAAAGGAAAATAATGATGTGGTTCATTTTGTCATAGAAATTATAGTTAGTGCTTGTGAACGAAAAATGGGGACATGTTTCAAGTGTAATCTCAAATGTCTTCCTGTTATATTTCAACGCGAGCAGCCTGTCAGTTGATGCCTTTGTGCTCCACTTCTGCTTCCCAGAGGGTTTTAAAGAACAACTAGAGAGCTAACAGCCTTACTTATGACAAAGGTATGGCACACCTGAAGCCCTCTTGATTGGAATAAATTGGTAACACTTAAAGCATTTAATTTAAAAAGGAACAAAATGATGGGGTTCATTTTGTCATAGAAATTATGGTTAGTGCTATAGAAAGAAAAATTAGGACATGTTTCAAGTGTGATCTCAAACATCTTCCTATTATATTTCAACAGGAGCAACCTGTCAGCTGATGTCTTTGTGTTCTACTGAAGCTTCCCAGAGTGGTCTAAAGATTACCTAGAGCGCTAACAGTCTTATTTATGACACAATTAAGGCACAGCTGAAGCCATCTTGATTGGAATATACTGGTAACTCTTAAAACATTTAATTTAAAAAGGAACAAAATGAGGGTGTTCATTTTGTCATAGAAATTATGGTTAGTGCTATAGAAAGAAAAATTAGGACATGTTTCAAGTGTGATCTCAAACATCTTCCTATTATATTTCAACAGGTTCAGCCTGTCAGTTGATGCCTTTGTGTTCTACTGCAGCTTCCCAGAGTGGTCTAAAGAACAACCAGAGGGCTAACAGCCTTACTTATGACTAAAGTATGGCACACCTGAAGCCATCTTGATTGGAATAAACTGGTAACACTTGAAACATTTGATTTAAAAAGGAACAAAATGATGGGGTTTATTTTGTCATAGAAATTATGGTTAGTGCTGTAGAAAGAAAATTTAGGACATGTTTTAATTGAGATATCAAATATGTTCCTGTTATATTTCAACGCGAGCAGCCTGTCAGTTGATGCCTTTGTCCTCTACTGCTGCTTCCCAGAGTGTTCTAAAGAACACCTAGAGCGCTAACAGCCATACTTATGACAAAGGTATGGCACACCTGAAGCCATCTTGATTGGAATAAATTGGTAACACAAAAATTTAATTTAAAAGGAAAAGAATGATGGGGTTCATTTTGTCATAGAAATTATGGTTAGTGCTGTAGAAAGAAACATTAGGACATGTTTCAAGTGTGATCTCAAATATCTTCCTGTTATATTTTAACAGGAGCAGCCTGTCAGTTGATGCCTTTGTGCTCTACTGCTGCTTCCCAGAGAGTTCTAAAGAACAACTAGAGTTCTAACAGCCTTACTTATGACAAAGGTATGGCTCACCTGAAGCCATCTTGATTGGAATGAATTGGTAACACTTAAAACATTTAATTTAAAAAGGAACACAATCATTGGGTTCATTTTGTCACAGAAATTATGGTTAGTGCTGTAGAAAGAAAAATTAGGACATGTTTCAAGTGTGATCTCAAACATCTTCCTATTATATTTCATAAGGAGCAGCCTGTCAGTTGATGCCTTTGTGTTCTACTGCAGCTTCACATAGTGGTCTAAAGAACAACTAGAGCACTAACAGCCTTACTTGTGACAAAAGTATGGAACACCTGAAGCCATCTTGATTGGAATAAACTGGTAACACTTAAAATATTTAATTTAAAAAGGAAAATAATCATGTGGTTCATTTTGTCATAGAAATTATGGTTAGTGCTGGAGAAAGAAAAATTAGGACATGTTTCAAGTGTGATCTCAAATATCTTCCTGTTATATTTCAAAACGAGCAGCCTGTCTTTTGATGCCTTTGTGCTCTACTGCTGCTTCCCAGAGTGTTCTAAAGAACAACTAGAGCGCTAACGGCCTTACTTATGACAAAGGTATGGAACACCTGAAGCCATCTTGATTGGAATAAACTGGTAACACTTAAAACATTTAATTTAAAAAGGAAAATAATGATGTGGTTCTTTTTGTCATAGAAATGATGGTTAGTGCTGGAGAAAGAAAAATTAGTATATGTTTCATGTGTGATCTCAAATACCTTCCTGTTATATTTCAAAAGGAGCAGCCTGTCAGTTGATGCCTTTGTGCTCTACTGCTGCTTCCCAGAGTGGTCTAAAGAATAACTAGAGCACTAACAGTCTTACTTATGACACAATTATGGCACACCTGAAGCCATCTTGATTGGAATAAAGTGGTAACTCTTAAAACATTTAATTTAAAAAGGAACAAAATGAGGGTGTTCATTCTGTCATTGAAATTATTGTTAGTGCTGTAAAAAGAACAATTAGGACATGTTTTAAGTGAGAGCTCAAATATATTTCTGTTATATTTCAACAGGAGCAGCCTGTCAGTTGATGCCTTTGTGTTCTACTGCAGCTTCCCAGAGTGGTCTAATTAACAACTAGAGCACTAACAGCCTTACTTATGACAAAGGTATGTAACACCTGAAGCCATCTTGATTGGAATAAACTGGTAACACTTAAAACATTTAATTTAAAAAGGAAATTAATGATGTGGTTCATTTTGTCATAGAAATTATGGTTAGTGCTGGAGAAAGAAAAATTAGGACATGTTTCAAGTGTGATCTCAAATATCTTCCTGTTATATTTCAATGCGAGCAGCCTGTCAGTTGATGCCTTTGTGCTCTACTTCTGCTTCCCAGAGTGTTCTAAAGAAAAACTAGAGCGCTAACAGTCTTATTTATGACACAATTAAGGCACAGATGAAGCCATCTTGATTGGAATAAACTGGTAACTCTTAAAACATTTAATTTCAATAGGAACAAAATGAGGGGGTTCATTTTGTCATTGCAATTATGTTTAGTGCTGTAGAAAGAAAAATTAGGACATGTTTCAAGTGTGATCTCAAATATCTTCCTGTTATATTTCAACAGGAGCAGCCTGTCAGTTGATGCATTTGTGTTCTACTGCAGCTTCCCAGAGTGGTCTAAAGAATAACTAGAGCACTAACAGTCTTACTTATGACACAATTATGGCACACCTGAAGCCATCTTGATTGGAATAAACTGGCAACTCTTAAAACATTTAATTTAAAAAGGAACAAAATGAGGGTGTTCATTCTGTCATAGAAATTATTGTTAGTGCTGTAGAAAGAACAATTAGGACATGTTTTAAGTGAGAGCTCAAAAATATTCCTGTTACATTTCAACAGGAGCAGCCTGTCAGTTGATGCCTTTGTATTCTACTGCAGCTTCCCAGAATGTTCTAAAGAACAACTAGAGCGCTAACAGCCTTACTTATGACAAAAGTATGGCACACCTGAAGCCATCTTGATTGGAATAAACTGGTAACACTTAAAACATTTTATTTAAAAAGGAAAATAATGATGTGGTTCATTTTGTCATAGAAATTATAGTTAGTGCTTGAGAACGAAAAATGAGGACATGTTTCAAGTGTAATCTCAAATGTCTTCCTGTTATATTTCAACGCGAGCAGCCTGTCAGTTGATGCCTTTGTGCTCCACTGCTGCTTCCCAGAGGGTTTTAAAGAACAACTAGAGAGCTAACAGCCTTACTTATGACAAAGGTATGGCACACCTGAAGCCCTCTTGATTGGAATAAATTGGTAACACTTAAAACATTTAATTTAAAAAGGAACAAAATGATGGGGTTCATTTTGTCATAGAAATTATGGTTAGTGCTATAGAAAGAAAAATTAGGACATGTTTCAAGTGTGATCTCAAACATCTTCCTATTATATTTCAACAGGAGCAGCCTGTCAGTTGATGTCTTTGTGTTCTACTGAAGCTTCCCAGAGTGGTCTAAAGAATACCTAGAGCGCTAACAGTCTTATTTATGACACAATTAAGGCACAGCTGAAGCCATCTTGATTGGAATAAACTGGTAACTCTTAAAACATTTAATTTAAAAAGGAATACAATGAGGGCGTTCATTTTGTCATATAATTTATTGTTAGTGCTGTAGAAAGAAAAATTAGGACATGTTTTAAGTGAGAGCTCAAATATATTCCTGTTATATTTCAACAGGTTCAGCCTGTCAGTTGATGCCTTTGTGTTCTACTGCAGCTTCCCAGAGTGGTCTAAAGAACAACCAGAGGGCGAACAACCTTACTTATGACTAAAGTATGGCACACCTGAAGCCATCTTGATTGGAATAAACTGGTAACTCTTAAAACATTTAATTTAAAAAGGAATAAAATGAGGGCGTTCATTTTGTCATAGAAATTATTGTTAGTGCTGTAGAAAGAAAAATTAGGACATGTTTTAAGTGAGAGCTCAAATATATTCCTGTTATATTTCAACAGGAGCAATCTTTCAGTTGATGCCTTTGTGTTTTACTGCAGCTTCCCAGAGTGTTCTAAAGAACAACTAGAGCGCTAACAGTCTTACTTATGACAAAAGTATGGCACACCTGAAGCCATCTTGATTGGAATAAACTGGTAACACTTAAAACATTTTATTTAAAAAGGAAAGTAATGATGTGGTTCATTTTGTCATAGAAATTATGGTTAGTGCTGGAGAAAGAAAAATGAGGACATGTTTCAAGTGTGATCTCAAATATCTTCCTGTTATATTTCAACGCGAGCAGCCTGTCAGTTGATGCCTTTGTGCTCTACTGCTGCTTCCCAGAGTGTTCTAAAGAACAACTAGAGCGCTAACAGCCTTACTTATGACAAAGGTATGGCACACCTGAAGCCATCTTGATTGGAATAAATTGGTAACACTTAAAACATTTAATTTTAAAAGGAACAAAATGATGGGGTTCATTTTGTCATAGAAATTATGGTTAGTGCTATAGAAAGAAAAATTAGGACATGTTTCAAGTGTGATCTCAAACATCTTCCTATTATATTTCAACAGGAGCAGCCTGTCAGCTGATGTCTTTGTGTTCTACTGAAGCTTCCCAGAGTGGTCTAAAGATTACCTAGAGCGCTAACAGTCTTATTTATGACACAATTAAGGCACAGCTGAAGCCATCTTGATTGGAATATACTGGTAACTCTTAAAACATTTAATTTAAAAAGGAACAAAATGAGGGTGTTCATTTTGTCATAGAAATTATGGTTAGTGCTATAGAAAGAAAAATTAGGACATGTTTCAAGTGTGATCTCAAACATCTTCCTATTATATTTCAACAGGTTCAGCCTGTCAGTTGATGCCTTTGTGTTCTACTGCAGCTTCCCAGAGTGGTCTAAAGAACAACCAGAGGGCTAACAACCTTACTTATGACTAAAGTATGGCACACCTGAAGCCATCTTGATTGGAATAAACTGGTAACACTTAAAACATTTGATTTAAAAAGGAACAAAATGATGGGGTTTATTTTGTCATAGAAATTATGGTTAGTGCTGTAGAAAGAAAATTTAGGACATGTTTTAATTGATATATCAAATATTTTCCTGTTATATTTCAACAGGAGCAGCCTGCATGTTGATGTCTTTGTGTTCTACTGCAGCTTCCCAGGGTGTTCTAACGAACAACTAGAGCGCTAACAGCCTTACTTATGACAAAAGTATCGCACACCTGAAGCCATCTTGATTGGAATAAACTGGTAACACTTAAAAGATTTAATTTAAAAAGGAAAAGAATGATGGGGTTCATTTTGTCATAGAAATTATGGTTAGTGCTGTAGAAAGAAAAATTAGGAAATGATTCAAGTGTGATCTCAAACATCTTCCTATTATATTTCAAAAGGAGCAGCCTGTCAGTTGATGCCTTTGTGTTCTACTGCAGCTTCCCAGAGTGGTCTAAAGAACAACTAGAGCGCTAACAGCCTTACTTATGACAAAGGTATGGCACACCTGAAGCCATCTTAATTGGAATAAATTGGTAACACTTAAAGCATTTAATTTAAAAAGGAACAAAATGATGGGGTTCATTTTGTCATAGAAATTATGGTTAGTGCTATAGAAAGAAAAATTAGGACATGTTTCAAGTGTGATCTCAAACATCTTCCTATTATATTTCAACAGGAGCAACCTGTCAGCTGATGTCTTTGTGTTCTACTGAAGCTTCCCAGGGTGTTCTAACGAACAATTAGAGCGCTAACAGCCTTACTTATGACAAAAGTATGGCACACCTGAAGCCATCTTGATTGGAATAAACTGGTAACACTTAAAAGATTTAATTTAAATAGGAACAAAATGAGGGGGTTCATTTTGCCATGAAGATTATGTTTAGTGCAGTAGAAAGAAAAATTATTACATGTTTCAAGTGAGATCTCAAATATCTTCCTGTTATATTTCAACAAGAGCAGCCTGTGAGTTGATGCATTTGTGTTCTACTGCAGCTTCCCAGAGTGGTCTAAAGAATAACTAGAGCACTAACAGTCTTACTTATGACACAATTATGGCACACCTGAAGCCATCTTGATTGGAATAAACTGGCAACTCTTAAAACATTTAATTTAAAAAGGAACAAAATGAGGGTGTTCATTCTGTCATAGAAATTATTGTTAGTGCTGTAGAAAGAACAATTAGGACATGTTTTAAGTGAGAGCTCAAAAATATTCCTGTTATATTTCAACAGGAGCAGCCTGTCAGTTGATGCCTTTGTGTTCTACTGCAGCTTCCCAGAATGTTCTAAAGAACAACTAGAGCGCTAACAGCCTTACTTATGACAAAAGTATGGCACACCTGAAGCCATCTTGATTGGAATAAACTGGTAACACTTAAAACATTTTATTTAAAAAGGAAAATAATGATGTGGTTCATTTTGTCATAGAAATTATAGTTAGTGCTTGTGAACGAAAAATGGGGACATGTTTCAAGTGTAATCTCAAATGTCTTCCTGTTATATTTCAACGCGAGCAGCCTGTCAGTTGATGCCTTTGTGCTCCACTGCTGCTTCCCAGAGGGTTTTAAAGAACAACTAGAGAGCTAACAGCCTTACTTATGACAAAGGTATGGCACACCTGAAGCCCTCTTGATTGGAATAAATTGGTAACACTTAAAGCATTTAATTTAAAAAGGAACAAAATGATGGGGTTCATTTTGTCATAGAAATTATGGTTAGTGCTATAGAAAGAAAAATTAGGACATGTTTCAAGTGTGATCTCAAACATCTTCCTATTATATTTCAACAGGAGCAACCTGTCAGCTGATGTCTTTGTGTTCTACTGAAGCTTCCCAGAGTGGTCTAAAGATTACCTAGAGCGCTAACAGTCTTATTTATGACACAATTAAGGCACAGCTGAAGCCATCTTGATTGGAATATACTGGTAACTCTTAAAACATTTAATTTAAAAAGGAACAAAATGAGGGTGTTCATTTTGTCATAGAAATTATGGTTAGTGCTATAGAAAGAAAAATTAGGACATGTTTCAAGTGTGATCTCAAACATCTTCCTATTATATTTCAACAGGTTCAGCCTGTCAGTTGATGCCTTTGTGTTCTACTGCAGCTTCCCAGAGTGGTCTAAAGAACAACCAGAGGGCTAACAGCCTTACTTATGACTAAAGTATGGCACACCTGAAGCCATCTTGATTGGAATAAACTGGTAACACTTAAAACATTTGATTTAAAAAGGAACAAAATGATGGGGTTTATTTTGTCATAGAAATTATGGTTAGTGCTGTAGAAAGAAAATTTAGGACATGTTTTAATTGAGATATCAAATATTTTCCTGTTATATTTCAACAGGAGCAGCCTGCCAGTTGATGTCTTTGTGTTCTACTGCAGCTTCCCAGGGTGTTCTAACGAACAACTAGAGCGCTAACAGCCTTACTTATGACAAAAGTATGGCACACATGAAGCCATCTTGATTGGAATAAACTGGTAACACTTAAAAGATTTAATTTAAAAAGGAAAAGAATGATGGGGTTCATTTTGTCATAGAAATTATGGTTAGTGCTATAGAAAGAAAAATTAGGACATGTTTCAAGTGTTATCTCAAACATCTTCCTATTATATTTCAACAGGAGCAGCCTGTCAGTTGATGCCTGTGTGTTCTACTGCAGCTTCCCAGAGTGGTCTAAAGAATAACAAGAGCACTAACAGTCTTACTTATGACACAATTATGGCACACCTGAAGCCATCTTGAATGGAATAAACTGGTAACTCTTAAAACATTTAATTTAAATAGGAACAAAATGAGGGGGTTCATTTTGTCATGAAGATTATGTTTAGTGCAGTAGAAAGAAAAATTAGTACATGTTTCAAGTGAGATCTCAAATATCTTCCTGTTATATTTCAACAAGAGCAGCCTGTCAGTTGATGCATTTGTGTTCTACTGCAGCTTCCCAGAGTGGTCTAAAGAACAACTAGAGCGCTAACAGCCTTACTTATGACAAAAGTATGGCACACCTGAAGCCATCTTGATTGGAATAAACTGGTAACACTTAAAACATTTTATTTAAAAAGGAAAATAATGATGTGGTTCATTTTGTCATAGAAATTATAGTTAGTGCTTGAGAACGAAAAATGAGGACATGTTTCAAGTGTAATCTCAAATGTCTTCCTGTTATATTTCAATGCGAGCAGCCTGTCAGTTGATGCCTTTGTGCTCCACTGCTGCTTCCCAGAGGGTTTTAAAGAACAACTAGAGAGCTAACAGCCTTACTTATGACAAAGGTATGGCACACCTGAAGCCCTCTTGATTGGAATAAATTGGTAACACTTAAAACATTTAATTTAAAAAGGAACAAAATGATGGGGTTCATTTTGTCATAGAAATTATGGTTAGTGCTATAGAAAGAAAAATTAGGACATGTTTCAAGTGTGATCTCAAACATCTTCCTATTATATTTCAACAGGAGCAGCCTGTCAGTTGATGTCTTTGTGTTCTACTGAAGCTTCCCAGAGTGGTCTAAAGAATCCCTAGAGCGCTAACAGTCTTATTTATGACACAATTAAGGCACAGCTGAAGCCATCTTGATTGGAATAAACTGGTAACTCTTAAAACATTTAATTTAAAAAGGAATAAAATGAGGGCGTTCATTTTGTCATAGAAATTATTGTTAGTGCTGTAGAAAGAAAAATTAGTACATGTTTTAAGTGAGAGCTCAAATATATTCCTGTTATATTTCAACATGAGCAATCTGTCAGTTGATGCCTTTGTGTTTTACTGCAGCTTCCCAGAGTGTTTCTAAAGAACAACTAGAGCGCTAACAGCCTTACTTATGACAAAAGTATGGCACACCTGAAGCCATCTTGATTGGAATAAACTGGTAACACTTAAAACATTTTATTTAAAAAGGAAAGTAATGATGTGGTTCATTTTGTCATAGAAATTATGGTTAGTGCTGGAGAAAGAAAAATGAGGACATGTTTCAAGTGTGATCTCAAATATCTTCCTGTTATATTTCAACGCGAGCAGCCTGTCAGTTGATGCCTTTGTGCTCTACTGCTGCTTCCCAGAGTGTTCTAAAGAACAACTAGCGCGCTAACAGCCTTACTTATGACAAAGGTATGGCACACCTGAAGCCATCTTGATTGGAATAAATTGGTAACACTTAAAACATTTAATTTTAAAAGGAACAAAATGATGGGGTTCATTTTGTCATAGAAATTATGGTTAGTGCTATAGAAAGAAAAATTAGGACATGTTTCAAGTGTGATCTCAAACATCTTCCTATTATATTTCAACAGGAGCAGCCTGTCAGCTGATGTCTTTGTGTTCTACTGAAGCTTCCCAGAGTGGTCTAAAGATTACCTAGAGCGCTAACAGTCTTATTTATGACACAATTAAGGCACAGCTGAAGCCATCTTGATTGGAATATACTGGTAACTCTTAAAACATTTAATTTAAAAAGGAACAAATGAGGGTGTTCATTTTGTCATAGAAATTATGGTTAGTGCTATAGAAAGAAAAATTAGGACATGTTTCAAGTGTGATCTCAAACATCTTCCTATTATATTTCAACAGGTTCAGCCTGTCAGTTGATGCCTTTGTGTTCTACTGCAGCTTCCCAGAGTGGTCTAAAGAACAACCAGAGGGCTAACAACCTTACTTATGACTAAAGTATGGCACACCTGAAGCCATCTTGATTGGAATAAACTGGTAACACTTAAAACATTTGATTTAAAAAGGAACAAAATGATGGGGTTTATTTTGTCATAGAAATTATGGTTAGTGCTGTAGAAAGAAAATTTAGGACATGTTTTAATTGAGATATCAAATATTTTCCTATTATATTTCAACAGGTTCAGCCTGTCAGTTGATGCCTTTGTGTTCTACTGCAGCTTCCCAGAGTGGTCTAACGAACAACTAGAGCGCTAACAGCCTTACTTATGACAAAAGTATCGCACACCTGAAGCCATCTTGATTGGAATAAACTGGTAACACTTAAAAGATTTAATTTAAAAAGGAAAAGAATGATGGGGTTCATTTTGTCATAGAAATTATGGTTAGTGCTGTAGAAAGAAAAATTAGGAAATGATTCAAGTGTGATCTCAAACATCTTCCTATTATATTTCAAAAGGAGCAGCCTGTCAGTTGATGCCTTTGTGTTCTACTGCAGCTTCCCAGAGTGGTCTAAAGAACAACTAGAGCGCTAACAGCCTTACTTATGACAAAGGTATGGCACACCTGAAGCCAACTTGATTGGAATAAATTGGTAACACTTAAAGCATTTAATTTAAAAAGGAACAAAATGATGGGGTTCATTTTGTCATAGAAATTATAGTTAGTGCTATAGAAAGAAAAATTAGGACATGTTTCAAGTGTGATCTCAAACATCTTCCTATTATATTTCAACAGGAGCAACCTGTCAGCTGATGTCTTTGTGTTCTACTGAAGCTTCCCAGGGTGTTCTAACGAACAACTAGAGCGCTAACAGCCTTACTTATGACAAAAGTATGGCACACCTGAAGCCATCTTGATTGGAATAAACTGGTAACACTTAAAAGATTTAATTTAAATAGGAACAAAATGAGGGGGTTCATTTTGTCATGAAGATTATGTTTAGTGCAGTAGAAAGAAAAATTAGTACATGTTTCAAGTGAGATCTCAAATATCTTCCTGTTATATTTCAACAAGAGCAGCCTGTCAGTTGATGCATTTGTGTTCTACTGCAGCTTCCCAGAGTGGTCTAAAGAATAACTAGAGCACTAACAGTCTTACTTATGACACAATTATGGCACACCTGAAGCCACCTTGATTGGAATAAACTGGCAACTCTTAAAACATTTAATTTAAAAAGGAACAAAATGAGGGTGTTCATTCTGTCATAGAAATTATTGTTAGTGCTGTAGAAAGAACAATTAGGACATGTTTTAAGTGAGAGCTCAAAAATATTCCTGTTATATTTCAACAGGAGCAGCCTGTCAGTTGATGCCTTTGTGTTCTACTGCAGCTTCCCAGAATGTTCTAAAGAACAACTAGAGCGCTAACAGCCTTACTTATGACAAAAGTATGGCACACCTGAAGCCATCTTGATTGGAATAAACTGGTAACACTTAAAACATTTTATTTAAAAAGGAAAATAGTGATGTGGTTCATTTTGTCATAGAAATTATAGTTAGTGCTTGAGAACGAAAAATGAGGACATGTTTCAAGTGTAATCTCAAATGTCTTCCTGTTATATTTCAACGCGAGCAGCCTGTCAGTTGATGCCTTTGTGCTCCACTGCTGCTTCCCAGAGGGTTTTAAAGAACAACTAGAGAGCTAACAGCCTTACTTATGACAAAGGTATGGCACACCTGAAGCCCTCTTGATTGGAATAAATTGGTAACACTTAAAGCATTTAATTTAAAAAGGAACAAAATGATGGGGTTCATTTTGTCATAGAAATTATAGTTAGTGCTATAGAAAGAAAAATTAGGACATGTTTCAAGTGTGATCTCAAACATCTTCCTATTATATTTCAACAGGAGCAACCTGTCAGCTGATGTCTTTGTGTTCTA
This sequence comes from Triturus cristatus, assembly GCF_964204655.1. Lineage (NCBI taxonomy): Eukaryota > Metazoa > Chordata > Amphibia > Caudata > Salamandridae > Triturus > Triturus cristatus. The sequence goes on from NC_140579.1 coordinate 938,539,465, forward strand.
CTGAAGCTTCCCAGGGTGTTCTAACGAACAACTAGAGCGCTAACAGCCTTACTTATGACAAAAGTATGGCACACCTGAAGCCATCTTGATTGGAATAAACTGGTAACACTTAAAAGATTTAATTTAAATAGGAACAAAATGAGGGGGTTCATTTTGTCATGAAGATTATGTTTAGTGCAGTAGAAAGAAAAATTAGTACATGTTTCAAGTGAGATCTCAAATATCTTCCTGTTATATTTCAACAAGAGCAGCCTGTCAGTTGATGCATTTGTGTTCTACTGCAGCTTCCCAGAGTGGTCTAAAGAATAACTAGAGCACTAACAGTCTTACTTATGACACAATTATGGCACACCTGAAGCCACCTTGATTGGAATAAACTGGCAACTCTTAAAACATTTAATTTAAAAAGGAACAAAATGAGGGTGTTCATTCTGTCATAGAAATTATTGTTAGTGCTGTAGAAAGAACAATTAGGACATGTTTTAAGTGAGAGCTCAAAAATATTCCTGTTATATTTCAACAGGAGCAGCCTGTCAGTTGATGCCTTTGTGTTCTACTGCAGCTTCCCAGAATGTTCTAAAGAACAACTAGAGCGCTAACAGCCTTACTTATGACAAAAGTATGGCACACCTGAAGCCATCTTGATTGGAATAAACTGGTAACACTTAAAACATTTTATTTAAAAAGGAAAATAGTGATGTGGTTCATTTTGTCATAGAAATTATAGTTAGTGCTTGAGAACGAAAAATGAGGACATGTTTCAAGTGTAATCTCAAATGTCTTCCTGTTATATTTCAACGCGAGCAGCCTGTCAGTTGATGCCTTTGTGCTCCACTGCTGCTTCCCAGAGGGTTTTAAAGAACAACTAGAGAGCTAACAGCCTTACTTATGACAAAGGTATGGCACACCTGAAGCCCTCTTGATTGGAATAAATTGGTAACACTTAAAACATTTAATTTAAAAAGGAACAAAATGATGGGGTTCATTTTGTCATAGAAATTATGGTTAGTGCTATAGAAAGAAAAATTAGGACATGTTTCAAGTATGATCTCAAACACCTTCCTATTATATTTCAACAGGAGCAGCCTGTCAGTTGATGTCTTTGTGTTCTACTGAAGCTTCCCAGAGTGGTCTAAAGAATACCTAGAGCGCTAACAGTCTTATTTATGACACAATTAAGGTACAGCTGAAGCCATCTTGATTGGAATAAACTGGTAACTCTTAAAACATTTAATTTAAAAAGGAATACAATGAAGGCGTTCATTTTGTCATATAATTTATTGTTAGTGCTGTAGAAAGAAAAATTAGGACATGTTTTAAGTGAGAGCTCAAATATATTCCTGTTATATTTCAACAGGAGCAACCTGTCAGTTGATGCCTTTGTGTTTTACTGCAGCTTCCCAGAGTGTTCTAAAGAACAACTAGAGCGCTAACAGCCTTACTTATGACAAAAGTATGGCACACCTGAAGCCATCTTGATTGGAATAAACTAGTAACACTTAAAACATTTGATTTAAAAAGGAACAAAATGATGGGGTTTATTTTGTCATAGAAATTATGGTTAGTGCTGTAGAAAGAAAAATTAGGAAATGATTCAAGTGTGATCTCAAACATCTTCCTATTATATTTCAAAAGGAGCAGCCTGTCAGTTGATGCCTTTGTGTTCTACTGCAGCTTCCCAGAGTGGTCTAAAGAACAACTAGAGCGCTAACAGCCTTACTTATGACAAAGGTATGGCACACCTGAAGCCAACTTGATTGGAATAAATTGGTAACACTTAAAGCATTTAATTTAAAAAGGAACAAAATGATGGGGTTCATTTTGTCATAGAAATTATAGTTAGTGCTATAGAAAGAAAAATTAGGACATGTTTCAAGTGTGATCTCAAACATCTTCCTATTATATTTCAACAGGAGCAACCTGTCAGCTGATGTCTTTGTGTTCTACTGAAGCTTCCCAGGGTGTTCTAACGAACAACTAGAGCGCTAACAGCCTTACTTATGACAAAAGTATGGCACACCTGAAGCCATCTTGATTGGAATAAACTGGTAACACTTAAAAGATTTAATTTAAATAGGAACAAAATGAGGGGGTTCATTTTGTCATGAAGATTATGTTTAGTGCAGTAGAAAGAAAAATTAGTACATGTTTCAAGTGAGATCTCAAATATCTTCCTGTTATATTTCAACAAGAGCAGCCTGTCAGTTGATGCATTTGTGTTCTACTGCAGCTTCCCAGAGTGGTCTAAAGAATAACTAGAGCACTAACAGTCTTACTTATGACACAATTATGGCACACCTGAAGCCACCTTGATTGGAATAAACTGGCAACTCTTAAAACATTTAATTTAAAAAGGAACAAAATGAGGGTGTTCATTCTGTCATAGAAATTATTGTTAGTGCTGTAGAAAGAACAATTAGGACATGTTTTAAGTGAGAGCTCAAAAATATTCCTGTTATATTTCAACAGGAGCAGCCTGTCAGTTGATGCCTTTGTGTTCTACTGCAGCTTCCCAGAATGTTCTAAAGAACAACTAGAGCGCTAACAGCCTTACTTATGACAAAAGTATGGCACACCTGAAGCCATCTTGATTGGAATAAACTGGTAACACTTAAAACATTTTATTTAAAAAGGAAAATAGTGATGTGGTTCATTTTGTCATAGAAATTATAGTTAGTGCTTGAGAACGAAAAATGAGGACATGTTTCAAGTGTAATCTCAAATGTCTTCCTGTTATATTTCAACGCGAGCAGCCTGTCAGTTGATGCCTTTGTGCTCCACTGCTGCTTCCCAGAGGGTTTTAAAGAACAACTAGAGAGCTAACAGCCTTACTTATGACAAAGGTATGGCACACCTGAAGCCCTCTTGATTGGAATAAATTGGTAACACTTAAAACATTTAATTTAAAAAGGAACAAAATGATGGGATTCATTTTGTCATAGAAATTATGGTTAGTGCTATAGAAAGAAAAATTAGGACATGTTTCAAGTATGATCTCAAACACCTTCCTATTATATTTCAACAGGAGCAGCCTGTCAGTTGATGTCTTTGTGTTCTACTGAAGCTTCCCAGAGTGGTCTAAAGAATACCTAGAGCGCTAACAGTCTTATTTATGACACAATTAAGGTACAGCTGAAGCCATCTTGATTGGAATAAACTGGTAACTCTTAAAACATTTAATTTAAAAAGGAATACAATGAGGGCGTTCATTTTGTCATATAATTTATTGTTAGTGCTGTAGAACGAAAAATTAGGACATGTTTTAAGTGAGAGCTCAAATATATTCCTGTTATATTTCAACAGGAGCAACCTGTCAGTTGATGCCTTTGTGTTTTACTGCAGCTTCCCAGAGTGTTCTAAAGAACAACTAGAGCGCTAACAGCCTTACTTATGACAAAAGTATGGCACACCTGAAGCCATCTTGATTGGAATAAACTAGTAACACTTAAAACATTTGATTTAAAAAGGAACAAAATGATGGGGTTTATTTTGTCATAGAAATTATGGTTAGTGCTGTAGAAAGAAAATTTAGGACATGTTTTAATTGAGATATCAAATATTTTCCTGTTATATTTCAACGCGAGCAGCCTGTCAGTTGATGCCTTTGTGCTCTACTGCTGCTTCCCAGAGTGTTCTAAAGAACAACTAGAGCGCTAACAGCCTTACTTATGACAAAGGTATGGCACACCTGAAGCCATCTTGATTGGAATAAATTGGTAACACTTAAAACATTTAATTTTAAAAGGAACAAAATGATGGGGTTCATTTTGTCATAGAAATTATGGTTAGTGCTATAGAAAGAAAAATTAGGACATGTTTCAAGTGTGATCTCAAACATCTTCCTATTATATTTCAACAGGAGCAGCCTGTCAGCTGATGTCTTTGTGTTCTACTGAAGCTTCCCAGAGTGGTCTAAAGATTACCTAGAGCGCTAACAGTCTTATTTATGACACAATTAAGGCACAGCTGAAGCCATCTTGATTGGAATATACTGGTAACTCTTAAAACATTTAATTTAAAAAGGAACAAAATGAGGGTGTTCATTTTGTCATAGAAATTATGGTTAGTGCTATAGAAAGAAAAATTAGGACATGTTTCAAGTGTGATCTCAAACATCTTCCTATTATATTTCAACAGGTTCAGCCTGTCAGTTGATGCCTTTGTGTTCTACTGCAGCTTCCCAGAGTGGTCTAAAGAACAACCAGAGGGCTAACAACCTTACTTATGACTAAAGTATGGCACACCTGAAGCCATCTTGATTGGAATAAACTGGTAACACTTAAAACATTTGATTTAAAAAGGAACAAAATGATGGGGTTTATTTTGTCATAGAAATTATGGTTAGTGCTGTAGAAAGAAAATTTAGGACATGTTTTAATTGATATATCAAATATTTTCCTGTTATATTTCAACAGGAGCAGCCTGCCAGTTGATGTCTTTGTGTTCTACTGCAGCTTCCCAGGGTGTTCTAACGAACAACTAGAGCGCTAACAGCCTTACTTATGACAAAAGTATTGCACACCTGAAGCCATCTTGATTGGAATAAACTGGTAACACTTAAAAGATTTAATTTAAAAAGGAAAAGAATGATGGGGTTCATTTTGTCATAGAAATTATGGTTAGTGCTGTAGAAAGAAAAATTAGGAAATGATTCAAGTGTGATCTCAAACATCTTCCTATTATATTTCAAAAGGAGCAGCCTGTCAGTTGATGCCTTTGTGTTCTACTGCAGCTTCCCAGAGTGGTCTAAAGAACAACTAGAGCGCTAACAGCCTTACTTATGACAAAGGTATGGCACACCTGAAGCCATCTTAATTGGAATAAATTGGTAACACTTAAAGCATTTAATTTAAAAAGGAACAAAATGATGGGGTTCATTTTGTCATAGAAATTATGGTTAGTGCTATAGAAAGAAAAATTAGGACATGTTTCAAGTGTGATCTCAAACATCTTCCTATTATATTTCAACAGGAGCAACCTGTCAGCTGATGTCTTTGTGTTCTACTGAAGCTTCCCAGGGTGTTCTAACGAACAATTAGAGCGCTAACAGCCTTACTTATGACAAAAGTATGGCACACCTGAAGCCATCTTGATTGGAATAAACTGGTAACACTTAAAAGATTTAATTTAAATAGGAACAAAATGAGGGGGTTCATTTTGTCATGAAGATTATGTTTAGTGCAGTAGAAAGAAAAATTAGTACATGTTTCAAGTGAGATCTCAAATATCTTCCTGTTATATTTCAACAAGAGCAGCCTGTGAGTTGATGCATTTGTGTTCTACTGCAGCTTCCCAGAGTGGTCTAAAGAATAACTAGAGCACTAACAGTCTTACTTATGACACAATTATGGCACACCTGAAGCCATCTTGATTGGAATAAACTGGCAACTCTTAAAACATTTAATTTAAAAAGGAACAAAATGAGGGTGTTCATTCTGTCATAGAAATTATTGTTAGTGCTGTAGAAAGAACAATTAGGACATGTTTTAAGTGAGAGCTCAAAAATATTCCTGTTATATTTCAACAGGAGCAGCCTGTCAGTTGATGCCTTTGTGTTCTACTGCAGCTTCCCAGAATGTTCTAAAGAACAACTAGAGCGCTAACAGCCTTACTTATGACAAAAGTATGGCACACCTGAATCCATCTTGATTGGAATAAACTGGTAACACTTAAAACATTTTATTTAAAAAGGAAAATAATGATGTGGTTCATTTTGTCATAGAAATTATAGTTAGTGCTTGTGAACGAAAAATGGGGACATGTTTCAAGTGTAATCTCAAATGTCTTCCTGTTATATTTCAACGCGAGCAGCCTGTCAGTTGATGCCTTTGTGCTCCACTGCTGCTTCCCAGAGGGTTTTAAAGAACAACTAGAGAGCTAACAGCCTTACTTATGACAAAGGTATGGCACACCTGAAGCCCTCTTGATTGGAATAAATTGGTAACACTTAAAGCATTTAATTTAAAAAGGAACAAAATGATGGGGTTCATTTTGTCATAGAAATTATGGTTAGTGCTATAGAAAGAAAAATTAGGACATGTTTCAAGTGTGATCTCAAACATCTTCCTATTATATTTCAACAGGAGCAACCTGTCAGCTGATGTCTTTGTGTTCTACTGAAGCTTCCCAGAGTGGTCTAAAGATTACCTAGAGCGCTAACAGTCTTATTTATGACACAATTAAGGCACAGCTGAAGCCATCTTGATTGGAATATACTGGTAACTCTTAAAACATTTAATTTAAAAAGGAACAAAATGAGGGTGTTCATTTTGTCATAGAAATTATGGTTAGTGCTATAGAAAGAAAAATTAGGACATGTTTCAAGTGTGATCTCAAACATCTTCCTATTATATTTCAACAGGTTCAGCCTGTCAGTTGATGCCTTTGTGTTCTACTGCAGCTTCCCAGAGTGGTCTAAAGAACAACCAGAGGGCTAACAGCCTTACTTATGACTAAAGTATGGCACACCTGAAGCCATCTTGATTGGAATAAACTGGTAACACTTGAAACATTTGATTTAAAAAGGAACAAAATGATGGGGTTTATTTTGTCATAGAAATTATGGTTAGTGCTGTAGAAAGAAAATTTAGGACATGTTTTAATTGAGATATCAAATATGTTCCTGTTATATTTCAACGCGAGCAGCCTGTCAGTTGATGCCTTTGTCCTCTACTGCTGCTTCCCAGAGTGTTCTAAAGAACACCTAGAGCGCTAACAGCCATACTTATGACAAAGGTATGGCACACCTGAAGCCATCTTGATTGGAATAAATTGGTAACACAAAAATTTAATTTAAAAGGAAAAGAATGATGGGGTTCATTTTGTCATAGAAATTATGGTTAGTGCTGTAGAAAGAAACATTAGGACATGTTTCAAGTGTGATCTCAAATATCTTCCTGTTATATTTTAACAGGAGCAGCCTGTCAGTTGATGCCTTTGTGCTCTACTGCTGCTTCCCAGAGAGTTCTAAAGAACAACTAGAGTTCTAACAGCCTTACTTATGACAAAGGTATGGCTCACCTGAAGCCATCTTGATTGGAATGAATTGGTAACACTTAAAACATTTAATTTAAAAAGGAACACAATCATTGGGTTCATTTTGTCACAGAAATTATGGTTAGTGCTGTAGAAAGAAAAATTAGGACATGTTTCAAGTGTGATCTCAAACATCTTCCTATTATATTTCATAAGGAGCAGCCTGTCAGTTGATGCCTTTGTGTTCTACTGCAGCTTCACATAGTGGTCTAAAGAACAACTAGAGCACTAACAGCCTTACTTGTGACAAAAGTATGGAACACCTGAAGCCATCTTGATTGGAATAAACTGGTAACACTTAAAATATTTAATTTAAAAAGGAAAATAATCATGTGGTTCATTTTGTCATAGAAATTATGGTTAGTGCTGGAGAAAGAAAAATTAGGACATGTTTCAAGTGTGATCTCAAATATCTTCCTGTTATATTTCAAAACGAGCAGCCTGTCTTTTGATGCCTTTGTGCTCTACTGCTGCTTCCCAGAGTGTTCTAAAGAACAACTAGAGCGCTAACGGCCTTACTTATGACAAAGGTATGGAACACCTGAAGCCATCTTGATTGGAATAAACTGGTAACACTTAAAACATTTAATTTAAAAAGGAAAATAATGATGTGGTTCTTTTTGTCATAGAAATGATGGTTAGTGCTGGAGAAAGAAAAATTAGTATATGTTTCATGTGTGATCTCAAATACCTTCCTGTTATATTTCAAAAGGAGCAGCCTGTCAGTTGATGCCTTTGTGCTCTACTGCTGCTTCCCAGAGTGGTCTAAAGAATAACTAGAGCACTAACAGTCTTACTTATGACACAATTATGGCACACCTGAAGCCATCTTGATTGGAATAAAGTGGTAACTCTTAAAACATTTAATTTAAAAAGGAACAAAATGAGGGTGTTCATTCTGTCATTGAAATTATTGTTAGTGCTGTAAAAAGAACAATTAGGACATGTTTTAAGTGAGAGCTCAAATATATTTCTGTTATATTTCAACAGGAGCAGCCTGTCAGTTGATGCCTTTGTGTTCTACTGCAGCTTCCCAGAGTGGTCTAATTAACAACTAGAGCACTAACAGCCTTACTTATGACAAAGGTATGTAACACCTGAAGCCATCTTGATTGGAATAAACTGGTAACACTTAAAACATTTAATTTAAAAAGGAAATTAATGATGTGGTTCATTTTGTCATAGAAATTATGGTTAGTGCTGGAGAAAGAAAAATTAGGACATGTTTCAAGTGTGATCTCAAATATCTTCCTGTTATATTTCAATGCGAGCAGCCTGTCAGTTGATGCCTTTGTGCTCTACTTCTGCTTCCCAGAGTGTTCTAAAGAAAAACTAGAGCGCTAACAGTCTTATTTATGACACAATTAAGGCACAGATGAAGCCATCTTGATTGGAATAAACTGGTAACTCTTAAAACATTTAATTTCAATAGGAACAAAATGAGGGGGTTCATTTTGTCATTGCAATTATGTTTAGTGCTGTAGAAAGAAAAATTAGGACATGTTTCAAGTGTGATCTCAAATATCTTCCTGTTATATTTCAACAGGAGCAGCCTGTCAGTTGATGCATTTGTGTTCTACTGCAGCTTCCCAGAGTGGTCTAAAGAATAACTAGAGCACTAACAGTCTTACTTATGACACAATTATGGCACACCTGAAGCCATCTTGATTGGAATAAACTGGCAACTCTTAAAACATTTAATTTAAAAAGGAACAAAATGAGGGTGTTCATTCTGTCATAGAAATTATTGTTAGTGCTGTAGAAAGAACAATTAGGACATGTTTTAAGTGAGAGCTCAAAAATATTCCTGTTACATTTCAACAGGAGCAGCCTGTCAGTTGATGCCTTTGTATTCTACTGCAGCTTCCCAGAATGTTCTAAAGAACAACTAGAGCGCTAACAGCCTTACTTATGACAAAAGTATGGCACACCTGAAGCCATCTTGATTGGAATAAACTGGTAACACTTAAAACATTTTATTTAAAAAGGAAAATAATGATGTGGTTCATTTTGTCATAGAAATTATAGTTAGTGCTTGAGAACGAAAAATGAGGACATGTTTCAAGTGTAATCTCAAATGTCTTCCTGTTATATTTCAACGCGAGCAGCCTGTCAGTTGATGCCTTTGTGCTCCACTGCTGCTTCCCAGAGGGTTTTAAAGAACAACTAGAGAGCTAACAGCCTTACTTATGACAAAGGTATGGCACACCTGAAGCCCTCTTGATTGGAATAAATTGGTAACACTTAAAACATTTAATTTAAAAAGGAACAAAATGATGGGGTTCATTTTGTCATAGAAATTATGGTTAGTGCTATAGAAAGAAAAATTAGGACATGTTTCAAGTGTGATCTCAAACATCTTCCTATTATATTTCAACAGGAGCAGCCTGTCAGTTGATGTCTTTGTGTTCTACTGAAGCTTCCCAGAGTGGTCTAAAGAATACCTAGAGCGCTAACAGTCTTATTTATGACACAATTAAGGCACAGCTGAAGCCATCTTGATTGGAATAAACTGGTAACTCTTAAAACATTTAATTTAAAAAGGAATACAATGAGGGCGTTCATTTTGTCATATAATTTATTGTTAGTGCTGTAGAAAGAAAAATTAGGACATGTTTTAAGTGAGAGCTCAAATATATTCCTGTTATATTTCAACAGGTTCAGCCTGTCAGTTGATGCCTTTGTGTTCTACTGCAGCTTCCCAGAGTGGTCTAAAGAACAACCAGAGGGCGAACAACCTTACTTATGACTAAAGTATGGCACACCTGAAGCCATCTTGATTGGAATAAACTGGTAACTCTTAAAACATTTAATTTAAAAAGGAATAAAATGAGGGCGTTCATTTTGTCATAGAAATTATTGTTAGTGCTGTAGAAAGAAAAATTAGGACATGTTTTAAGTGAGAGCTCAAATATATTCCTGTTATATTTCAACAGGAGCAATCTTTCAGTTGATGCCTTTGTGTTTTACTGCAGCTTCCCAGAGTGTTCTAAAGAACAACTAGAGCGCTAACAGTCTTACTTATGACAAAAGTATGGCACACCTGAAGCCATCTTGATTGGAATAAACTGGTAACACTTAAAACATTTTATTTAAAAAGGAAAGTAATGATGTGGTTCATTTTGTCATAGAAATTATGGTTAGTGCTGGAGAAAGAAAAATGAGGACATGTTTCAAGTGTGATCTCAAATATCTTCCTGTTATATTTCAACGCGAGCAGCCTGTCAGTTGATGCCTTTGTGCTCTACTGCTGCTTCCCAGAGTGTTCTAAAGAACAACTAGAGCGCTAACAGCCTTACTTATGACAAAGGTATGGCACACCTGAAGCCATCTTGATTGGAATAAATTGGTAACACTTAAAACATTTAATTTTAAAAGGAACAAAATGATGGGGTTCATTTTGTCATAGAAATTATGGTTAGTGCTATAGAAAGAAAAATTAGGACATGTTTCAAGTGTGATCTCAAACATCTTCCTATTATATTTCAACAGGAGCAGCCTGTCAGCTGATGTCTTTGTGTTCTACTGAAGCTTCCCAGAGTGGTCTAAAGATTACCTAGAGCGCTAACAGTCTTATTTATGACACAATTAAGGCACAGCTGAAGCCATCTTGATTGGAATATACTGGTAACTCTTAAAACATTTAATTTAAAAAGGAACAAAATGAGGGTGTTCATTTTGTCATAGAAATTATGGTTAGTGCTATAGAAAGAAAAATTAGGACATGTTTCAAGTGTGATCTCAAACATCTTCCTATTATATTTCAACAGGTTCAGCCTGTCAGTTGATGCCTTTGTGTTCTACTGCAGCTTCCCAGAGTGGTCTAAAGAACAACCAGAGGGCTAACAACCTTACTTATGACTAAAGTATGGCACACCTGAAGCCATCTTGATTGGAATAAACTGGTAACACTTAAAACATTTGATTTAAAAAGGAACAAAATGATGGGGTTTATTTTGTCATAGAAATTATGGTTAGTGCTGTAGAAAGAAAATTTAGGACATGTTTTAATTGATATATCAAATATTTTCCTGTTATATTTCAACAGGAGCAGCCTGCATGTTGATGTCTTTGTGTTCTACTGCAGCTTCCCAGGGTGTTCTAACGAACAACTAGAGCGCTAACAGCCTTACTTATGACAAAAGTATCGCACACCTGAAGCCATCTTGATTGGAATAAACTGGTAACACTTAAAAGATTTAATTTAAAAAGGAAAAGAATGATGGGGTTCATTTTGTCATAGAAATTATGGTTAGTGCTGTAGAAAGAAAAATTAGGAAATGATTCAAGTGTGATCTCAAACATCTTCCTATTATATTTCAAAAGGAGCAGCCTGTCAGTTGATGCCTTTGTGTTCTACTGCAGCTTCCCAGAGTGGTCTAAAGAACAACTAGAGCGCTAACAGCCTTACTTATGACAAAGGTATGGCACACCTGAAGCCATCTTAATTGGAATAAATTGGTAACACTTAAAGCATTTAATTTAAAAAGGAACAAAATGATGGGGTTCATTTTGTCATAGAAATTATGGTTAGTGCTATAGAAAGAAAAATTAGGACATGTTTCAAGTGTGATCTCAAACATCTTCCTATTATATTTCAACAGGAGCAACCTGTCAGCTGATGTCTTTGTGTTCTACTGAAGCTTCCCAGGGTGTTCTAACGAACAATTAGAGCGCTAACAGCCTTACTTATGACAAAAGTATGGCACACCTGAAGCCATCTTGATTGGAATAAACTGGTAACACTTAAAAGATTTAATTTAAATAGGAACAAAATGAGGGGGTTCATTTTGTCATGAAGATTATGTTTAGTGCAGTAGAAAGAAAAATTATTACATGTTTCAAGTGAGATCTCAAATATCTTCCTGTTATATTTCAACAAGAGCAGCCTGTGAGTTGATGCATTTGTGTTCTACTGCAGCTTCCCAGAGTGGTCTAAAGAATAACTAGAGCACTAACAGTCTTACTTATGACACAATTATGGCACACCTGAAGCCATCTTGATTGGAATAAACTGGCAACTCTTAAAACATTTAATTTAAAAAGGAACAAAATGAGGGTGTTCATTCTGTCATAGAAATTATTGTTAGTGCTGTAGAAAGAACAATTAGGACATGTTTTAAGTGAGAGCTCAAAAATATTCCTGTTATATTTCAACAGGAGCAGCCTGTCAGTTGATGCCTTTGTGTTCTACTGCAGCTTCCCAGAATGTTCTAAAGAACAACTAGAGCGCTAACAGCCTTACTTATGACAAAAGTATGGCACACCTGAAGCCATCTTGATTGGAATAAACTGGTAACACTTAAAACATTTTATTTAAAAAGGAAAATAATGATGTGGTTCATTTTGTCATAGAAATTATAGTTAGTGCTTGTGAACGAAAAATGGGGACATGTTTCAAGTGTAATCTCAAATGTCTTCCTGTTATATTTCAACGCGAGCAGCCTGTCAGTTGATGCCTTTGTGCTCCACTGCTGCTTCCCAGAGGGTTTTAAAGAACAACTAGAGAGCTAACAGCCTTACTTATGACAAAGGTATGGCACACCTGAAGCCCTCTTGATTGGAATAAATTGGTAACACTTAAAGCATTTAATTTAAAAAGGAACAAAATGATGGGGTTCATTTTGTCATAGAAATTATGGTTAGTGCTATAGAAAGAAAAATTAGGACATGTTTCAAGTGTGATCTCAAACATCTTCCTATTATATTTCAACAGGAGCAACCTGTCAGCTGATGTCTTTGTGTTCTACTGAAGCTTCCCAGAGTGGTCTAAAGATTACCTAGAGCGCTAACAGTCTTATTTATGACACAATTAAGGCACAGCTGAAGCCATCTTGATTGGAATATACTGGTAACTCTTAAAACATTTAATTTAAAAAGGAACAAAATGAGGGTGTTCATTTTGTCATAGAAATTATGGTTAGTGCTATAGAAAGAAAAATTAGGACATGTTTCAAGTGTGATCTCAAACATCTTCCTATTATATTTCAACAGGTTCAGCCTGTCAGTTGATGCCTTTGTGTTCTACTGCAGCTTCCCAGAGTGGTCTAAAGAACAACCAGAGGGCTAACAGCCTTACTTATGACTAAAGTATGGCACACCTGAAGCCATCTTGATTGGAATAAACTGGTAACACTTGAAACATTTGATTTAAAAAGGAACAAAATGATGGTGTTTATTTTGTCATAGAAATTATGGTTAGTGCTGTAGAAAGAAAATTTAGGACATGTTTTAATTGAGATATCAAATATGTTCCTGTTATATTTCAACGCGAGCAGCCTGTCAGTTGATGCCTTTGTCCTCTACTGCTGCTTCCCAGAGTGTTCTAAAGAACACCTAGAGCGCTAACAGCCATACTTATGACAAAGGTATGGCACACCTGAAGCCATCTTGATTGGAATAAATTGGTAACACAAAAATTTAATTTAAAAGGAAAAGAATGATGGGGTTCATTTTGTCATAGAAATTATGGTTAGTGCTGTAGAAAGAAACATTAGGACATGTTTCAAGTGTGATCTCAAATATCTTCCTGTTATATTTTAACAGGAGCAGCCTGTCAGTTGATGCCTTTGTGCTCTACTGCTGCTTCCCAGAGAGTTCTAAAGAACAACTAGAGTTCTAACAGCCTTACTTATGACAAAGGTATGGCTCACCTGAAGCCATCTTGATTGGAATGAATTGGTAACACTTAAAACATTTAATTTAAAAAGGAACACAATCATTGGGTTCATTTTGTCACAGAAATTATGGTTAGTGCTGTAGAAAGAAAAATTAGGACATGTTTCAAGTGTGATCTCAAACATCTTCCTATTATATTTCATAAGGAGCAGCCTGTCAGTTGATGCCTTTGTGTTCTACTGCAGCTTCACATAGTGGTCTAAAGAACAACTAGAGCACTAACAGCCTTACTTGTGACAAAAGTATGGAACACCTGAAGCCATCTTGATTGGAATAAACTGGTAACACTTAAAATATTTAATTTAAAAAGGAAAATAATCATGTGGTTCATTTTGTCATAGAAATTATGGTTAGTGCTGGAGAAAGAAAAATTAGGACATGTTTCAAGTGTGATCTCAAATATCTTCCTGTTATATTTCAAAACGAGCAGCCTGTCTTTTGATGCCTTTGTGCTCTACTGCTGCTTCCCAGAGTGTTCTAAAGAACAACTAGAGCGCTAACGGCCTTACTTATGACAAAGGTATGGAACACCTGAAGCCATCTTGATTGGAATAAACTGGTAACACTTAAAACATTTAAGTTAAAAAGGAAAATAATGATGTGGTTCTTTTTGTCATAGAAATGATGGTTAGTGCTGGAGAAAGAAAAATTAGTATATGTTTCATGTGTGATCTCAAATACCTTCCTGTTATATTTCAAAAGGAGCAGCCTGTCAGTTGATGCCTTTGTGCTCTACTGCTGCTTCCCAGAGTGGTCTAAAGAATAACTAGAGCACTAACAGTCTTACTTATGACACAATTATGGCACACCTGAAGCCATCTTGATTGGAATAAAGTGGTAACTCTTAAAACATTTAATTTAAAAAGGAACAAAATGAGGGTGTTCATTCTGTCATTGAAATTATTGTTAGTGCTGTAAAAAGAACAATTAGGACATGTTTTAAGTGAGAGCTCAAATATATTTCTGTTATATTTCAACAGGAGCAGCCTGTCAGTTGATGCCTTTGTGTTCTACTGCAGCTTCCCAGAGTGGTCTAATTAACAACTAGAGCACTAACAGCCTTACTTATGACAAAGGTATGTAACACCTGAAGCCATCTTGATTGGAATAAACTGGTAACACTTAAAACATTTAATTTAAAAAGGAAATTAATGATGTGGTTCATTTTGTCATAGAAATTATGGTTAGTGCTGGAGAAAGAAAAATTAGGACATGTTTCAAGTGTGATCTCAAATATCTTCCTGTTATATTTCAATGCGAGCAGCCTGTCAGTTGATGCCTTTGTGCTCTACTTCTGCTTCCCAGAGTGTTCTAAAGAAAAACTAGAGCGCTAACAGTCTTATTTATGACACAATTAAGGCACAGATGAAGCCATCTTGATTGGAATAAACTGGTAACTCTTAAAACATTTAATTTCAATAGGAACAAAATGAGGGGGTTCATTTTGTCATTGCAATTATGTTTAGTGCTGTAGAAAGAAAAATTAGGACATGTTTCAAGTGTGATCTCAAATATCTTCCTGTTATATTTCAACAGGAGCAGCCTGTCAGTTGATGCATTTGTGTTCTACTGCAGCTTCCCAGAGTGGTCTAAAGAATAACTAGAGCACTAACAGTCTTACTTATGACACAATTATGGCACACCTGAAGCCATCTTGATTGGAATAAACTGGCAACTCTTAAAACATTTAATTTAAAAAGGAACAAAATTAGGGTGTTCATTCTGTCATAGAAATTATTGTTAGTGCTGTAGAAAGAACAATTAGGACATGTTTTAAGTGAGAGCTCAAAAATATTCCTGTTACATTTCAACAGGAGCAGCCTGTCAGTTGATGCCTTTGTATTCTACTGCAGCTTCCCAGAATGTTCTAAAGAACAACTAGAGCGCTAACAGCCTTACTTATGACAAAAGTATGGCACACCTGAAGCCATCTTGATTGGAATAAACTGGTAACACTTAAAACATTTTATTTAAAAAGGAAAATAATGATGTGGTTCATTTTGTCATAGAAATTATAGTTAGTGCTTGAGAACGAAAAATGAGGACATGTTTCAAGTGTAATCTCAAATGTCTTCCTGTTATATTTCAACGCGAGCAGCCTGTCAGTTGATGCCTTTGTGCTCCACTGCTGCTTCCCAGAGGGTTTTAAAGAACAACTAGAGAGCTAACAGCCTTACTTATGACAAAGGTATGGCACACCTGAAGCCCTCTTGATTGGAATAAATTGGTAACACTTAAAACATTTAATTTAAAAAGGAACAAAATGATGGGGTTCATTTTGTCATAGAAATTATGGTTAGTGCTATAGAAAGAAAAATTAGGACATGTTTCAAGTGTGATCTCAAACATCTTCCTATTATATTTCAACAGGAGCAGCCTGTCAGTTGATGTCTTTGTGTTCTACTGAAGCTTCCCAGAGTGGTCTAAAGAATACCTAGAGCGCTAACAGTCTTATTTATGACACAATTAAGGCACAGCTGAAGCCATCTTGATTGGAATAAACTGGTAACTCTTAAAACATTTAATTTAAAAAGGAATACAATGAGGGCGTTCATTTTGTCATATAATTTATTGTTAGTGCTGTAGAAAGAAAAATTAGGACATGTTTTAAGTGAGAGCTCAAATATATTCCTGTTATATTTCAACAGGTTCAGCCTGTCAGTTGATGCCTTTGTGTTCTACTGCAGCTTCCCAGAGTGGTCTAAAGAACAACCAGAGGGCGAACAACCTTACTTATGACTAAAGTATGGCACACCTGAAGCCATCTTGATTGGAATAAACTGGTAACTCTTAAAACATTTAATTTAAAAAGGAATAAAATGAGGGCGTTCATTTTGTCATAGAAATTATTGTTAGTGCTGTAGAAAGAAAAATTAGGACATGTTTTAAGTGAGAGCTCAAATATATTCCTGTTATATTTCAACAGGAGCAATCTTTCAGTTGATGCCTTTGTGTTTTACTGCAGCTTCCCAGAGTGTTCTAAAGAACAACTAGAGCGCTAACAGTCTTACTTATGACAAAAGTATGGCACACCTGAAGCCATCTTGATTGGAATAAACTGGTAACACTTAAAACATTTTATTTAAAAAGGAAAGTAATGATGTGGTTCATTTTGTCATAGAAATTATGGTTAGTGCTGGAGAAAGAAAAATGAGGACATGTTTCAAGTGTGATCTCAAATATCTTCCTGTTATATTTCAACGCGAGCAGCCTGTCAGTTGATGCCTTTGTGCTCTACTGCTGCTTCCCAGAGTGTTCTAAAGAACAACTAGAGCGCTAACAGCCTTACTTATGACAAAGGTATGGCACACCTGAAGCCATCTTGATTGGAATAAATTGGTAACACTTAAAACATTTAATTTTAAAAGGAACAAAATGATGGGGTTCATTTTGTCATAGAAATTATGGTTAGTGCTATAGAAAGAAAAATTAGGACATGTTTCAAGTGTGATCTCAAACATCTTCCTATTATATTTCAACAGGAGCAGCCTGTCAGCTGATGTCTTTGTGTTCTACTGAAGCTTCCCAGAGTGGTCTAAAGATTACCTAGAGCGCTAACAGTCTTATTTATGACACAATTAAGGCACAGCTGAAGCCATCTTGATTGGAATATACTGGTAACTCTTAAAACATTTAATTTAAAAAGGAACAAAATGAGGGTGTTCATTTTGTCATAGAAATTATGGTTAGTGCTATAGAAAGAAAAATTAGGACATGTTTCAAGTGTGATCTCAAACATCTTCCTATTATATTTCAACAGGTTCAGCCTGTCAGTTGATGCCTTTGTGTTCTACTGCAGCTTCCCAGAGTGGTCTAAAGAACAACCAGAGGGCTAACAACCTTACTTATGACTAAAGTATGGCACACCTGAAGCCATCTTGATTGGAATAAACTGGTAACACTTAAAACATTTGATTTAAAAAGGAACAAAATGATGGGGTTTATTTTGTCATAGAAATTATGGTTAGTGCTGTAGAAAGAAAATTTAGGACATGTTTTAATTGATATATCAAATATTTTCCTGTTATATTTCAACAGGAGCAGCCTGCATGTTGATGTCTTTGTGTTCTACTGCAGCTTCCCAGGGTGTTCTAACGAACAACTAGAGCGCTAACAGCCTTACTTATGACAAAAGTATCGCACACCTGAAGCCATCTTGATTGGAATAAACTGGTAACACTTAAAAGATTTAATTTAAAAAGGAAAAGAATGATGGGGTTCATTTTGTCATAGAAATTATGGTTAGTGCTGTAGAAAGAAAAATTAGGAAATGATTCAAGTGTGATCTCAAACATCTTCCTATTATATTTCAAAAGGAGCAGCCTGTCAGTTGATGCCTTTGTGTTCTACTGCAGCTTCCCAGAGTGGTCTAAAGAACAACTAGAGCGCTAACAGCCTTACTTATGACAAAGGTATGGCACACCTGAAGCCATCTTAATTGGAATAAATTGGTAACACTTAAAGCATTTAATTTAAAAAGGAACAAAATGATGGGGTTCATTTTGTCATAGAAATTATGGTTAGTGCTATAGAAAGAAAAATTAGGACATGTTTCAAGTGTGATCTCAAACATCTTCCTATTATATTTCAACAGGAGCAACCTGTCAGCTGATGTCTTTGTGTTCTACTGAAGCTTCCCAGGGTGTTCTAACGAACAATTAGAGCGCTAACAGCCTTACTTATGACAAAAGTATGGCACACCTGAAGCCATCTTGATTGGAATAAACTGGTAACACTTAAAAGATTTAATTTAAATAGGAACAAAATGAGGGGGTTCATTTTGTCATGAAGATTATGTTTAGTGCAGTAGAAAGAAAAATTATTACATGTTTCAAGTGAGATCTCAAATATCTTCCTGTTATATTTCAACAAGAGCAGCCTGTGAGTTGATGCATTTGTGTTCTACTGCAGCTTCCCAGAGTGGTCTAAAGAATAACTAGAGCACTAACAGTCTTACTTATGACACAATTATGGCACACCTGAAGCCATCTTGATTGGAATAAACTGGCAACTCTTAAAACATTTAATTTAAAAAGGAACAAAATGAGGGTGTTCATTCTGTCATAGAAATTATTGTTAGTGCTGTAGAAAGAACAATTAGGACATGTTTTAAGTGAGAGCTCAAAAATATTCCTGTTATATTTCAACAGGAGCAGCCTGTCAGTTGATGCCTTTGTGTTCTACTGCAGCTTCCCAGAATGTTCTAAAGAACAACTAGAGCGCTAACAGCCTTACTTATGACAAAAGTATGGCACACCTGAAGCCATCTTGATTGGAATAAACTGGTAACACTTAAAACATTTTATTTAAAAAGGAAAATAATGATGTGGTTCATTTTGTCATAGAAATTATAGTTAGTGCTTGTGAACGAAAAATGGGGACATGTTTCAAGTGTAATCTCAAATGTCTTCCTGTTATATTTCAACGCGAGCAGCCTGTCAGTTGATGCCTTTGTGCTCCACTGCTGCTTCCCAGAGGGTTTTAAAGAACAACTAGAGAGCTAACAGCCTTACTTATGACAAAGGTATGGCACACCTGAAGCCCTCTTGATTGGAATAAATTGGTAACACTTAAAGCATTTAATTTAAAAAGGAACAAAATGATGGGGTTCATTTTGTCATAGAAATTATGGTTAGTGCTATAGAAAGAAAAATTAGGACATGTTTCAAGTGTGATCTCAAACATCTTCCTATTATATTTCAACAGGAGCAACCTGTCAGCTGATGTCTTTGTGTTCTACTGAAGCTTCCCAGAGTGGTCTAAAGATTACCTAGAGCGCTAACAGTCTTATTTATGACACAATTAAGGCACAGCTGAAGCCATCTTGATTGGAATATACTGGTAACTCTTAAAACATTTAATTTAAAAAGGAACAAAATGAGGGTGTTCATTTTGTCATAGAAATTATGGTTAGTGCTATAGAAAGAAAAATTAGGACATGTTTCAAGTGTGATCTCAAACATCTTCCTATTATATTTCAACAGGTTCAGCCTGTCAGTTGATGCCTTTGTGTTCTACTGCAGCTTCCCAGAGTGGTCTAAAGAACAACCAGAGGGCTAACAGCCTTACTTATGACTAAAGTATGGCACACCTGAAGCCATCTTGATTGGAATAAACTGGTAACACTTGAAACATTTGATTTAAAAAGGAACAAAATGATGGTGTTTATTTTGTCATAGAAATTATGGTTAGTGCTGTAGAAAGAAAATTTAGGACATGTTTTAATTGAGATATCAAATATGTTCCTGTTATATTTCAACGCGAGCAGCCTGTCAGTTGATGCCTTTGTCCTCTACTGCTGCTTCCCAGAGTGTTCTAAAGAACACCTAGAGCGCTAACAGCCATACTTATGACAAAGGTATGGCACACCTGAAGCCATCTTGATTGGAATAAATTGGTAACACAAAAATTTAATTTAAAAGGAAAAGAATGATGGGGTTCATTTTGTTATAGAAATTATGGTTAGTGCTGTAGAAAGAAACATTAGGACATGTTTCAAGTGTGATCTCAAATATCTTCCTGTTATATTTTAACAGGAGCAGCCTGTCAGTTGATGCCTTTGTGCTCTACTGCTGCTTCCCAGAGAGTTCTAAAGAACAACTAGAGTTCTAACAGCCTTACTTATGACAAAGGTATGGCTCACCTGAAGCCATCTTGATTGGAATGAATTGGTAACACTTAAAACATTTAATTTAAAAAGGAACACAATCATTGGGTTCATTTTGTCACAGAAATTATGGTTAGTGCTGTAGAAAGAAAAATTAGGACATGTTTCAAGTGTGATCTCAAACATCTTCCTATTATATTTCATAAGGAGCAGCCTGTCAGTTGATGCCTTTGTGTTCTACTGCAGCTTCACATAGTGGTCTAAAGAACAACTAGAGCACTAACAGCCTTACTTGTGACAAAAGTATGGAACACCTGAAGCCATCTTGATTGGAATAAACTGGTAACACTTAAAATATTTAATTTAAAAAGGAAAATAATCATGTGGTTCATTTTGTCATAGAAATTATGGTTAGTGCTGGAGAAAGAAAAATTAGGACATGTTTCAAGTGTGATCTCAAATATCTTCCTGTTATATTTCAAAACGAGCAGCCTGTCTTTTGATGCCTTTGTGCTCTACTGCTGCTTCCCAGAGTGTTCTAAAGAACAACTAGAGCGCTAACGGCCTTACTTATGACAAAGGTATGGAACACCTGAAGCCATCTTGATTGGAATAAACTGGTAACACTTAAAACATTTAAGTTAAAAAGGAAAATAATGATGTGGTTCTTTTTGTCATAGAAATGATGGTTAGTGCTGGAGAAAGAAAAATTAGTATATGTTTCATGTGTGATCTCAAATACCTTCCTGTTATATTTCAAAAGGAGCAGCCTGTCAGTTGATGCCTTTGTGCTCTACTGCTGCTTCCCAGAGTGGTCTAAAGAATAACTAGAGCACTAACAGTCTTACTTATGACACAATTATGGCACACCTGAAGCCATCTTGATTGGAATAAAGTGGTAACTCTTAAAACATTTAATTTAAAAAGGAACAAAATGAGGGTGTTCATTCTGTCATTGAAATTATTGTTAGTGCTGTAGAAAGAACAATTAGGACATGTTTTAAGTGAGAGCTCAAATATATTTCTGTTATATTTCAACAGGAGCAGCCTGTCAGTTGATGCCTTTGTGTTCTACTGCAGCTTCCCAGAGTGGTCTAATTAACAACTAGAGCACTAACAGCCTTACTTATGACAAAGGTATGTAACACCTGAAGCCATCTTGATTGGAATAAACTGGTAACACTTAAAACATTTAATTTAAAAAGGAAATTAATGATGTGGTTCATTTTGTCATAGAAATTATGGTTAGTGCTGGAGAAAGAAAAATTAGGACATGTTTCAAGTGTGATCTCAAATATCTTCCTGTTATATTTCAATGCGAGCAGCCTGTCAGTTGATGCCTTTGTGCTCTACTTCTGCTTCCCAGAGTGTTCTAAAGAAAAACTAGAGCGCTAACAGTCTTATTTATGACACAATTAAGGCACAGATGAAGCCATCTTGATTGGAATAAACTGGTAACTCTTAAAACATTTAATTTCAATAGGAACAAAATGAGGGGGTTCATTTTGTCATTGCAATTATGTTTAGTGCTGTAGAAAGAAAAATTAGGACATGTTTCAAGTGTGATCTCAAATATCTTCCTGTTATATTTCAACAGGAGCAGCCTGTCAGTTGATGCATTTGTGTTCTACTGCAGCTTCCCAGAGTGGTCTAAAGAATAACTAGAGCACTAACAGTCTTACTTATGACACAATTATGGCACACCTGAAGCCATCTTGATTGGAATAAACTGGCAACTCTTAAAACATTTAATTTAAAAAGGAACAAAATTAGGGTGTTCATTCTGTCATAGAAATTATTGTTAGTGCTGTAGAAAGAACAATTAGGACATGTTTTAAGTGAGAGCTCAAAAATATTCCTGTTACATTTTAACAGGAGCAGCCTGTCAGTTGATGCCTTTGTATTCTACTGCAGCTTCCCAGAATGTTCTAAAGAACAACTAGAGCGCTAACAGCCTTACTTATGACAAAAGTATGGCACACCTGAAGCCATCTTGATTGGAATAAACTGGTAACACTTAAAACATTTTATTTAAAAAGGAAAATAATGATGTGGTTCATTTTGTCATAGAAATTATAGTTAGTGCTTGAGAACGAAAAATGAGGACATGTTTCAAGTGTAATCTCAAATGTCTTCCTGTTATATTTCAACGCGAGCAGCCTGTCAGTTGATGCCTTTGTGCTCCACTGCTGCTTCCCAGAGGGTTTTAAAGAACAACTAGAGAGCTAACAGCCTTACTTATGACAAAGGTATGGCACACCTGAAGCCCTCTTGATTGGAATAAATTGGTAACACTTAAAACATTTAATTTAAAAAGGAACAAAATGATGGGGTTCATTTTGTCATAGAAATTATGGTTAGTGCTATAGAAAGAAAAATTAGGACATGTTTCAAGTGTGATCTCAAACATCTTCCTATTATATTTCAACAGGAGCAGCCTGTCAGTTGATGTCTTTGTGTTCTACTGAAGCTTCCCAGAGTGGTCTAAAGAATACCTAGAGCGCTAACAGTCTTATTTATGACACAATTAAGGCACAGCTGAAGCCATCTTGATTGGAATAAACTGGTAACTCTTAAAAAATTTAATTTAAAAAGGAATACAATGAGGGCGTTCATTTTGTCATATAATTTATTGTTAGTGCTGTAGAAAGAAAAATTAGGACATGTTTTAAGTGAGAGCTCAAATATATTCCTGTTATATTTCAACAGGAGCAACCTGTCAGTTGATGCCTTTGTGTTTTACTGCAGCTTCCCAGAGTGTTCTAAAGAACAACTAGAGCGCTAACAGCCTTACTTATGACAAAAGTATGGCACACCTGAAGCCATCTTGATTGGAATAAACTGGTAACACTTAAAACATTTTATTTCAAAAGGAAAATAATGATGTGGTTCATTTTGTCATAGAAATTATGGTTAGTGCTGGAGAAAGAAAAATGAGGACATGTTTCAAGTGTGATCTCAAATATCTTCCTGTTATATTTCAACGCGAGCAGCCTGTCAGTTGATGCCTTTGTGCTCTACTGCTGCTTCCCAGAGTGTTCTAAAGAACAACTAGAGCGCTAACAGCCTTACTTATGACAAAGGTATGGCACACCTGAAGCCATCTTGATTGGAATAAATTGGTAACACTTAAAACATTTAATTTAAAAAGGAACAAAATGATGGGGTTCATTTTGTCATAGAAATTATTGTTAGTGCAGTAGAAAGAAAAATTAGTACATGTTTCAAGTGAGATCTCAAATATCTTCCTGTTATATTTCAACAAGAGCAGCCTGTGAGTTGATGCATTTGTGTTCTACTGCAGCTTCCCAGAGTGGTCTAAAGAATAACTAGAGCACTAACAGTCTTACTTATGACACAATTATGGCACACCTGAAGCCATCTTGATTGGAATAAACTGGCAACTCTTAAAACATTTAATGTAAAAAGGAACAAAATGAGGGTGTTCATTCTGTCATAGAAATTATTGTTAGTGCTGTAGAAAGAACAATTAGGACATGTTTTAAGTGAGAGCTCAAAAATATTCCTGTTATATTTCAACAGGAGCAGCCTGTCAGTTGATGCCTTTGTGTTCTACTGCAGCTTCCCAGAATGTTCTAAAGAACAACTAGAGCGCTAACAGCCTTACTTATGACAAAAGTATGGCACACCTGAAGCCATCTTGATTGGAATAAACTGGTAACACTTAAAACATTTTATTTAAAAAGGAAAATAATGATGTGGTTCATTTTGTCATAGAAATTATAGTTAGTGCTTGTGAACGAAAAATGGGGACATGTTTCAAGTGTAATCTCAAATGTCTTCCTGTTATATTTCAACGCGAGCAGCCTGTCAGTTGATGCCTTTGTGCTCCACTGCTGCTTCCCAGAGGGTTTTAAAGAACAACTAGAGAGCTAACAGCCTTACTTATGACAAAGGTATGGCACACCTGAAGCCCTCTTGATTGGAATCAATTGGTAACACTTAAAGCATTTAATTTAAAAAGGAACAAAATGATGGGGTTCATTTTGTCATAGAAATTATGGTTAGTGCTATAGAAAGAAAAATTAGGACATGTTTCAAGTGTGATCTCAAACATCTTCCTATTATATTTCAACAGGAGCAACCTGTCAGCTGATGTCTTTGTGTTCTACTGAAGCTTCCCAGAGTGGTCTAAAGATTACCTAGAGCGCTAACAGTCTTATTTATGACACAATTAAGGCACAGCTGAAGCCATCTTGATTGGAATATACTGGTAACTCTTAAAACATTTAATTTAAAAAGGAACAAAATGAGGGTGTTCATTTTGTCATAGAAATTATGGTTAGTGCTATAGAAAGAAAAATTAGGACATGTTTCAAGTGTGATCTCAAACATCTTCCTATTATATTTCAACAGGTTCAGCCTGTCAGTTGATGCCTTTGTGTTCTACTGCAGCTTCCCAGAGTGGTCTAAAGAACAACCAGAGGGCTAACAGCCTTACTTATGACTAAAGTATGGCACACCTGAAGCCATCTTGATTGGAATAAACTGGTAACACTTGAAACATTTGATTTAAAAAGGAACAAAATGATGGGGTTTATTTTGTCATAGAAATTATGGTTAGTGCTGTAGAAAGAAAATTTAGGACATGTTTTAATTGAGATATCAAATATGTTCCTGTTATATTTCAACGCAAGCAGCCTGTCAGTTGATGCCTTTGTCCTCTACTGCTGCTTCCCAGAGTGTTCTAAAGAACACCTAGAGCGCTAACAGCCATACTTATGACAAAGGTATGGCACACCTGAAGCCATCTTGATTGGAATAAATTGGTAACACAAAAATTTAATTTAAAAGGAAAAGAATGATGGGGTTCATTTTGTCATAGAAATTATGGTTAGTGCTGTAGAAAGAAACATTAGGACATGTTTCAAGTGTGATCTCAAATATCTTCCTGTTATATTTTAACAGGAGCAGCCTGTCAGTTGATGCCTTTGTGCTCTACTGATGCTTCCCAGAGAGTTCTAAAGAACAACTAGAGTTCTAACAGCCTTACTTATGACAAAGGTATGGCTCACCTGAAGCCATCTTGATTGGAATGAATTGGTAACACTTAAAACATTTAATTTAAAAAGGAACACAATCATTGGGTTCATTTTGTCACAGAAATTATGGTTAGTGCTGTAGAAAGAAAAATTAGGACATGTTTCAAGTGTGATCTCAAACATCTTCCTATTATATTTCATAAGGAGCAGCCTGTCAGTTGATGCCTTTGTGTTCTACTGCAGCTTCACATAGTGGTCTAAAGAACAACTAGAGCACTAACAGCCTTACTTGTGACAAAAGTATGGAACACCTGAAGCCATCTTGATTGGAATAAACTGGTAACACTTAAAATATTTAATTTAAAAAGGAAAATAATCATGTGGTTCATTTTGTCATAGAAATTATGGTTAGTGCTGGAGAAAGAAAAATTAGGACATGTTTCAAGTGTGATCTCAAATATCTTCCTGTTATATTTCAAAACGAGCAGCCTGTCTTTTGATGCCTTTGTGCTCTACTGCTGCTTCCCAGAGTGTTCTAAAGAACAACTAGAGCGCTAACGGCCTTACTTATGACAAAGGTATGGAACACCTGAAGCCATCTTGATTGGAATAAACTGGTAACACTTAAAACATTTAAGTTAAAAAGGAAAATAATGATGTGGTTCTTTTTGTCATAGAAATGATGGTTAGTGCTGGAGAAAGAAAAATTAGTATATGTTTCATGTGTGATCTCAAATACCTTCCTGTTATATTTCAAAAGGAGCAGCCTGTCAGTTGATGCCTTTGTGCTCTACTGCTGCTTCCCAGAGTGGTCTAAAGAATAACTAGAGCACTAACAGTCTTACTTATGACACAATTATGGCACACCTGAAGCCATCTTGATTGGAATAAAGTGGTAACTCTTAAAACATTTAATTTAAAAAGGAACAAAATGAGGGTGTTCATTCTGTCATTGAAATTATTGTTAGTGCTGTAGAAAGAACAATTAGGACATGTTTTAAGTGAGAGCTCAAATATATTTCTGTTATATTTCAACAGGAGCAGCCTGTCAGTTGATGCCTTTGTGTTCTACTGCAGCTTCCCAGAGTGGTCTAATTAACAACTAGAGCACTAACAGCCTTACTTATGACAAAGGTATGTAACACCTGAAGCCATCTTGATTGGAATAAACTGGTAACACTTAAAACATTTAATTTAAAAAGGAAATTAATGATGTGGTTCATTTTGTCATAGAAATTATGGTTAGTGCTGGAGAAAGAAAAATTAGGACATGTTTCAAGTGTGATCTCAAATATCTTCCTGTTATATTTCAATGCGAGCAGCCTGTCAGTTGATGCCTTTGTGCTCTACTTCTGCTTCCCAGAGTGTTCTAAAGAAAAACTAGAGCGCTAACAGTCTTATTTATGACACAATTAAGGCACAGATGAAGCCATCTTGATTGGAATAAACTGGTAACTCTTAAAACATTTAATTTCAATAGGAACAAAATGAGGGGGTTCATTTTGTCATTGCAATTATGTTTAGTGCTGTAGAAAGAAAAATTAGGACATGTTTCAAGTGTGATCTCAAATATCTTCCTGTTATATTTCAACAGGAGCAGCCTGTCAGTTGATGCATTTGTGTTCTACTGCAGCTTCCCAGAGTGGTCTAAAGAATAACTAGAGCACTAACAGTCTTACTTATGACACAATTATGGCACACCTGAAGCCATCTTGATTGGAATAAACTGGCAACTCTTAAAACATTTAATTTAAAAAGGAACAAAATGAGGGTGTTCATTCTGTCATAGAAATTATTGTTAGTGCTGTAGAAAGAACAATTAGGACATGTTTTAAGTGAGAGCTCAAAAATATTCCTGTTACATTTCAACAGGAGCAGCCTGTCAGTTGATGCCTTTGTATTCTACTGCAGCTTCCCAGAATGTTCTAAAGAACAACTAGAGCGCTAACAGCCTTACTTATGACAAAAGTATGGCACACCTGAAGCCATCTTGATTGGAATAAACTGGTAACACTTAAAACATTTTATTTAAAAAGGAAAATAATGATGTGGTTCATTTTGTCATAGAAATTATAGTTAGTGCTTGAGAACGAAAAATGAGGACATGTTTCAAGTGTAATCTCAAATGTCTTCCTGTTATATTTCAACGCGAGCAGCCTGTCAGTTGATGCCTTTGTGCTCCACTGCTGCTTCCCAGAGGGTTTTAAAGAACAACTAGAGAGCTAACAGCCTTACTTATGACAAAGGTATGGCACACCTGAAGCCCTCTTGATTGGAATAAATTGGTAACACTTAAAACATTTAATTTAAAAAGGAACAAAATGATGGGGTTCATTTTGTCATAGAAATTATGGTTAGTGCTATAGAAAGAAAAATTAGGACATGTTTCAAGTGTGATCTCAAACATCTTCCTATTATATTTCAACAGGAGCAGCCTGTCAGTTGATGTCTTTGTGTTCTACTGAAGCTTCCCAGAGTGGTCTAAAGAATACCTAGAGCGCTAACAGTCTTATTTATGACACAATTAAGGCACAGCTGAAGCCATCTTGATTGGAATAAACTGGTAACTCTTAAAAAATTTAATTTAAAAAGGAATACAATGAGGGCGTTCATTTTGTCATATAATTTATTGTTAGTGCTGTAGAAAGAAAAATTAGGACATGTTTTAAGTGAGAGCTCAAATATATTCCTGTTATATTTCAACAGGAGCAACCTGTCAGTTGATGCCTTTGTGTTTTACTGCAGCTTCCCAGAGTGTTCTAAAGAACAACTAGAGCGCTAACAGCCTTACTTATGACAAAAGTATGGCACACCTGAAGCCATCTTGATTGGAATAAACTGGTAACACTTAAAACATTTTATTTAAAAAGGAAAGTAATGATGTGGTTCATTTTGTCATAGAAATTATGGTTAGTGCTGGAGAAAGAAAAATGAGGACATGTTTCAAGTGTGATCTCAAATATCTTCCTGTTATATTTCAACGTGAGCAGCCTGTCAGTTGATGCCTTTGTGCTCTACTGCTGCTTCCCAGAGTGTTCTAAAGAACAACTAGAGCGCTAACAGCCTTACTTATGACAAAGGTATGGCACACCTGAAGCCATCTTGATTGAAATAAATTGGTAACACTTAAAACTTTTAATTTAAAAAGGAACAAAATGATGGGGTTCATTTTGTAATAGAAATTATGGTTAGTGCTATAGAAAGAAAAATTAGGACATGTTTCAAGTGTGATCTCAAACATCTTCCTATTATATTTCAACAGGAGCAGCCTGTCAGTTGATGTCTTTGTGTTCTACTGAAGCTTCCCAGAGTGGTCTAAAGAATACCTAGAGCGCTAACAGTCTTATTTATGACACAATTAAGGCACAGCTGAAGCCATCTTGTTTGGAATAAACTGGTAACTCTTAAAACATTTAATTTAAAAAGGAATAAAATGAGGGCGTTCATTTTGTCATAGAAATTATTGTTAGTGCTGTAGAAAGAAAAATTAGGACATGTTTTAAGTGAGAGCTCAAATATATTCCTGTTATATTTCAACAGGAGCAACCTGTCAGTTGATGCCTTTGTGTTTTACTGCAGCTTCCCAGAGTGTTCTAAAGAACAACTAGAGCGCTAACAGCCTTACTTATGACAAAAGTATGGCACACCTGAAGCCATCTTGATTGGAATAAACTGGTAACACTTAAAACATTTTATTTAAAAAGGAAAATAATGATGTGGTTCATTTTGTCATAGAAATTATGGTTAGTGCTGGAGAAAGAAAAATGAGGACATGTTTCAAGTGTGATCTCAAATATCTTCCTGTTATATTTCAACGCGAGCAGCCTGTCAGTTGATGCCTTTGTGCTCTACTGCTGCTTCCCAGAGTGTTCTAAAGAACAACTAGAGCGCTAACAGCCTTACTTATGACAAAGGTATGGCACACCTGAAGCCATCTTGATTGGAATAAATTGGTAACACTTAAAACATTTAATTTAAAAAGGAACAAAATGATGGGGTTCATTTTGTCATAGAAATTATGGTTAGTGCTATAGAAAGAAAAATTAGGACATGTTTCAAGTGTGATCTCAAACATCTTCCTATTATATTTCAACAGGAGCAGCCTGTCAGCTGATGTCTTTGTGTTCTACTGAAGCTTCCCAGAGTGGTCTAAAGATTACCTAGAGCTCTAACAGTCTTATTTATGACACAATTAAGGCACAGCTGAAGCCATCTTGAATGGAATATACTGGTAACTCTTAAAACATTTAATTTAAAAAGGAACAAAATGAGGGTGTTCATTTTGTCATAGAAATTATGGTTAGTGCTATAGAAAGAAAAATTAGGACATGTTTCAAGTGTGATCTCAAACATCTTCCTATTATATTTCAACAGGTTCAGCCTGTCAGTTGATGCCTTTGTGTTCTACTGCAGCTTCCCAGAGTGGTCTAAAGAACAACCAGAGGGCTAACAGCCTTACTTATGACTAAAGTATGGCACACCTGAAGCCATCTTGATTGGAATAAACTGGTAACACTTAAAACATTTGATTTCAAAAGGAACAAAATGATGGGGTTTATTTTGTCATAGAAATTATGGTTAGTGTTGTAGAAAGAAAATTTAGGACATGTTTTAATTGAGATATCAAATATTTTCCTGTTATATTTCAACAGGAGCAGCCTGCCAGTTGATGTCTTTGTGTTCTACTGCAGCTTCCCAGGGTGTTCTAACGAACAACTAGAGCGCTAACAGCCTTACTTATGACAAAAGTATGGCACACCTGAAGCCATCTTGATTGGAATAAACTGGTAACACTTAAAAGATTTAATTTAAAAAGGAAAAGAATGATGGGGTTCATTTTGTCATAGAAATGATGGTTAGTGCTGTAGAAAGAAAAATTAGGACATGTTTCAAGTGTGATCTCAAACATCTTCCTATTATATTTCAAAAGGAGCAGCCTGTCAGTTGATGCCTTTGTGTTCTACTGCAGCTTCCCAGAGTGGTCTAAAGAACAACTAGAGCACTAACAGCCTTACTTATGACAAAAGTATGGAACACCTGAAGCCATCTTGATTGGAATAAACTGTGAACTCTTAAAACATTTAATTTAAAAAGGAAAATAATGATGTGGTTCATTTTGTCATAGAAATTATGGTTAGTGCTGGAGAAAGAAAAATTAGGATATGTTTCACGTGTGATCTCAAATATGTTCCTGTTATATTTCAACGCGAGCAGCCTGTCAGTTGATGCCTTTGTCCTCTACTGCTGCTTCCCAGAGTGTTCTAAAGAACACCTAGATCGCTAACAGCCTTACTTATGACAAAGGTATGGCACACCTGAAGCCATCTTGATTGGAATAAATTGGTAACACTTAAAACATTTAATTTAAAAGGAAAAGAATGATGGGGTTCATTTTGTCATAGAAATTATGGTTAGTGCTGTAGAAAGAAAAATTAGGACATGTTTCAAGTGTGATCTCAAATATCTTCCTATTATATTTCAACAGGAGCAGCCTGTCAGTTGATGTCTTTGTGTTCTACTGAAGCTTCCCAGAGTGGTCTAAAGAATACCTAGAGCGCTAACAGTCTTATTTATGACACAATTAAGGCACAGCTGAAGCCATCTTGATTGGAATAAACTGGTAACTCTTACAACATTTAATTTAAAAAGGAATAAAATGAGGGTGTTCATTTTGTCATAGAAATTATTGTTAGTGCTGTAGAAAGAAAAATTAGGACATGTTTTAAGTGAGAGCTCAAATATATTCCTGTTATATTTCAACAAGAGCAATCTGTCAGTTGATGCCTTTGTGTTTTACTGCAGCTTCCCAGAGTGTTCTAAAGAACAACTAGAGCGCTAACAGCCTTACTTATGACAAAAGTATGGAACACCTGAAGCCATCTTGATTGGAATAAACCTGGGAACTCTTAAAACATTTAATTTAAAACGGAAAATAATGATGTGGTTCATTTTATCATAGAAATTATGGTTAGTGCTGGAGAAAGAAAAATTAGGATATGTTTCACGTGTGATCTCAAATATGTTCCTGTTATATTTCAATGCGAGCAGCCTGTCAGTTGATGCCTTTGTCCTCTACTGCTGCTTCCCAGAGTGTTCTAAAGAACACCTAGAGCGCTAACAGCCTTACTTATGACAAAGGTATGGCACACCTGAAGCCATCTTGATTGGAATAAATTGGTAACACTTACAAAAATTTAATTTAAAAGGAAAAGAATGATGGGGTTCATTTTGTCATAGAAATTATGGTTAGTGCTGTAGAAAGAAAAATTAGGACATGTTTCAAGTGTGATCTCAAATATCTTCCTGTTATATTTTAACAGGAGCAGCCTGTCAGTTGATGCCTTTGTGCTCTACTGCTGCTTCCCAGAGAGTTCTAAAGAACAACTAGAGTTCTAACAGCCTTACTTATGACAAAGGAATGGCTCACCTGAAGCCATCTTGATTGGAATGAATTGGTAACACTTAAAACATTTAATTTAAAAAGGAACACAATCATGGGGTTCATTTTGTCACAGAAATTATGGTTAGTGCTGTAGAAAGAAAAATTAGGACATGTTTCAAGTGTGATCTCAAACATCTTCCTATTATATTTCATAAGGAGCAGCCTGTCAGTTGATGCCTTTGTGTTCTACTGCAGCTTCACATAGTGGTCTAAAGAACAACTAGAGCACTAACAGCCTTACTTGTGACAAAAGTATGGAACACCTGAAGCCATCTTGATTGGAATAAACTGGTAACACTTAAAATATTTAATTTAAAAAGGAAAATAATCATGTGGTTCATTTTGTCATAGAAATTATGGTTAGTGCTGGAGAAAGAAAAATTAGGACATGTTTCAAGTGTGATCTCAAATATCTTCCTGTTATATTTCAACACGAGCAGCCTGTCTTTTGATGCCTTTGGGCTCTACTGCTGCTTCCCAGAGTGTTCTAAAGAACAACTAGAGCGCTAACGGCCTTACTTATGACAAAGGTATGGAACACCTGAAGCCATCTTGATTGGAATAAACTGGTAACACTTAAAACATTTAATTTAAAAAGGAAAATAATGATGTGGTTCATTTTGTCATAGAAATGATGGTTAGTGCTGGAGAAAGAAAAATTAGTATATGTTTCATGTGTGATCTCAAATACCTTCCTGTTATATTTCAAAAGGAGCAGCCTGTCAGTTGATGCCTTTGTGCTCTACTGCTGCTTCCCAAAGTGGTCTAAAGAATAACTAGAGCACTAACAGTCTTACTTATGACACAATTATGGCACACCTGAAGCCATCTTGATTGGAATAAAGTGGTAACTCTTAAAACATTTAATTTAAAAAGGAACAAAATGAGGGTGTTCATTCTGTCATTGAAATTATTGTTAGTGCTGTAGAAAGAACAATTAGGACATGTTTTAAGTGAGAGCTCAAATATATTTCTGTTATATTTCAACAGGAGCAGCCTGTCAGTTGATGCCTTTGTGTTCTACTGCAGCTTCCCAGAGTGATCTAATTAACAACTAGAGCACTAACAGCCTTACTTATGACAAAGGTATGTAACACCTGAAGCCATCTTGATTTGAATAAACTGGTAACACTTAAAACATTTAATTTAAAAAGGAAATTAATGATGTGGTTCATTTTGTCATAGAAATTATGGTTAGTGCTGGAGAAAGAAAAATTAGGACATGTTTCAAGTGTGATCTCAAATATCTTCCTGTTATATTTCAATGCGAGCAGCCTGTCAGTTGATGCCTTTGTGCTCTACTTCTGCTTCCCAGAGTGTTCTAAAGAAAAACTAGAGCGCTAACAGCCTTACTTATGACAAAGGTATGGCACACCTGAAGCCATCTTGATTGGAATAAATTGGTAACACTTAAAACATTTAATTTAAAAAGTATCAAAATGATGGGGTTCATTTTGTCATAGAAATTATGGTTAGTGCTATAGAAAGAAAAATTAGGACATGTTTCAAGTGTGATCTCAAACATCTTCCTATTATTTTTCAACAGGAGCAGCCTGTCAGTTGATGTCTTTGTGTTCTACTGAAGCTTCCCAGAGTGGTCTAAAGAATACCTAGAGCGCTAACAGTCTTATTTATGACACAATTAAGGCACAGATGAAGCCATCTTGTTTGGAATAAACTGGTAACTCTTAAAACATTTAATTTCAATAGGAACAAAATGAGGGGGTTCATTTTGTCATTGCAATTATGTTTAGTGCTGTAGAAAGAAAAATTAGGACATGTTTCAAGTGTGATCTCAAATATCTTCCTGTTATATTTCAACAGGAGCAGCCTGTCAGTTGATGCATTTGTGTTCTACTGCAGCTTCCCAGAGTGGTCTAAAGAATAACTAGAGCACTAACAGTCTTACTTATGACACAATTATGGCACACCTGAAGCCATCTTGATTGGAATAAACTGGCAACTCTTAAAACATTTAATTTAAAAAGGAACAAAATGAGGGTGTTCATTCTGTCATAGAAATTATTGTTAGTGCTGTAGAAAGAACAATTAGGACATGTTTTAAGTGAGAGCTCAAAAATATTCCTGTTACATTTCAACAGGAGCAGCCTGTCAGTTGATGCCTTTGTGTTCTACTGCAGCTTCCCAGAATGTTCTAAAGAACAACTAGAGCGCTAAGAGCCTTACTTATGACAAAAGTATGGCACACCTGAAGCCATCTTGATTGGAATAAACTGGTAACACTTAAAACATTTTATTTAAAAAGGAAAATAATGATGTGGTTCATTTTGTCATAGAAATTATAGTTAGTGCTTGAGAACGAAAAATGAGGACATGTTTCAAGTGTAATCTCAAATGTCTTCCTGTTATATTTCAACGCGAGCAGCCTGTCAGTTGATGCCTTTGTGCTCCACTGCTGCTTCCCAGAGGGTTTTAAAGAACAACTAGAGAGCTAACAGCCTTACTTATGACAAAGGTATGGCACACCTGAAGCCCTCTTGATTGGAATAAATTGGTAACACTTAAAACATTTAATTTAAAAAGGAACAAAATGATGGGGTTCATTTTGTCATAGAAATTATGGTTAGTGCTATAGAAAGAAAAATTAGGACATGTTTCAAGTGTGATCTCAAACATCTTCCTATTATATTTCAACAGGAGCAGCCTGTCAGTTGATGTCTTTGTGTTCTACTGAAGCTTCCCAGAGTGGTCTAAAGAATACCTAGAGCGCTAACAGTCTTATTTATGACACAATTAAGGCACAGCTGAAGCCATCTTGTTTGGAATAAACTGGTAACTCTTAAAACATTTAATTTAAAAAGGAATAAAATGAGGGCGTTCATTTTGTCATAGAAATTATTGTTAGTGCTGTAGAAAGAAAAATTAGGACATGTTTTAAGTGAGAGCTCAAATATATTCCTGTTATATTTCAACAGGAGCAACCTGTCAGTTGATGCCTTTGTGTTTTACTGCAGCTTCCCAGAGTGTTCTAAAGAACAACTAGAGCGCTAACAGCCTTACTTATGACAAAAGTATGGCACACCTGAAGCCATCTTGATTGGAATAAACTGGTAACACTTAAAACATTTTATTTAAAAAGGAAAATAATGATGTGGTTCATTTTGTCATAGAAATTATGGTTAGTGCTGGAGAAAGAAAAATGAGGACATGTTTCAAGTGTGATCTCAAATATCTTCCTGTTATATTTCAACGCGAGCAGCCTGTCAGTTGATGCCTTTGTGCTCTACTGCTGCTTCCCAGAGTGTTCTAAAGAACAACTAGAGCGCTAACAGCCTTACTTATGACAAAGGTATGGCACACCTGAAGCCATCTTGATTGGAATAAATTGGTAACACTTAAAACATTTAATTTAAAAAGGAACAAAATGATGGGGTTCATTTTGTCATAGAAATTATGGTTAGTGCTATAGAAAGAAAAATTAGGACATGTTTCAAGTGTGATCTCAAACATCTTCCTATTATATTTCAACAGGAGCAGCCTGTCAGCTGATGTCTTTGTGTTCTACTGAAGCTTCCCAGAGTGGTCTAAAGATTACCTAGAGCTCTAACAGTCTTATTTATGACACAATTAAGGCACAGCTGAAGCCATCTTGAATGGAATATACTGGTAACCCTTAAAACATTTAATTTAAAAAGGAACAAAATGAGGGTGTTCATTTTGTCATAGAAATTATGGTTAGTGCTATAGAAAGAAAAATTAGGACATGTTTCAAGTGTGATCTCAAACATCTTCCTATTATATTTCAACAGGTTCAGCCTGTCAGTTGATGCCTTTGTGTTCTACTGCAGCTTCCCAGAGTGGTCTAAAGAACAACCAGAGGGCTAACAGCCTTACTTATGACTAAAGTATGGCACACCTGAAGCCATCTTGATTGGAATAAACTGGTAACACTTAAAACATTTGATTTCAAAAGGAACAAAATGATGGGGTTTATTTTGTCATAGAAATTATGGTTAGTGTTGTAGAAAGAAAATTTAGGACATGTTTTAATTGAGATATCAAATATTTTCCTGTTATATTTCAACAGGAGCAGCCTGCCAGTTGATGTCTTTGTGTTCTACTGCAGCTTCCCAGGGTGTTCTAACGAACAACTAGAGCGCTAACAGCCTTACTTATGACAAAAGTATGGCACACCTGAAGCCATCTTGATTGGAATAAACTGGTAACACTTAAAGATTTAATTTAAAAAGGAAAAGAATGATGGGGTTCATTTTGTCATAGAAATGATGGTTAGTGCTGTAGAAAGAAAAATTAGGACATGTTTCAAGTGTGATCTCAAACATCTTCCTATTATATTTCAAAAGGAGCAGCCTGTCAGTTGATGCCTTTGTGTTCTACTGCAGCTTCCCAGAGTGGTCTAAAGAACAACTAGAGCACTAACAGCCTTACTTATGACAAAAGTATGGAACACCTGAAGCCATCTTGATTGGAATAAACTGTGAACTCTTAAAACATTTAATTTAAAAAGGAAAATAATGATGTGGTTCATTTTGTCATAGAAATTATGGTTAGTGCTGGAGAAAGAAAAATTAGGATATGTTTCACGTGTGATCTCAAATATGTTCCTGTTATATTTCAACGCGAGCAGCCTGTCAGTTGATGCCTTTGTCCTCTACTGCTGCTTCCCAGAGTGTTCTAAAGAACACCTAGATCGCTAACAGCCTTACTTATGACAAAGGTATGGCACACCTGAAGCCATCTTGATTGGAATAAATTGGTAACACTTAAAACATTTAATTTAAAAGGAAAAGAATGATGGGGTTCATTTTGTCATAGAAATTATGGTTAGTGCTGTAGAAAGAAAAATTAGGACATGTTTCAAGTGTGATCTCAAATATCTTCCTATTATATTTCAACAGGAGCAGCCTGTCAGTTGATGTCTTTGTGTTCTACTGAAGCTTCCCAGAGTGGTCTAAAGAATACCTAGAGCGCTAACAGTCTTATTTATGACACAATTAAGGCACAGCTGAAGCCATCTTGATTGGAATAAACTGGTAACTCTTACAACATTTAATTTAAAAAGGAATAAAATGAGGGTGTTCATTTTGTCATAGAAATTATTGTTAGTGCTGTAGAAAGAAAAATTAGGACATGTTTTAAGTGAGAGCTCAAATATATTCCTGTTATATTTCAACAGGAGCAATCTGTCAGTTGATGCCTTTGTGTTTTACTGCAGCTTCCCAGAGTGTTCTAAAGAACAACTAGAGCGCTAACAGCCTTACTTATGACAAAAGTATGGAACACCTGAAGCCATCTTGATTGGAATAAACCTGGGAACTCTTAAAACATTTAATTTAAAACGGAAAATAATGATGTGGTTCATTTTATCATAGAAATTATGGTTAGTGCTGGAGAAAGAAAAATTAGGATATGTTTCACGTGTGATCTCAAATATGTTCCTGTTATATTTCAATGCGAGCAGCCTGTCAGTTGATGCCTTTGTCCTCTACTGCTGCTTCCCAGAGTGTTCTAAAGAACACCTAGAGCGCTAACAGCCTTACTTATGACAAAGGTATGGCACACCTGAAGCCATCTTGATTGGAATAAATTGGTAACACTTACAAAAATTTAATTTAAAAGGAAAAGAATGATGGGGTTCATTTTGTCATAGAAATTATGGTTAGTGCTGTAGAAAGAAAAATTAGGACATGTTTCAAGTGTGATCTCAAATATCTTCCTGTTATATTTTAACAGGAGCAGCCTGTCAGTTGATGCCTTTGTGCTCTACTGCTGCTTCCCAGAGAGTTCTAAAGAACAACTAGAGTTCTAACAGCCTTACTTATGACAAAGGAATGGCTCACCTGAAGCCATCTTGATTGGAATGAATTGGTAACACTTAAAACATTTAATTTAAAAAGGAACACAATCATGGGGTTCATTTTGTCACAGAAATTATGGTTAGTGCTGTAGAAAGAAAAATTAGGACATGTTTCAAGTGTGATCTCAAACATCTTCCTATTATATTTCATAAGGAGCAGCCTGTCAGTTGATGCCTTTGTGTTCTACTGCAGCTTCACATAGTGGTCTAAAGAACAACTAGAGCACTAACAGCCTTACTTGTGACAAAAGTATGGAACACCTGATGCCATCTTGATTGGAATAAACTGGTAACACTTAAAATATTTAATTTAAAAAGGAAAATAATCATGTGGTTCATTTTGTCATAGAAATTATGGTTAGTGCTGGAGAAAGAAAAATTAGGACATGTTTCAAGTGTGATCTCAAATATCTTCCTGTTATATTTCAACACGAGCAGCCTGTCTTTTGATGCCTTTGGGCTCTACTGCTGCTTCCCAGAGTGTTCTAAAGAACAACTAGAGCGCTAACGGCCTTACTTATGACAAAGGTATGGAACACCTGAAGCCATCTTGATTGGAATAAACTGGTAACACTTAAAACATTTAATTTAAAAAGGAAAATAATGATGTGGTTCATTTTGTCATAGAAATGATGGTTAGTGCTGGAGAAAGAAAAATTAGTATATGTTTCATGTGTGATCTCAAATACCTTCCTGTTATATTTCAAAAGGAGCAGCCTGTCAGTTGATGCCTTTGTGCTCTACTGCTGCTTCCCAGAGTGGTCTAAAGAATAACTAGAGCACTAACAGTCTTACTTATGACACAATTATGGCACACCTGAAGCCATCTTGATTGGAATAAAGTGGTAACTCTTAAAACATTTAATTTAAAAAGGAACAAAATGAGGGTGTTCATTCTGTCATTGAAATTATTGTTAGTGCTGTAGAAAGAACAATTAGGACATGTTTTAAGTGAGAGCTCAAATATATTTCTGTTATATTTCAACAGGAGCAGCCTGTCAGTTGATGCCTTTGTGTTCTACTGCAGCTTCCCAGAGTGATCTAATTAACAACTAGAGCACTAACAGCCTTACTTATGACAAAGGTATGTAACACCTGAAGCCATCTTGATTTGAATAAACTGGTAACACTTAAAACATTTAATTTAAAAAGGAAATTAATGATGTGGTTCATTTTGTCATAGAAATTATGGTTAGTGCTGGAGAAAGAAAAATTAGGACATGTTTCAAGTGTGATCTCAAATATCTTCCTGTTATATTTCAATGCGAGCAGCCTGTCAGTTGATGCCTTTGTGCTCTACTTCTGCTTCCCAGAGTGTTCTAAAGAAAAACTAGAGCGCTAACAGCCTTACTTATGACAAAGGTATGGCACACCTGAAGCCATCTTGATTGGAATAAATTGGTAACACTTAAAACATTTAATTTAAAAAGTATCAAAATGATGGGGTTCATTTTGTCATAGAAATTATGGTTAGTGCTATAGAAAGAAAAATTAGGACATGTTTCAAGTGTGATCTCAAACATCTTCCTATTATTTTTCAACAGGAGCAGCCTGTCAGTTGATGTCTTTGTGTTCTACTGAAGCTTCCCAGAGTGGTCTAAAGAATACCTAGAGCGCTAACAGTCTTATTTATGACACAATTAAGGCACAGATGAAGCCATCTTGTTTGGAATAAACTGGTAACTCTTAAAACATTTAATTTCAATAGGAACAAAATGAGGGGGTTCATTTTGTCATTGCAATTATGTTTAGTGCTGTAGAAAGAAAAATTAGGACATGTTTCAAGTGTGATCTCAAATATCTTCCTGTTATATTTCAACAGGAGCAGCCTGTCAGTTGATGCATTTGTGTTCTACTGCAGCTTCCCAGAGTGGTCTAAAGAATAACTAGAGCACTAACAGTCTTACTTATGACACAATTATGGCACACCTGAAGCCATCTTGATTGGAATAAACTGGCAACTCTTAAAACATTTAATTTAAAAAGGAACAAAATGAGGGTGTTCATTCTGTCATAGAAATTATTGTTAGTGCTGTAGAAAGAACAATTAGGACATGTTTTAAGTGAGAGCTCAAAAATATTCCTGTTACATTTCAACAGGAGCAGCCTGTCAGTTGATGCCTTTGTGTTCTACTGCAGCTTCCCAGAATGTTCTAAAGAACAACTAGAGCGCTAAGAGCCTTACTTATGACAAAAGTATGGCACACCTGAAGCCATCTTGATTGGAATAAACTGGTAACACTTAAAACATTTTATTTAAAAAGGAAAATAATGATGTGGTTCATTTTGTCATAGAAATTATAGTTAGTGCTTGAGAACGAAAAATGAGGACATGTTTCAAGTGTAATCTCAAATGTCTTCCTGTTATATTTCAACGCGAGCAGCCTGTCAGTTGATGCCTTTGTGCTCCACTGCTGCTTCCCAGAGGGTTTTAAAGAACAACTAGAGAGCTAACAGCCTTACTTATGACAAAGGTATGGCACACCTGAAGCCCTCTTGATTGGAATAAATTGGTAACACTTAAAACATTTAATTTAAAAAGGAACAAAATGATGGGGTTCATTTTGTCATAGAAATTATGGTTAGTGCTATAGAAAGAAAAATTAGGACATGTTTCAAGTGTGATCTCAAACATCTTTCTATTATATTTCAACAGGAGCAGCCTGTCAGTTGATGTCTTTGTGTTCTACTGAAGCTTCCCAGAGTGGTCTAAAGAATACCTAGAGCGCTAACAGTCTTATTTATGACACAATTAAGGCACAGCTGAAGCCATCTTGATTGGAATAAACTGGTAACTCTTAAAACATTTAATTTAAAAAGGAATACAATGAGGGCGTTCATTTTGTCATATAATTTATTGTTAGTGCTGTAGAAAGAAAAATTAGGACATGTTTTAAGTGAGAGCTCAAATATATTCCTGTTATATTTCAACAGGAGCAACCTATCAGTTGATGCCTTTGTGTTTTACTGCAGCTTCCCAGAGTGTTCTAAAGAACAACTAGAGCGCTAACAGCCTTACTTATGACAAAAGTATGGCACACCTGAAGCCATCTTGATTGGAATAAACTGGTAACACTTAAAACATTTTATTTAAAAAGGAAAGTAATGATGTGGTTCATTTTGTCATAGAAATTATGGTTAGTGCTGGAGAAAGAAAAATGAGGACATGTTTCAAGTGTGATCTCAAATATCTTCCTGTAATATTTCAACGCGAGCAGCCTGTCAGTTGATGCCTTTGTGCTCTACTGCTGCTTCCCAGAGTGTTCTAAAGAACAACTAGAGCGCTAACAGCCTTACTTATGACAAAGGTATGGCACACCTGAAGCCATCTTGATTGGAATAAATTGGTAACACTTAAAACTTTTAATTTAAAAAGGAACAAAATGATGGGGTTCATTTTGTCATAGAAATTATGGTTAGTGCTGTAGAAAGAAAAATTAGGACATGTTTCAAGAGTGATCTCCAACTTCTTCCTATTATATTTCAACAGGAGCAGCCTGTCAGGTGATGCCTTTGTGTTCTACTGCAGCTTCCCAGAGTGGTCTAATGCACAACCAGAGGGCTAACAGCCTTACTTATGACTAAAGTATGGCACACCTGAAGCCATCTTGATTGGAATAAACTGGGAACACTTAAAGCATTTGATTTAAAAAGGAACAAAATGATGGGGTTCATTTAGTCATAGAAATTATGGTTAGTGCTGTAGAAAGAAAAATTAGGACATGTTTCAAGTGTGATCTCAAACATCTTCCTATTATATTTCAACAGGAGCAGCCTGTCAGTTGATGTCTTTGTGTTCTACTGAAGCTTCCCAGAGTGGTCTAAAGAATACCTAGAGCGCTAACAGTCTTATTTATGACACAATTAAGGCACAGCTGAAGCCATCTTGATTGGAATAAACTGGTAACTCTTACAACATTTAATTTAAAAAGGAATAAAATGAGGGCGTTCATTTTGTCATAGAAATTATTGTTAGTGCTGTAGAAAGAAAAATTAGGACATGTTTTAAGTGAGAGCTCAAATATATTCCTGTTATATTTCAACAGGAGCAATCTGTCAGTTGATGCCTTTGTGTTTTACTGCAGCTTCCCAGAGTGTTCTAAAGAACAACTAGAGCGCTAACAGCCTTACTTATCACAAAAGTATGGCGCACCTGAAGCCATCTTGATTGGAATAAACTGGTAACACTTAAAACATTTTATTTAAAAAGGAAAGTAATGATGTGGTTCATTTTGTCATAGAAATTATGGTTAGTGCTGGAGAAAGAAAAATGAGGACATGTTTCAAGTGTGATCTCAAATATCTTCCTGTTATATTTCAACAGGTTCAGCCTGTCAGTTGATGCCTTTGTGTTCTACTGCAGCTTCCCAGAGTGGTCTAAAGAACAACCAGAGGGCTAACAACCTTACTTATGACTAAAGTATGGCACACCTGAAGCCATCTTGATTGGAATAAACTGGTAACACTTAAAACATTTGATTTAAAAAGGAACAAAATGATGGGGTTTATTTTGTCATAGAAATTATGGTTAGTGCTGTAGAAAGAAAATTTAGGACATGTTTTAATTGAGATATCAAATATTTTCCTGTTATATTTCAACAGGAGCAGCCTGCCAGTTGATATCTTTGTGTCTTACTGCAGCTTCCCATG
The DNA here is from genome assembly GCF_964204655.1 of Triturus cristatus. Classification (NCBI taxonomy): domain Eukaryota; kingdom Metazoa; phylum Chordata; class Amphibia; order Caudata; family Salamandridae; genus Triturus; species Triturus cristatus. Next base: position 938,581,719 of record NC_140579.1, read on the forward strand.
GTGTTCTAACGAACAACTAGAGCGCTAACAGCCTTACTTATGACAAAAGTATCGCACACCTGAAGCCATCTTGATTGGAATAAACTGGTAACACTTAAAAGATTTAATTTAAAAAGGAAAAGAATGATGGGGTTCATTTTGTCATAGAAATTATGGTTAGTGCTGTAGAAAGAAAAATTAGGAAATGATTCAAGTGTGATCTCAAACATCTTCCTATTATATTTCAAAAGGAGCAGCCTGTCAGTTGATGCCTTTGTGTTCTACTGCAGCTTCCCAGAGTGGTCTAAAGAACAACTAGAGCGCTAACAGCCTTACTTATGACAAAGGTATGGCACACCTGAAGCCATCTTGATTGGAATAAATTGGTAACACTTAAAGCATTTAATTTAAAAAGGAACAAAATGATGGGGTTCATTTTGTCATAGAAATTATGGTTAGTGCTATAGAAAGAAAAATTAGGACATGTTTCAAGTGTGATCTCAAACATCTTCCTATTATATTTCAACAGGAGCAGCCTGTCAGCTGATGTCTTTGTGTTCTACTGAAGCTTCCCAGAGTGGTCTAAAGATTACCTAGAGCGCTAACAGTCTTATTTATGACACAATTAAGGCACAGCTGAAGCCATCTTGATTGGAATATACTGGTAACTCTTAAAACATTTAATTTAAAAAGGAACAAAATGAGGGTGTTCATTTTGTCATAGAAATTATGGTTAGTGCTATAGAAAGAAAAATTAGGACATGTTTCAAGTGTGATCTCAAACATCTTCCTATTATATTTCAACAGGTTCAGCCTGTCAGTTGATGCCTTTGTGTTCTACTGCAGCTTCCCAGAGTGGTCTAAAGAACAACCAGAGAGCTAACAGCCTTACTTATGACTAAAGTATGGCACACCTGAAGCCATCTTGATTGGAATAAACTGGCAACACTTGAAACATTTGATTTAAAAAGGAACAACATGATGGGGTTTATTTTGTCATAGAAATTATGGTTAGTGCTGTAGAAAGAAAATTTAGGACATGTTTTAATTGAGATATCAAATATTTTCCTGTTATATTTCAAAAGGAGCAGCCTGCCAGTTGATGTCTTTGTGTTCTATTGCAGCTTCCCAGGGTGTTCTAACGAACAACTAGAGCGCTAACAGCCTTACTTATGACAAAAGTATGGCACACCTGAAGCCATCTTGATTGGAATAAACTGGTAACACTTAAAAGATTTAATTTAAAAAGGAAAAGAATGATGGGGTTCATTTTGTCATAGAAATTATGGTTAGTGCTGTAGAAAGAAAAATTAGGACATGTTTCAAGTGTGATCTCAAACATCTTCCTATTATATTTCAAAAGGAGCAGCCTGTCAGTTGATACCTTTGTGTTCTACTGCAGCTTCCCAGAGTGGTCTAAAGTACAACTAGAGCACTAACAGCCTTACTTATGACAAAAGTATGGAACACCTGAAGCCATCTTGATTGGAATAAACCTGGGAACTCTTAAAACATTTAATTTAAAACGGAAAATAATGATGTGGTTCATTTTGTCATAGAAATTATGGTTAGTGCTGGAGAAAGAAAAATTAGGACATGTTTCAAGTGTGATCTCAAATATCTTCCTATTATATTTCAAAAGGAGCAGCCTGTCAGTTGATACCTTTGTGTTCTACTGCAGCTTCCCAGAGTGGTCTAAAGTACAACTAGAGCACTAACAGCCTTACTTATGACAAAAGTATGGAACACCTGAAGCCATCTTGATTGGAATAAACCTGGGAACTCTTAAAACATTTAATTTAAAACGGAAAATAATGATGTGGTTCATTTTGTCATAGAAATTATGGTTAGTGCTGGAGAAAGAAAAATTAGGATAAGTTTCACGTGTGATCTCAAATATGTTCCTGTTATATTTCAACGCGAGCAGCCTGTCAGTTGATGCCTTTGTCCTCTACTGCTGCTTCCCAGAGTGTTCTAAAGAACACCTAGAGCGCTAACAGCCTTACTTATGACAAAGGTATGGCACACCTGAAGCCATCTTGATTGGAATAAATTGGTAACAATTACAAAAATTTAATTTAAAAGGAAAAGAATGATGGGGTTCATTTTGTCATAGAAATTATGGTTAGTGGTGTAGAAAGAAAAATTAGGACATGTTTCAAGTGTGATCTCAAATATCTTCCTGTTATATTTTAACAGGAGCAGCCTGTCAGTTGATGCCTTTGTGCTCTACTGCTGCTTCCCAGAGAGTTCTAAAGAACAACTAGAGTTCTAACAGCCTTACTTATGACAAAGGTATGGCTCACCTGAAGCCATCTTGATTGGAATGAATTGGTAACACTTAAAACATTTAATTTAAAAAGGAACACAATCATGGGGTTCATTTTGTCACAGAAATTATGGTTAGTGCTGTAGAAAGAAAAATTAGGACATGTTTCAAGTGTGATCTCAAAAAACATCTTCCTATTATATTTCATAAGGAGCAGACTGTCAGTTGATGCCTTTGTGTTCTACTGCAGCTTCACATAGTGGTCTAAAGAACAACTAGAGCACTAACAGCCTTACTTGTGACAAAAGAATGGAACACCTGAAGCCATCTTGATTGGAATAAACTGGTAACACTTAAAATATTTAATTTAAAAAGGAAAATAATCATGTGGTTCATTTTGTCATAGAAATTATGGTTAGTGCTGGAGAAAGAAAAATTAGGACATGTTTCAAGTGTGATCTCAAATATCTTCCTGTTATATTTCAATGCGAGCAGCCTGTCAGTTGATGCCTTTGTGCTCTACTTCTGCTTCCCAGAGTGTTCTAAAGAAAAACTAGAGCGCTAACAGCCTTACTTATGACAAAGGTATGGCACACCTGAAGCCATCTTGATTGGTATAAATTGGTAACACTTAAAACATTTAATTTAAAAAGTATCAAAATGATGGGGTTCATTTTGTCATAGAAATTATGGTTATTGCTATAGAAAGAAAAATTAGGACATGTTTCAAGTGTGATCTCAAACATCTTCCTATTATTTTTCAACAGGAGCAGCCTGTCAGTTGATGTCTTTGTGTTCTACTGAAGCTTCCCAGAGTGGTCTAAAGAATACCTAGAGCGCTAACAGTCTTATTTATGACACAATTAAGGCACAGATGAAGCCATCTTGATTGGAATAAACTGGTAACTCTTAAAACATTTAATTTCAATAGGAACAAAATGAGGGGGTTTATTTTGTCATTGCAATTATGTTTAGTGCTGTAGAAAGAAAAATTAGGAAATGTTTCAAGTGTGATCTCAAATATCTTCCTGTTATATTTCAACAGGAGCAGCCTGTCAGTTGATGCATTTGTGTTCTACTGCAGCTTCGCAGAGTGGTCTAAAGAATAACTAGAGCACTAACAGTCTTACTTATGACACAATTATGGCACACCTGAAGCCATCTTGATTGGAATAAACTGGCAACTCTTAAAACATTTAATTTAAAAAGGAACAAAATGAGGGTGTTCATTCTGTCATAGAAATTATTGTTAGTGCTGTAGAAAGAACAATTAGGACATGTTTTAAGTGGGAGCTCAAAAATATTCCTGTTACATTTCAACAGGAGCAGCCTGTCAGTTGTTGCCTTTGTGTTCTACTGCAGCTTCCCAGAATGTTCTAAAGAACAACTAGAGCGCTAACAGTCTTACTTATGACAAAAGTATGGCACACCTGAAGCCATCTTGATTGGAATAAACTGGTAACACTTAAAATATTTTATTTAAAAAGGAAAATAATGATGTGGTTCATTTTGTCATAGAAATTATAGTTAGTGCTTGAGAACGAAATTTGAGGACATGTTTCAAGTGTAATCTCAAATGTCTTCCTGTTATATTTCAGTTGATGCCTTTGTGCTCCACTGCTGCTTCCCAGAGGGTTTTAAAGAACAACTAGAGAGCTAACAGCCTTACTTATGACAAAGGTATGGCACACCTGAAGCCCTCTTGATTGGAATAAATTGGTAACACTTAAAACATTTAATTTAAAAAGGAACAAAATGATGGGGTTCATTTTGTCATAGAAATTATGGTTAGTGCTATAGAAAGAAAAATTAGGACATGTTTCAAGTGTGAGCTCAAACATCTTCCTATTATATTTCAACAGGAGCAGCCTGTCAGTTGATGTCTTTGTGTTCTACTGAAGCTTCCCAGAGTGGTCTAAAGAATACCTAGAGCGCTAACAGTCTTATTTATGACACAATTAAGGCACAGCTGAAGCCATCTTGATTGGAATAAACTGGTAACTCTTAAAACATTTAATTTAAAAAGGAATACAATGAGGGCGTTCATTTTGTCATATAATTTATTGTTAGTGCTGTAGAAAGAAAAATTAGGACATGTTTTAAGTGAGAGCTCAAATATATTCCTGTTATATTTCAACAGGAGCAACCTGTCAGTTGATGCCTTTGTGTTTTACTGCAGCTTCCCAGAGTGTTCTAAAGAACAACTAGAGCGCTAACAGCCTTACTTATGACAAAAGTATGGCACACCTGAAGCCATCTTGATTGGAATAAACTGGTAACACTTAAAACATTTTATTTAAAAAGGAAAGTAATGATGTGGTTCATTTTGTCATAGAAATTATGGTTAGTGCTGGAGAAAGAAAAATGAGGACATGTTTCAAGTGTGATCTCAAATATCTTCCTGTTATATTTCAACGCGAGCAGCCTGTCAGTTGATGCCTTTGTGCTCTACTGCTGCTTCCCAGAGAGTTCTAAAGAACAACTAGAGCGCTAACAGCCTTACTTATGACAAAGGTATGGCACACCTGAAGCCATCTTGATTGGAATAAATTGGTAACACTTAAAACTTTTAATTTAAAAAGGAACAAAATGATGGGGTTCATTTTGTCATAGAAATTATGGTTAGTGCTATAGAAAGAAAAATTAGGACATGTTTCAAGTGTGATCTCAAACATCTTCCTATTATATTTCAACAGGAGCAGCCTGTCAGTTGATGTCTTTGTGTTCTACTGAAGCTTCCCAGAGTGGTCTAAAGAATACCTAGAGCGCTAACAGTCTTATTTATGACACAATTAAGGCACAGCTGAAGCCATCTTGTTTGGAATAAACTGGTAACTCTTAAAACATTTAATTTAAAAAGGAATAAAATGAGGGCGTTCATTTTGTCATAGGAATTATTGTTAGTGCTGTAGAAAGAAAAATTAGGACATGTTTTAAGTGAGAGCTCAAATATATTCCTGTTATATTTCAACAGGAGCAACCTGTCAGTTGATGCCTTTGTGTTTTACTGCAGCTTCCCAGAGTGTTCTAAAGAACAACTAGAGCGCTAACAGCCTTACTTATGACAAAAGTATGGCACACCTGAAGCCATCTTGATTGGAATAAACTGGTAACACTTAAAACATTTTATTTAAAAAGGAAAATAATGATGTGGTTCATTTTGTCATAGAAATTATGGTTACTGCTGGAGAAAGAAAAATGAGGACATGTTTCAAGTGTGATCTCAAATATCTTCCTGTTATATTTCAACGCGAGCAGCCTGTCAGTTGATGCCTTTGTGCTCTACTGCTGCTTCCCAGAGTGTTCTAAAGAACAACTAGAGCGCTAACAGCCTTACTTATGACAAAGGTATGGCACACCTGAAGCCATCTTGATTGGAATAAATTGGTAACACTTAAAACATTTAATTTAAAAAGGAACAAAATGATGGGGTTCATTTTGTCATAGAAATTATGGTTAGTGCTATAGAAAGAAAAATTAGGACATGTTTCAAGTGTGATCTCAAACATCTTCCTATAATATTTCAACAGGAGCAGCCTGTCAGCTGATGTCTTTGTGTTCTACTGAAGCTTCCCAGAGTGGTCTAAAGATTACCTAGAGCGCTAACAGTCTTATTTATGACACAATTAAGGCACAGCTGAAGCCATCTTGAATGGAATATACTGGTAACTCTTAAAACATTTAATTTAAAAAGGAACAAAATGAGGGTGTTCATTTTGTCATAGAAATTATGGTTAGTGCTATAGAAAGAAAAATTAGGACATGTTTCAAGTGTGATCTCAAACATCTTCCTATTATATTTCAACAGGTTCAGCCTGTCAGTTGATGCCTTTGTGTTCTACTGCAGCTTCCCAGAGTGGTCTAAAGAACAACCATAGGGCTAACAGCCTTACTTATGACTAAAGTATGGCACACCTGAAGCCATCTTGATTGGAATAAACTGGTAACACTTAAAACATTTGATTTAAAAAGGAACAAAATGATGGGGTTTATTTTGTCATAGAAATTATGGTTAGTGCTATAGAAAGAAAAATTAGGACATGTTTCAAGTGTGAGCTCAAACATCTTCCTATTATATTTCAACAGGAGCAGCCTGTCAGTTGATGTCTTTGTGTTCTACTGAAGCTTCCCAGAGTGGTCTAAAGAATACCTAGAGCGCTAACAGTCTTATTTATGACACAATTAAGGCACAGCTGAAGCCATCTTGATTGGAATAAACTGGTAACTCTTAAAACATTTAATTTAAAAAGGAATACAATGAGGGCGTTCATTTTGTCATATAATTTATTGTTAGTGCTGTAGAAAGAAAAATTAGGACATGTTTTAAGTGAGAGCTCAAATATATTCCTGTTATATTTCAACAGGAGCAACCTGTCAGTTGATGCCTTTGTGTTTTACTGCAGCTTCCCAGAGTGTTCTAAAGAACAACTAGAGCGCTAACAGCCTTACTTATGACAAAAGTATGGCACACCTGAAGCCATCTTGATTGGAATAAACTGGTAACACTTAAAACATTTTATTTAAAAAGGAAAGTAATGATGTGGTTCATTTTGTCATAGAAATTATGGTTAGTGCTGGAGAAAGAAAAATGAGGACATGTTTCAAGTGTGATCTCAAATATCTTCCTGTTATATTTCAACGCGAGCAGCCTGTCAGTTGATGCCTTTGTGCTCTACTGCTGCTTCCCAGAGAGTTCTAAAGAACAACTAGAGCGCTAACAGCCTTACTTATGACAAAGGTATGGCACACCTGAAGCCATCTTGATTGGAATAAATTGGTAACACTTAAAACTTTTAATTTAAAAAGGAACAAAATGATGGGGTTCATTTTGTCATAGAAATTATGGTTAGTGCTATAGAAAGAAAAATTAGGACATGTTTCAAGTGTGATCTCAAACATCTTCCTATTATATTTCAACAGGAGCAGCCTGTCAGTTGATGTCTTTGTGTTCTACTGAAGCTTCCCAGAGTGGTCTAAAGAATACCTAGAGCGCTAACAGTCTTATTTATGACACAATTAAGGCACAGCTGAAGCCATCTTGTTTGGAATAAACTGGTAACTCTTAAAACATTTAATTTAAAAAGGAATAAAATGAGGGCGTTCATTTTGTCATAGGAATTATTGTTAGTGCTGTAGAAAGAAAAATTAGGACATGTTTTAAGTGAGAGCTCAAATATATTCCTGTTATATTTCAACAGGAGCAACCTGTCAGTTGATGCCTTTGTGTTTTACTGCAGCTTCCCAGAGTGTTCTAAAGAACAACTAGAGCGCTAACAGCCTTACTTATGACAAAAGTATGGCACACCTGAAGCCATCTTGATTGGAATAAACTGGTAACACTTAAAACATTTTATTTAAAAAGGAAAATAATGATGTGGTTCATTTTGTCATAGAAATTATGGTTACTGCTGGAGAAAGAAAAATGAGGACATGTTTCAAGTGTGATCTCAAATATCTTCCTGTTATATTTCAACGCGAGCAGCCTGTCAGTTGATGCCTTTGTGCTCTACTGCTGCTTCCCAGAGTGTTCTAAAGAACAACTAGAGCGCTAACAGCCTTACTTATGACAAAGGTATGGCACACCTGAAGCCATCTTGATTGGAATAAATTGGTAACACTTAAAACATTTAATTTAAAAAGGAACAAAATGATGGGGTTCATTTTGTCATAGAAATTATGGTTAGTGCTATAGAAAGAAAAATTAGGACATGTTTCAAGTGTGATCTCAAACATCTTCCTATTATATTTCAACAGGAGCAGCCTGTCAGCTGATGTCTTTGTGTTCTACTGAAGCTTCCCAGAGTGGTCTAAAGATTACCTAGAGCGCTAACAGTCTTATTTATGACACAATTAAGGCACAGCTGAAGCCATCTTGAATGGAATATACTGGTAACTCTTAAAACATTTAATTTAAAAAGGAACAAAATGAGGGTGTTCATTTTGTCATAGAAATTATGGTTAGTGCTATAGAAAGAAAAATTAGGACATGTTTCAAGTGTGATCTCAAACATCTTCCTATTATATTTCAACAGGTTCAGCCTGTCAGTTGATGCCTTTGTGTTCTACTGCAGCTTCCCAGAGTGGTCTAAAGAACAACCAGAGGGCTAACAGCCTTACTTATGACTAAAGTATGGCACACCTGAAGCCATCTTGATTGGAATAAACTGGTAACACTTAAAACATTTGATTTAAAAAGGAACAAAATGATGGGGTTTATTTTGTCATAGAAATTATGGTTAGTGCTGTAGAAAGAAAATTTAGGACATGTTTTAATTGAGATATCAAATATTTTCCTGTTATATTTCAACAGGAGCAGCCTGCCAGTTGATGTCTTTGTGTTCTACTGCAGCTTCCCAGGGTGTTCTAGCGAACAACTAGAGCGCTAACAGCCTTACTTATGACAAAAGTATGGCACACCTGAAGCCATCTTGATTGGAATAAACTGGTAACACTTAAAAGATTTAATTTAAAAAGGAAAAGAATGATGGGGTTCATTTTGTCATAGAAATTATGGTTAGTGCTGTAGAAAGAAAAATTAGGACATGTTTCAAGTGTGATCTCAAACATCTTCCTATTATATTTCAAAAGGAGCAGCCTGTCAGTTGATGCCTTTGTGTTCTACTGCAGCTTCCCAGAGTGGTCTAAAGAACAACTAGAGCACTAACAGCCTTACTTATGACAAAAGTATGGAACACCTGAAGCCATCTTGATTGGAATAAACTGTGAACTCTTAAAACATTTAATTTAAAAAGGAAAATAATGATGTGGTTCATTTTGTCATAGAAATTATGGTTAGTGCTGGAGAAAGAAAAATTAGGATATGTTTCACGTGTGATCTCAAATATGTTCCTGTTATATTTCAACGCGAGCAGCCTGTCAGTTGATGCCTTTGTCCTCTACTGCTGCTTCCCAGAGTGTTCTAAAGAACACCTAGATCGCTAACAGCCTTACTTATGACAAAGGTATGGCACACCTGAAGCCATCTTGATTGGAATAAATTGGTAACACTTAAAACATTTAATTTAAAAGGAAAAGAATGATGGGGTTCATTTTGTCATAGAAATTATGGTTAGTGCTGTAGAAAGAAAAATTAGGACATGTTTCAAGTGTGATCTCAAACATCTTCCTATTATATTTCAACAGGAGCAGCCTGTCAGTTGATGTCTTTGTGTTCTACTGAAGCTTCCCAGAGTGGTCTAAAGAATACCTAGAGCGCTAACAGTCGTATTTATGACACAATTAAGGCACAGCTGAAGCCATCTTGATTGGAATAAACTGGTAACTCTTACAACATTTAATTTAAAAAGGAATAAAATGAGGGCGTTCATTTTGTCATAGAAATTATTGTTAGTGCTGTAGAAAGAAAAATTAGGACATGTTTTAAGTGAGAGCTCAAATATATTCCTGTTATATTTCAACAGGAGCAATCTGTCAGTTGATGCCTTTGTGTTTTACTGCAGCTTCCCAGAGTGTTCTAAAGAACAACTAGAGCGCTAACAGCCTTACTTATGACAAAAGTATGGCGCACCTGAAGCCATCTTGATTGGAATAAACTGGTAACACTTAAAACATTTTATTTAAAAAGGAAAGTAATGATGTGGTTCATTTTGTCATAGAAATTATGGTTAGTGCTGGAGAAAGAAAAATGAGGACATGTTTCAAGTGTGATCTCAAATATCTTCCTGTTATATTTCAACGCGAGCAGCCTGTCAGTTGATGCCTTTGTGCTCTACTGCTGCTTCCCAGAGTGTTCTAAAGAACAACTAGAGCGCTAACAGCCTTACTTATGACAAAGGTATGGCACACCTGAAGCCATCTTGATTGGAATAAATTGGTAACACTTAAAACATTTAATTTTAAAAGGAACAAAATGATGGGGTTCATTTTGTCATAGAAATTATGGTTAGTGCTATAGAAAGAAAAATTAGGACATGTTTCAAGTGTGATCTCAAACATCTTCCTATTATATTTCAACAGGAGCAGCCTGTCAGCTGATGTCTTTGTGTTCTACTGAAGCTTCCCAGAGTGGTCTAAAGTTACCTAGAGCGCTAACAGTCTTATTTATGACACAATTAAGGCACAGCTGAAGCCATCTTGATTGGAATATACTGGTAACTCTTAAAACATTTAATTTAAAAAGGAACAAAATGAGGGTGTTCATTTTGTCATAGAAATTATGGTTAGTGCTATAGAAAGAAAAATTAGGACATGTTTCAAGTGTGATCTCAAACATCTTCCTATTATATTTCAACAGGTTCAGCCTGTCAGTTGATGCCTTTGTGTTCTACTGCAGCTTCCCAGAGTGGTCTAAAGAACAACCAGAGGGCTAACAACCTTACTTATGACTAAAGTATGGCACACCTGAAGCCATCTTGATTGGAATAAACTGGTAACACTTAAAACATTTGATTTAAAAAGGAACAAAATGATGGGGTTTATTTTGTCATAAAAATTATGGTTAGTGCTGTAGAAAGAAAATTTAGGACATGTTTTAATTGAGATATCAAATATTTTCTTGTTATATTTCAACAGGAGCAGCCTGCCAGTTGATGTCTTTGTGTCTTACTGCAGCTTCCCAGGGTGTTCTAACGAACAACTAGAGCGCTAACAGCCTTACTTATGACAAAAGTATCGCACACCTGAAGCCATCTTGATTGGAATAAACTGGTAACACTTAAAAGATTTAATTTAAAAAGGAAAAGAATGATGGGGTTCATTTTGTCATAGAAATTATGGTTAGTGCTGTAGAAAGAAAAATTAGGAAATGATTCAAGTGTGATCTCAAACATCTTCCTATTATATTTCAAAAGGAGCAGCCTGTCAGTTGATGCCTTTGTGTTCTACTGCAGCTTCCCAGAGTGGTCTAAAGAACAACTAGAGCGCTAACAGCCTTACTTATGACAAAGGTATGGCACACCTGAAGCCATCTTGATTGGAATACATTGGTAACACTTAAAGCATTTAATTTAAAAAGGAACAAAATGATGGGGTTCATTTTGTCATAGAAATTATGGTTAGTGCTATAGAAAGAAAAATTAGGACATGTTTCAAGTGTGATCTCAAACATCTTCCTATTATATTTCAACAGGAGCAGCCTGTCAGCTGATGTCTTTGTGTTCTACTGAAGCTTCCCAGAGTGGTCTAAAGATTACCTAGAGCGCTAACAGTCTTATTTATGACACAATTAAGGCACAGCTGAAGCCATCTTGATTGGAATATACTGGTAACTCTTAAAACATGTAATTTAAAAAGGAACAAAATGAGGGTGTTCATTTTGTCATAGAAATTATGGTTAGTGCTATAGAAAGAAAAATTAGGACATGTTTCAAGTGTGATCTCAAACATCTTCCTATTATATTTCAACAGGTTCAGCCTGTCAGTTGATGCCTTTGTGTTCTACTGCAGCTTCCCAGAGTGGTCTAAAGAACAACCAGAGGGCTAACAGCCTTACTTATGACTAAAGTATGGCACACCTGAAGCCATCTTGATTGGAATAAACTGGCAACACTTGAAACATTTGATTTAAAAAGGAACAAAATGATGGGGTTTATTTTGTCATAGAAATTATGGTTAGTGCTGTAGAAAGAAAATTTAGGACATGTTTTAATTGAGATATCAAATATTTTCCTGTTATATTTCAACAGGAGCAGCCTGCCAGTTGATGTCTTTGTGTTCTATTGCAGCTTCCCAGGGTGTTCTAACGAACAACTAGAGCGCTAATAGCCTTACTTATGACAAAAGTTTGGCACACCTGAAGCCATCTTGATTGGAATAAACTGGTAACACTTAAAAGATTTAATTTAAAAAGGAAAAGAATGATGGGGTTCATTTTGTCATAGAAATTATGGTTAGTGCTGTAGAAAGAAAAATTAGGACATGTTTCAAGTGTGATCTCAAACATCTTCCTGTTATATTTCAACGGGAGCAGCCTGTCAGTTGATGCCTTTGTGCTCTACTGCAGCTTCCCAGAGTGGTCTAAAGTACAACTAGAGCATTAACAGCCTTACTTATGACAAAAGTATGGAACACCTGAAGCCATCTTGATTGGAATAAACCTGGGAACTCTTAAAACATTTAATTTAAAACGGAAAATAATGATGTGGTTCATTTTGTCATAGAAATTATGGTTAGTGCTGGAGAAAGAAAAATTAGGATAAGTTTCACGTGTGATCTCAAATATGTTCCTGTTATATTTCAACGCGAGCAGCCTGTCAGTTGATGCCTTTGTCCTCTACTGCTGCTTCCCAGAGTGTTCTAAAGAACACCTAGAGCGCTAACAGCCTTACTTATGACAAAGGTATGGCACACATGAAGCCATCTTGATTGGAATAAATTGGTAACACTTACAAAAATTTAATTTAAAAGGAAAAGAATGATGGGGTTCATTTTGTCATAGAAATTATGGTTAGTGCTGTAGAAAGAAAAATTAGGACATGTTTCAAGTGTGATCTCAAATATCTTCCTGTTATATTTTAACAGGAGCAGCCTGTCAGTTGATGCCTTTGTGCTCTACTGCTGCTTCCCAGAGAGTTCTAAAGAACAACTAGAGTTCTAACAGCCTTACTTATGACAAAGGTATGGCTCACCTGAAGCCATCTTGATTGGAATGAATTGGTAACACTTAAAACATTTAATTTAAAAAGGAACACAATCATGGGGTTCATTTTGTCACAGAAATTATGGTTAGTGCTGTAGAAAGAAAAATTAGGACATGTTTCAAGTGTGATCTCAAACATCTTCCTATTATATTTCATAAGGAGCAGACTGTCAGTTGATGCCTTTGTGTTCTACTGCAGCTTCACATAGTGGTCTAAAGAACAACTAGAGCACTAACAGCCTTACTTGTGACAAAAGTATGGAACACCTGAAGCCATCTTGATTGGAATAAACTGGTAACACTTAAAATATTTAATTTAAAAAGGAAAATAATCATGTGGTTCATTTTGTCATAGAAATGATGGTTAGTGCTGGAGAAAGAAAAATTAGTATATGTTTCATGTGTGATCTCAAATACCTTCCTGTTATATTTCAAAAGGAGCAGCCTGTCAGTTGATGCCTTTGTGCTCTACTGCTGCTTCCCAGAGTGGTCTAAAGAATAACTAGAGCACTAACAGTCTTACTTATGACACAATTATGGCACACCTGAAGCCATCTTGATTGGAATAAAGTGGTAACTCTTAAAACATTTAATTTAAAAAGGAACAAAATGAGGGTGTTCATTCTGTCATTGAAATTATTGTTAGTGCTGTAGAAAGAACAATTAGGACATGTTTTAAGTGAGAGCTCAAATATATTTCTGTTATATTTCAACAGGAGCAGCCTGTCAGTTGATGCCTTTGTGTTCTACTGCAGCTTCCCAGAGTGGTCTAATTAACAACTAGAGCACTAACAGCCTTACTTATGACAAAGGTATGTAACACCTGAAGCCATCTTGATTGGAATAAACTGGTAACACTTAAAACATTTAATTTAAAAAGGAAATTAATGATGTGGTTCATTTTGTCATAGGAATTATGGTTAGTGCTGGAGAAAGAAAAATTAGGACATGTTTCAAGTGTGATCTCAAATATCTTCCTGTTATATTTCAATGCGAGCAGCCTGTCAGTTGATGCCTTTGTGCTCTACTTCTGCTTCCCAGAGTGTTCTAAAGAAAAACTAGAGCGCTAACAGCCTTACTTATGACAAAGGTATGGCACACCTGAAGCCATCTTGATTGGAATAAATTGGTAACACTTAAAACATTTAATTTAAAAAGTATCAAAATGATGGGGTTCATTTTGTCATAGAAATTATGGTTAGTGCTATAGAAAGAAAAATTAGGACATGTTTCAAGTGTGATCTCAAACATCTTCCTATTATTTTTCAACAGGAGCAGCCTGTCAGTTGATGTCTTTGTGTTCTACTGAAGCTTCCCAGAGTGGTCTAAAGAATACCTAGAGCGCTAACAGTCTTATTTATGACACAATTAAGGCACAGATGAAGCCATCTTGATTGGAATAAACTGGTAACTCTTAAAACATTTAATTTCAATAGGAACAAAATGAGGGGGTTTATTTTGTCATTGCAATTATGTTTAGTGCTGTAGAAAGAAAAATTAGGACATGTTTCAAGTGTGATCTCAAATATCTTCCTGTTATATTTCAACAGGAGCAGCCTGTCAGTTGATGCATTTGTGTTCTACTGCAGCTTCGCAGAGTGGTCTAAAGAATAACTAGAGCACTAACAGTCTTACTTATGACACAATTATGGCACACCTGAAGCCATCTTGATTGGAATAAACTGGCAACTCTTAAAACATTTAATTTAAAAAGGAACAAAATGAGGGTGTTCATTCTGTCATAGAAATTATTGTTAGTGCTGTAGAAAGAACAATTAGTACATGTTTTAAGTGAGAGCTCAAAAATATTCCTGTTACATTTCAACAGGAGCAGCCTGTCAGTTGTTGCCTTTGTGTTCTACTGCAGCTTCCCAGAATGTTCTAAAGAACAACTAGAGCGCTAACAGCCTTACTTATGACAAAAGTATGGCACACCTGAAGCCATCTTGATTGGAATAAACTGGTAACACTTAAAATATTTTATTTAAAAAGGAAAATAATGATGTGGTTCATTTTGTCATAGAAATTATAGTTAGTGCTTGAGAACGAAAAATGAGGACATGTTTCAAGTGTAATCTCAAATGTCTTCCTGTTATATTTCAACGCGAGCAGCCTGTCAGTTGATGCCTTTGTGCTCCACTGCTGCTTCCCAGAGGGTTTTAAAGAACAACTAGAGAGCTAACAGCCTTACTTATGACAAAGGTATGGCACACCTGAAGCCCTCTTGATTGGAATAAATTGGTAACACTTAAAACATTTAATTTAAAAAGGAACAAAATGATGGGGTTCATTTTGTCATAGAAATTATGGTTAGTGCTATAGAAAGAAAAATTAGGACATGTTTCAAGTGTGAGCTCAAACATCTTCCTATTATATTTCAACAGGAGCAGCCTGTCAGTTGATGTCTTTGTGTTCTACTGAAGCTTCCCAGAGTGGTCTAAAGAATACCTAGAGCGCTAACAGTCCTATTTATGACACAATTAAGGCACAGCTGAAGCCATCTTGATTGGAATAAACTGGTAACTCTTAAAACATTTAATTTAAAAAGGAATACAATGAGGGCGTTCATTTTGTCATATAATTTATTGTTAGTGCTGTAGAAAGAAAAATTAGGACATGTTTTAAGTGAGAGCTCAAATATATTCCTGTTATATTTCAACAGGAGCAACCTGTCAGTTGATGCCTTTGTGTTTTACTGCAGCTTCCCAGAGTGTTCTAAAGAACAACTAGAGCGCTAACAGCCTTACTTATGACAAAAGTATGGCACACCTGAAGCCATCTTGATTGGAATAAACTGGTAACACTTAAAACATTTTATTTAAAAAGGAAAGTAATGATGTGGTTCATTTTGTCATAGAAATTATGGTTAGTGCTGGAGAAAGAAAAATGAGGACATGTTTCAAGTGTGATCTCAAATATCTTCCTGTTATATTTCAACGCGAGCAGCCTGTCAGTTGATGCCTTTGTGCTCTACTGCTGCTTCCCAGAGTGTTCTAAAGAACAACTAGAGCGCTAACAGCCTTACTTATGACAAAGGTATGGCACACCTGAAGCCATCTTGATTGAAATAAATTGGTAACACTTAAAACTTTTAATTTAAAAAGGAACAAAATGATGGGGTTCATTTTGTCATAGAAATTATGGTTAGTGCTATAGAAAGAAAAATTAGGACATGTTTCAAGTGTGATCTCAAACATCTTCCTATTATATTTCAACAGGAGCAGCCTGTCAGTTGATGTCTTTGTGTTCTACTGAAGCTTCCCAGAGTGGTCTAAAGAATACCTAGAGCGCTAACAGTCTTATTTATGACACAATTAAGGCACAGCTGAAGCCATCTTGTTTGGAATAAACTGGTAACTCTTAAAACATTTAATTTAAAAAGGAATAAAATGAGGGCGTTCATATTGTCATAGGAATTATTGTTAGTGCTGTAGAAAGAAAAATTAGGACATGTTTTAAGTGAGAGCTCAAATATATTCCTGTTATATTTCAACAGGAGCAACCTCTCAGTTGATGCCTTTGTGTTTTACTGCAGCTTCCCAGAGTGTTCTAAAGAACAACTAGAGCGCTAACAGCCTTACTTATGACAAAAGTATGGCACACCTGAAGCCATCTTGATTGGAATAAACTGGTAACACTTAAAACATTTTATTTAAAAAGGAAAATAATGATGTGGTTCATTTTGTCATAGAAATTATGGTTAGTGCTGGAGAAAGAAAAATGAGGACATGTTTCAAGTGTGATCTCAAATATCTTCCTGTTATATTTCAACGCGAGCAGCCTGTCAGTTGATGCCTTTGTGCTCTACTGCTGCTTCCCAGAGTGTTCTAAAGAACAACTAGAGCGCTAACAGCCTTACTTATGACAAAGGTATGGCACACCTGAAGCCATCTTGATTGGAATAAATTGGTAACACTTAAAACATTTAATTTAAAAAGGAACAAAATGATGGGGTTCATTTTGTCATAGAAATTATGGTTAGTGCTATAGAAAGAAAAATTAGGACATGTTTCAAGTGTGATCTCAAACATCTTCCTATTATATTTCAACAGGAGCAGCCTGTCAGCTGATGTCTTTGTGTTCTACTGAAGCTTCCCAGAGTGGTCTAAAGATTACCTAGAGCGCTAACAGTCTTATTTATGACACAATTAAGGCACAGCTGAAGCCATCTTGAATGGAATATACTGGTAACTCTTAAAACATTTAATTTAAAAAGGAACAAAATGAGGGTGTTCATTTTGTCATAGAAATTATGGTTAGTGCTATAGAAAGAAAAATTAGGACATGTTTCAAGTGTGATCTCAAACATCTTCCTATTATATTTCAACAGGTTCAGCCTGTCAGTTGATGCCTTTGTGTTCTACTGCAGCTTCCCAGAGTGGTCTAAAGAACAACCAGAGGGCGAACAACCTTACTTATGACTAAAGTATGGCACACCTGAAGCCATCTTGATTGGAATAAACTGGTAACACTTAAAACATTTGATTTAAAAAGGAACAAAATGATGGGGTTTATTTTGTCATAGAAATTATGGTTAGTGCTGTAGAAAGAAAATTTAGGACATGTTTTAATTGAGATATCAAATATTTTCCTGTTATATTTCAACAGGAGCAGCCTGCCAGTTGATGTCTTTGTGTTCTACTGCAGCTTCCCAGGGTGTTCTAGCGAACAACTAGAGCGCTAACAGCCTTACTTATGACAAAAGTATGGCACACCTGAAGCCATCTTGATTGGAATAAATTGGTAACACTTACAAAAATTTAATTTAAAAGGAAAAGAATGATGGGGTTCATTTTGTCATAGAAATTATGGTTAGTGCTGTAGAAAGAAAAATTAGGACATGTTTCAAGTGTGATCTCAAATATCTTCCTGTTATATTTTAACAGGAGCAGCCTGTCAGTTGATGCATTTGTGCTCTACTGCTGCTTCCCAGAGAGTTCTAAAGAACAACTAGAGTTCTAACAGCCTTACTTATGACAAAGGTATGGCTCACCTGAAGCCATCTTGATTGGAATGAATTGGTAACACTTAAAACATTTAATTTAAAAAGGAACACAATCATGGGGTTCATTTTGTCACAGAAATTATGGTTAGTGCTGTAGAAAGAAAAATTAGGACATGTTTCAAGTGTGATCTCAAACATCTTCCTATTATATTTCATAAGGAGCAGACTGTCAGTTGATGCCTTTGTGTTCTACTGCAGCTTCACATAGTGGTCTAAAGAACAACTAGAGCACTAACAGCCTTACTTGTGACAAAAGTATGGAACACCTGAAGCCATCTTGATTGGAATAAACTGGTAACACTTAAAATATTTAATTTAAAAAGGAAAATAATCATGTGGTTCATTTTGTCATAGAAATGATGGTTAGTGCTGGAGAAAGAAAAATTAGTATATGTTTCATGTGTGATCTCAAATACCTTCCTGATATATTTCAAAAGGAGCAGCCTGTCAGTTGATGCCTTTGTGCTCTACTGCTGCTTCCCAGAGTGGTCTAAAGAATAACTAGAGCACTAACAGTCTTACTTATGACACAATTATGGCACACCTGAAGCCATCTTGATTGGAATAAAGTGGTAACTCTTAAAACATTTAATTTAAAAAGGAACAAAATGAGGGTGTTCATTCTGTCATTGAAATTATTGTTAGTGCTGTAGAAAGAACAATTAGGACATGTTTTAAGTGAGAGCTCAAATATATTTCTGTTATATTTCAACAGGAGCAGCCTGTCAGTTGATGCCTTTGTGTTCTACTGCAGCTTCCCAGAGTGGTCTAATTAACAACTAGAGCACTAACAGCCTTACTTATGACAAAGGTATGTAACACCTGAAGCCATCTTGATTGGAATAAACTGGTAACACTTAAAACATTTAATATAAAAAGGAAATTAATGATGTGGTTCATTTTGTCATAGGAATTATGGTTAGTGCTGGAGAAAGAAAAATTAGGACATGTTTCAAGTGTGATCTCAAATATCTTCCTGTTATATTTCAATGCGAGCAGCCTGTCAGTTGATGCCTTTGTGCTCTACTTCTGCTTCCCAGAGTGTTCTAAAGAAAAACTAGAGCGCTAACAGCCTTACTTATGACAAAGGTATGGCACACCTGAAGCCATCTTGATTGGAATAAATTGGTAACACTTAAAACATTTAATTTAAAAAGTATCAAAATGATGGGGTTCATTTTGTCATAGAAATTATGGTTAGTGCTATAGAAAGAAAAATTAGGACATGTTTCAAGTGTGATCTCAAACATCTTCCTATTATTTTTCAACAGGAGCAGCCTGTCAGTTGATGTCTTTGTGTTCTACTGAAGCTTCCCAGAGTGGTCTAAAGAATACCTAGAGCGCTAACAGTCTTATTTATGACACAATTAAGGCACAGATGAAGCCATCTTGATTGGAATAAACTGGTAACTCTTAAAACATTTAATTTCAATAGGAACAAAATGAGGGGGTTTATTTTGTCATTGCAATTATGTTTAGTG
Organism: Triturus cristatus; assembly: GCF_964204655.1. Taxonomy (NCBI): domain Eukaryota; kingdom Metazoa; phylum Chordata; class Amphibia; order Caudata; family Salamandridae; genus Triturus; species Triturus cristatus. Next base: position 938,601,050 of record NC_140579.1, read on the forward strand.
CTGTAGAAAGAAAAATTAGGACATGTTTCAAGTGTGATCTCAAATATCTTCCTGTTATATTTCAACAGGAGCAGCCTGTCAGTTGATGCATTTGTGTTCTACTGCAGCTTCGCAGAGTGGTCTAAAGAATAACTAGAGCACTAACAGTCTTACTTATGACACAATTATGGCACACCTGAAGCCATCTTGATTGGAATAAACTGGCAACTCTTAAAACATTTAATTTAAAAAGGAACAAAATGAGGGTGTTCATTCTGTCATAGAAATTATTGTTAGTGCTGTAGAAAGAACAATTAGGACATGTTTTAAGTGAGAGCTCAAAAATATTCCTGTTACATTTCAACAGGAGCAGCCTGTCAGTTGTTGCCTTTGTGTTCTACTGCAGCTTCCCAGAATGTTCTAAAGAACAACTAGAGCGCTAACAGCCTTACTTATGACAAAAGTATGGCACACCTGAAGCCATCTTGATTGGAATAAACTGGTAACACTTAAAATATTTTATTTAAAAAGGAAAATAATGATGTGGTTCATTTTGTCATAGAAATTATAGTTAGTGCTTGAGAACGAAAAATGAGGACATGTTTCAAGTGTAATCTCAAATGTCTTCCTGTTATATTTCAACGCGAGCAGCCTGTCAGTTGATGCCTTTGTGCTCCACTGCTGCTTCCCAGAGGGTTTTAAAGAACAACTAGAGAGCTAACAGCCTTACTTATGACAAAGGTATGGCACACCTGAAGCCCTCTTGATTGGAATAAATTGGTAACACTTAAAACATTTAATTTAAAAAGGAACAAAATGATGGGGTTCATTTTGTCATAGAAATTATGGTTAGTGCTATAGAAAGAAAAATTAGGACATGTTTCAAGTGTGAGCTCAAACATCTTCCTATTATATTTCAACAGGAGCAGCCTGTCAGTTGATGTCTTTGTGTTCTACTGAAGCTTCCCAGAGTGGTCTAAAGAATACCTAGAGCGCTAACAGTCTTATTTATGACACAATTAAGGCACAGCTGAAGCCATCTTGATTGGAATAAACTGGTAACTCTTAAAACATTTAATTTAAAAAGGAATACAATGAGGGCGTTCATTTTGTCATATAATTTATTGTTAGTGCTGTAGAAAGAAAAATTAGGACATGTTTTAAGTGAGAGCTCAAATATATTCCTGTTATATTTCAACAGGAGCAACCTGTCAGTTGATGCCTTTGTGTTTTACTGCAGCTTCCCAGAGTGTTCTAAAGAACAACTAGAGCGCTAACAGCCTTACTTATGACAAAAGTATGGCACACCTGAAGCCATCTTGATTGGAATAAACTGGTAACACTTAAAACATTTTATTTAAAAAGGAAAGTAATGATGTGGTTCATTTTGTCATAGAAATTATGGTTAGTGCTGGAGAAAGAAAAATGAGGACATGTTTCAAGTGTGATCTCAAATATCTTCCTGTTATATTTCAACGCGAGCAGCCTGTCAGTTGATGCCTTTGTGCTCTACTGCTGCTTCCCAGAGTGTTCTAAAGAACAACTAGAGCGCTAACAGCCTTACTTATGACAAAGGTATGGCACACCTGAAGCCATCTTGATTGGAATAAATTGGTAACACTTAAAACTTTTAATTTAAAAAGGAACAAAATGATGGGGTTCATTTTGTCATAGAAATTATGGTTAGTGCTATAGAAAGAAAAATTAGGACATGTTTCAAGTGTGATCTCAAACATCTTCCTATTATATTTCAACAGGAGCAGCCTGTCAGTTGATGTCTTTGTGTTCTACTGAAGCTTCCCAGAGTGGTCTAAAGAATACCTAGAGCGCTAACAGTCTTATTTATGACACAATTAAGGCACAGCTGAAGCCATCTTGTTTGGAATAAACTGGTAACTCTTAAAACATTTAATTTAAAAAGGAATAAAATGAGGGCGTTCATATTGTCATAGGAATTATTGTTAGTGCTATAGAAAGAAAAATTAGGACATGTTTCAAGTGTGATCTCAAACATCTTCCTATTATATTTCAACAGGAGCAGCCTGTCAGTTGATGTCTTTGTGTTCTACTGAAGCTTCCCAGAGTGGTCTAAAGAATACCTAGAGCGCTAACAGTCTTATTTATGACACAATTAAGGCACAGCTGAAGCCATCTTGTTTGGAATAAACTGGTAACTCTTAAAACATTTAATTTAAAAAGGAATAAAATGAGGGCGTTCATATTGTCATAGGAATTATTGTTAGTGCTGTAGAAAGAAAAATTAGGACATGTTTTAAGTGAGAGCTCAAATATATTCCTGTTATATTTCAACAGGAGCAACCTCTCAGTTGATGCCTTTGTGTTTTACTGCAGCTTCCCAGAGTGTTCTAAAGAACAACTAGAGCGCTAACAGCCTTACTTATGACAAAAGTATGGCACACCTGAAGCCATCTTGATTGGAATAAACTGGTAACACTTAAAACATTTTATTTAAAAAGGAAAATAATGATGTGGTTCATTTTGTCATAGAAATTATGGTTAGTGCTGGAGAAAGAAAAATGAGGACATGTTTCAAGTGTGATCTCAAATATCTTCCTGTTATATTTCAACGCGAGCAGCCTGTCAGTTGATGCCTTTGTGCTCTACTGCTGCTTCCCAGAGTGTTCTAAAGAACAACTAGAGCGCTAACAGCCTTACTTATGACAAAGGTATGGCACACCTGAAGCCATCTTGATTGGAATAAATTGGTAACACTTAAAACATTTAATTTAAAAAGGAACAAAATGATGGGGTTCATTTTGTCATAGAAATTATGGTTAGTGCTATAGAAAGAAAAATTAGGACATGTTTCAAGTGTGATCTCAAACATCTTCCTATTATATTTCAACAGGAGCAGCCTGTCAGCTGATGTCTTTGTGTTCTACTGAAGCTTCCCAGAGTGGTCTAAAGATTACCTAGAGCGCTAACAGTCTTATTTATGACACAATTAAGGCACAGCTGAAGCCATCTTGAATGGAATATACTGGTAACTCTTAAAACATTTAATTTAAAAAGGAACAAAATGAGGGTGTTCATTTTGTCATAGAAATTATGGTTAGTGCTATAGAAAGAAAAATTAGGACATGTTTCAAGTGTGATCTCAAACATCTTCCTATTATATTTCAACAGGTTCAGCCTGTCAGTTGATGCCTTTGTGTTCTACTGCAGCTTCCCAGAGTGGTCTAAAGAACAACCAGAGGGCTAACAGCCTTATTTATGACTAAAGTATGGCACACCTGAAGCCATCTTGATTGGAATAAACTGGTAACACTTAAAACATTTGATTTAAAAAGGAACAAAATGATGGGGTTTATTTTGTCATAGAAATTATGGTTAGTGCTGTAGAAAGAAAATTTAGGACATGTTTTAATTGAGATATCAAATATTTTCCTGTTATATTTCAACAGGAGCAGCCTGCCAGTTGATGTCTTTGTGTTCTACTGCAGCTTCCCAGGGTGTTCTAACGAACAACTAGAGCGCTAACAGCCTTACTTATGACAAAAGTATGGCACACCTGAAGCCATCTTGATTGGAATAAACTGGTAACACTTAAAAGATTTAATTTAAAAAGGAAAAGAATGATGGGGTTCATTTTGTCATAGAAATTATGGTTAGTGCTGTAGAAAGAAAAATTAGGACATGTTTCAAGTGTGATCTCAAACATCTTCCTATTATATTTCAAAAGGAGCAGCCTGTCAGTTGATGCCTTTGTGTTCTACTGCAGCTTCCCAGAGTGGTCTAAAGAACAACTAGAGCACTAACAGCCTTACTTATGACAAAAGTATGGAACACCTGAAGCCATCTTGATTGGAATAAACTGTGAACTCTTAAAACATTTAATTTAAAAAGGAAAATAATGATGTGGTTCATTTTGTCATAGAAATTATGGTTAGTGCTGGAGAAAGAAAAATTAGGATATGTTTCACGTGTGATCTCAAATATGTTCCTGTTATATTTCAACGCGAGCAGCCTGTCAGTTGATGCCTTTGTCCTCTACTGCTGCTTCCCAGAGTGTTCTAAAGAACACCTAGATCGCTAACAGCCTTACTTATGACAAAGGTATGGCACACCTGAAGCCATCTTGATTGGAATAAATTGGTAACACTTAAAACATTTAATTTAAAAGGAAAAGAATGATGGGGTTCATTTTGTCATAGAAATTATGGTTAGTGCTGTAGAAAGAAAAATTAGGACATGTTTCAAGTGTGATCTCAAACATCTTCCTATTATATTTCAACAGGAGCAGCCTGTCAGTTGATGTCTTTGTGTTCTACTGAAGCTTCCCAGAGTGGTCTAAAGAATACCTAGAGCGCTAACAGTCTTATTTATGACACAATTAAGGCACAGCTGAAGCCATCTTGATTGGAATAAACTGGTAACTCTTACAACATTTAATTTAAAAAGGAATAAAATGAGGGCGTTCATTTTGTCATAGAAATTATTGTTAGTGCTGTAGAAAGAAAAATTAGGACATGTTTTAAGTGAGAGCTCAAATATATTCCTGTTATATTTCAACAGGAGCAATCTGTCAGTTGATGCCTTTGTGTTTTACTGCAGCTTCCCAGAGTGTTCTAAAGAACAACTAGAGCGCTAACAGCCTTACTTATGACAAAAGTATGGCGCACCTGAAGCCATCTTGATTGGAATAAAATGGTAACACTTAAAACATTTTATTTAAAAAGGAAAGTAATGATGTGGTTCATTTTGTCATAGAAATTATGGTTAGTGCTGGAGAAAGAAAAATGAGGACATGTTTCAAGTGTGATCTCAAATATCTTCCTGTTATATTTCAACGCGAGCAGCCTGTCAGTTGATGCCTTTGTGCTCTACTGCTGCTTCCCAGAGTGTTCTAAAGAACAACTAGAGCGATAACAGCCTTACTTATGACAAAGGTATGGCACACCTGAAGCCATCTTGATTGGAATAAATTGGTAACACTTAAAACATTTAATTTTAAAAGGAACAAAATGATGGGGTTCATTTTGTCATAGAAATTATGGTTAGTGCTATAGAAAGAAAAATTAGGACATGTTTCAAGTGTGATCTCAAACATCTTCCTATTATATTTCAACAGGAGCAGCCTGTCAGCTGATGTCTTTGTGTTCTACTGAAGCTTCCCAGAGTGGTCTAAAGATTACCTAGAGCGCTAACAGTCTTATTTATGACACAATTAAGGCACCGCTGAAGCCATCTTGATTGGAATATACTGGTAACTCTTAAAACATTTAATTTAAAAAGGAACAAAATGAGGGTGTTCATTTTGTCATAGAAATTATGGTTAGTGCTATAGAAAGAAAAATTAGGACATGTTTCAAGTGTGATCTCAAACATCTTCCTATTATATTTCAACAGGTTCAGCCTGTCAGTTGATGCCTTTGTGTTCTACTGCAGCTTCCCAGAGTGGTCTAAAGAACAACCAGAGGGCTAACAACCTTACTTATGACTAAAGTATGGCACACCTGAAGCCATCTTGATTGGAATAAACTGGTAACACTTAAAACATTTGATTTAAAAAGGAACAAAATGATGGGGTTTATTTTGTCATAGAAATTATGGTTAGTGCTGTAGAAAGAAAATTTAGGACATGTTTTAATTGAGATATCATATATTTTCTTGTTATATTTCAACAGGAGCAGCCTGCCAGTTGATGTCTTTGTGTCTTACTGCAGCTTCCCAGGGTGTTCTAACGAACAACTAGAGCGCTAACAGCCTTACTTATGACAAAAGTATCGCACACCTGAAGCCATCTTGATTGGAATAAACTGGTAACACTTAAAAGATTTAATTTAAAAAGGAAAAGAATGATGGGGTTCATTTTGTCATAGAAATTATGGTTAGTGCTGTAGAAAGAAAAATTAGGAAATGATTCAAGTGTGATCTCAAACATCTTCCTATTATATTTCAAAAGGAGCAGCCTGTCAGTTGATGCCTTTGTGTTCTACTGCAGCTTCCCAGAGTGGTCTAAAGAACAACTAGAGCGCTAACAGCCTTACTTATGACAAAGGTATGGCACACCTGAAGCCATCTTGATTGGAATAAATTGGTAACACTTAAAGCATTTAATTTAAAAAGGAACAAAATGATGGGGTTTATTTTGTCATAGAAATTATGGTTAGTGCTGTAGAAAGAAAATGTAGGACATGTTTTAATTAAGATATCAAATATCTTCCTGTTATATTTCAACAGGAGCAGTCTGTCAGTTGATGTCTTTTTGTTCTACTGCAGCTTCCCAGAGTGTTCTAAAGAACAACTAGAGCGCTAACAGCCTTACTTATGACAAAAGTATGGCACACCTGAAGCCATCTTGATTGGAATAAACTGGTAACACTTAAAACATTTTATTTAAAAAGGAAAATAATGATGTGGTTCATTTTGTCATAGAAATTATAGTTAGTTCTGGAGAAAGAAAAATGAGGACATGTTTCAAGTGTAATCTCAAATATCTTCCTGTTATATTTCAATGCGAGCAGCCTGTCTGTTGATGCCTTTGTGCTCTACTGCTGCTTCCCAGAGGGTTCTAAAGAACAACTAGAGCGCTAACAGCCTTACTTATGACAAAGGTATGGCACACCTGAAGCCATCTTGATTGGAATAAATTGGTAACACTTAAAACATTTATTTTAAAAAGGAACAAAATGATGGGGTGCATTTTGTCATAGAAATTATGGTTAGTGCTATAGAAAGAAAAATGAGGACATGTTTCAAGTGTGATCTAAAACATCTTCCTATTATATTTCAACAGGAGCAGCCTGTCAGTTGATGTCTTTGTGTTCTACTGAAGCTTCCCAGAGTGGTCTAAAGAATACCTAGAGCGCTAACAGTCTTATTTATGACACAATCAAGGCACAGCTGAAGCCATCTTGATTGGTACAAACTGGTAACTCTTAAAACATTTAATTTAAAAAGCAATAAAATGAGGGCGTTCATTTTGTCATAGAAATGATTGTTAGTGCTGTAGAAAGAAAAATTAGGACATGTTTTAAGTGAGAGCTCAAATATAATCCTGTTATATTTCAACAGGAGCAACCGGTCAGTTGATGCCTTTGTGTTTTACTGCAGCTTCCCAGAGTGATCTAAAGAACAACTAGAGCGCTAACAGCCTTACTTATGACAAAGGTATGGCACACCTGAAGCCATCTTGATTGGAATAAATTGGTAACACTTAAAACATTTAATTTAAAGAGGAACAAAATGATGGGGTTCATTTTGTCATAGAAATTATGGTTAGTGCTATAGAAAGAAAAATTAGGACATGTTTCAAGTGTGATCTCAAACATCTTCCAATGATATTTCAACAGGAGCAGCCTGTCAGCTGATGTCTTTGTGTTCTACTGAAGCTTCCCAGAGTGGTCTAAAGATTACCTAGAGCGCTAACAGTCTTATTTATGACACAATTAAGGCACAGCTTAAGCCATCTTGATTGGAATATACTGGTAACTCTTAAAACATTTAATTTAAAAAGGAACAAAATGAGGGCATTCATTTTGTCATAGAAATTATTGTTAGTGCTGTAGAGAGAAAAATTTAGACATGTTTTAAGTGAGAGCTCAAATATATTCCTGTTATATTTCAACAGGCGCAACCTGTCAGTTGATGCCTTTGTGTTCTACTGCAGCTTCACAGAGTGTTCTAAAGAATAACTAGAGTGCTAACAGCCTTACTTATGACAAAAGTATGGCACACCTGAAGCCATCTTGATTGGAAAAAACTGGTAACACTTAAAACATTTAATTTAAAAAGGAAAATAATGATGGGGTTCATTTTGTCATAGAAAGTATGGTTAGTGCTGTAGAAAGAAAAATTAGGACATGTTTCAAGTGTGATCTCAAATATCTTCCTGTTATATTTTAACAAGAGCAGCCTGTCAGTTGATGCCTTTGAGCTCTACTGCTGCTTCACAGAGTGTTCTAAAGAACAACTAGAGCGCTAACAGCCTTACTTATGACAAAGGTAAGGCACACCTGAAGCCATCTTGATTGGAATAAATTGGTAACACTTAAAACATTTAATTTAAAAAGGAACAAAATGATGGGGTTCATTTTGTTATAGAAATGATGGTTAGTGCTGTAGAAAGACAAATTAGGACATGTTTCAAGTGTGATCTCAAACATCTTCCTATTATATTTCAACAGGATCAGCCTGTCAGTTGATGCCTTTGTGTTCTAAAGAACAACCAGAGAGCTAACAGCCTTACTTATGACTAAAGTGTGGCACACCTGAAGCCATCTTGATTGGAATAAACTGGTAACACTTAAAACATTTGATTTAAAAAGGAACAAAATGATGGGGTTTATTTTGTCCTAGAAATTATGGTTAGTGCTGTAGAAAGAAAATTTAGGACATGTTTTAATTGAGATTTCAAATATTTTCCTGTTATATTTCAACAGAAGCAGCCTGTCAGTCGATGTCTTTGTGTTCTACTGCAGCTTCCCAGGGTGTTCTAAAGAACAACTAGAGCGCTAACAGCCTTACTTATGACAAAAGTATGGCACACCTGAAGCCATCTTGATTGGAATGAATTGGTAACACTTAAAACATTTAAGTTAAAAAAAAAGGAACAAAATGATGGGGTTCATTTTGTCACAGAAATTATGGTTAGTGCTGTAGAAAGAAAATTTAGGACATGTTTCAAGTGTGATCTCAAACATCTTCCTATTATATTTCAAAAGGAGCAGCCTGTCAGTTGATGCCTTTGTGTTCTACTGCAGCTTCCCAGAGTGCTCTAAAGGACAACTAGAGCACTAAGAGCCTTATTTATGACAAAAGTATGGAACACCTGAAGCCTTCTTGATTGGAATAAACTGGGAACACTTAAAACATTTAATTTAAAAAGGAACAAAATGATGGGGTTCATTTTGACACAGAAATTATGGTTAGTGCTGTAGAAAGAAAAATTAGGACATGTTTCAAGTGTGATCTCAAACATCTTCCTATTATATTTCAAAAGGAGCAGCCTGTCAGTTGATGCCTTTGTGTTCTACTGCTGCTTCCCAGAGTGTTCTAAAGAACAACTAGAGTTCTAACAGCCTTACTTATGACAAAGGTATGGCACACCTGAAGCCATCTTGATTGGAATGAATTGGTAACACTTAAAACATTTAATTTAAAAAAGGAACAAAATGATGGGGTTCATTTTGACACAGAAATTATGGTTAGTGCTGTAGAAAGAAAAATTAGGACATGTTTCAAGTGTGATCTCAAACATCTTCCTATTATATTTCAAAAGGAGCAGCCTGTCAGTTGATGCCTTTGTGTTCTACTGCAGCTTCACTGAGTGGTCTAAAGAACAACTAGAGCACTAACAGCACTACTTATGACAAAAGTATGGAACACCTGAAGCCATCTTGATTGGAATAAACTGGTAACACTTAAAACATTTAATTTAAAAAGGAAAATAATCATGTGGTTCATTTTGTCATAGAAATTATGGTTAGTGCTGGAGAAAGAAAAATTAGGACATGTTTCAAGTGTGATCTAAAATATCTTCCTGTTATATTTCAACACGAGCAGCCTGTCTTTTGATGCCTTTGTGCTCTACTGCAGCTTCCCAGAGTGGTCTAACGAACAACCAGAGGGCTAACAGCCTTACTTATGACTAAAGTATGGCACACCTGAAGCCTTCTTGATTGGAATAAACTGGGAACACTTAAAGCATTTGATTTAAAAAGGAACAAAATGATGGGGTTCATTTAGTCATAGAAATTATGGTTAGTGCTGTAGAAAGATAAATTAGGACATGTTTCAAGTGTGATCTCAAACATCTTCCTATTATATTTCAAAAGGAGCAGCCTGTCAGTTGATGCCTTTGTGTTCTACTGCAGCTTCACTGAGTGGTCTAAAGAACAACTAGAGCACTAACAGCACTACTTATGACAAAAGTATGGAACACCTGAAGCCATCTTGATTGGAATAAACGGGTAACACTTAAAACATTTAATTTAAAAAGGAAAATAATCATGTGGTTCATTTTGTCATAGAAATTATGGTTAGTGCTGGAGAAAGAAAAATTAGGACATGTTTCAAGTGTGATCTAAAATATCTTCCTGTTATATTTCAACACGAGCAGCCTGTCTTTTGATGCCTTTGTGTTCTACTGCAGCTTCCCAGAGTGGTCTAACAAACAACCAGAGGGCTAACAGCCTTAATTATGACTAAAGTATGGCACACCTGAAGCCATCTTGATTGGAATAAACTGGGAACACTTAAAGCATTTGATTTAAAAAGGAACAAAATGATGGGGTTCATTTAGTCATAGAAATTATGGTTAGTGCTGTAGAAAGATAAATTAGGACATGTTTCAAGTGAGATCTCAACTATCTTCCTGTTATATTTCAAAAGGAGCAGCCTGTCAGTTGATGCATTTGTGTTCTACTGCAGCTTCCCAGAGTGGTCTAAAGAATAACTAGAGCACTAACAGTCTTACTTATGACACAATTATGGCACACCTGAAGCCATCTTAATTGGAATAAACTGGTAACTCTTAAAACATTTAATTTAAAAAGGAACAAAATGAGGGCGTTCATTCTGTCATAGAAATTATTGTTAGTGCTGTAGAAAGAACAATTAGGACATGTTTTAAGTGAGAGCTCAAAAATATTCCTGTTATATTTCAACAGGAGCAGCCTGTCAGTTGATGCCTTTGTGTTCTACTTCAGCTTCCCAGAATGTTCTAAAGAACAACTAGAGCGCTAACAGCCTTACTAATGACAAAAGTATGGCACACCTGAAGCCATCTTGATTGGAATAAACTGGTAATACTTAAAAGATTTAATTTAAAAAGGAAAAGAATGATGGGGTTCATTTTGTCATAGAAATTATGGTTAGTGCTGTCGAAAGAAAAATTAGGACATGTTTCAAGTGTGATCTCAAATATCTTCCTGTTATATTTCAACAGGAGCAGTCTGTCAGTTGATGCCTTTGTGCTCTACTGCTGCTTCCCAGACTGTTCTAAAGAACAACTAGAGTTCTAACAGCCTTACTTATGACGAAGGTATGGCACACCTGAAGCCATCTTGATTGGAATGAATTGGTAACACTTAAAACATTTAATTTAAAAAGGAACAAAATGATGAGGTTCATTTTGACACAGAAATTAAGGTTAGTGCTGTAGAAAGAAAAATTAGGACATGGTTCAAGTGTGATTTCAAACATCTTCCTATTATATTTCAAAAGGAGCAGCCTGTCAGTTGATGCTTTGTGTTCTACTGCAGCTTCACAGAGTGGTCTAAATAACAACTAGAGCACTAACAGCCTTATTTATGACAAAAGTATGGAACACCTGAAGCCATCTTGATTGGAATAAACTGGTAACACTTAAAACATTTAATTTAAAAAGGAAAATAATCATGTGGTTCATTTTGTCATAGAAATTATGGTTAGTGCTGGAGAAAGAAAAATTAGGACATGTTTCAAGTGTGATCTCAAATATCTTCCTGTTATATTTCAACACGAGCAGCCTGTCTTTTGATGCCTTTGTACTTTACTGCTGCTTCCCAGAGTGTTCTAAAGAACAACTAGAGCGCTAACGGCCTTACTTATGACAAAGGTATGGAACACCTGAAGCCATCTTGATTGGAATAAACTGGTAACACTTAAAACATTTAATTTAAAAAGGAAAATAATGATGTGGTTCATTTTGTCATAGAAATTATGGTTAGTGCTGGAGAAAGAAAAATTAGGATATGTTTCAAGTGTGATCTCAAATATCTTCCTGTTACAATTCAAAAGGAGCAGATTGTCAGTTGATGCCTTTGTGCTCTACTGCTGCTTCCCAGAGTGTTCTAAAGAACAACTAGAGCGCTAACAGCCTTACTTATGACAAAGGTATGGCACACCTGAAGCCATCTTGATTGGAATAAATTGGTAACACTTAAACCATTTAATTTAAAAAGGAAAAGAATGATGGTGTTCATTTTGTCATAGAAATTATGGTTAGTGCTGTAGAAAGAAAAATTAGGACATGTTTCAAGTGTGATCTCCACCTTCTTCCTATTATATTTCAATAGGAGCAGCCTGTCAGGTGATGCCTTTGTGTTCTACTGCAGCTTTCCAGAGTGGTCTAACGAACAACCAGAGGGCTAACAGCCTTACTTATGACTAAAGTATGGCACGCCTGAAGCCATCTTGATTGGAATAAACTTGGAACACTTAAAGCATTTGATTTAAAAAGGAACAAATTGATGGGGTTCATTTTGTCATAGAAATTATTATTAGTGCTGTAGAAAGATAAATTAGGACATGTTTCAAGTGAGATCTCAAATATCTTCCTGTTATATTTCAAAAGGAGCAGCCTGTCAGTTGATGCATTTGTGTTCTACTGCAGCTTCCCAGGGTGGTCTAAAGAATAACTAGAGCACTAACAGTCTTACTTATGACACAATTATGGCACACCTGAAGCCATCTTGATTGGAATAAACTGGTAACACTTAAAACATTTAATTTAAAAAGGAAAATAATGATGTGGTTCATTTTGTCATAGAAATTATGGTTAGTGCTGGAGAAAGAAAAATTAGGATATGTTTCAAGTGTGATCTCAAATATCTTCCTGTTATATTTAAACGCAAGCAGCCTGTCAGTTGATGCCTTTGTGCTCTACTGCTGCTTCCCAGAGTGTTCTAAAGAACAACTAGAGCGCTAACAGCCTTACTTATGACAAAGGTATGGCACACCTGAAGCCATCTTGATTGGAATAAATTGGTAACACTTAAAACATTTAATTTAAAAAGGAAAAGAATGATGGGGTTCATTTTGTCATAGAAATTATGGTTAGTGCTGTAGAAAGAAAAATTAGGACATGTTTCAAGTGTGACCTCAAACATCTTCCTATTATATTTCAACAGGAGCAGCCTGTCAGTTGATGCCTTTGTGTTCTACTGCTGCTTCCCAGAGTGGTCTAAAGAATAACTAGAGCACTAACAGTCTTACTTATGACACAATTATGGCACACCTGAAGCCATCTTGATTGGAATAAACTGGTAACTCTTAAAACATTTAATTTAAATAGGAACAAAATGAGGGGGTTCATTTTGTCGTAGAAATTATGTTTAGTGCAGTAGAAAGAAAAATTAGGACATGTTTCAAGTGAGATCTCAAACATCTTCCTGTTATATTTCAACAGGAGCAGCCTGTCAGTTGATGCATTTGTGTTCTACTTCAGCTTCCCAGAGTGGTCTCAAGAATAACTAGAGCACTAACAGTCTTACTTATGACACAATTATGGCACACCTGAAGCCATCTTGATTGGAATAAACTGGTAACTCTTAAAACATTTAATTTAAATAGGAACAAAATGAGGGGGTTCATTTTGTCATAGAAATTATGTTTAGTGAAGTAGAAAGAAAAATTAGGACATGTTTCAAGTGTGATCTCAAATATCTTCCTGTTATATTTCAACAGGAGCAGTCTGTCAGTTGATGCCTTTGTGCTCTACTGCTGCTTCCCAGAGTGTTCTAAAGAACAACTATAGCGCTAACAGCCTTACTTATGACACAATTATGGCACACCTGAAGCCATCTTGATTGGAATAAACTGGTAACTCTTAAAACATTTAATTTAAAAAGGAATAAAATGAGGGCGTTCATTTTGTCATAGAAATTATTGTTAGTGCTGTAGAAAAAAAAATTAGGACATGTTTTAAGTGAGAGCTCAAATATATTCCTGTTATATTTCAACAGGAGCAACCTGTCAGTTGATGCCTTTGTGTTTTACTGCAGCTTCCCAGAGTGTTCTAAAGAACAACTAGAGTGCTAACAGCCTTACTTATGACAAAAGTATGGCACACCTGAAGCCATCTTGATTGGAATAAACTGGTAACACTTAAAACATTTTGTTTAAAAAGGAAAATAATGATGTGGTTCATTTTGTCATATAAATTATGGTTAGTGCTGGAGAAAGAAAAATGAGGACATGTTTCAAGTGTGATCTCAAATATCTTCCTGTTATATTTCAACGCGAGCAGCCTCTCAGTTGATGCCTTTGTGTTCTACTGCAGCTTCACAGAGTGGTCTAAAGAACAACTAGAGCACTAACAGCCTTACTTATGACAAAAGTATGGAACACCTGAAGCCATCTTGATTGGAATAAACTGGTAACACTTAAAACATTTAATTTAAAAAGGAACAAAATAATGGGGTTCATTTTGTCACAGAAATTATGGTTAGTGCTGTAGAAAGAAAAATTAGGACATGTTTCAAGTGTGATCTCAAACATCTTCCTAATATATTTCAAAAGGAGCAGCCTGTAAGTTGATGCCTTTGTGTTCTACTGCAGCTTCACAGAGGGGTCTAAAGAACAACTAGAGCACTAACAGCCTTACTTATGACAAAAGTATAGAACACCTGAAGCCATCTTGATTGGAATAAACTGGTAACACTTAAAACATTTAATTTAAAAAGGAAAATAATGATGTGGTTCATTTTGTCATAGAAATTATGGTTAGTGCTGGAGAAATAAAAATTAGGATATGTTTCAAGTGTGATCTCAAATATCTTCCTGTTATATTTCAACGCGAGCAGCCTGTCAGTTGATGCCTTTGTGCTCTACTGCTGCTTCCCAGAGTGTTCTAAAGAACAACTAGAGCGCTAACAGCCTTACTTATGACAAAGTTATGGCACACCTGAAGCCATCTTGATTGGAATAAATTGGTAACACTTAAAACATTTAATTTAAAAAGGAAAAGAATGATGGGGTTCATTTTGGCATAGAAATTATGGTTAGTGCTGTAGAAAAAAAAATTAGGACATGTTTCAAGTGTGATCTCAAACATATTCCTATTATATTTCAACAGGAGCAGCCTGTCAGTTGATGCCTTTGTGTTCTACTGCTGCTTCCCAGAGTGGTCTAACAAACAACCAGAGGGCTAACAGCCTTACTTATGACTAAAGTATGGCACACCTGAAGCCATCTTGATTGGAATAAATTGGTAACACTTAAAAGATTTAATTGAAAAAGGAAAAGAATGATGGGGTTCATTTTGTGATAGAAATTATGGTTAGTGCTGTAGAAAGAAAAATTAGGACATGTTTCAAGTGTGATCTCAAATATCTTCATGTTATATTTCAAAAGGAGCAGCCTGTCAGTTGATGTCTTTGTGTTCTACTGCAGCTTCCCAGAGTGGTCTAAAGAACAAGTAGAGTTCTAACAGCCTTACTTATGACAAAGGTATGGCACACCTGAAGCCATCTTGATTGGAATGAATTGGTAACACTTAAAACACTTAGTTTAAAAAGGAACAAAATGATGGGGTTCATTTTGTCATAGAAATTATGGTTAGTGCTGTAGAAAGAAAAATGAGGACATGTTTCAAGTGTGATCTCAAATATCTTCCTGTTATATTTCAACAGGAGCAGTCTGTCAGTTGATGCCTTTGTGTTCTACTGCTGCTTCCAAGAGTGTTCTAAAGAACAACTAGAGCGCTAACAGCCTTACTTATGACAAAGGTATGGAACACCTGAAGCCATCTTGATTGGAATAAATTGGTAACACTGAAAACATTTAATTTAAAAAGGAAAATAATGATGTGGTTCATTTTGTCATAGAAATTATGGTTAGTGCTGGAGAAAGAAAAATTAGGATATGTTTCAAGTGTGATCTCAAATATCTTCCTGTTATATTTCAACGCTAGCAGCCTGTCAGTTGATGCCTTTGTGTTCTACTGCTGCTTCCAAGAGTGTTCTAAAGAACAACTAGAGCGCTAACAGCCTTACTTATGACACAATTATGGCACACCTGAAGCCATCTTGATTGGAATAAACTGGTAACTCTTAAAACATTTAATTTAAATAGGAACAAAATGAGGGGGTTCATTTTGTCATAGAAATTATGTTTAGTGCAGTAGAAAGAAAAATTAGGACATGTTTCAAGTGAGATCTCAAATATCTTTCTGTTATATTTCAACAGGAGCAGCCTGTCAGTTGATGCATTTGTGTTCTACTGCAGCTTCCCAGAGTGGTCTAAAGAATAACTAGAGCACTAACAGTCTTAAGTATGACACAATTATGGCACACCTGAAGCCATCTTGATTGGAATAAACTGGTTTCTCTTAAAACATTTAATTTAAATAGGAACAAAATGAGGGGGTTCATGTTGTCATAGAAATTATGGTTAGTGCTGGAGAAAGAAAAATTAGGATATGTTTCAAGTGTGATCTCAAATATCTTCCTGTTATATTTCAACGCTAGCAGCCTGTCAGTTGATGCCTTTGTGTTCTACTGCTGCTTCCAAGAGTGTTCTAAAGAACAACTAGAGCGCTAACAGCCTTACTTATGACAAAGGTATGGCACACCTGAAGCCATCTTGATTGGAATAAATTGGTAACACTTAACACATTTAATTTAAAAAGGAAAAGAATGATGGGGTTCATTTTGTCATAGAAATTATGGTTAGTGCTGTAGAAAGAAAAATTAGGACATGTTTCAAGTGTGATCTCAAATATCTTCCTGTTATATTTCAACAGGAGCAGTCTGTCAGTTGATGCCTTTGTGCTCTACTGCTGCTTCCCAGAGTGTTCTAAAGAACAACTATAGCGCTAACAGCCTTACTTATGACACAATTATGGCACACCTGAAGCCATCTTGATTGGAATAAACTGGTAACTCTTAAAACATTTAATTTAAATAGGAACAAAATGAGGGGGTTCATTTTGTCATAGAAATTATGTTTAGTGCAGTAGAAAGAAAAATTAGGACATGTTTCAAGTGAGATCTCAAATATCTTTCTGTTATATTTCAACAGGAGCAGCCTGTCAGTTGATGCATTTGTGTTCTACTGCAGCTTCCCAGAGTGGTCTAAAGAATAACTAGAGCACTAACAGTCTTAAGTATGACACAATTATGGCACACCTGAAGCCATCTTGATTGGAATAAACTGGTTTCTCTTAAAACATTTAATTTAAATAGGAACAAAATGAGGGGGTTCATGTTGTCATAGAAATTATGTTTAGTGCAGTAGAAAGAAAAATTAGGACATGTTTCAAGTGTGATCTCAAATATCTTCCTGTTATATTTCAACAGGAGCAGTCTGTCAGTTGATGCCTTTGTGCTCTACTGCTGCTTCCCAGAGTGTTCTAAAGAACAACTAGAGTTCTAACAGCCTTACTTATGACAAAGGTATGG
The DNA here is from genome assembly GCF_964204655.1 of Triturus cristatus. Lineage (NCBI taxonomy): Eukaryota > Metazoa > Chordata > Amphibia > Caudata > Salamandridae > Triturus > Triturus cristatus. The sequence goes on from NC_140579.1 coordinate 938,618,158, forward strand.
CACACCTGAAGCCATCTTGATTGGAATGAATTGATAACACTTAAAACATTTAATTTAAAAAGGAACAAAATAATGGGGTTCATTTTGTCACAGAAATTATGGTTAGTGCTGTAGAAAGAAAAAATAGGACATGTTTCAAGTGTGATCTCAAACATCTTCCTAATATATTTCAAAAGGAGCAGCCTGTAAGTTGATGCCTTTGTGTTCTACTGCAGCTTCACAGAGTGGTCTAAAGAACAACTAGAGCACTAACAGCCTTACTTATGACAAAAGTATGGAACACCTGAAGCCATCTTGATTGGAATAAACTGGTAACACTTAAAACATTTAATTTAAAAAGGAAAATAATGATGTGGTTCATTTTGTCATAGAAATTATGGTTAGTGCTGGAGAAATAAAAATTAGGATATGTTTCAAGTGTGATCTCAAATATCTTCCTGTTATATTTCAACGCGAGCAGCCTGTCAGTTGATGCCTTTGTGCTCTACTGCTGCTTCCCAGGATGTTCTAAAGAACAACTAGAGCGCTAACAGCCTTACTTATGACAAAGTTATGGCACACCTGAAGCCATCTTGATTGGAATAAATTGGTAACACTTAAAACATTTAATTTAAAAAGGAAAAGAATGATGGGGTTCATTTTGGCATAGAAATTATGGTTAGTGCTGTAGAAAAAAAAATTAGGACATGTTTCAAGTGTGATCTCAAACATATTCCTATTATATTTCAACAGGAGCAGCCTGTCAGTTGATGCCTTTGTGTTCTACTGCTGCTTCCCAGAGTGGTCTAACAAACAACCAGAGGGCTAACAGCCTTACTTATGACTAAAGTATGGCACACCTGAAGCCATCTTGGTTGGAATAAACTGGTAGCACTTAAAACATTTAATTTAAAAAGGAACAAAATGATGGGGTTCATTTTGTCATAGAAATTATGGTTAGTGCTGTAGAAAGATAAATTAGGACATGTTTTAAGTGAGATCTCAAATATCTTCCTGTTATATTTCAAAAGGAGCAGCCTGTCAGTTTATGTCTTTGTGTTCTACTGCAGCTTCCCAGAGTGGTCTAAAGAATAACTAGAGCACTAACAGTCTTACTTATGACACAATTATGGCACACCTGAAGCCATCTTGATTGCAATAAACTGGTAAATCTTAAAACTTTTAATTTAAATAGGAACAAAATGAGGGGGTTCATTTTGTCATAGAAATTATGTTTAGTGCTGTAGAAAGAAAAATTAGGACATGTTTCAAGTGAGATCTCAAATATCTTCCTGTTATATTTCAACAGGAGCAGCCTGTCAGTTGATGCATTTGTGTTCTACTGCAGCTTCCCAGAGTGTTCTAAAGAACAACTAGAGTTCTAACAGCCTTACTTATGACAAAGGTATGGCACACCTGAAGCCATCTTGATTGGAATGAATTGGTAACACTTAAAACATTTAATTTAAAAAGGAACAAAATGATGGGGTTCATTTTGTCACAGAAATTATGGTTAGTGCTGTAGAAAGAAAAATTAGGATATTTTTCAAGTGTGATCACAAACATCTTCCTATTATATTTCAAAAGGAGCAGCCTGTCAGTTGATGCCTTTGTGTTCTACTGCAGCTTCACAGAGTGGTCTAAAGAACAACTAGAGCACTAACAGCCTTACTTATGACAAAAGTATGGAACACCTGAAGCCATCTTGATTGGAATAAACTGGTAACACTTAAAACATTTAATTTAAAAAGGAAAATAATCATGTGGTTCATTTTGTCATAGAAATTATGGTTAGTGCTGGAGAAAGAAAAATTAGGACATGTTTCAAGTGTGATCTCAAATATCTTCCTGTTATATTTCAACATGAGCAGCCTGTCTGTTGATGCCTTTGTGCTCTACTGCTGCTTCCCAGAGTGTTCTAAAGAACAACTAGAGCACTAACAGCCTTACTTATGACAAAGGTATGGAACACCTGAAGCCATCTTGATTGGAATACACTGGTAACACTTAAAACATTTAATTTAAAAAGGAAAAGAATGATGGGGTTCATTTTGTCATAGAAATTATGGTTAGTGCTGTAGAAAGAAAAATTAGGACATGTTTCAACTGTGATCTCAAACATAGTCCTATTATATTTCAACAGGAGCAGCCTGTCAGTTGATGTCTTTTTGTGTTCTACTGAAGCTTCCTAGAGTGATCTAAAGAATACCTAGAGCGCTAACAGTCTTATTTATGACACAATTAAGGCACAGCTGAAGCCATCTTGATTGGAATAAACTGGTAACTCTTAAAACATTTAATTTAAATAGGAACAAAATGAGGGGGTTCATTTTGTCATAGAAATTATGTTTAGTGCAGTAGAAAGAAAAATTAGGACATGTTTCAAGTGAGATCTCAAATATCTTTCTGTTATATTTCAACAGGAGCAGCCTGTCAGTTGATGCATTTGTGTTCTACTGCAGCTTCCCAGAGTGGTCTAAAGAATAACTAGAGCACTAACAGTCTTAAGTATGACACAATTATGGCACACCTGAAGCCATCTTGATTGGAATAAACTGGTTTCTCTTAAAACATTTAATTTAAATAGGAACAAAATGAGGGGGTTCATGTTGTCATAGAAATTATGTTTAGTGCAGTAGAAAGAAAAATTAGGACATGTTTCAAGTGTGATCTCAAATATCTTCCTGTTATATTTCAACAGGAGCAGTCTGTCAGTTGATGCCTTTGTGCTCTACTGCTGCTTCCCAGAGTGTTCTAAAGAACAACTAGAGTTCTAACAGCCTTACTTATGACAAAGGTATGGCACACCTGAAGCCATCTTGATTGGAATGAATTGATAACACTTAAAACATTTAATTTAAAAAGGAACAAAATAATGGGGTTCATTTTGTCACAGAAATTATGGTTAGTGCTGTAGAAAGAAAAAATAGGACATGTTTCAAGTGTGATCTCAAACATCTTCCTAATATATTTCAAAAGGAGCAGCCTGTAAGTTGATGCCTTTGTGTTCTACTGCAGCTTCACAGAGTGGTCTAAAGAACAACTAGAGCACTAACAGCCTTACTTATGACAAAAGTATGGAACACCTGAAGCCATCTTGATTGGAATAAACTGGTAACACTTAAAACATTTAATTTAAAAAGGAAAATAATGATGTGGTTCATTTTGTCATAGAAATTATGGTTAGTGCTGGAGAAATAAAAATTAGGATATGTTTCAAGTGTGATCTCAAATATCTTCCTGTTATATTTCAACGCGAGCAGCCTGTCAGTTGATGCCTTTGTGCTCTACTGCTGCTTCCCAGGATGTTCTAAAGAACAACTAGAGCGCTAACAGCCTTACTTATGACAAAGTTATGGCACACCTGAAGCCATCTTGATTGGAATAAATTGGTAACACTTAAAACATTTAATTTAAAAAGGAAAAGAATGATGGGGTTCATTTTGGCATAGAAATTATGGTTAGTGCTGTAGAAAAAAAAATTAGGACATGTTTCAAGTGTGATCTCAAACATATTCCTATTATATTTCAACAGGAGCAGCCTGTCAGTTGATGCCTTTGTGTTCTACTGCTGCTTCCCAGAGTGGTCTAACAAACAACCAGAGGGCTAACAGCCTTACTTATGACTAAAGTATGGCACACCTGAAGCCATCTTGGTTGGAATAAACTGGTAACACTTAAAACATTTAATTTAAAAAGGAACAAAATGATGGGGTTCATTTTGTCATAGAAATTATGGTTAGTGCTGTAGAAAGATAAATTAGGACATGTTTTAAGTGAGATCTCAAATATCTTCCTGTTATATTTCAAAAGGAGCAGCCTGTCAGTTTATGTCTTTGTGTTCTACTGCAGCTTCCCAGAGTGGTCTAAAGAATAACTAGAGCACTAACAGTCTTACTTATGACACAATTATGGCACACCTGAAGCCATCTTGATTGCAATAAACTGGTAAATCTTAAAACTTTTAATTTAAATAGGAACAAAATGAGGGGGTTCATTTTGTCATAGAAATTATGTTTAGTGCTGTAGAAAGAAAAATTAGGACATGTTTCAAGTGAGATCTCAAATATCTTCCTGTTATATTTCAACAGGAGCAGCCTGTCAGTTGATGCATTTGTGTTCTACTGCAGCTTCCCAGAGTGTTCTAAAGAACAACTAGAGTTCTAACAGCCTTACTTATGACAAAGGTATGGCACACCTGAAGCCATCTTGATTGGAATGAATTGGTAACACTTAAAACATTTAATTTAAAAAGGAACAAAATGATGGGGTTCATTTTGTCACAGAAATTATGGTTAGTGCTGTAGAAAGAAAAATTAGGATATTTTTCAAGTGTGATCACAAACATCTTCCTATTATATTTCAAAAGGAGCAGCCTGTCAGTTGATGCCTTTGTGTTCTACTGCAGCTTCACAGAGTGGTCTAAAGAACAACTAGAGCACTAACAGCCTTACTTATGACAAAAGTATGGAACACCTGAAGCCATCTTGATTGGAATAAACTGGTAACACTTAAAACATTTAATTTAAAAAGGAAAATAATCATGTGGTTCATTTTGTCATAGAAATTATGGTTAGTGCTGGAGAAAGAAAAATTAGGACATGTTTCAAGTGTGATCTCAAATATCTTCCTGTTATATTTCAACATGAGCAGCCTGTCTGTTGATGCCTTTGTGCTCTACTGCTGCTTCCCAGAGTGTTCTAAAGAACAACTAGAGCACTAACAGCCTTACTTATGACAAAGGTATGGAACACCTGAAGCCATCTTGATTGGAATACACTGGTAACACTTAAAACATTTAATTTAAAAAGGAAAAGAATGATGGGGTTCATTTTGTCATAGAAATTATGGTTAGTGCTGTAGAAAGAAAAATTAGGACATGTTTCAACTGTGATCTCAAACATAGTCCTATTATATTTCAACAGGAGCAGCCTGTCAGTTGATGTCTTTTTGTGTTCTACTGAAGCTTCCTAGAGTGATCTAAAGAATACCTAGAGCGCTAACAGTCTTATTTATGACACAATTAAGGCACAGCTGAAGCCATCTTGATTGGAATAAACTGGTAACTCTTAAAACATTTAATTTAAATAGGAACAAAATGAGGGGGTTCATTTTGTCATAGCAATTATGTTTAGTGCTGTAGAAAGAAAAATTAGGACATGTTTCAAGTGTGATCTCAAATATCTTCTTGTTATATTTCAAAAGGAGCAGCCTGCCAGTTGATGCCTTTGTGTTCTACTACAGCTTCCCAGAGTGGTATAAAGAACAACCAGAGGGCTAACAACCTTACTTATGACAAAAGTATGGCAATCCTGAAGCCATCTTGATTGGAATAAACTGGCAACACCTAAAAGATTTAATTGAAAAAGGAAAAGAATGATGGGGTTCATTTTGTCATAGAAATTATGGTTAGTGCTGTAGAAAGAAAAATTAGGACATGTTTCAAGTGTGATCTCAAATATCTTCCTGTTATATTTCAAAAGGAGCAGCCTGTCAGTTGATGTCTTTGTGTTCTACTGCAGCTTCCCAGAGTGGTCTAAAGAATAACTAGAGCACTAACAGTCTTACTTATGACACAATTATGGCACACCTGAAGCCATCTTGATTAGAATAAACTGGTAACTCTTAAAACATTTAATTTAAATAGGAACACAATGAGGGGGTTCATTTTGTCATAGAAATTATGTTTAGTGCAGTAGAAAGAAAAATTAGGACATGTTTCAAGTGAGATCTCAAATATCTTCCTGTTATATTTCAACAGGAGCAGCCTGTCAGTTGATGCATGTGTGTTCTACTGCAGCTTCCCAGAGTGGTCTAAAGAATAACTAGAGCACTAACAGTCTTACTTATGACACAATTATGGCACACCTGAAGCCATCTTGATTGGAATAAACGGGTATCTCTTAAAACATTTAATTTAAATAGGAACAAAATGAGGGGGTTCATTTTGTCATAGAAATTATGTTTAGTGCAGTAGAAAGAAAAATTAGGACATGTTTCAAGTGTGATCTTAAATATCTTCCTGTTATATTTCAACAGGAGCAGTCTGTCAGTTGATGTCTTTGTGCTCTACTGCTGCTTCCCAGAGTGTTCTAAAGAACAACTAGAGTTCTAACAGCCTTACTTATGACAAAGGTATGGCACACCTGAAGCCATCTTGATTGGAATGAATTGTTAACACTTAAAACATTTAATTTAAAAAGGAAAAGAATGATGGGGTTCATTTTGTCATAGAAATTATGGTTAGTGCTGTAGAAAGAAAAATTAGGACATTTTTCAAGTGTGATCTCAAACATAGTCCTATTATATTTCAACAGGAGCAGCCTGTCAGTTGATGTCTTTGTGTTCTACTGAAGCTTCCCAGAGTGGTCTAAAGAATACCTAGAGCACTAACAGTCTTATTTATGACACAATTAAGGCACAGCTGAAGCCATCTTGACTGGAATAAACTGGTAACTCTTAAAACATTTAATTTAAATAGGAACAAAATGAGGGGGTTCATTTTGTCATAGCAATTATGTTTAGTGCTGTAGAAAGAAAAATTAGGACATGTTTCAAGTGTGATCTCAAATATCTTCTTGTTATATTTCAAAAGGAGCAGCCTGCCAGTTAATGCCTTTGTGTTCAACTACAGCTTCCCAGAGTGGTCTAAAGAACAACCTGAGGGCTAACAGCCTTACTTATGACAGAAGTATGGCACACCTGAAGCCATCTTGATTGGAATAAACTGGTAACACCTAAAAGATTTAATTGAAAAAGGAAAAGAATGATGGGGTACATTTTGTGATAAAAATTATGGTTAGTGCTGTAGAAAGAAAAATTAGGACATGTTTCAAGTGTGATCTCAAATATCTTCCTGTTATATTTCAAAAGGAGCAGCCTGTCAGTTGATGTCTTTGTGTTCTACTGCAGCTTCCCAGAGTGGTATAAAGAATAACTAGAGCACTAACATTCTTACTTATGACACAATTATGGCACACCTGAAGCCATCTTGATTGGAATAAACTGGTAACTCTTAAAACATTTAATTTAAATAGGAACAAAATGAGGGGGTTCATTTTGTCATAGAAATTATGTTTAGTGCAGTAGAAAGAAAAATTAGGACATGTTTCAAGTGAGATCTCAAATATCTTCCTGTTATATTTCAACAGAAGCAGTCTGTCAGTTGATGCCTTTGTGCTCTACTGCTGCTTCCCAGAGTGTTCTAAAGAACAACTAGAGTTCTAACAGCCTTACTTATGACAAAGGTATGGCACACCTGAAGCCATCTTGATTGGAATGAATTGGTAACACTTAAAACATTTAATTTAAAAAGGAACAAAATGATGGGGTTCATTTTGTCACAGAAATTATGGTTAGTGCTGTAGAAAGAAAAATTAGGACATGTTTCAAGTGTGATCTCAAACATCTTCCTAATATATTTCAAAAGGAGCAGCCTGTCAGTTGATTCCTTTGTGTTCTACTGCAGCTTCACAGAGTGGTCTAAAGAACAACTAGAGCACTAACAGCCTTACTTATGACAAAAGTATGGAACACCTGAAGCCATCTTGATTGGAATGAACTGGTAACACTTAAAACATTTAATTTAAAAAGGAAAATAATGATGTGGTTCATTTTGTCATAGAAATTATGGTTAGTGCTGGAGAAAGAAAAATTAGGATATGTTTCAAGTGTGATCTCAAATATCTTCCTGTTATATTTCAACGCGAGCAGCCTGTCAGTTGATGCCTTTGTGCTCTACTGCTGCTTCCCAGAGTGTTCTAAAGAACAACTAGAGCGCTAACAGCCTTACTTATGACAAAGGTATGGCACACCTGAAGTCATCTTGATTGGAATACATTGGTAACACTTAAAACATTTAATTTAAAAAGGAAAAGAATGATGGGGTTCATTTTGGCATAGAAATGATGGTTAGTGCTGTAGAAAGAAAAATGAGGACATGTTTCAAGTGTGATCTCAAACATATTCCTATTATATTTTAACAGGAGCAGCCTGTCAGTTGATGCCTTTGTGTTCTACTGCTGCTTCCCAGAGTGGTCTAACGAACAACCAGAGGGCTAACAGCCTTACTTATGACAAAGGTATGGCACACCTGAAGCCATCTTGATTGGAATGAATTGGTAACACTTAAAACATTTAATTTAAAAAGGAACAAAATGATGGGGTTCATTTTGTCACAGAAATTATGGTTAGTGCTGTAGAAAGAAAAATTAGGATATTTTTCAAGTGTGATCACAAACATCTTCCTATTATATTTCAAAAGGAGCAGCCTGTCAGTTGATGCCTTTGTGTTCTACTGCAGCTTCACAGAGTGGTCTAAAGAACAACTAGAGCACTAACAGCCTTACTTATGACAAAAGTATGGAACACCTGAAGCCATCTTGATTGGAATAAACTGGTAACACTTAAAACATTTAATTTAAAAAGGAAAATAATCATGTGGTTCATTTTGTCATAGAAATTATGGTTAGTGCTGGAGAAAGAAAAATTAGGACATGTTTCAAGTGTGATCTCAAATATCTTCCTGTTATATTTCAACGCGAGCAGCCTGTCAGTTGATGCCTTTGTGCTCTACTGCTGCTTCCCAGAGTGTTCTAAAGAACAACTAGAGCGCTAACAGCCTTACTTATGACAAAGGTATGGCACACCTGAAGCCATCTTGATTGAAATAAATTGGTAACACTTAAAACATTTCATTTAAAAAGGAAAAGAATGATGGGGTTCATTTTGTCATAGAAATTATGGTTAGTGCTGTAGAAAGAAAAATTAGGAAATGTTTCAAGTGTGATCTCAAACATAGTCCTATTATATTTCAACAGGAGCAGCCTGTCAGTTGATGTCTTTGTGTTCTACTGAAGCTTCCCTGAGTGGTCTAAAGAATACCTAGAGCGCTAACAGTCTTATTTATGACACAATTAAGGCACAGCTGAAGCCATCTTGACTGGAATAAACTGGTAACTCTTAAAACATTTAATTTAAATAGGAACAAAATGAGGGGGTTCATTTTGTCATAGCAATTATGTTTAGTGCTGTAGAAAGAAAAATTAGGACATGTTTCAAGTGTGATCTCAAATATCTTCTTGTTATATTTCAAAAGGAGCAGCCTGCCAGTTGATGCCTTTGTGTTCTACTGAAGCTTCCCTGAGTGGTCTAAAGAATACCTAGAGCGCTAACAGTCTTATTTATGACACAATTAAGGCGCAGCTGAAGCCATCTTGACTGGAATAAACTGGTAACACCTAAAAGATGTAATTGAAAAAGGAAAAGAATGATGGGGTTCATTTTGTGATAGAAATTATGGTTAGTGCTGTAGAAAGAAAAATTAGGACATGTTTCAAGTGTGATCTCAAATATCTTCCTGTTATATTTCAAAAGGAGCAGCCTGTCAGTTGATGTCTTTGTGTTCTACTGCAGCTTCCCAGAGTGGTCTAAAGAATAACTAGAGCACTAACAGTCTTACTTATGACACAATTATGGCACACCTGAAGCCATCTTGATTGGAATAAACTGGTAACTCTTAAAACATTTAATTTAAATAGGAACAAAATGAGGGGGTTCATTTTGTCATAGAAATTATGTTTAGTGCAGTAGAAAGAAAAATTAGGACATGTTTCAAGTGAGATCTCAAATATCTTCCTGTTATATTTCAACAGGAGCAGTCTGTCAGTTGATGCCTTTGTGCTCTACTGCTGCTTCCCAGAGTGTTCTAAAGAACAACTAGAGCGCTAACAGCCTTACTTATGACAAAGGTATGGCACACCTGAAGCCATCTTGATTGGAATAAATTGGTAACACTTAAAATATTTAATTTAAAAAGGAAAGAATGATGGGGTTCATTTTGGCATAGAAATAATGGTTAGTGCTGTAGAAAGAAAAATGAGGACATGTTTCAAGTGTGATCTCAAACATATTCCTATTATATTTTAACAGGAGCAGCCTGTCAGTTGATGCCTTTGTGTTCTACTGCTGCTTCCCAGAGTGCTCTAACGAACAACCAGAGGGATAACAGCCTTACTTATGACTAAAGTATGGCACACCTGAAGCCATCTTGTTTGGAATAAACTGGTAACACTTAAAACATTTAATTTAAAAAGGAACAAAATGATGGGGTTCATTTTGTCATAGAAATTATGGTTAGTGCTGTAGAAAGATAAATTAGGACATGTTTCAAGTGTGATCTCAAATATCTTCCTGTTATATTTCAACAGGAGCAGTCTGTCAGTTGATGCCTTTGTGCTCTACTGCTGCTTCCCAGAGTGTTCTAAAGAACAACTAGAGTTCTAACAGCCTTACTTATGACAAAGGTATGGCACACATGAAGCCATCTTGATTGGAATGAATTGGTAACACTTAAAACATTTAATTTAAAAAGGAACACAATGATGGGGTTCATTTTGTCACAGAAATTATGGTTAGTGCTGTAGAAAGAAAAATTAGGATATTTTTCAAGTGTGATCACAAACATCTTCCTATTATATTTCAAAAGGAGCAGCCTGTCAGTTGATGCCTTTGTGTTCTACTGCAGCTTCACAGAGTGGTCTAAAGAACAACTAGAGCACTAACAGCCTTACTTATGACAAAAGTATGGAACACCTGAAGCCATCTTGATTGGAATAAACTGGTAACACTTAAAACATTTAATTTAAAAAGGAAAATAATCATGTGGTTCATTTTGTCATAGAAATTATGGTTAGTGCTGGAGAAAGAAAAATTAGGACATGTTTCAAGTGTGATCTCAAATATCTTCCTGTTATATTTCAACGCGAGCAGCCTGTCAGTTGATGCCTTTGTGCTCTACTGCTGCTTCCCAGAGTGTTCTAAAGAACAACTAGAGCGCTAACAGCCTTACTTATGACAAAGGTATGGAACACCTGAAGCCATCTTGATTGGAATAAACTGTTAACACTTAAAACATTTAATTTCAAAAGGAAAATAATGATGTGGTTAATTTTGTCATAGAAATTATGGTCAGTGCTGGAGAAAGAAAAATTAGGATATGTTTCAAGTGTGATCTCAAATATCTTCCTGTTATATTTCAACGCGAGCAGCCTGTCAGTTGATGCCTTTGTGCTCTACTGCTGCTTCCCAGAGTGTTCTAAAGAACAACTAGAGCGCTAACAGCCTTACTTATGACAAAGGTATGGCACACCTGAAGCCATCTTGATTGGAATAAATTGGTAACACTTAAAACATTTAATTTAAAAAGGAAAATAATGATGTGGTTAATTTTGTCATAGAAATTATGGTTAGTGCTGGAGAAAGAAAAATTAGGATATGTTTCAAGTGTGATCTCAAATATCTTCCTGTTATATTTCAACGCGAGCAGCCTGTCAGTTGATGCCTTTGTGCTCTACTGCTGCTTCCCAGAGTGTTCTAAAGAACAACTAGAGCTCTAACAGCCTTACTTATGACAAAGGTATGGCACACCTGAAGCCATCTTGATTGGAATAAATTGGTAACACTTAAAACATTTAATTTAAAAAGGAAAAGAATGATGGGGTTCATTTTGTCATAGAAATTATGGTTAGTGCTGTAGAAAGAAAAATTAGGACATGTTTCAAGTGTGATCTCAAATATAGGCCTAATATATTTCAAAAGGAGCAGCCTGTCAGTTGATGTCTTTGTGTTCTACTGAAGCTTCCCAGAGTGGTCTAAAGAATACCGAGAGCGCTAACAGTCTCATTTATGACACAATTAAGGCACAGCTGAAGCCATCTTGATTGGAATAAACTGGTAACTCTTAAAACATTTAATTTAAATAGGAACAAAATGAGGGGGTTCATTTTGTCATAGCAATTATGTTTAGTGCTGTAGAAAGAAAAATTAGGACATGTTTCAAGTGTGATCTCAAATATCTTCTTGTTATATTTCAAAAGGAGCAGCCTGCCAGTCGATGCCTTTGTGTTCTACTACAGCTTCGCAGAGTGGTCTAAAGAACAACCAGAGGGCTAACAGCCTTACTTATGACAAAAGTATGGCACACCTGAAGCCATCTTGATTGGAATAAACTGGTAAAACCTAAAAGATGTAATTGAAAAAGGAAAAGAATGATGGGGTTCATTTTGTCACAGAAATTATGGTCAGTGCTGTAGAAACAAAAATTAGGACATGTTTCAAGTGTGATCTCAATCATCTTCCTAATATATTTCAAAAGGAGCAGCCTGTCAGTTGATGCCTTTGTGTTCTACTGCAGCTTCACAGAGTGGTCTAAAGAACAACTAGAGCACTAACAGCCTTACTTATGACAAAAGTATGGAACACCTGAAGCCATCTTGATTGGAATAAACTGGTAACACTTAAAACATTTAATTTAAAAAGGAAAATAATGATGTGGTTCATTTTGTCATAGAAATTATGGTTAGTGCTGGAGAAAGAAAAATTAGGATATGTTTCAAGTGTGATCTCAAATATCTTCCTGTTATATTTCTACGCGAGCAGCCTGTCAGTTGATGCCTTTGTGCTCTACTGCTGCTTCCCAGAGTGTTCTAAAAAACAACTAGAGCGCTAACAGCCTTACTTATGACAAAGGTATGGCACACCTGAAGCCATCTTGATTGGAATAAATTGGTAACACTTAAAACATTTCATTTAAAAAGTAAAAGAATGATGGGGTTCATTTTGGCATAGAAATTATGGTTAGTGCTGTAGAAAGAAAAATTAGGACATGTTTCAAGTGTGATCTCAAACATATTCCTATTATATTTCAACAGGAGCAGCCTGTCAGTTGATGCCTTTGTGTTCTACTGCTGCTTCCCAGAGTGGTCTAACGAACAACCAGAGGGCTAACAGCCTTACGTATGACTAAAGTATGGCACACCTGAAGCCATCTTGGTTGGAATAAACTGGTAACACTTAAAACATTTAATTTAAAAAGGAACAAAATGATGGGGTTCATTTTGTCATAGAAATTATGGTTAGTGCTGTAGAAAGATAAATTAGGACATGTTTTAAGTGAGATCTCAAATATCTTCCTGTTATATTTCAAAAGGAGCAGCCTGTCAGTTGATGCATTTGTGTTCTACTGCAGCTTCCCAGAGTGGTCTAAAGAATAACTAGAGCACTAACAGTCTTACTTATGACACAATTATGGCACACCTGAAGCCATCTTGATTGGAATAAACTGGTATCTCTTAAAACATTTAATTTAAATAGGAACAAAATGAGGGGGTTCATTTTGTCATAGAAATTATGTTTAGTGCAGTAGAAAGAAAAATTAGGACATGTTTCAAGTGTGATCTCAAATATCTTCCTGTTATATTTCAACAGGAGCAGTCTGTCAGTTGATGCCTTTGTGTTTTACTGCAGCTTCCCAGAGTGTTCTAAAGAACAACTAGCGCGCTAACAGCCTTACTTATGACAAAAGTATGGCACACCTGAAGCCATCTTAATTGGAATAAACTGGTAACACTTAAAACATTTGATTTAAAAAGGAACAACATGATGGGGTTCATTTTGTCATAGAAATTATGGTTAGTGCTGTAGAAAGATAAATTAGGACATGTTTTAAGTGAGATCTCAAATATCTTCCTGTTATATTTCAAAAGGAGCAGCCTGTCAGTTGATGTCTTTGTGTTCTACTGCAGCTTCCCAGAGTGGTCTAAAGAATAACTAGAGCACTAACAGTCTTACTTATGACACAGTTATGGCACACCTGAAGCCAGCTTGATTGGAATAAACTGGTAACTCTTAAAACGTTTAATTTAAAAAGGAACAAAATAAGGGGGTTCATTTTGTCATAGAAATTATGGTTAGTGCTGTAGAAAGAAAAGTTAGGACATGTTTCAAGTGTGATCTCAAACATCTTCCTATTATGTTTCAACAGGAGCAGCCTGTTAGTTGCTGTCTTTGTGTTCTACTGCAGCTTCCCAGAGTGTTCTAAAGAACAACTAGAGCGCTAACAGCCTTACTTATGACAAAAGTATGGCACACCTGAAGCCATCTTGATTGGAATAAACTGGTAACACTTAAAATATTTAATTTAAAAAGGAAAAGAATGATGGGGTTCATTTTGTCATAGAAATTATGGTTAGTGCTGTGGAAAGAAAAATTAGGACATGTTTCAAGTATGATCTCAAACATCTTCCTATTATATTTCAACAGGAGCAGCCTGTCAGCTGATGCCTTTGTGCTCTACTGCTGCTTCCCAGAGTGTTCTAAAGAACAACTAGAGCGCTAACAGCCTTACTTATGACTAAAGTATGGCACACCTGAAGCCATCTTGATTGGAATAAACTGGTAACACTTAAAACATTTGATTTAAAAAGGAACACAATGACGGGGTTTATTTTGTCATAGAAATTATGGTTAGAGCTGTAGAAAGATAAATTAGAACATGTTTTAAGTGAGATCTCAAATATCTTCCTGTTATATTTCAAAAGGAGCAGCCTGTCAGTTGATGTCTTTGTGTTCTACTGCAGCTTCCCAGAGTGGTCTAAAGAATAACAAGAGCACTAACAGTCTTACTTATGACACAATTATGGCACACCTGAAGCCATCTTGATTGGAATAAACTGGTAACTCTTAAAACATTTAATTTAAAAAGCAACAAAATGAGGGGGTTCATTTCGTCATAGAAACTATTGTTAGTGCTGTAGAAAGAAAAATTAGGACATGTTTAAAGTGAGAGCTCAAATAGCTTCCTGTTATATTTCAACAGGAGCAGCCTGTCAGTTGATGCCTTTGTGTTCTACTGCCGCTTCCCAGAGTGTTCTAAAGAACAACTAGAGCGCTAACAGCCTTACTTATGACAAAAGTATGGCACACCTGAAGCCATCTTGATTGGAATCAAATGGTAACACTTTAAAGATGTAATTTAAAAAGGAAAAGAATGATGGGGTTCATTTTGTCATAGAAATTATGGTTAGTGCTGTAGAAAGAAAAATTAGGACATGTTTCAAGTGTGATCTCAAATATCTTCCTGTTATATTTCAACAGGAGCAGTCTGTCAGTTGATGCCTTTGTGCTCTACTGCTGCTTCCCAGAGTGTTCTAAACAACAACTAGAGTGCTAACAGCCTTACTTATGACAAAGGTATGGCACAACTGAATCCATCTTGATTGGAATAAATTGGTAACACTTAAAACATTTATTTAAAAAGGGACAAAATGAGGGTGTTCATTTTGTCATAGAAATGATGGTTAGGGCTGTAGAAAGAAAAATTAGGACATGTATCAAGTGCAATCTCAAACATCTTCCTATTATATTTCAACAGGAGCAGCCTGTCAGTTGATGTCTTTGTGTTCTACTGAAGCTTCGCAGAGTGGTCTAAATAATACCTAGAGCGCAAATAGTCTTATTTATGACACAATTAAGGCACAGCTGAAGCCATCTTGATTGGAATAAACTGGTAACTCTTAAAACATTTAATTTAAATAGGAACAAAATGAGGAGGTTAATGTTGTCATAGAAATTATGTTTAGTGCCGTAGAAAGAAAAATTAGGACATGTTTCAAGTGAGATCTCAAATATCTTCTAATATATTTAAACAGGAGCAGCCTGTCAGTTGATGACTTTGTGTTCTACTGCAGCTTCCCAGAGTGTTCTAAAGAACAACTAGAGCGCTAACAGCCTTACTTATGACAAAAGTATGGCACACCTGAAGCCATCTTGATTGGAATAAATTGGTAACACTTAAAACATTTAATTTAAAAAGGAACAAAATGATGGGGTTCATTTTGTCACAGAAATTATGGTTAGTGCTGTAGAAAGAAAAATTAGGACATGTTTCAAGTGTGATCTCAAATATCTTCCTGTTATATTTCAACAGGAGCAGTCTGTCAGTTGATGCCTTTGTGCTCTACTGTTTTTCCCAGAGTGTTCTAAAGAACAACTAGAGTGCTAACAGCCTTACTTATGACAAAGGTATGGAACACCTGAAGCCATCTTGATTGGAATAAATTGGTAACACTTAAAACATTTATTTAAAAAGGAACAAAATGATGGGGTTCATTTTGTCACAGAAATTATGGTTAGTGCTGTAGAAAGAAAAATTAGGACATGTTTCAAGTGTGATCTCAAACATCTTCCTATTATATTTCAAAAGGAGCAGCCTGCCAGTTGATGCCTTTGTGTTCGATTGCAGCTTCCCAGAGTGGTCTAAAGAACAACCAGAGGGCTAACAGCCTTACTTATGACTAAAGTATGGCACACCTGAAGCCACCTAGATTGGAATAAACTTGTAACACTTAAAACATTTAATTTAATAGGGCAGAGGATGATGGGGTTCATTTTGTCATAGTAATGATGGTTAGGGCTGTAGAAAGAAAAATTAGGACATGTTTCAAGTGTAATCTCAAACATCTTCCTATTATATTTCAACAAGAGCAGCCTGTCAGTTGATGTCCTTGTGTTCTACCGAAGCTTCCCAGAGTGGTCTAAAGAATACCTAGAGCGCTAACAGTCTTATTTATGACACAATTAAGGCACAGCTGAAGCCATCTTGATTGGAATAAACTGGTAACTCTTGAAACATTTAATTTAATAAGGAAAAGAATGATGGGGTTCATTTTGTCATAGAAATTATGGTTAGGGCTGTAGAAAGAAAAATTAGGACATGTTTTAAGTGAGAGCTCAAATATATTCCTGTTATATTTCAACAGGAGCAGCCTGTCAGTTGATGCCTTTGTGTTCTACTGCAGCTTCCCAGAGTGGTCTAAAGAATAACTAGAGCACTAACAGTCTTACTTATGACACAATTATGGCACACCTGAAGCCATCTTGATTAGAATAAATTGGTAACACTTAAAACATTTAATTTGAAAAGGAACAAAATGATGGGGTTCATTTTGTCATAGAAATTATGGTTAGTGCTGTAGAAAGAAAAATTAGGACATGTTTCAAGTGTGATCTCAAATATCTTCCTGTTATATTTCAACAGGAGCAGCCTGTCAGTTGATGCCTTTGTGCTCTACTGCTGCTTCCCAGAGTGTTCTAAAGAACAACTAGAGCGCTAACAGCCTTACTTATGACAAAAGTATGGCACACCTGAAGCCATCTTGATTGGAATAAATTGGTAACACTTAAAACATTTAATTTAAAAAGGAAAAGAATGATGGGGTTCATTTTGTCATAGAAATTATGGTTAGTGCTGTAGAAAGAAAAATTAGGACATGTTTCAAGTGTGATCTCAAACATAGTGCTATTATATTTCAACAGGAGCAGCCTCTCAGTTGATGTCTTTGTGTTCTACTGAAGCTTCCCAGAGTGGTCTAAAGAATACCTAGAGCGCTAACAGTCTTATTTATGACACAATTAAGGCACAGCTGAAGCCATCTTGATTGGAATAAACTGGTAACTCTTAAAACATTTAATTTAAATAGAAACAAAATGAGGGGGTTCATTTTGTCATAGCAATTATGTTTAGTGCTGTAGAAAGAAAAATTAGGACATGTTTCAAGTGTGATCTCAAATATCTTCGTGTTATATTTCAAAAGGAGCAGCCTGCCAGTTGATGCCTTTGTGTTCTACTACAGCTTCCCAGAGTGGTCTAAAGAACAACCAGAGGGCTAACAGCCTTACTTATGACAAAAGTATGGCACACCTGAAGCCATCTTGATTGGAATAAACTGGTAACACCTAAAAGATTTAATTGAAAAAGGAAAAGAATGATGGGTTCATTTTGTCATAGAAATTATGGTTAGTGCTGTAGTAAGAAAAATTAGGACATGTTTCAAGTGTGATCTCAAATATCTTCCTGTTATATTTCAACAGGAGCAGTCTGTCAGTTGATTCCTTTGTGCTCTACTGCTGCTTCCCAGAGTGTTCTAAAGAACAACTAGAGTGCTAACAGCCTTACTTATGACACAATTAAGGCACAGCTGAAGCCATCTTGATTGGAATAAACTGGTAACTCTTAAAACATTTAATTTAAAAAGGAATAAAATGAGGGCGTTCATTTTGTCATAGAAATTATTGTTAGTGCTGTAGAAAAAAAAATTAGGACATGTTTTAAGTGAGAGCTCAAATATATTCCTGTTATATTTCAACAGGAGCAACCTGTCAGTTGATGCCTTTGTGTTTTACTGCAGCTTCCCAGAGTGTTCTAAAGAACAACTAGAGTGCTAACAGCCTTACTTATGACAAAAGTATGGCACACCTGAAGCCATCTTGATTGGAATAAACTGGTAACACTTAAAACATTTTATTCAAAAAGGAAAATAATGATGTGGTTCATTTTGTCATATAAATTATGGTTAGTGCTGGAGAAAGAAAAATGAGGACATGTTTCAAGTGTGATCTCAAATATCTTCCTGTTATATTTCAACGCGAGCAGCCTCTCAGTTGATGCCTCTGTGTTCTACTGCAGCTTCACAGAGTGGTCTAAAGAACAACTAGAGCACTAACAGCCTTACTTATGACAAAAGTATGGAACACCTGAAGCCATCTTGATTGGAATAAACTGGTAACACTTAAAACATTTAATTTAAAAAGGAAAATAATCATGTGTTTCATTTTGTCATAGAAATTATGGTTAGTGCTGGAGAAAGAAAAATTAGGACATGTTTCAAGTGTGATCTCAAATATCTTCCTGTCATATTTCATCATGAGCAGCCTGTCTGTTGATGCCTTTGTGCTCTACTGCTGCTTCCCAGAGTGTTCTAAAGAACAACTAGAGCGCTAACAGCCTTACTTTTGACAAAGGT
The DNA here is from genome assembly GCF_964204655.1 of Triturus cristatus. Lineage (NCBI taxonomy): Eukaryota > Metazoa > Chordata > Amphibia > Caudata > Salamandridae > Triturus > Triturus cristatus. The sequence continues at coordinate 938,636,778 of NC_140579.1, forward strand.
ATGGCACACCTGAAGCCATCTTGATTAGAATAAATTGGTAACACTTAAAACATTTAATTTAAAAAGGAAAAGAATGATGGGGTTCATTTTGTCATAGAAATTATGGTTAGTGCTGTAGAAAGAAAAATTACTACATGTTTCAAGTGTGATCTCAAATATCTTCCTGTTATATTTCAATGCGAGCAGCCTGTCAGTTGATCTCTTTGTGCTCTACTGCTGCTTCCCAGAGTGTTCTAAAGAACAACTAGAGCGCTAACAGCCTTACTTATGACAAAGGTATGGCACACCTGAAGCCATCTTGATTGGAATAAATTGGTAACACTTAAAACATTTAATTTAAAAAGGAAAAGAATGATGGGGTTCATTTTGTCATAGATATTATGGTTAGTGCTGTAGAAAGATAAATTAGGACATGTTTTAAGTGAGATCTCAAATATCTTCCTGTTATATTTCAATGCGAGCAGCCTGTCAGTTGATGCCTTTGTGCTCTACTGCAGCTTCCCAGAGTGGTCTAAAGAATAACTAGAGCACTAACAGTCTTACTTATGACACAATTATGGCACACCTGAAGCCATCTTGATTAGAATAAACTGGTAACTCTTAAAACATTTAATTTAAATAGGAAAAAAATGAATGGGTTCATTTTGTCATAGAAAGTATGTTTAGTGCAGTAGAATGAAAAATTAGGACATGTTTCAAGTGAGATCTCAAATATCTTCCTGTTATATTTCAACAGGAGCAGCCTGTCAGTTGATGCATTTGTGTTCTACTGCAGCTTCCCAGAGTGGTCTAAAGAATAACTAGAGCACTAACAGTCTTACTTATGACACAATTATGGCACACCTGAAGCCATCTTGATTAGAATAAATTGGTAACACTTAAAACATTTAATTTGAAAAGGAACAAAATGATGGGGTTCATTTTGTCATAGAAATTATGGTTAGTGCTGTAGAAAGAAAAATTAGGACATGTTTCAAGTGTGATCTCAAATATCTTCCTGTTATATTTCAACAGGAGCAGCCTGTCAGTTGATGCATTTGTGTTCTACTGCAGCTTCCCAGAGTGGTCTAAAGAATAACTAGAGCACTAACAGTCTTACTTATGACACAAATATGGCACACCTGAAGCCATCTTGATTGGAATAAACTGGTAACTCTTAAAACATTTAATTTAAAAAGGAACAAAATGAGGGCGTTCATTCTGTCATAGAAATTATTGTTAGTGCTGTAGAAAGAACAATTAGCACATGTTTTAAGTGAGAGCTCAAAAATATTCCTGTTATATTTCAACAGGTGCAGCCTGTCAGTTGATGCCTTTGTGTTCTACTACAGCTTCCCAGAATGTTCTAAAGAACAACTAGAGCGCTAACAGCCTTACTTATGACAAAAGTATGGCACACCTGCAGCCATCTTGATTGGAATAAACTGGTAACACTTAAAACATTTTTATTTAAAAAGGAAAATAATGATGTGGTTCATTTTGTCATAGAAATTATGGTTAGTGCTGTAGAAAGAAAAATTAGGACATGTTTCAAGTGTGATCTCAAATATCTTCCTGTTATATTTTAACGGGAGCAGCCTGTCAGTTGATGCCTTTGTGCTCTACTGCTGCTTCCCAAAGTGTTCTAAAGAACAACTAGAGCGCTAACAGCCTTACTTATGACAAAACTATGGAACACCTGAAGCCATCTTGATTGGAATAAACTGGTAACTCTTAAAACATTTCATTTAAATAGGAACAAAATGAGGGGGTTCATTTTGTCATAGAAATTATGTTTAGTGCAGTAGAAAGTAAAATTAGGACATGTTTCAAGTGAGATCTCAAATATCTTCCTGTTATATTTCAACATGAGCAGCCTGTCAGTTGATGCATTTGTGTTCTACTGCAGCTTCCCAGAGTGGTCTAAAGAATAACTAGAGCACTAACAGTCTTACTTATGACACAGTTATGGCACACCTGAAGCCATCTTGATTGGAATAAACTGGTAACTCTTAAAACGTTTAATTTAAAAAGGAACAAAATAAGGGGGTTCATTTTGTCATAGAAATGATGGTTAGTGCTGTAGAAAGAAAAGTTAGGACATGTTTCAAGTGTGATCTCAAACATCTTCCTGTTATATTTCAACAGGAGCAGCCTGTCAGTTGATGCCTTTGTGTTCTACTGCCGCTTCCCAGAGTGTTCTAAAGAACAACTAGAGTGCTAGCAGCCTTACTTATGACAAAAGTATGGCACACCTGAAGCCATCTTGATTGGAATAAACTGGTAACACTTACAACATTTAATTTAAAAAGGAAAAAAATGATGGGGATCATTTTGTCATAGAAATGATGGTTAGTGCTGTAGAAAGAAAAATTAGGACATGTTTCAAGTGTGATCTCAAACATCTTCCTATTATATTTCAACAGGAGCAGCATGTCAGTTGATGCCTTTGTGCTCTAATGCTGCTTCCCAGAGTGTTCTAAAGAACAACCAGAGGGCTAACAGCCTTTTTTATGACAAAAGTATGGCACACCTGAAGCCATCTTGATTGGAATAAACTGGTAACACTCAAAACATTTGATTGGAAAAGAAACAAAATGATCGGGTTCATTTTGTCATAGAAATTATGGTTAGTGCTGTAGAAAGATAAATTAGGACATGTTTTAAGTGAGATCTCAAAATTCTTCCTGTTATATTTCAACAGGAGCAGCCTGTCAGTTGATGTCTTTGTTTTCTACTGCAGCTTCCCAGAGTGGTCTAAAGAATACCTAGAGCTCTAACAGTCTTATTTATAACACAATTATGGCACACCTGAAGCCATCTTGATTGGAATAAACTGGTAACTCTTAAAACATTTAATTTAAATAAGATCAAAATGAGGGGGTTCATTTTGTAATAGAAATTATGTTTAGTGCAGTAGAAAGAAAAATTAGGACATGTTTCAAGTGAGATCTCAAATATCTTCCTGTTATATTTCAACAGGAGCAGCCTGTCAGTTGATGCATTTGTGTTCTACTGCAGCTTCCCAGAGTGGTCTAAAGAATAACTAGAGCACTAACAGTCTTACGTATGACACAATTATGGCACACCTGAAGCCATCTTGATTGGAATAAACTGGTAACACTTAAAACATTTGATTTAAAAAGGAACAACATTATGGGGTTCATTTTGTCATAGAAATTATTGTTAGTGCTGTAGAAAGAAAAATTAGGACATGTTTTAAGTGAGAGCTCAAATATATTCCTGTTATATTTTAACAGGAGCAACCTGTCAGTTGATGCCTTTGTGTTTTACTGCAGCTTCCCAGAGTGTTCTAAAGAACAACTAGAGCGCTAACAGCCTTACTTATGACAAAAGTATGGCACACCTGAAGCCATCTTGATTGGAATAAACTGGTAACACTTAAAACATTTGATTTAAAAAGGAACACAATGATGGGGTTTATTTTGTCATAGAAATTATGGTTAGTGCTGTAGAAAGAAAAGTTAGGACATGTTTCAAGTGTGATCTCAAACATCTTCCTATTATATTTCAACAGGAGCAGCCTGTCAGTTGAGGCCTTTGTGTTCAACTGCAGCTTCCCAGAGTGGTCTAACGAACAACCAGAGGGCTAACAGCCTTCCTTATGACTAAAGTATGGCACACCTGAAGCCATCTTGATTGGAATAAACTGGTAACACTTAAAACATTTGATTTAAAAAGGAACACAATGATGGGGTTTATTTTGTCATAGAAATTATGGTTAGAGCTGTAGAAAGATAAATTAGGACATGTTTTAAGTGAGATCTCAAATATCTTCCTGTTATATTTCAAAAGGAGCAGCCTGTCAGTTGATGTCTTTGTGTTCTACTGCAGCTTCCCAGAGTGGTCTAAAGAATAACTAGAGCACTAACAGTCTTACTTATGACACAATTATGGCACACCTGAAGCCATCTTGATTGGAATAAACTGGTAACACTTAAAACATTTGATTTAAAAAGGAACAACATTATGGGGTTCATTTTGTCATAGAAATTATTGTTAGTGCTGTAGAAAGAAAAATTAGGACATGTTTTAAGTGAGAGCTCAAATATATTCCTGTTATATTTTAACAGGAGCAACCTGTCAGTTGATGCCTTTGTGTTTTACTGCAGCTTCCCAGAGTGTTCTAAAGAACAACTAGAGCGCTAACAGCCTTACTTATGACAAAAGTATGGCACACCTGAAGCCATCTTGATTGGAATAAACTGGTAACACTTAAAACATTTGATTTAAAAAGGAACACAATGATGGGGTTTATTTTGTCATAGAAATTATGGTTAGTGCTGAAGAAAGAAAAGTTAGGACATGTTTCAAGTGTGATCTCAAACATCTTCCTATTATATTTCAACAGGAGCAGCCTGTCAGTTGAGGCCTTTGTGTTCAACTGCAGCTTCCCAGAGTGGTCTAACGAACAACCAGAGGGCTAACAGCCTTACTTATGACTAAAGTATGGCACACCTGAAGCCATCTTGATTGGAATAAACTGGTAAATCTTAAAACTTTTGATTTAAATAGGAACAAAATGATGGGGTTCATTTTGTCACAGAAATTATGGTTAGTGCTGTAGAAAGAAAAATTAGGATATTTTTCAAGTGTGATCACAAACATCTTCCTGTTATATTTCAAAAGGAGCAGCCTGTCAGTTGATGTCTTTGTGTTCTACTGCAGCTTCCCAGAGTGGTCTAAAGAATAACTAGAGCACTAACAGTCTTACTTATGACACAATTATGGCACACCTGAAGCCATCTTGATTGGAATAAACTGGTAACTCATAAAACATTTAATTTAAAAAGCAACAAAATGAGGGGGTTCATTTTGTCATAGAAATTATTGTTAGTGCTGTAAAAAGAAAAATTAGGACATGTTTAAAGTGAGAGCTCAAATAGCTTCCTGTTATATTTCAACAGGAGCAGCCTGTCAGTTGATGCCTTTGTGTTCTACTGCCGCTTCCCAGAGTGTTCTAAAGAACAACTAGAGTGCTAGCAGCCTTACTTATGACAAAAGTATGGCACACCTGAAGCCATCTTGATTGGAATAAACTGGTAACACTCAAAACATTTGACTGGAAAAGAAACAAAATGATCGGGTTCATTTTGTCATAGAAATTATGGTTAGTGCTGTGGAAAGATAAATTAGGATATGTTTTAAGTGAGATCTGAAAATTCTTCCTGTTATATTTCAACAGGAGCAGCCTGTCAGTTGATGTCTTTGTGTTCTACTGCAGCTTCCCAGAGTATTCTAAAGAACAACTAGAGCGCTAACAGCCCTATTTATGACAAAAGTATGGCACACCTGAAGCCATCTTGATTGGAATAAACTGGTAACACGTAAAACATTTAATATAAAAAGGAACAAAATGATGGCGTTCATTTTGTCATAGAAATTATGGTTAGTGCTGTAGAAAGGAAAATTAGGACATGTTTTAATTGACATATCAAATATCTTCCTGTTTTATTTCAACAGGAGCAGCCTGTCAGTTGATGCATATGTGTTCTACTGCAGCTTCCCAGCGTGTTCTAAAGAACAACTAGAGCACTAACAGTCTTACTTATGACACAATTATGGCACACCTGAAGCCATCTTGATTGGAATAAACTGGTAACTCTTAAACATTTAGTTTAAATAGGAACAAAATGAGGGGGTTCATTTTGTCATAGAAATTATGTTTAGTGCTGTAGAAAGAAAAAATAGGACATGTTTCAAGTGAGATCTCAAATATATTCCTGTTATATTTCAACAGGAGCAACCTGTAAGTTGATGCCCTTGTGTTCTACTGCAGCTTGCCAGGGTGTTCTAAAGAACAACTAGAGCGCTAACAGCCTTACTTATGACAAAAGTATGGCACACCTGAAGCCATCTTGATTGGAATCAACTGGTAACACTTTAAAGATTTAATTTAAAAAGGAAAATAATGATGGGGTTCATTTTGTCATAGAAATTATGGTTAGTGCTGTAGAAAGAAAAATTAGGACATGTTTCAAGTGTGATCTCAAATATCTTCCTGTTATATTTCAACAGGAGCAGTCTGTCAGTTGATGCCTTTGTGCTCTACTGCTGCTTCCCAGAGTGTTCTAAACAACAACTAGAGTGCTAACAGCCTTACTTATGACAAAGGTATGGCACACCTGAATCCATCTTGATTGGAATAAATTGGTAACACTTAAAACATTTATTTAAAAAGGAACAAAATGAGGGTGTTCATTTTGTCATAGAAATGATGGTTAGGGCTGTAGAAAGAAAAATTAGGACATGTATCAAGTGCAATCTCAAACATCTTCCTATTATATTTCAACAGGAGCAGCCTGTCAGTTGATGTCTTTGTGTTCTACTGAAGCTTCGCAGAGTGGTCTAAAGAATACCTAGAGCGCAAATAGTCTTATTTATGACACAATTAAGGCACAGCTGAAGCCATCTTGATTGGAATAAACTGGTAACTCTTAAAACATTTAATTTAAATAGGAACAAAATGAGGAGGTTAATTTTGTCATAGAAATTATGTTTAGTGCCGTAGAAAGAAAAATTAGGACATGTTTCAAGTGAGATCTCAAATATCTTCTAATATATTTAAACAGGAGCAGCCTGTCAGTTGATGACTTTGTGTTCTACTGCAGCTTCCCAGAGTGTTCTAAAGAACAACTAGAGCGCTAACAGCCTTACTTATGACAAAAGTATGGCACACCTGAAGCCATCTTGATTGGAATAAATTGGTAACACTTAAAACATTTAATTTAAAAAGGAAAAGAATGATGGGGTTCATTTTGTCATAGAAATTATGGTTAGTGCTGTAGAAAGAAAAATTAGGACATGTTTCAAGTGTGATCTCAAATATCTTCCTGTTATATTTCAACAGGAGCAGTCTGTCAGTTGATGCCTTTGTGCTCTACTGCTGCTTCCCAGAGTGTTCTAAAGAACAACTAGAGTGCTAACAGCCTTACTTATGACAAAGGTATGGCACACCTGAAGCCATCTTGATTGGAATAAATTGGTAACACTTAAAACATTTAATTTAAAAAGGAACACAATGATGGGGTTCATTTTGTCATAGAAATTATGGTTAGTGCTGTAGAAAGAAAAATTAGGACATGTTTCAAGTGTGATCTCAAACATCTTCCTATTATATTTCAAAAGGAGCAGCCTGCCAGTTGATGCCTTTGTGTTCGATTGCAGCTTCCCAGAGTGGTCTAAAGAACAACCAGAGGGCTAACAGCCTTACTTATGACTAAAGTATGGCACACCTGAAGCCACCTAGATTGGAATAAACTGGTAACACTTAAAACATTTAATTTAATAGGGCAGAGGATGTTGGGGTTCATTTTGTCATAGTAATGATGGTTAGGGCTGTAGAAAGAAAAATTAGGACATGTTTCAAGTGTAATCTCAAACATCTTCCTATTATATTTCAACAAGAGCAGCCTGTCAGTTGATGTCCTTGTGTTCTACTGAAGCTTCCCAGAGTGGTCTAAAGAATACCTAGAGCGCTAACAGTCTTATTTATGACACAATTAAGGCACAGCTGAAGCCATCTTGATTGGAATAAACTGGTAACTCTTGAAACATTTAATTTAATAAGGAAAAGAATGATGGGGTTCATTTTGTCATAGAAATTATGGTTAGGGCTGTAGAAAGAAAAATTAGGACATGTTTTAAGTGAGAGCTCAAATATATTCCTGTTATATTTCAACAGGAGCAGCCTGTCAGTTGATGCCTTTGTGTTCTACTGCAGCTTCCCAGAGTTTTCTAAAGAACAACTAGAGCACTAACAGCCTTACTTATGACAAAAGTATGGCACAACTGAAGCCATCTTGATTGGAATAAACTGGTAACACTTAAAAGATTTAATTTAAAAAGGAAAATAATGATGGGGTTCATTTTGTCATAGTCATAGAAATTATGGTTAGTGCTGTAGAAAGAACAATTAGGACATTTTTCAAGTGTGATCTCAAATATCTTCCTGTTATATTTCGACAGGAGCACTCTGTCAGTTGATGCCTTTGAGCTCATCTGCTGCTTCCCAGAGTGTTCTAAAGAACAACTAGAGTGCTACCAGCCTTACTTATGACAAAGGTATGGCACACCTGAAGCCATCTTGATTGGAATAAATTGGTAACACTTAAAACATTTAATGTAAAAAGGAACAACATGATGGGGTTCATTTTGTCACAGAAATGATGGTTAGTGCTGTAGAAAGAAAAATTAGGACATGTTTCAAGTGTGATCTCAAACATCTTCCTATTATATTTCAAAAGGAGCAGCCTGTCAGTTGATGCCTTTGTGTTCTACTGAAGCTTCCCATAGTGGTCTAAAGAACAACTAGAGGGCTAACAGCCTTACTTATGACTAAAGTATGGCACAACTGAAGCCATCTAGATTGGAATAAACTGGTAACACTTAAAACATTTAATTTAAAAAGGAAAATAATGATGTGGTTCATTTTGTCATAGAAATTATGGTTAGTGCTGTAGAAAGAAAAATTAGGACATGTTTCAAGTGTGATCTCAAATATCTTCCTGTTATATTTCAACAGGAGCAGTCTGTCAGTTGATGCCTTTGAGCTCATCTGCTGCTTCCCAGAGTGTTCTAAAGAACAACTAGAGTGCTAACAGCCTTACTTATGACAAAGGTATGGCACACCTGAAGCCATCTTGATTGGAATAAATTGGTAACACTTAAAACATTTAATGTAAAAAGGAACAACATGATGGGGTTCATTTTGTCACAGAAATGATGGTTAGTGCTGTAGAAAGAAAAATTAGGACATGTTTCAAGTGTGATCTCAAACATCTTCCTATTATATTTCAAAAGGAGCAGCCTGTCAGTTGATGCCTTTGTGTTCTACTGCAGCTTCCCATAGTGGTCTAAAGAACAACCAGAGGTATAACAGCCTTACTTATGACTAAAGTATGGCACACCTGAAGCCATCTAGATTGGAATAAACTGGTAACACTTAAAACATTTAATTTAAAAAGGAAAATAATGATGTGGTTCATTTTGTCATATAAATTATGGTTAGTGCTGGAGAAAGAAAAATTAGGACATGTTTCAATTATGATCTCACATATCTTCCTGTCATATTTCAACAGGAGCAGCCTGTCAGTGGATGCCTTTGTGCTCTATTGCAGCTTCCCAGAGTGTTCTAAAGAACAAATGGAGTGCTAACAGCCTTACTTATGACAATTGTATGGCACACCTGAATCCATCCTGATAAGAATAAATTGGTAACACTTAAAACATTTAATTTAAAAAGGAATAAAAAGATGGGGTTCATTTTGTCATAGAAATTAAGGTTAGTGCTGTAGAAAGAAAAATTAGGACATGTTTCAAGTGTGATATCAAATATCTTCCTGTTATATTTCAACAGGAACAGCCTGTCTGTTAAAGCCTTTGTATTCTCCTGCAGCTTCCCAGAGTGGTCTAAAGAACAACCAGAGGGCTAACAGCCTTACTTATGACTAAAGTATGGCACACCTGAAGCCATCTAGATTGGAATAAACTGGTAACACTTAAAACATTTAATTTAATAAGGAAAAGAATGATGGGGTTCATTTTGTCATAGAAATTATGGTTAGGGCTGTAGAAAGAAAAATTAGGACATGTTTCAAGTGAGATCTCAAATATCTTCTTATATATTTAAACAGGAGCAGCCTGTCAGTTGATGACTTTGTGTTCTACTGCAGCTTCCCAGAGTGGTCTAAAGAATAACTAGAGCACTAACAGTCTTACTTATGACATAATTATGGCACACCTGAAGCCATCTTGTTTGGAATAAACTGGTAACTCTTAAAACATTTAATTTAAAAAGGAACAAAATGAGGGTGTTCATTTTGTCATAGAAATTATTGTTAGTGCTATAGAAAGAAAAAATAGGACATGTTTTAAGTAAGAGCTCAAATATATTACTGTTATATTTCAACAGGAGCAGCCTGTCAGTTGATGCCTTTGTGCTCTTCTGCTGCTTCCCAGAGTGTTCTAAAGAACAACTAGAGTGCTAACAGCCTTACTTATGACAAAGGTATGGCACACCTGAAGCCATCTTGATTGGAATACATTGGTAACACTTAAAACATTTAATTTAAAAAGGAACAAAATGATGGGGTTCATTTTGTCACAGAAATTATGGTTAGTGCTGAAGAAAGAAAAATTAGGACATGTTTTAAGTGTGATCTAAAACATCTTCCTTTTATATTTCAAAAGGAGCAGCCTGTCAGTTGATGCCTTTGTGTTCTACTGTAGCTTCCCAGAGTGGTCTAAAGAACAACTAGAGCGCTAACACCCTTACTTATGACACAGGTATGGCACACCTGAAGCCATCTTGATTGGAATAAATTGGTAACACTTAAAACATTTAATTTAAAAAGGAACAAAATGATGGGGTTCATTTTGTCATAGAATTTATGGTTAGTGCTGTAGAAAGAAAATTTAGGACATGTTTTAATTAAGATATCAAATATCTTCCTGTTATATTTCAACAGGAGCAGCCTGTCTGTTGATGCCTTTGTATTCTACTGCAGCTTCCCAGAGTGGTCTAAAGAACAACCAGAGGGCTAACAGCCTTACTTATGACTAAAGTATGGCACACCTGAAGCCATCTAGATTGGAATAAACTGGTAACACTTAACACATTTAATTTAATAAGGAAAAGAATGATGGGGTTAATTTTGTCATAGAAATTATGGTTAGGGCTGTAGAAAGAAAAATTAGGACATGTTTCAAGTGTGATCTCAAACATCTTCTTATATATTTAAACAGGAGCAGCCTGTCAGTTGATGACTTTGTGTTCTACTGCAGCTTCCCAGGGTGGTCTAAAGAATACCTAGAGCGCTAACAGTCTTATTTATGACACAATTAAGGCACAGCTGAAGCCATCTTGATTGGAATACACTGGTAACTCTTAAAAGATTTAATTTAAATAGGAACAAAATGAGGAGGTTCATTTGGTCATAGAAATTATGTTTAGTGCTGTCGAAAGAAAAATTAGGACATGTTTCAAGTGAGATCTCAAATATCTTCTTATATATTTAAACAGAAGCAGCCTGTCAGTTGATGACTTTGTGTTCTACTGCAGCTTCCCAGGGTGGTCTAAAGAATAACTAGAGCACTAACAGTCTTATTTATGACACAATTATGGCACACCTGAAGCCATCTTGATTGGAATAAACTGGTAACTCTTAAAACATTTAATTTAAAAAGGAACAAAATGAGGGTGTTCATTTTGTCATAGAAATTATGGTTAGTGCTGTAGAAAGAAAAATTAGGACATGTTTCAAGTGTGATCTCAAATATCTTCCTGTTATATTTCAACAGGAGCAGCCTGTCAGTTGATGCCTTTGTGTTCTACTGTAGCTTACCAGAGTGGTCTAAAGAACAACTAGAGCTCTAACACCCTTACTTATGACAAAGGTATGGCACACCTGAAGCCATCTTGATTGGAATAAATTGGTAACACTTAAAACATTTAATTTAAAAAGGAACAAAATGATGGGGTTCATTTTGTCATAGAAATTATGGTTAGTGCTGAAGAAAGAAAAATTAGGACATGTTTCAAGTGTGATCTCAAACATCTTCCTATTATATTTCAACAGGATCAGGCTGTCAGTTAATGCCTTTGTGCTCTACTGCAGCTTTCCAGAGTGGATCTAAAGAACAACCAGAGGGATAACAGCCTTACTTATGACTAAAGTATGGCACACCTGAAGCCATCTTGATTAGAATAAACTGGTAACACTTAAAACATTTGATTTAAAAAGGAACAAATGATGGGGTTTATTTTGTCATAGAAATTATGGTTAGTGCTGTAGAAAGAAAATTTAGGACATGTTTTAATTAAGATAGCAAATATCTTCCTGTTATATTTCAACAGGAGCAGCCTGTCAGTTGATGTCTTTGTGTTCTACTGCAGCTTGCCAGGGTGTTCTAAAGAACAACTAGAGCGCTAACAGCCTTACTTATGACAAAAGTATGGCACACCTGAAGCCATCTTGATTGGAATCAACTGGTAACACTTTAAAGATTTAATTTAAAAAGGAAAAGAATGATGGGGTTCATTTTGTCATAGAAATTATGGTTAGTGCTGTAGAAAGAAAAATTAGGACATGTTTCAAGTGTGATCTCAAATATCTTCCTGTTATATTTCAACAGGAGCAGCCTGTCAGTGTATGCCTTTGTGTTCTACTGCAGCTTCCCAGAGTGTTCTAAAGAACAACTAGAGTGCTAAAAGCCTTACTTATGACAATAGTATGGCATACCTGAATCCATCTTGATTGGAATAAATTGGTAACACTTAAAACATTTAATTTAAAAAGGAACACAATGATGGGGTTCATTTTGTCACAGAAATTATGGTTAGTGCTGTAGAAAGAAAAATTAGGACATGTTTCAAGTGTGATCTCAAATATCTTCCTGTTATATTTCAACAGGAGCAGTCTGTCTGTTGATGCCTTTGTATTCTACTGCAGCTTCCCAGAGTGGTCTAAAGAACAACCAGAGGGCTAACAGCCTTACTTATGACTAAAGTATGGCACACCTGAAGCCATCTAGATTGGAATAAACTGGTAACACTTAACACATTTAATTTAATAAGGAAAAGAATGATGGGGTTAATTTTGTCATAGAAATTATGGTTAGGGCTGTAGAAAGAAAAATTAGAACATGTTTCAAGTGTGATCTCAAACATCTTCCTATTATGTTTCAACAGGAGCAGCCTGTCAGTTGATGTCTTTGTGTTCTACTGAAGATTCCCAGAGTGGTCTAAAGAATACCTAGAGTGCTAACAGTCTTATTTATGACACAATTAAGGCACAGCTGAAGCCATCTTGATTGGAATACACTGGTAACTCTTAAAAGATTTAATTTAAATAGGAACAAAATGAGGAGGTTCATTTTGTCATAGAAATTATGTTTAGTGCTGTAGAAAGAAAAATTAGGACATGTTTCAAGTGAGATCTCAAATATCTTCTTATATATTTAAACAGGAGCAGCCTGTCAGTTGATGACTTTGTGTTCTTCTGCAGCTTCCCAGAGTGGTCTAAAGAATAACTAGAGCACTAACAGTCTTCGTATGACACAATTATGGCACACCTGAAGCCACCTTGATTGGAATAAACTGGTTTCTCTTAAAACATTTAATTTAAAAAGAAACAAAATGAGGGCGTTCATTTTGTCATAGACATTATTGTTAGTGCTGTAGAAAGAAAAACTAGGACATGTTTTAAGTGAGAGCTCAAATATATTCCTGTTATATTTCAACAGGAGCAGCCTGTCAGTTGATGACTTTGTGTTCTACTGCAGCTTCCCAGAGTGGTCTAAAGAATAACTAGAGCACTAACAGTCTTACTTATGACACAATTATGGCACACCTGAAGCCATCTTGATTGGAATAAACTGGTAACTCTTAAAAGATTTAATTTAAAAAGGAAAAGAATGATGGGGTTCATTTTGTCATAGAAATTATGGTAAGTGCTGTAGAAAGAAAAATTAGGACATGTTTCAAGTGTGATCTCAAATATCTTCCTGTTATATTTCGACAGGAGCAGCCTGTCAGTTGATTCCTTTGTGTTCTACTGTAGCTTCCCAGAGTGTTCTAAAGAACAACTAGAGCGCTAACAGCCTTACTTATGACAAAAGTATGGCACAACTGAAGCCATCTTGATTGGAATAAACTGGTAACACTTAAAAGATTTAATTTAAAAAGGAAAAGAATGATGGGGTTCATTTTGTCATAGAAATTATGGTAAGTGCTGTAGAAAGAAAAATTAGGACATGTTTCAAGTGTGATCTCAAATATCTTCCTGTTATATTTCGACAGGAGCACTCTGTCAGTTGATGCCTTTGTGCTTTTCTGCTGCTTCCCAGAGTGTTCTAAAGAACAACTAGAGTGCTAACAGCCTTACTTATGACAAGAGTATGGCACACCTAAAGCCATCTTGATTGGAATAAATTGGTAACACTTAAAAGATTTAATTTAAAAAGGAACAAAATGATGGGGTTCATTTTGTCACAGAAATTATGGTTAGTGCTATAAAAAGAAAAATAAGGACATGTTTCAAGTGTGATCTCAAACATCTTCCTATTATATTTCAACAGGAGCAGCCTGTTAGTTGACGTCTTTACTGAATCTTCCCAGAGTGGTCTACAGAATACCTAGAGCGCTAACAGTCTTATTTATGACACAATTAAGGCACAGCTAAAGCCATCTTGATTGGAATAAACTGGTAACTCTTAAAACATTTAATTTAAAAAGAAACAAAATGAGGGTGTTCATTTTGTCATAGAAATTATGTTTAGTGCTGTAGAAAGAAAAATTAGGACATGTTTCAAGTGATATCTCAAATATCTTCCTGTTATATTTCAACAGGAGCAGCCTGTCAGTTGATGCCTTTGTGTTCTACAGCAGCTTCCTAGAGTGGTCTAAAGAATAACTTGCGCACTAACAGTCTTACTTATGACACAATTATGGCACACCTGAAGCCGTCTTGATTGGAATAAACTGGTAACTCTTAAAACATTTAATTTAAAAAGGAACAAAATGATGGCGTTCATTTTGTCATAGAAATTATTGTTAGTGCTGTAGAAAGGAAAATTAGGACATGTTTTAAGTGTGAGCTCAAATATCTTCCTGTTATATTTCAACAGGAGCGGTCTGTCAGTTGATGCCTTTGTGCTCTACTGCTGCTTCCCAGAGTGTTCTAAAGAACAACTAGAGTGCTAACAGCCTTACTCATGACAAAGGTATGGCACACCTGAAGCCATCTTGATTGGAGTAAATTGGTAACACTTAAAACTTTTAATTTAAAAAGGAACAACATGATGGGGTTAATTTTGTCATAGAAATTATGTTTAGTGCTGTAGAAAGAAAAATTAGGACATGTTTCAAGTGTGATCTCAAACATCTTCCTATTATATTTCAACAAGATCAGCCTGTCAGTTGATGCCTTTGTGTTCTACTGCAGCTTCCCAGAGTGGTCTAAAGAACAACCAGAGGGCTAACAGCCTTACTTATGACTAAAGTATGGCACACCTGAAGCCATCTTGATTAGAATAAACTGGTAACACTTAAAACATTTGATTTAAAAAGGAACAAAATGATGGGGTTTATTTTGTCATAGAAATTATGGTTAGTGCTGTAGAAAGAAAATGTAGGACATGTTTTAATTAAGATATCAAATATCTTCCTGTTATATTTCAACAGGAGCAGCCTGTCAGTTGATGTCTTTGTGTTCTACTGCAGCTTCCCAGAGTGTTCTAAAGAACAACTAGAGGCCTAACAGCCTTACTTATGACAAATGTATGGCACACCTGAAGCCATCTTGATTGGAATAAATTGGCAACTCTTAAAACATTTAATTTAAAAAGGAAAAGAATGATGGGGTTCATTTTGTCACAGAAATTATGGTTAGTGCTGTAGAAAGAAAAATTAGGACATGTTTCAAGTGTGATCTCAAATATCTTCCTGTTATATTTCAACAGGAGCAGTCTCTCAGTTGATGCCTTTGTGCTCTACTGCTGCTTCCCAGAGTGTTCTAAAGAACAACTAGAGTGCCAACAGCCTTACTTATGACAAAGGTATGGCACACCTGAAGCCATCTTGATTGGAAGAAATTGGTAACACTTAAAACATTTAATTTAAAAAGGAACAAAATGATGGGGTTCATTTTGGAACAGACATTATGGTTAGTGCTGTAGAAAGAAAAATTAGGACATGTTTCAAGTGTGATCTCAAACATCTTCCTATTATATTTCAAAAGGAGCAGCCTGTCAGTTGATGCCTTTGTGTTCTACTGCAGCTTCCCAGAGTGGTCAAAAGAACAACTAGAGCACTAACAGCCTTACTTATGACAAAAGTATGGAACACCTGAAGCCATCTTGAGTGGAATAAACTGGTAACACTTAAAACATTTAATTTAAAAAGGAAAATAATTATGTGGTTCATTTTTTCATAGAAATTATGGTTAGTGCTGGAGAAAGAAAAATTAGGACATGTTTCAAGTGTGATCTCAAATATCTTCCTGTTATATTTCAACGCGAGCAGCCTGTCAGTTGATGCCTTTGTGCTCTACTGCTGCTTCCCAGAGTGTTCTAAATAACAACTAGAGCGCTAACAGCCATACTTATGACAAATGTATGGCACACCTGAAGCCATCTTGATTTGAATAAACTGGTAACACTTAAAAGATTTATTTAAAAAGGAAAAGAATGATGGGGTTCATTTCGTCATAGAAATTATGGTTAGTGCTGTAGAAAGAAAAATTAGGACATGTTTCAAGTTTGATCTCAAATATCTTCCAGTTATATTTTAACGGGAGCAGCCTGTCAGTTGATGCCTTTGTGCTCTACTGCTGCTTCCCAGAGTGTTCTGAAGAACAACTAGAGCGCTAACACCCTTACTTATGACAAAGGTATGGCACACCTGAAGCAATCTTAATTGGAATAAATTGGTAACTCTTAAAACATTTAATTTAAAAAGGAACAAAATGATGGGGTTCATTTTGTCATAGACATTATGGTTAGTGCTGTAGAAAGAAAAATTAGGACATGTTTTAAGTGAGAGCTCAAATATATTCCTGTTATATTTCAACAGGAGCAGCCTGTCAGTTGATGCCTTTGTGTTCCACTGCAGCTTCCCAGAGTGTTCAAAAGAACAACTAGAGCGCTAACAGCCTTACTTATGACTAAAGTATGACACACCTGAAGCCATCTTGATTAGAATAAACTGGTAACACTTAAAAGATTTAATTTAAAAAGGAACAAAATGATGGGGTTCATTTTGTCACAGAAATTATGGTTAGTGCTGAAGAAAGAAAAATTAGAACATGTTTCAAGTGTGATCTCAAACATCTTCCTTTTATATTTCAAAAGGAGCGGCCTGTCAGTTGATGCCTTTGTGTTCTACTGTAGCTTCCCAGAGTGGTCTAAAGAACAACTAGAGCGCTAACACCCTTACTTATGACAAAGGTGTGGCACACCTGAAGCCATCTTGATTGGAAGAAATTGGTAACACTTAAAACATTTAATTTAAAAAGGAACAAAAGGATGGGGTTCATTTTGTCATAGAAATTATGGTTAGTGCTGTAGAATGAAAAATTAGGACATGTTTCAAGTGTGATCTCAAACATCTTCCTATTATATTTCAACAAGATCAGCCTGTCAGTTGATGCCTTTGTGTTCTGCTGCAGCTTCCCAGAGTGGTCTAAAGAACAACCAGAGGGCTAACAGCCTTACTTATGACTAAAGTATGGCACACCTGAAGCCATCTTGATTAGAATAAACTGGTAACACTTAAAACATTTGATTTAAAAAGGAACAAAATGATGGGGTTTATTTTGTCATAGAAATTATGGTTAGTGCTGTAGAAAGAAAATGTAGGACATGTTTTAATTAAGATATCAAATATCTTCCTGTTATATTTCAACAGGAGCAGTCTGTCAGTTGATGTCTTTTTGTTCTACTGCAGCTTCCCAGAGTGTTCTAAAGAACAACTAGAGCGCTAACAGCCTTACTTATGACAAAAGTATGGCACACCTGAAGCCATCTTGATTGGAATAAACTGGTAACACTTAAAAGATTTAATTTAAAAAGGAAAGGAATGATGGGGTTCATTTTTGTCATGGAAATTATGGTTAGTGCTGTAGAAAGAAAAATTGGGACATGTTTCAAGTGTGATCTCAAATATCTTCCTGTTATATTTCAACAGGAGCAGTCTCTCAGTTGATGCCTTTGTGCTCTACTGCTGCTTCCCAGAGTGTTCTAAAGAACAACTAGAGTGCTAACAGCCTTACTTATGACAAAGGTATGGCATACCTGAAGCCATCTTGATTGGAATAAATTGGTAACACTTAAAACATTTAATTTAAAAAGGAACAAAATGATGGGGTTCATTTTGTCACAGAAATTATGGTTAGTGCTGTAGAAAGAAAAATTAGGACATGTTTCAAGTGTGATCTCAAACATCTTCCTATTATATTTCAAAAGGAGCAGCCTGTCAGTTGATTCCTTTGTGTTCTACTGTAGCTTCCCAGAGTGTTCTAAAGAACAACTAGAGCGCTAACAGCCTTACTTATGACAAAAGTATGGCACAACTGAAGCCATCTTGATTGGAATAAACTGGTAACACTTAAAAGATTTAATTTAAAAAGGAAAAGAATGATGGGGTTCATTTTGTCATAGAAATTATGGTAAGTGCTGTAGAAAGAAAAATTAGGACATGTTTCAAGTGTGATCTCAAATATCTTCCTGTTATATTTCGACAGGAGCACTCTGTCAGTTGATGCCTTTGTGCTTTTCTGCTGCTTCCCAGAGTGTTCTAAAGAACAACTAGAGTGCTAACAGCCTTACTTATGACAAGAGTATGGCACACCTAAAGCCATCTTGATTGGAATAAATTGGTAACACTTAAAAGATTTAATTTAAAAAGGAACAAAATGATGGGGTTCATTTTGTCACAGAAATTATGGTTAGTGCTATAAAAAGAAAAATAAGGACATGTTTCAAGTGTGATCTCAAACATCTTCCTATTATATTTCAACAGGAGCAGCCTGTTAGTTGACGTCTTTACTGAATCTTCCCAGAGTGGTCTACAGAATACCTAGAGCGCTAACAGTCTTATTTATGACACAATTAAGGCACAGCTAAAGCCATCTTGATTGGAATAAACTGGTAACTCTTAAAACATTTAATTTAAAAAGAAACAAAATGAGGGTGTTCATTTTGTCATAGAAATTATGTTTAGTGCTGTAGAAAGAAAAATTAGGACATGTTTCAAGTGATATCTCAAATATCTTCCTGTTATATTTCAACAGGAGCAGCCTGTCAGTTGATGCCTTTGTGTTCTACAGCAGCTTCCTAGAGTGGTCTAAAGAATAACTTGCGCACTAACAGTCTTACTTATGACACAATTATGGCACACCTGAAGCCGTCTTGATTGGAATAAACTGGTAACTCTTAAAACATTTAATTTAAAAAGGAACACAATGATGGCGTTCATTTTGTCATAGAAATTATTGTTAGTGCTGTAGAAAGGAAAATTAGGACATGTTTTAAGTGAGAGCTCAAATATCTTCCTGTTATATTTCAACAGGAGCAGTCTGTCAGTTGATGCCTTTGTGCTCTACTGCTGCTTCCCAGAGTGTTCTAAAGAACAACTAGAGTGCTAACAGCCTTACTCATGACAAAGGTATGGCACACCTGAAGCCATCTTGATTGGAGTAAATTGGTAACACTTAAAACTTTTAATTTAAAAAGGAACAACATGATGGGGTTAATTTTGTCATAGAAATTATGTTTAGTGCTGTAGAAAGAAAAATTAGGACATGTTTCAAGTGTGATCTCAAACATCTTCCTATTATATTTCAACAAGATCAGCCTGTCAGTTGATGCCTTTGTGTTCTACTGCAGCTTCCCAGAGTGGTCTAAAGAACAACCAGAGGGCTAACAGCCTTACTTATGACTAAAGTATGGCACACCTGAAGCCATCTTGATTAGAATAAACTGGTAACACTTAAAACATTTGATTTAAAAAGGAACAAAATGATGGGGTTTATTTTGTCATAGAAATTATGGTTAGTGCTGTAGAAAGAAAATGTAGGACATGTTTTAATTAAGATATCAAATATCTTCCTGTTATATTTCAACAGGAGCAGCCTGTCAGTTGATGTCTTTGTGTTCTACTGCAGCTTCCCAGAGTGTTCTAAAGAACAACTAGAGGCCTAACAGCCTTACTTATGACAAATGTATGGCACACCTGAAGCCATCTTGATTGGAATAAATTGGCAACTCTTAAAACATTTAATTTAAAAAGGAAAAGAATGATGGGGTTCATTTTGTCACAGAAATTATGGTTAGTGCTGTAGAAAGAAAAATTAGGACATGTTTCAAGTGTGATCTCAAATATCTTCCTGTTATATTTCAACAGGAGCAGTCTCTCAGTTGATGCCTTTGTGCTCTACTGCTGCTTCCCAGAGTGTTCTAAAGAACAACTAGAGTGCTAACAGCCTTACTTATGACAAAGGTATGGCACACCTGAAGCCATCTTGATTGGAAGAAATTGGTAACACTTAAAACATTTAATTTAAAAAGGAACAAAATGATGGGGTTCATTTTGGAACAGACATTATGGTTAGTGCTGTAGAAAGAAAAATTAGGACATGTTTCAAGTGTGATCTCAAACATCTTCCTATTATATTTCAAAAGGAGCAGCCTGTCAGTTGATGCCTTTGTGTTCTACTGCAGCTTCCCAGAGTGGTCTAAAGAACAACTAGAGCACTAACAGCCTTACTTATGACAAAAGTATGGAACACCTGAAGCCATCTTGAGTGGAATAAACTGGTAACACTTAAAACATTTAATTTAAAAAGGAAAATAATTATGTGGTTCATTTTTTCATAGAAATTATGGTTAGTGCTGGAGAAAGAAAAATTAGGACATGTTTCAAGTGTGATCTCAAATATCTTCCTGTTATATTTCAACGCGAGCAGCCTGTCAGTTGATGCCTTTGTGCTCTACTGCTGCTTCCCAGAGTGTTCTAAATAACAACTAGAGCGCTAACAGCCATACTTATGACAAATGTATGGCACACCTGAAGCCATCTTGATTTGAATAAACTGGTAACACTTAAAAGATTTATTTAAAAAGGAAAAGAATGATGGGGTTCATTTCGTCATAGAAATTATGGTTAGTGCTGTAGAAAGAAAAATTAGGACATGTTTCAAGTTTGATCTCAAATATCTTCCAGTTATATTTTAACGGGAGCAGCCTGTCAGTTGATGCCTTTGTGCTCTACTGCTGCTTCCCAGAGTGTTCTGAAGAACAACTAGAGCGCTAACACCCTTACTTATGACAAAGGTATGGCACACCTGAAGCCATCTTAATTGGAATAAATTGGTAACTCTTAAAACATTTAATTTAAAAAGGAACAAAATGATGGGGTTCATTTTGCCATAGACATTATGGTTAGTGCTGTAGAAAGAAAAATTAGGACATGTTTTAAGTGAGAGCTCAAATATATTCCTGTTATATTTCAACAGGAGCAGCCTGTCAGTTGATGCCTTTGTGTTCCACTGCAGCTTCCCAGAGTGTTCAAAAGAACAACTAGAGCGCTAACAGCCTTACTTATGACTAAAGTATGACACACCTGAAGCCATCTTGATTAGAATAAACTGGTAACACTTAAAAGATTTAATTTAAAAAGGAACAAAATGATGGGGTTCATTTTGTCACAGAAATTATGGTTAGTGCTGAAGAAAGAAAAATTAGAACATGTTTCAAGTGTGATCTCAAACATCTTCCTTTTATATTTCAAAAGGAGCGGCCTGTCAGTTGATGCCTTTGTGTTCTACTGTAGCTTCCCAGAGTGGTCTAAAGAACAACTAGAGCGCTAACACCCTTACTTATGACAAAGGTATGGCACACCTGAAGCCATCTTGATTGGAAGAAATTGGTAACACTTAAAACATTTAATTTAAAAAGGAACAAAAGGATGGGGTTCATTTTGTCATAGAAATTATGGTTAGTGCTGTAGAAAGAAAAATTAGGACATGTTTCAAGTGTGATCTCAAACATCTTCCTATTATATTTCAACAAGATCAGCCTGTCAGTTGATGCCTTTGTGTTCTGCTGCAGCTTCCCAGAGTGGTCTAAAGAACAACCAGAGGGCTAACAGCCTTACTTATGACTAAAGTATGGCACACCTGAAGCCATCTTGATTAGAATAAACTGGTAACACTTAAAACATTTGATTTAAAAAGGAACAAAATGATGGGGTTTATTTTGTCATAGAAATTATGGTTAGTGCTGTAGAAAGAAAATGTAGGACATGTTTTAATTAAGATATCAAATATCTTCCTGTTATATTTCAACAGGAGCAGTCTGTCAGTTGATGTCTTTTTGTTCTACTGCAGCTTCCCAGAGTGTTCTAAAGAACAACTAGAGCGCTAACAGCCTTACTTATGACAAAAGTATGGCACACCTGAAGCCATCTTGATTGGAATAAACTGGTAACACTTAAAAGATTTAATTTAAAAAGGAAAGGAATGATGGGGTTCATTTTTGTCATGGAAATTATGGTTAGTGCTGTAGAAAGAAAAATTGGGACATGTTTCAAGTGTGATCTCAAATATCTTCCTGTTATATTTCAACAGGAGCAGTCTCTCAGTTGATGCCTTTGTGCTCTACTGCTGCTTCCCAGAGTGTTCTAAAGAACAACTAGAGTGCTAACAGCCTTACTTATGACAAAGGTATGGCATACCTGAAGCCATCTTGATTGGAATAAATTGGTAACACTTAAAACATTTAATTTAAAAAGGAACAAAATGATGGGGTTCATTTTGTCACAGAAATTATGGTTAGTGCTGTAGAAAGAAAAATTAGGACATGTTTCAAGTGTGATCTCAAACATCTTCCTATTATATTTCAAAAGGAGCAGCCTGTCAGTTGATTCCTTTGTGTTCTACTGTAGCTTCCCAGAGTGTTCTAAAGAACAACTAGAGCGCTAACAGCCTTACTTATGACAAAAGTATGGCACAACTGAAGCCATCTTGATTGGAATAAACTGGTAACACTTAAAAGATTTAATTTAAAAAGGAAAAGAATGATGGGGTTCATTTTGTCATAGAAATTATGGTAAGTGCTGTAGAAAGAAAAATTAGGACATGTTTCAAGTGTGATCTCAAATATCTTCCTGTTATATTTCGACAGGAGCACTCTGTCAGTTGATGCCTTTGTGCTTTTCTGCTGCTTCCCAGAGTGTTCTAAAGAACAACTAGAGTGCTAACAGCCTTACTTATGACAAGAGTATGGCACACCTAAAGCCATCTTGATTGGAATAAATTGGTAACACTTAAAAGATTTAATTTAAAAAGGAACAAAATGATGGGGTTCATTTTGTCACAGAAATTATGGTTAGTGCTATAAAAAGAAAAATAAGGACATGTTTCAAGTGTGATCTCAAACATCTTCCTATTATATTTCAACAGGAGCAGCCTGTTAGTTGACGTCTTTACTGAATCTTCCCAGAGTGGTCTACAGAATACCTAGAGCGCTAACAGTCTTATTTATGACACAATTAAGGCACAGCTAAAGCCATCTTGATTGGAATAAACTGGTAACTCTTAAAACATTTAATTTAAAAAGAAACAAAATGAGGGTGTTCATTTTGTCATAGAAATTATGTTTAGTGCTGTAGAAAGAAAAATTAGGACATGTTTCAAGTGATATCTCAAATATCTTCCTGTTATATTTCAACAGGAGCAGCCTGTCAGTTGATGCCTTTGTGTTCTACAGCAGCTTCCTAGAGTGGTCTAAAGAATAACTTGCGCACTAACAGTCTTACTTATGACACAATTATGGCACACCTGAAGCCGTCTTGATTGGAATAAACTGGTAACTCTTAAAACATTTAATTTAAAAAGGAACAAAATGATGGCGTTCATTTTGTCATAGAAATTATTGTTAGTGCTGTAGAAAGGAAAATTAGGACATGTTTTAAGTGAGAGCTCAAATATCTTCCTGTTATATTTCAACAGGAGCAGTCTGTCAGTTGATGCCTTTGTGCTCTACTGCTGCTTCCCAGAGTGTTCTAAAGAACAACTAGAGTGCTAACAGCCTTACTCATGACAAAGGTATGGCACACCTGAAGCCATCTTGATTGGAGTAAATTGGTAACACTTAAAACTTTTAATTTAAAAAGGAACAACATGATGGGGTTAATTTTGTCATAGAAATTATGTTTAGTGCTGTAGAAAGAAAAATTAGGACATGTTTCAAGTGTGATCTCAAACATCTTCCTATTATATTTCAACAAGATCAGCCTGTCAGTTGATGCCTTTGTGTTCTACTGCAGCTTCCCAGAGTGGTCTAAAGAACAACCAGAGGGCTAACAGCCTTACTTATGACTAAAGTATGGCACACCTGAAGCCATCTTGATTAGAATAAACTGGTAACACTTAAAACATTTGATTTAAAAAGGAACAAAATGATGGGGTTTATTTTGTCATAGAAATTATGGTTAGTGCTGTAGAAAGAAAATGTAGGACATGTTTTAATTAAGATATCAAATATCTTCCTGTTATATTTCAACAGGAGCAGCCTGTCAGTTGATGTCTTTGTGTTCTACTGCAGCTTCCCAGAGTGTTCTAAAGAACAACTAGAGGCCTAACAGCCTTACTTATGACAAATGTATGGCACACCTGAAGCCATCTTGATTGGAATAAATTGGCAACTCTTAAAACATTTAATTTAAAAAGGAAAAGAATGATGGGGTTCATTTTGTCACAGAAATTATGGTTAGTGCTGTAGAAAGAAAAATTAGGACATGTTTCAAGTGTGATCTCAAATATCTTCCTGTTATATTTCAACAGGAGCAGTCTCTCAGTTGATGCCTTTGTGCTCTACTGCTGCTTCCCAGAGTGTTCTAAAGAACAACTAGAGTGCTAACAGCCTTACTTATGACAAAGGTATGGCACACCTGACGCCATCTTGATTGGAAGAAATTGGTAACACTTAAAACATTTAATTTAAAAAGGAACAAAATGATGGGGTTCATTTTGGAACAGACATTATGGTTAGTGCTGTAGAAAGAAAAATTAGGACATGTTTCAAGTGTGATCTCAAACATCTTCCTATTATATTTCAAAAGGAGCAGCCTGTCAGTTGATGCCTTTGTGTTCTACTGCAGCTTCCCAGAGTGGTCTAAAGAACAACTAGAGCACTAACAGCCTTACTTATGACAAAAGTATGGAACACCTGAAGCCATCTTGAGTGGAATAAACTGGTAACACTTAAAACATTTAATTTAAAAAGGAAAATAATTATGTGGTTCATTTTTTCATAGAAATTATGGTTAGTGCTGGAGAAAGAAAAATTAGGACATGTTTCAAGTGTGATCTCAAATATCTTCCTGTTATATTTCAACGCGAGCAGCCTGTCAGTTGATGCCTTTGTGCTCTACTGCTGCTTCCCAGAGTGTTCTAAATAACAACTAGAGCGCTAACAGCCATACTTATGACAAATGTATGGCACACCTGAAGCCATCTTGATTTGAATAAACTGGTAACACTTAAAAGATTTATTTAAAAAGGAAAAGAATGATGGGGTTCATTTCGTCATAGAAATTATGGTTAGTGCTGTAGAAAGAAAAATTAGGACATGTTTCAAGTTTGATCTCAAATATCTTCAAGTTATATTTTAACGGGAGCAGCCTGTCAGTTGATGCCTTTGTGCTCTACTGCTGCTTCCCAGAGTGTTCTGAAGAACAACTAGAGCGCTAACACCCTTACTTATGACAAAGGTATGGCACACCTGAAGCCATCTTAATTGGAATAAATTGGTAACTCTTAAAACATTTAATTTAAAAAGGAACAAAATGATGGGGTTCATTTTGTCATAGACATTATGGTTAGTGCTGTAGAAAGAAAAATTAGGACATGTTTTAAGTGAGAGCTCAAATATATTCCTGTTATATTTTAACAGGAGCAGCCTGTCAGTTGATGCCTTTGTGTTCCACTGCAGCTTCCCAGAGTGTTCAAAAGAACAACTAGAGCGCTAACAGCCTTACTTATGACTAAAGTATGACACACCTGAAGCCATCTTGATTAGAATAAACTGGTAACACTTAAAAGATTTAATTTAAAAAGGAACAAAATGATGGGGTTCATTTTGTCACAGAAATTATGGTTAGTGCTGAAGAAAGAAAAATTAGAACATGTTTCAAGTGTGATCTCAAACATCTTCCTTTTATATTTCAAAAGGAGCGGCCTGTCAGTTGATGCCTTTGTGTTCTACTGTAGCTTCCCAGAGTGGTCTAAAGAACAACTAGAGCGCTAACACCCTTACTTATGACAAAGGTATGGCACACCTGAAGCCATCTTGATTGGAAGAAATTGGTAACACTTAAAACATTTAATTTAAAAAGGAACAAAAGGATGGGGTTCATTTTGTCATAGAAATTATGGTTAGTGCTGTAGAAAGAAAAATTAGGACATGTTTCAAGTGTGATCTCAAACATCTTCCTATTATATTTCAACAAGATCAGCCTGTCAGTTGATGCCTTTGTGTTCTGCTGCAGCTTCCCAGAGTGGTCTAAAGAACAACCAGAGGGCTAACAGCCTTACTTATGACTAAAGTATGGCACACCTGAAGCCATCTTGATTAGAATAAACTGGTAACACTTAAAACATTTGATTTAAAAAGGAACAAAATGATGGGGTTTATTTTGTCATAGAAATTATGGTTAGTGCTGTAGAAAGAAAATGTAGGACATGTTTTAATTAAGATATCAAATATCTTCCTGTTATATTTCAACAGGAGCAGTCTGTCAGTTGATGTCTTTTTGTTCTACTGCAGCTTCCCAGAGTGTTCTAAAGAACAACTAGAGCGCTAACAGCCTTACTTATGACAAAAGTATGGCACACCTGAAGCCATCTTGATTGGAATAAACTGGTAACACTTAAAAGATTTAATTTAAAAAGGAAAGGAATGATGGGGTTCATTTTTGTCATGGAAATTATGGTTAGTGCTGTAGAAAGAAAAATTGGGACATGTTTCAAGTGTGATCTCAAATATCTTCCTGTTATATTTCAACAGGAGCAGTCTCTCAGTTGATGCCTTTGTGCTCTACTGCTGCTTCCCAGAGTGTTCTAAAGAACAACTAGAGTGCTAACAGCCTTACTTATGACAAAGGTATGGCATACCTGAAGCCATCTTGATTGGAATAAATTGGTAACACTTAAAACATTTAATTTAAAAAGGAACAAAATGATGGGGTTCATTTTGTCACAGAAATTATGGTTAGTGCTGTAGAAAGAAAAATTAGGACATGTTTCAAGTGTGATCTCAAACATCTTCCTATTATATTTCAAAAGGAGCAGCCTGTCAGTTGATGCCTTTGTGTTCTACTGCAGCTTCCCAGAGTGGTCTAAAGAACAACTAGAGCACTAACAGCCTTATTTATGACAAAAGTATGGAACACCTGAAGCCATCTTGAGTGGAATAAACTGGTAACACTTAAAACATTTAATTTAAAAAGGAAAATAATGATGTGGTTCATTTTGTCATAGAAATTATGGTTAGTGCTGTAGAAAGAAAATTTAGGACATGTTTTAATTAAGATATGAAATATCTTCCTGTTATATTTCAACAGGAGCAGCCTGTCAGTTGATGTCTTTGTGTTCTACTGGAGCTTCCCAGAGTGTTCTAAAGAACAACTAGAGTGCTAACAGCCTTACTTATGACAAAGTTATGGCACACCTGAAGCCATCTTGATTGGAATAAATTGGTAACACTTAAAACATTTAATTTAAAAAGGAACAAAATGATGGGGTTCATTTTGTCATAGAAATTATGGTTAGTGCTGTAGAAAGAAAAATTAGGACATGTTTCAAGTGAGATCTCAAATATCTTCCTGTTATATTTCAAAAGGAGCAGCCTGTCACTTGATGCATTTGTGTTCTACTGCAGCTTCCCAGAGTGGTCTAAAGAATACCTAGAGCGCTAACAGTCTTATTTATGACACAATTAAGGCACAGCTGAAGCCATCTTGATCGGAATATACTGGTAACTTTTAAAACATTTAATTTAAATAGGAACAAAATGAGGGGGTTCATTTTGTCATAGAAATTATGTTTAGTGCTGTAGAAAGAAAAATTAGGACATGTTTCAAGTGAGATCTCAAATATCTTCCTGTTATATTTCAACAGGAGCAGCCTGTCATTTGATGCATTTATGTTCTACTGCAGCTTCGCAGAGTGGTCTAAAGAATAACTAGAGCACTAACAGTCTTACTTATGACACAATTATGGCACAGCTGAAGCCATCTTGATTGGAATATACTGGTAACTTTTAAAACATTTAATTTAAAAAGGAATAAAATGAGGGCGTTCATTCTGTCATATATATTATTGTTAGTGCTGTAGAAAGAACAATTAGGACATGTTTCAAGTTTGATCTCAAATATCTTCCTGTTATATTTTAACGGGAGCAGCCTGTCAGTTGATGCCTTTGTGCTCTACTGCTGCTTCCCAGAGTGTTCTAAAGAACAACTAGAGCGCTAAGACCCTTACTTATGACAAAGGTATGGCACACCTGAAGCCATCTTGATTGGAAGAAATTGGTAACACTTAAAACATTTAATTTAAAAAGGAACAAAATGATGGGGTTCATTTTGGAACAGACATTATGGTTAGTGCTGTAGAAAGAAAAATTAGGACATGTTTCAAGTGTGATCTCAAACATCTTCCTATTATATTTCAAAAGGAGCAGCCTGTCAGTTGATGCCTTTGTGTTCTACTGCAGCTTCCCAGAGTGGTCTAAAGAACAACTAGAGCACTAACAGCCTTACTTATGACAAAAGTATGGAACACCTGAAGCCATCTTGAGTGGAATAAACTGGTAACACTTAAAACATTTAATTTAAAAAGGAAAATAATTATGTGGTTCATTTTTTCATAGAAATTATGGTTAGTGCTGGAGAAAGAAAAATTAGGACATGTTTCAAGTGTGATCTCAAATATCTTCCTGTTATATTTCAACGCGAGCAGCCTGTCAGTTGATGCCTTTGTGCTCTACTGCTGCTTCCCAGAGTGTTCTAAATAACAACTAGAGCGCTAACAGCCATACTTATGACAAATGTATGGCACACCTGAAGCCATCTTGATTTGAATAAACTGGTAACACTTAAAAGATTTATTTAAAAAGGAAAAGAATGATGGGGTTCATTTCGTCATAGAAATTATGGTTAGTGCTGTAGAAAGAAAAATTAGGACATGTTTCAAGTTTGATCTCAAATATCTTCCAGTTATATTTTAACGGGAGCAGCCTGTCAGTTGATGCCTTTGTGCTCTACTGCTGCTTCCCAGAGTGTTCTGAAGAACAACTAGAGCGCTAACACCCTTACTTATGACAAAGGTATGGCACACCTGAAGCCATCTTAATTGGAATAAATTGGTAACTCTTAAAACATTTAATTTAAAAAGGAACAAAATGATGGGGTTCATTTTGTCATAGACATTATGGTTAGTGCTGTAGAAAGAAAAATTAGGACATGTTTTAAGTGAGAGCTCAAATAT
The DNA here is from genome assembly GCF_964204655.1 of Triturus cristatus. Lineage (NCBI taxonomy): Eukaryota > Metazoa > Chordata > Amphibia > Caudata > Salamandridae > Triturus > Triturus cristatus. The sequence goes on from NC_140579.1 coordinate 938,665,826, forward strand.
ATTCCTGTTATATTTCAACAGGAGCAGCCTGTCAGTTGATGCCTTTGTGTTCCACTGCAGCTTCCCGGAGTGTTCAAAAGAACAACTAGAGCGCTAACAGCCTTACTTATGACTAAAGTATGACACACCTGAAGCCATCTTGATTAGAATAAACTGGTAACACTTAAAAGATTTAATTTAAAAAGGAACAAAATGATGGGGTTCATTTTGTCACAGAAATTATGGTTAGTGCTGAAGAAAGAAAAATTAGAACATGTTTCAAGTGTGATCTCAAACATCTTCCTTTTATATTTCAAAAGGAGCGGCCTGTCAGTTGATGCCTTTGTGTTCTACTGTAGCTTCCCAGAGTGGTCTAAAGAACAACTAGAGCGCTAACACCCTTACTTATGACAAAGGTATGGCACACCTGAAGCCATCTTGATTGGAAGAAATTGGTAACACTTAAAACATTTAATTTAAAAAGGAACAAAAGGATGGGGTTAATTTTGTCATAGAAATTATGGTTAGTGCTGTAGAAAGAAAAATTAGGACATGTTTCAAGTGTGATCTCAAACATCTTCCTATTATATTTCAACAAGATCAGCCTGTCAGTTGATGCCTTTGTGTTCTGCTGCAGCTTCCCAGAGTGGTCTAAAGAACAACCAGAGGGCTAACAGCCTTACTTATGACTAAAGTATGGCACACCTGAAGCCATCTTGATTAGAATAAACTGGTAACACTTAAAACATTTGATTTAAAAAGGAACAAAATGATGGGGTTTATTTTGTCATAGAAATTATGGTTAGTGCTGTAGAAAGAAAATGTAGGACATGTTTTAATTAAGATATCAAATATCTTCCTGTTATATTTCAACAGGAGCAGTCTGTCAGTTGATGTCTTTTTGTTCTACTGCAGCTTCCCAGAGTGTTCTAAAGAACAACTAGAGCGCTAACAGCCTTACTTATGACAAAAGTATGGCACACCTGAAGCCATCTTGATTGGAATAAACTGGTAACACTTAAAAGATTTAATTTAAAAAGGAAAGGAATGATGGGGTTCATTTTTGTCATGGAAATTATGGTTAGTGCTGTAGAAAGAAAAATTGGGACATGTTTCAAGTGTGATCTCAAATATCTTCCTGTTATATTTCAACAGGAGCAGTCTCTCAGTTGATGCCTTTGTGCTCTACTGCTGCTTCCCAGAGTGTTCTAAAGAACATCTAGAGTGCTAACAGCCTTACTTATGACAAAGGTATGGCATACCTGAAGCCATCTTGATTGGAATAAATTGGTAACACTTAAAACATTTAATTTAAAAAGGAACAAAATGATGGGGTTCATTTTGTCACAGAAATTATGGTTAGTGCTGTAGAAAGAAAAATTAGGACATGTTTCAAGTGTGATCTCAAACATCTTCCTATTATATTTCAAAAGGAGCAGCCTGTCAGTTGATGCCTTTGTGTTCTACTGCAGCTTCCCAGAGTGGTCTAAAGAACAACTAGAGCACTAACAGCCTTATTTATGACAAAAGTATGGAACACCTGAAACCATCTTGAGTGGAATAAACTGGTAACACTTAAAACATTTAATTTAAAAAGGAAAATAATGATGTGGTTCATTTTGTCATAGAAATTATGGTTAGTGCTGTAGAAAGAAAATTTAGGACATGTTTTAATTAAGATATGAAATATCTTCCTGTTATATTTCAACAGGAGCAGCCTGTCAGTTGATGTCTTTGTGTTCTACTGGAGCTTCCCAGAGTGTTCTAAAGAACAACTAGAGTGCTAACAGCCTTACTTATGACAAAGTTATGGCACACCTGAAGCCATCTTGATTGGAATAAATTGGTAACACTTAAAACATTTAATTTAAAAAGGAACAAAATGATGGGGTTCATTTTGTCATTGAAATTATGGTTAGTGCTGTAGAAAGAAAAATTAGGACATGTTTCAAGTGAGATCTCAAATATCTTCCTGTTATATTTCAAAAGGAGCAGCCTGTCACTTGATGCATTTGTGTTCTACTGCAGCTTCCCAGAGTGGTCTAAAGAATACCTAGAGCGCTAACAGTCTTATTTATGACACAATTAAGGCACAGCTGAAGCCATCTTGATCGGAATATACTGGTAACTTTTAAAACATTTAATTTAAATAGGAACAAAATGAGGGGGTTCATTTTGTCATAGAAATTATGTTTAGTGCTGTAGAAAGAAAAATTAGGACATGTTTCAAGTGAGATCTCAAATATCTTCCTGTTATATTTCAACAGGAGCAGCCTGTCATTTGATGCATTTATGTTCTACTGCAGCTTCGCAGAGTGGTCTAAAGAATAACTAGAGCACTAACAGTCTTACTTATGACACAATTATGGCACAGCTGAAGCCATCTTGATTGGAATATACTGGTAACTTTTAAAACATTTAATTTAAAAAGGAATAAAATGAGGGCGTTCATTCTGTCATATATATTATTGTTAGTGCTGTAGAAAGAACAATTAGGACATGTTTCAAGTTTGATCTCAAATATCTTCCTGTTATATTTTAACGGGAGCAGCCTGTCAGTTGATGCCTTTGTGCTCTACTGCTGCTTCCCAGAGTGTTCTAAAGAACAACTAGAGCGCTAAGACCCTTACTTATGACAAAAGTATTTCACACCTGAAGCCATCTTTATTGGAATAAATTGGTAACACTTAAAACATTTAATTTAAAAAGGAACAAAATTATGGGGTTCATTTTGTCATAGAAATTATGGTTAGTGCTGTAGAAAGAAAAATTAGGACATGTTTCAAGTGTGATCTCAAACATCTTCCTATTATATTTCAATAGGATCGGCCTGTCAGTTGATGCCTTTGTGTTCTACTGTAGCTTCCCAGAGTGGTCTAAAGAACAACCAGAGGGCTAACAGCCTTACTTATGACTAAAGTATGGCACACCTGAAGCCATCTTGATTGGAATAAACTGGTAACACTTAAAACATTTGATTTAAAAAGGAACAAAATGATGGGGTTTATTTTGTCATAGAAATTATGGTTAGTGCTGTAGAAAGAAAATTTAGGACATGTTTTAATTAAGATATCAAATATCTTCCTGTTATATTTCAACAGGAGCAGCCTGTCAGTTGATGTCTTTGTGTTCTACTGGAGCTTCCCAGAGTGTTCTAAAGAACAACTAGAGTGCTAACAGCCTTACTTATGACAAAGTTATGGCACACCTGAAGCCATCTTGATTGGAATAAATTGGTAAAACTTAAAACATTTAATTTAAAAAGGAACAAAATGATGGGGTTCATTTTGTCACAGAAATTATGGTTAGTGCTGAAGAAAGAAAAATTAGGACATGTTTCAAGTGTGATCTCAAACATCTTCCTTTTATATTTCAAAAGGAGCAGCCTGTCAGTTGATGCCTTTGTGTTCTACTGTAGCTTTCCAGATTCGTCTAAAGAACAACTAGAGCTCTAACACCCTTACTTATGACAAAGGTATGACACACCTGAAGCCATCTTGATTGGAATAAATTGGTAACACTTAAAACATTTACTTTAAAAATGAACAAAATGATGGGGTTTATTTTGTCTTAGAAATTATGGTTAGTGATGTAGAAAGAAAATGTAGGACATGTTTTAATTAAGATATAAAATATCTTCCTCTTATATTTCAACAGGAGCAGCCTGTCAGTTGATGTCTTTGTGTTCTACTGCAGCTTCCCAGAGTGTTCTAAAGAACAACTAGAGCGCTAACAGCCTTACTTATGACAAAAGTATGGCACACCTGAAGCCATCTTGATTGGAATAAACTGGTAACACTTAAAAGATTTAATTTAAAAAGGAAAGGAATGATGGGGTTCATTTTTGTCATGGAAATTATGGTTAGTGCTGTAGAAAGAAAAATTAGGACATGTTTCAAGTGTGATCTCAAATATCTTCCTGTTATATTTCAACAGGAGCAGTCTCTCAGTTGATGCCTTTGTGCTCTACTGCTGCTTCCCACAGTGTTCTAAAGAACAACTAGAGTGCTAACAGCCTTACTTATGACAAAGGTATGGCATACCTGAAGCCATCTTGATTGGAATAAATTGGTTAAACTTAAAACATTTAATTTAAAAAGGAACAACATGATGGGGTTCATTTTGTCACAGAAATTATGGTTAGTGCTGTAGAAAGAAAAATTAGGACATGTTTCAAGTGTGATCTCAAACATCTTCCTATTATACTTCAAAAGGAGCAGCCTGTCAGTTGATGCCTTTGTGTTCTACTGCAGCTTCCCAGAGTGGTCTAAAGAACAACTAGAGCACTAACAGCCTTATTTATGACAAAAGTATGGAACACCTGAAGCCATCTTGAGTGTAATAAACTGGTAACACTTAAAACATTTAATTTAAAAAGGAAAATAATGATGTGGTTCATTTTGTCATAGAAATTATGGTTAGTGCTGTAGAAAGAAAAATTAGGACATGTATCAAGTGCAATCTCAAACATCTTCCTATTATATTTCAACAGGAGCAGCCTGTCAGTTGATGTCTTTGTGTTCTACTGAAGCTTCGCAGAGTGGTCTAAATAATACCTAGAGCGCAAATAGTCTTATTTATGACACAATTAAGGCACAGCTGAAGCCATCTTGATTGGAATATACTGGTAACTTTTAAAACATTTAATTTAAATAGGAACAAAATGAGGGGGTTAATTTTGTCATAGAAATTATGTTTAGTGCTGTAGAAAGAACAATTAGGACATGTTTCAAGTGAGATCTCAAATATCTTCCTGTTATATTTCAACAGGAGCAGCCTGTCAGTTGATGCATTTATGTTCTACTGCAGCTTCCCATAGTGGTCTAAAGAATAACTAGAGCACTAACAGTCTTACTTATGACACAATTATGGCACAGCTGAAGCCATCTTGATTGGAATATACTGGTAACTTTTAAAACATTTAATTTAAATAGGAACAAAATGAGGGGGTTCATTTTGTCATAGAAATTATGTTTAGTGCTGTAGAACGAAAAATTAGGACATGTTTCAAGTGAGATCTCAAATATCTTCCTGTTATATTTCAACAGGAGCAGCCTGTCATTTGATGCATTTATGTTCTACTGCAGCTTCCCAGAGTGGTCTAAAGAATAACTAGAGCACTAACAGTCTTACTTATGACACAATTATGGCACAGCTGAAGCCACTTTGATTGGAATATACTGGTAACTTTTAAAACATTTAATTTAAAAAGGAATAAAATGAGGGCGTTCATTCTGTCATATATATTATTGTTAGTGCTGTAGAAAGAACAATTAGGACATGTTTCAAGTTTGATCTCAAATATCTTCCTGTTATATTTTAACGGGAGCAGCCTGTCAGTTGATGCCTTTGTGCTCTACTGCTGCTTCCCAGAGTGTTCTAAAGAACAACTAGAGCGCTAACACCCTTACTTATGACAAAGGTATTTCACACCTGAAGCCATCTTGATTGGAATAAATTGGTAACACTTAAAACATTTAATTTAAAAAGGAACAAAATGATGGGGTTCATTTTGTCATAGAAATTATGGTTAGTGCTGTAGAAAGAAAAATTAGGACATGTTTCAAGTGTGATCTCAAACATCTTCCTATTATATTTCAATAGGATCAGCCTGTCAGTTGATGCCTTTGTGTTCTACTGTAGCTTCCCAGAGTGGTCTAAAGAACAACCAGAGGGCTAACAGCCTTACTTATGACTAAAGTATGGCACACCTGAAGCCATCTTGATTGGAATAAACTGGTAACACTTAAAACATTTGATTTAAAAAGGAACAAAATGATGGGGTTTATTTTGTCATAGAAATTATGGTTAGTGCTGTAGAAAGAAAATTTAGGACAGGTTTTAATTAAGATATCAAATATCTTCCTGTTATATTTCAACAGGAGCAGCCTGTCAGTTGATGTCTTTGTGTTCTACTGGAGCTTCCCAGAGTGTTCTAAAGAACAACTAGAGCGCTAACAGCCTTACTTATGACAAAAGTATGGCACACCTGAAGCCATCTTGATTGGAATAAACTGGTAACACTTAAAAGATTTAATTTAAAAAGGAAAGGAATGATGGGTTTCATTTTTGTCATGGAAATTATGGTTAGTGCTGTAGAAAGAAAAATTAGGACATGTTTCAAGTGTGATCTCAAATATCTTCCTGTTATATTTCAACAGGAGCAGTCTCTCAGTTGATGCCTTTGTGCTCTACTGCTGCTTCCCAGAGTGTTCTAAAGAACAACTAGAGTGCTAACAGCCTTACTTATGACAAAGGTATGGCATTCCTGAAGCCATCTTGATTGGAATAAATTGGTAACACTTAAAACATTTAATTTAAAAAGGAACAACATGATGGTGTTCATTTTGTCACAGAAATTATGGTTAGTGCTGTAGAAAGAAAAATTAGGACATGTTTCAAGTGTGATCTCAAACATCTTCCTATTATACTTCAAAAGGAGCAGCCTGTCAGTTGATGCCTTTGTGTTCTACTGCAGCTTCCCAGAGTGGTCTAAAGAACAACTAGAGCACTAACAGCCTTATTTATGACAAAAGTATGGAACACCTGAAGCCATCTTGAGTGTAATAAACTGCTAACACTTAAAACATTTAATTTAAAAAGTAAATTAATGATGTGGTTCATGTTGTCATAGAAATTATGGTTAGTGCTGTAGAAAGAAAAATTAGGACATGTTTCAAGTGTGATCTCAAACATCTTCCTATTATATTTCAACAGGAGCAGCCTGTCAGTTGATCTCTTTGTGTTCTACTGAAGCTTCCCACAGAGGTCTAAAGAATACCTAGAGCGCTAACAGTCTTATTTATGACACAATTAAGGCACAGCTGAAGCCATCTTGATTGGAATATACTGGTAACTTTTAAAACATTTAATTTAAATAGGAACAAAATGAGGGGGTTAATTTTGTCATAGAAATTATGTTTAGTGCTGTAGAAAGAACAATTAGGACATGTTTCAAGTGAGATCTCAAATATCTTCCTGTTATATTTCAACAGGAGCAGCCTGTCAGTTGATGCATTTATGTTCTACTGCAGCTTCCCATAGTGGTCTAAAGAATAACTAGAGCACTAACAGTCTTACTTATGACACAATTATGGCACACCTGAAGCCATCTTGATTGCAATAAACTGGTAACTCTTAAAACATTTAATTTAAAAAGGAATAAAATGAGGGCGTTTATTCTGTCATATAAATTATTATTAGTTCTGTAGAAAGAACAATTAGGACATGTTTCAAGTTTGATCTCAAATATCTTCCTGTTATATTTTAACGGGAGCAGCCTGTCAGTTGATGCCTTTGTGCTCTACTGCTGCTTCCCAGAGTGTTCTAAAGAACAACTAGAGCGCTAACACCCTTACTTATGACAAAGGTATTTCACACCTGAAGCCATCTTGATTGGAATAAATTGGTAACACTTAAAACATTTAATTTAAAAAAGAACAAAATGATGGGGTTCATTTTGTCATAGAAGTTATGGTTAGTGCTGTAGAAAGAAAAATTAGGACATGTTTCAATTGTGATCTCAAACATCTTCCTATTATATTTCAATAGGATCAGCCTGTCAGTTGATGCCTTTGTATTCTACTGTAGCTTCCCAGAGTGGTCTAAAGAACAACCAGAGGGCTAACAGCCTTACTTATGACTAAAGTATGGCACACCTGAAGCCATCTTGATTGATATAAACTGGTAACACGTAAAACATTTGATTTAAAAAGGAACAAAATGATGGGGTTTATTTTGTCATAGAAATTATGGTTAGTGCTGTAGAAAGAAAATTTAGGACATGTTTTAATTAAGATATCAAATATCTTCCTGTTATATTTCAACAGGAGCAGCCTGTCAGTTGATGTCTTTGTGTTCTACTGGACCTTCCCTGAGTGTTCTAAAGAACAACTAGAGTGCTAACAGCCTTACTTATGACAAAGTTATGGCACACCTGAAGCCATCCTAATTGGAATAAATTGGTAACACTTAAAACATTTAATTTAAAAAGGAACAAAATGATGGGGTGCATTTTGTCACAGAAATTATGGTTAGTGCTGAAGAAAGAAAAATTAGGACATGTTTCAAGTGTGATCTCAAACATCTTCCTTTTATATTTCAAAAGGAGCAGCCTGTCAGTTGATGCCTTTGTGTTCTACTGTAGCTTTCCAGATTGGTCTAAAGAACAACTAGAGCTCTAACACCCTTACTTATGGCAAAGGTAAGACACACCTGAAGCCATCTTGATTGGAATAAATTGGTAACACTTAAAACATTTAATTTAAAAATGAACAAAATGATGGGGTTCATTTTGTCATAGAAATTATGGGTAGTGCTGTAGAAAGAAAAATTAGGACATGTTTCAATTGTGATCTCAAACATCTTCCTATTATATTTCAACAGGATCAGCCTGTCAGTTGATGCCTTTGTGTTCTACTGCAGCTTCCCAGAGTGGTCTAAAGAACAACCAGAGGGCTAACAGCCTTACTTATGACAAAAGTATGGCACACCTGAAGCCATCTTGATTGATATAAACTGGTAACACGTAAAAGATTTAATTTAAAAAGGAAAAGAATGGTGGGGTTCAGTTTGTCATAGAAATTATGGTTAGTGCTGTAGAAAGAAAAATTAGGACATGTTTCAAGTGTGATCTAAAATATCTTCCTGTTATATTTCAACAGGAGCAGTCTGTCAGTTGATGCCTTTGTGTTCTACTGTAGCTTCCCTGAGTGGTCTAAAGAACAACTAGAGCGCTAACACCCTTTCTTATGACAAAGGTATGGCACACCTGAAGCCATCTTGATTGGAAGAAATTGGTAACACTTAAAACATTTAATTTAAAAAGGAACAAAATGATGGGGTTCATTTTGTCATAGAAATTATGGTTAGTGCTGTAGAAAGAAAAATTAGGACGTGTTTCAAGTGTGATCTCAAACATCTTCCTATTATATTTCAACAAGATCAGCCTGTCAGTTGATGCCTTTGTGTTCTACTGCAGCTTCCCAGAGTGGTCTAAAGAACAACCAGAGGGCTAACAGCCTTACTTATGACTAAAGTATGGCACACCTGAAGCCATCTTGATTGGAATAAACTGGTAACACTTAAAAGATTTAATTTAAAAAGGAAAGGAATGATGGGGTTCATTTTAGTCATGGAAATTATGGTTAGTGCTGTAGAAAGAAAAATTAGGACATGTTTCAAGTGTGATCTAAAATATCTTCCTGTTATATTTCAACTGGAGCAGTCTGTCAGTTGATGCCTTTGTGCTCTACTGCTGCTTCCCAGAGTGTTCTAAAGAACAACTAGAGCGCTAACACCTTACTTATGACAAAGGTATTTCACACCTGAAGCCATCTTGATTGGAATAAATTGGTAAAACTTAAAACATTTAATTTCAAAAAGGAACAAAATGATGGGGTTCATTTTGTCATAGAAATTATGGTTAGTGCTGTAGAAAGAAAAATTAGGACATGTTTCAAGCGTGATCTCAAACATCTTCCTATTATATTTCAATAGGATCAGCCTGTCAGTTGATGTCTTTGTGTTCTACTGGAGCTTCCCAGAGTGTTCTAAAGAACAACTAGAGTGCTAACAGCCTTACTTATGACAAAGTTATGGCACACCTGAAGCCATCTTGATTGGAATAAATTGGTAACACTTAAAACATTTAATTTAAAAAGGAACAAAATGATGGGGTTCATTTTGTCACAGAAATTATGGTTAGTGCTGAAGAAAGAAAAATTAGGACATGTTTCAAGTGTGATCTCAAACATCTTCCTTTTATATTTCAAAAGGAGCAGCCTGTCAGTTGATGCCTTTGTGTTCTACTGTAGCTTTCCAGAGTGGTCTAAAGAACAACTAGAGCTCTAACACCCTTACTTATGACAAAGGTACGGCACATCTAAAGCCATCTTGATTGGAATAAATTGGTAACACTTAAAACATTTAATTTAAAAATGAACAAAATGATGGGGTTCATTTTGTCATAGAAATTATGGGTAGTGCTGTAGAAAGAAAAATTAGGACATGTTTCAAGTGTGATCTCAAACATCTTCCCATTATATTTCAACAGGATCAGCCTGTCAATTGATGCTTTTGTGTTCTACTGCAGCTTCCCAGAGTGGTCTAAAGAACAACCAGAGGGCTAACAGCCTTACTTATGACAAATGTATGGCACACCTGAAGCCATCTTTATTGGAATAAACTGGTAACACGTAAAAGATTTAATTTAAAAAGGAAAAGAATGATGGGGTTCATTTTGTCATAGAAATTATGGTTAGTGCTGTAGAAAGAAAAATTAGGACATGTTTCAAGTGTGATCTAAAATATCTTCCTGTTATATTTCAACTGGAGCAGTCTGTCAGTTGATGCCTTTGTGCTCTACTGCTGCTTCCCAGAGTGTTCTAAAGAACCACTATAGTTCTATCAGCCTTACTTATGACAAAGGTATGGCAAACCTGAAGCCATCTTGAGTGGAATAAATTGGTAACACTTAAAACATTTAATTTATAAAGGAACAAAATGATGGGGTTCATTTTGTCACAGAAATTATGGTTAGTGCTGAAGAAAGAAACATTTAGAACATGTTTCAAGTGTGATCTCAAACATCTTCCTTTTATATTTCAAAAGGAGCAGCCTGTCAGTTGATGCCTTTGTGTTCTACTGTAGCTTCCCCTAGTGGTCTAATGAACAACTAGAGCGCTAACACCCTTACTTATGACAAAGGTATGGCACACCTGAAGCCATCTTGATTGGAATAAATTGGTAACACTTAAAACATTTAATTTAAAAAGGAACAAAATGATGGGGTTCATTTTGTCATAGAAATTATGGTTAGTGCTGTAGAAAGAAAAATTAGGACATGTTTCAAGTGTGATCTCAAACATCTTCCTATTATATTTCAACAAGATCAGCCTGTCAGTTGATGCCTTTATGTTCTACTGTAGCTTCCCTGAGTGGTCTAAAGAACAACCAGAGGGCTAACAGCCTTACTTATGACTAAAGTATGGCACACCTGAAGCCATCTTGATTGGAATAAACTGGTAACACTTAAAAGATTTAATTTAAAAAGGAAAGGAATGATGGGGTTCATTTTAGTCATGGAAATTATGGTTAGTGCTGTAGAAAGAAAAATTAGGACATGTTTCAAGTGTGATCTAAAATATCTTCCTGTTATATTTCAACTGGAGCAGTCTGTCAGTTGATGCCTTTGTGCTCTACTGCTGCTTCCCAGAGTGTTCTAAAGAACAACTAGAGCGCTAACACCTTACTTATGACAAAGGTATTTCACACCTGAAGCCATCTTGATTGGAATAAATTGGTAACACTTAAAACATTTAATTTCAAAAAGGAACAAAATGATGGGGTTCATTTTGTCATAGAAATTATGGTTAGTGCTGTAGAAAGAAAAATTAGGACATGTTTCAAGCGTGATCTCAAACATCTTCCTATTATATTTCAATAGGATCAGCCTGTCAGTTGATGTCTTTGTGTTCTACTGGAGCTTCCCAGAGTGTTCTAAAGAACAACTAGAGTGCTAACAGCCTTACTTATGACAAAGTTATGGCACACCTGAAGCCATCTTGATTGGAATAAATTGGTAACACTTAAAACATTTAATTTAAAAAGAAACAAAATGATGGGGTTCATTTTGTCACAGAAATTATGGTTAGTGCTGAAGAAAGAAAAAATAGGACATGTTTCAAGTGTGATCTCAAACATCTTCCTTTTATATTTCAAAAGGAGCAGCCTGTCAGTTGATGCCTTTGTGTTCTACTGTAGCTTTCCAGAGTGGTCTAAAGAACAACTAGAGCTCTAACACCCTTACTTATGACAAAGGTACGGCACATCTAAAGCCATCTTGATTGGAATAAATTGGTAACACTTAAAACATTTAATTTAAAAATGAACAAAATGATGGGGTTCATTTTGTCATAGAAATTATGGGTAGTGCTGTAGAAAGAAAAATTAGGACATGTTTCAAGTGTGATCTCAAACATCTTCCTATTATATTTCAACAGGATCAGCCTGTCAGTTGATGCTTTTGTGTTCTACTGCAGCTTCCCAGAGTGGTCTAAAGAACAACCAGAGGGCTAACAGCCTTACTTATGACAAATGTATGGCACACCTGAAGCCATCTTTATTGGAATAAACTGGTAACACGTAAAAGATTTAATTTAAAAAGGAAAAGAATGATGGGGTTCATTTTGTCATAGAAATTATGGTTAGTGCTGTAGAAAGAAAAATTAGGACATGTTTCAAGTGTGATCTAAAATATCTTCCTGTTATATTTCAACTGGAGCAGTCTGTCAGTTGATGCCTTTGTGCTCTACTGCTGCTTCCCAGAGTGTTCTAAAGAACCACTATAGTTCTATCAGCCTTACTTATGACAAAGGTATGGCAAACCTGAAGCCATCTTGAGTGGAATAAATTGGTAACACTTAAAACATTTAATTTATAAAGGAACAAAATGATGGGGTTCATTTTGTCACAGAAATTATGGTTAGTGCTGAAGAAAGAAACATTTAGAACATGTTTCAAGTATGATCTCAAACATCTTCCTTTTATATTTCAAAAGGAGCAGCCTGTCAGTTGATGCCTTTGTGTTCTACTGTAGCTTCCCCTAGTGGTCTAATGAACAACTAGAGCGCTAACACCCTTACTTATGACAAAGGTATGGCACACCTGAAGCCATCTTGATTGGAATAAATTGGTAACACTTAAAACATTTAATTTAAAAAGGAACAAAATGATGGGGTTCATTTTGTCATAGAAATTATGGTTAGTGCTGTAGAAAGAAAAATTAGGACATGTTTAAAGTGTGATCTCAAACATCTTCCTATTATATTTCAACAAGATCAGCCTGTCAGTTGATGCCTTTGTGTTCTACTGCAGCTTCCCAGAGTAGTCTAAAGAACAACCAGAGGGCTAACAGCCTTACTTATGACTAAAGTATGGCACACCTGAAGCCATCTTGATTGGAATAAACTGGTAACACTTAAAACATTTGATTTAAAAAGGAACAAAATGATGGGGTTTATTTTGTCATAGAAATTATGGTTAGTGCTGTAGAAAGAAAATTTAGGACATGTTTTAATTAAGATATCAAATATCTTCCTGTTATATTTCAACAGGAGCAGCCTGTCAGTTGATGTCTTTGTGTTCTACTGGAGCTTCCCAGAGTGTTCTAAAGAACAACTAGAGTGCTAACAGCCTTACTTATGACAAAGTTATGGCACACCTGAAGCCATCTTGATTGGAATAAATTGGTAACACTTAAAACATTTAATTTAAAAAGGAACAAAATGATGGGGTTAATTTTGTCACAGAAATTATGGTTAGTGCTGAAGAAAGAAAAATTAGGACATGTTTCAAGTGTGATTTCAAACATCTTCCTTTTATATTTCAAAAGGAGCAGCCTGTCAGTTGATGCCTTTGTGTTCTACTGTAGCTTTCCAGATTCGTCTAAAGAACAACTAGAGGTCTAACACCCTTACTTATGACAAAGGTATGACACCCCTGAAGCCATCTTGATTGGAATAAATTGGTAACACTTAAAACATTTAATTTAAAAATGAACAAAATGATGGGGTTTATTTTGTCATAGAAATTATGGTTAGTGCTGTAGAAAGAAAATGTCGGACATGTTTTAATTAAGATATCAAATATCTTCCTCTTATATTTCAACAGGAGCAGCCTGTCAGTTGATGTCTTTGTGTTCTACTGCAGCTTCCCAGAGTGTTCTAAAGTACAACTAGAGCGCTAACAGCCTTACTTATGACAAAAGTATGGCACACCTGAAGCCATCTTGATTGGAATAAACTGGTAACACTTAAAAGATTTTATTTAAAAAGGAAAGGAATGATGGGGTTCATTTTTGTCATGAAAATTATGGTTAGTGCTGTAGAAAGAAAAATTAGGACATGTTTCAAGTGTGATCTCAAATATCTTCCTGTTATATTTCAACAGGAGCAGTCTCTCAGTTGATGCCTTTGTGCTCTACTGCTGCTTCCCAGAGTGTTCTAAAGAACAACTAGAGTGCTAACAGCCTTACTTATGACAAAGGTATGGCATACCTGAAGCCATCTTGATTGGAATAAATTGGTAACACTTAAAACATTTTATTTAAAAAGGAACAACATGATGGGGTTCATTTTGTCACAGAAATTATGGTTAGTGCTGTAGAAAGAAAAATTAGGACATGTTTCAAGTGTGATCTCAAACATCTTCCTATTATACTTCAAAAGGAGCAGCCTGTCAGTTGATGCCTTTGTGTTCTACTGCAGCTTCCCAGAGTGGTCTAAAGAACAACTAGAGCACTAACAGCCTTATTTATGACAAAAGTATGGAACACCTGAAGCCATCTTGAGTGCAATAAACTGGTAACACTTAAAACATTTAATTTAAAAAGGAAAATAATGATGTGGTTCATTTTGTCATAGAAATTATGGTTAGTGCTGTAGAAAGAAAAATTAGGAAATGTTTCAAGTGTGATCTCAAACATCTTCCTATTATATTTCAACAGGAGCAGCCTGTCAGTTGATCTCTTTGTGTTCTACTGAAGCTTCCCACAGAGGTCTAAAGAATACCTAGAGCGCTAACAGTCTTATTTATGACACAATTAAGGCACAGCTGAAGCCATCTTGATTGGAATATACTGGTAACTTTTAAAACATTTAATTTAAATAGGAACAAAATGAGGGGGTTAATTTTGTCATAGAAATTATGTTTAGTGCTGTAGAAAGAACAATTAGGACATGTTTCAAGTGAGATCTCAAATATCTTCCTGTTATATTTCAACAGGAGCAGCCTGTCAGTTGATGCATTTATGTTCTACTGCAGCTTCCCATAGTGGTCTAAAGAATAACTAGAGCACTAACAGTCTTACTTATGACACAATTATGGCACACCTGAAGCCATCTTGATTGCAATAAACTGGTAACTCTTAAAACATTTAATTTAAAAAGGAATAAAATGAGGACGTTCATTCTGTCATATAAATTATTATTAGTTCTGTAGAAAGAACAATTAGGACATGTTTCAAGTTTGATCTCAAATATCTTCCTGTTATATTTTAACGGGAGCAGCCTGTCAGTTGATGCCTTTGTGCTCTACTGCTGCTTCCCAGAGTGTTCTAAAGAACAACTAGAGCGCTAACACCCTTACTTATGACAAAGGTATTTCACACCTGAAGCCATCTTGATTGGAATAAATTGGTAACACTTAAAACATTTAATTTAAAAAAGAACAAAATGATGGGGTTCATTTTGTCATAGAAGTTATGGTTAGTGCTGTAGAAAGAAAAATTAGGACATGTTTCAAGTGAGATCTCAAATATCTTCCTGTTATATTTCAACAGGATCAGCCTGTCAGTTGATGCCTTTGTGTTCTACTGCAGCTTCCCAGAGTGGTCTAAAGAACAACCAGAGGGCTAACAGCCTTACTTATGACAAAAGTATGGCACACCTGAAGCCATCTTGATTGATATAAACTGGTAACACGTAAAAGATTTAATTTAAAAAGGAAAAGAATGGTGGGGTTCAGTTTGTCATAGAAATTACGGTTAGTGCTGTAGAAAGAAAAATTAGGACATGTTTCAAGTGTGATCTCAAATATCTTCCTGTTATATTTCAACAGGAGCAGTCTCTCAGTTGATGCCTTTGTCCTCTACTGCTGCTTCCCAGAGTGTTCTAAAGAACAACTAGATTGCTAACAGCCTTACTTATGACAAAGGTATGGCATACCTGAAGCCATCTTGATTGGAATAAACTGGTAACACTTAAAATATTTAATTTAAAAAGGAACAAAATGATGGGGTTCATTTTGTCACAGAAATTATGGTTACTGCTGAAGAAAGAAAAATTAGGACATGTTTCAAGTTTGATCTCAAACATCTTCCTTTTATATTTCAAAAGGAGCGGCCTGTCAGTTGATGCCTTTGTGTTCTACTGTAGCTTCCCTGAGTGGTCTAAAGAACAACTAGAGCGCTAACACCCTTTCTTATGACAAAGGTATGGCACACCTGAAGCCATCTTGATTGGAAGAAATTGGTAACACTTAAAACATTTAATTTAAAAAGGAACAAAATGATGGGGCTCATTTTGTCATAGAAATTATGGTTAGTGCTGTAGAAAGAAAAATTAGGACGTGTTTCAAGTGTGATCTCAAACATCTTCCTATTATATTTCAACAAGATCAGCCTGTAAGTTGATGCCTTTGTGTTCTACTGCAGCTTCCCAGAGTGGTCTAAAGAACAACCAGAGGGCTAACAGCCTTACTTATGACTAAAGTATGGCACACCTGAAGCCATCTTGATTGGAATAAACTGGTAACACTTAAAAGATTTAATTTAAAAAGGAAAGGAATGATGGGGTTCATTTTTTTCATGGAAATTATGGTTAGTGCTGTAGAAAGAAAAATTAGGACATGTTTCAAGTGTGATCTAAAATATCTTCCTGTTATATTTCAACTGGAGCAGTCTGTCAGTTGATGCCTTTGTGCTCTACTGCTGCTTCCCAGAGTGTTCTAAAGAACAACTAGAGCGCTAACACCTTACTTATGACAAAGGTATTTCACACCTGAAGCCATCTTGATTGGAATAAATTGGTAACACTTAAAACATTTAATTTCAAAAAGGAACAAAATGATGGCGTTCATTTTGTCATAGAAATTATGGTTAGTGCTGTAGAAAGAAAAATTAGGACATGTTTCAAGTGTGATCTCAAACATCTTCCTATTATATTTCAATAGGATCAGCCTGTCAGTTGATGTCTTTGTGTTCTACTGGAGCTTCCCAGAGTGTTCTAAAGAACAACTAGAGTGCTAACAGCCTTACTTATGACAAAGTTATGGCACACCTGAAGCCATCTTGATTGGAATAAATTGGTAACACTTAAAACATTTAATTTAAAAAGGAACAAAATGATGGGGTTCATTTTGGCACAGAAATTATGGTTAGTGCTGAAGAAAGAAAAATTAGGACATGTTTCAAGTGTGATCTCAAACATCTTCCTTTTATATTTCAAAAGGAGCAGCCTGTCAGTTGATGCCTTTGTGTTCTACTGTAGCTTTCCAGAGTGGTCTAAAGAACAACTAGAGCTCTAACACCCTTACTTATGACAAAGGTACGGCACATCTAAAGCCATCTTGATTGGAATAAATTGGTAACACTTAAAACATTTAATTTAAAAATGAACAAAATGATGGGGTTCATTTTGTCATAGAAATTATGGGTAGTGCTGTAGAAAGAAAAATTAAGACATGTTTCAAGTGTGATCTCAAACATCTTCCTATTATATTTCAACAGGATCAGCCTGTCAGTTGATGCCTTTGTGTTCTACTGCAGCTTCCCAGAGTGGTCTAAAGAACAACCAGAGGGCTAACAGCCTTACTTATGACAAAAGTATGGCACACCTGAAGCCATCTTTATTGGAATAAACTGGTAACACGTAAAAGATTTAATTTAAAAAGGAACAAAATGATGGAAATCATTTTGTCATAGAAATTTTGGTTAGTGCTGTAGAAAGAAAAATTAGGACATGTTTCAAGTGTGATCTCAAACATCTTCCTATTATAGTTCAACAAGATCAGCCTGTCAGTTGATGCCTTTGTGTTCTACTGCAGCTTCCCAGAGTGGTCTAAAGAACAACCAGAGGGCTAACAGCCTTACTTATGACAAAGGTATGGCACACCTGAAGCCATCTTGATTGGAATAAATTGGTAACACTTAAAACATTTAATTTAAAAAGGAACAAAATGATGGGGTTCATTTTGTCACAGAAATGATGGTTAGTGCTGAAGAAAGAAACATTTAGAACATGTTTCAAGTGTGATCTCAAACATCTTCCTTTTATATTTCAAAAGGAGCAGCCTGTCAGTTGATGCCTTTGTGTTCTACTGTAGCTTCCCATAGTGGTCTAAAGAACAACTAGAGCGCTAACACCCTTACTTATGACAAAGGTATGGCACACCTGAAGCCATCTTGATTGGAATAAATTGGTAACACTTAAAACATTTAATTTAAAAAGGAACAAAATGATGGGGTTCATTTTGTCATAGAAATTATGGTTAGTGCTGTAGAAAGAAAAATTAGGACATGTTTCAATTGTGATCTCAAACATCTTCCTATTATATTTCAACAAGATCAGCCTGTCAGTTGATGCCTTTGTGTTCTACTGCAGCTTCCCAGAGTGGTCTAAAGAACAACTAGAGCCCTAACAGCCTTACTTATGACAAAAGATTGGCACACCTGAAGCCATCTTGATTGGAATAAACTGGTAACACCTAAAACATTTAATTTAAAAAGGAACAAAATGATGGGGTTCATTTTGTCACAGAATTTATGTTTAGTGCTGAAAAAAGAAAAAATAGGACATGTTTCAAGTGTGATTTCAAACATCTTCCTTTTATATTTCAAAAGGAGCAGCCTGTCAGTTGATGCCTTTATGTTCTACTGTAGCTTCCCAGAGTGGTCTAAAGAACAACTAGAGCGCTAACACCCTTACTTATGACAAAGGTACGGCACACCTAAAGCCATCTTGATTGGAATAAATTGGTAACACTTAAAACATTTAATTTAAAAATGAACAAAATGATGGGGTTCATTTTGTCATAGAAATTATGGGTAGTGCTGTAGAAAGAAAAATTAGGACATGTTTCAAGTGTGATCTCAAACATCTTCCTATTATATTTCAACAGGATCAGCCTGTCAGTTGATGCCTTTGTGTTCTACTGCAGCTTCCCGGAGTGGTCTAAAGAACAACCAGAGGGCTAACAGCCTTACTTATGACAAAAGTATGGCACACCTGAAGCCATCTTGATTGGAATAAACTGGTAACACGTAAAAGATTTAATTTAAAAAGGAAAAGAATTATGGGGTTCATTTTGTCATAGAAATTATGGTTAGTGCTGTAGAAAGAAAAATGAGGACATGTTTCAAGTGTGATCTCAAATATCTTCCTGTTATATTTCAACAGGAGCAGTCTGTCAGTTGATGCCTTTGTGCTCTACTGCTGCTTCCCAGAGTGTTCTAAAGAACCACTAGAGTGCTAACAGCCTTACTTATGACAAAGGTATGGCACACCTGAAGCCATCTTGATTGGAATAAATTGGTAACACTTAAAACATTTAATTTAAAAAGGAACACAATGATGGGGTTCATTTTGTCACAGAAATTATGGTTAGTGCTGAAGAAAGAAAATTTAGAACATGTTTCAAGTGTGATCTCAAACATCTTCCTTTTATATTTCAAAAGGAGCAGCCTGTCAGTTGATGCCTTTGTGTTCTACTGTAGCTTCCCATAGTGGTCTAAATAACAACTAGAGCGCTAACAGCCATACTTATGACAAATGTATGGCACACCTGAAGCCATCTTGATTTGAATAAACTGGTAACACTTAAAAGATTTATTTAAAAAGGAAAAGAATGATGGGGTTCATTTCGTCACCGAAATTATGGTTAGTGCTGAAGAAAGAAAATTTAGAACATGTTTCAAGTGTGATCTCAAACATCTTCCTTTTATATTTCAAAAGGAGCAGCCTGTCAGTTGATGCCTTTATGTTCTACTGTAGCTTCCCAGAGTGGTCTAAAGAACAACTAGAGCGCTAACACCCTTACTTATGACAAAGGTACGGCACACCTAAAGCCATCTTGATTGGAATAAATTGGTAACACTTAAAACATTTAATTTAAAAATGAACAAAATGATGGGGTTCATTTTGTCATAGAAATTATGGGTAGTGCTGTAGAAAGAAAAATTAGGACATGTTTCAAGTGTGATCTCAAACATCTTCCTATTATATTTCAACAGGATCAGCCTGTCAGTTGATGCCTTTGTGTTCTACTGCAGCTTCCCGGAGTGGTCTAAAGAACAACCAGAGGGCTAACAGCCTTACTT
This sequence comes from Triturus cristatus, assembly GCF_964204655.1. Taxonomy (NCBI): domain Eukaryota; kingdom Metazoa; phylum Chordata; class Amphibia; order Caudata; family Salamandridae; genus Triturus; species Triturus cristatus. The sequence goes on from NC_140579.1 coordinate 938,685,681, forward strand.
ATGACAAAAGTATGGCACACCTGAAGCCATCTTGATTGGAATAAACTGGTAACACGTAAAAGATTTAATTTAAAAAGGAAAAGAATTATGGGGTTACTTTTGTCATAGAAATTATGGTTAGTGCTGTAGAAAGAAAAATGAGGACATGTTTCAAGTGTGATCTCAAATATCTTCCTGTTATATTTCAACAGGAGCAGTCTGTCAGTTGATGCCTTTGTGCTCTACTGCTGCTTCCCAGAGTGTTCTAAAGAACCACTAGAGTGCTAACAGCCTTACTTATGACAAAGGTATGGCACACCTGAAGCCATCTTGATTGGAATAAATTGGTAAAACTTAAAACATTTAATTTAAAAAGGAACACAATGATGGGGTTCATTTTGTCACAGAAATTATGGTTAGTGCTGAAGAAAGAAAATTTAAAACATGTTTCAAGTGTGATCTCAAACATCTTCCTTTTATATTTCAAAAGGAGCAGCCTGTCAGTTGATGCCTTTGTGTTCTACTGTAGCTTCCCATAGTGGTCTAAAGAACAACTAGAGCGCTAACAGCCTTACTTATGACAAAAGTATGGCACACCTGAAGCCATCTTGATTGGAATAAATTGGTAACACTTAAAAGATTTAATTTAAAAAGGAACAAAATGATGGGGTTCATTTTGTCATAGAAATGATGGTCAGTGCTGTAGAAAGAAAAATTAGGACATGTTTCAAGTGTGATCTCAAACATCTTCCTATTATATTTCAACAGGATCAGGCTGTCAGTTGATGCCTTTGTGTTCTACTGCAGCTTCCCAGAGTGGTCTAAAGAACAACCAGAGGGCTAACAGCCTTACTTATGACTAAAGTATGGCACACCTGAAGCCATCTTGATTGGAATAAACTGGTAACACTAAAAACATTTGATTTAAAAAGGAACAAAATGATGGGGTCTATTTTGTCATAGAAATTATGGTTAGTGCTGTAGAAAGAAAATGTAGGACATGTTTTAATTAGCATATCAAATATCTTCATGTTATATTTCAACAGGAGCAGCCTGTCAGTTGATGTCTTTGTGTTCTACTGCAGCTTCCCAGAGTGTTCTAAAGAACAACTAGAGTGCTAACAGCCTTACTTATGACAAAGGTATGGCACACCTGAAGCCATCTTGATTGGAATAAATTGGTAACACTTAAAACATTTAATTTAAAAAGGAACAAAATGATGGGGTTCATTTTGTCACAGAAATTATGGTTAGTGCTGAAGAAAGAAAAATTAGGACATGTTTCAAGTGTGAATTCAAACATCTTCCTTTTATATTTCAAAAGGAGCAGCCTGTCAGTTGATGCCTTTGTGTTCTACTGTAGCTTCCCAGAGTGGTCTAAAGAACAACTAGAGCGCTAACACCCTTACTTATGTCAAAGGTACAGCACACCTAAATCCATCTTGATTGGAATAAATTGGTAACAGTTAAAACATGTAATTTAAAAGTGAACAAAATGATGGGGTTCATTTTGTCATAGAAATTATGGGTAGTGCTGTAGAAAGAAAAATTAGGACATGTTTCAAGTGTGATCTCAAACATCTTCCTATTATATTTCAACAGGATCAGCCTGTCAGTTGATGCCTTTGTGTTCTACTGCAGCTTCCCAGAGTGGTCTAAAGAACAACCAGAGGGCTAACAGCCTTACTTATGACTAAAGTATGGCACACCTGAAGCCATCTTGATTGGAATAAATTGGTAACACTTAAAACATTTGATTTAAAAAGGAACAAAATGGTGGGGTTTATTTTGTCATAGAAATTATGGATAGTGCTGTAGAAAGAAAATTTAGGACATGTTTTAATTAAGATATCAAATATCTTCCTGTTATATTTCAACATGAGCAGCCTGTCAGTTGATGTCTTTGTGTTCTACTGCAGCTTCCCAGAGTGTTTTAAAGGACAACTAGAGCGCTAACAGCCTTACTTATGACAAAGGTATGGCACACCTGAAGCCATCTTGATTGGAATAAACTGGTCACTCCTAAACATAGGAACAAAATGAGGGGGTTCATTTTGTCATAGCAATTATGTTTAGTGCTGTAGAAAGAAAAATTAGGACATGTTTCAAGTGTGATCTCAAACATCTTCCTATTACATTTCAAAAGGAGCAGCCTGTCAGTTGATGCCTTTGTGTTCTACTGCAGCTTCCCAGAGTGGTCTAAAGAACAACTAGAGCACTAACAGCCTTACTTATGACAAAAGTATGGAACACCTGAAGCCATCTTGATTGGAATAAACTGGTAACACTTAAAACATTTAATTTAAAAAGGAAAATAATGATGTGGTTCATTTTGTCAAGGAAATTATGGTTAGTGCTGGAGAAAGAAAAATTAGGACATGTTTCAAGTGTGATCTCAAATATCTTCCTGTTATATTTCAACGCGAGCAGCCTGTCAGTTGATGCCTTTGTTCTCTACTGCTGCTTCCCATAGTGTTCTAAAGAACAACTACAGCGCTAACAGCCTTACTTATGACAAAGGTATGGCACACCTGAAACCATCTTGATGAGAATAAATTGGTAACACTTAAAACATTTAATTTAAAAAGTAACAAAATGATGGGGTTCATTTTGTCATAGAAATTATGGTTAGTGCTATAGAAAGAAAAATTAGGACATGTTTCAAGTGTGATCTCAAACATCTTCCTATTATATTTCAACAGGAGTAGCCTGTCAGTTGATGTCTTTGTGTTCTACTGAAGCTTCCCAGAGTGGTCTAAAGAATAACTAGAGCACTAACAGTCTTATTTATGACACAATTAAGGCACAGCTGAAGCCATCTTGATTGGAATAAACTGGTAACTCTTAAAACATTTAATTTAAATAGGAACAAAATGAGGGGGTTCATTTTGTCATAGCAATTATGTTTAGTGCTGTAGAAAGAAACATTAGGACATGTTTCAAGTGTGATCTCAAATATCTTCCTGTTATATTTCAACAGGAGCAGCCTGTCAGTTGATGCATATGTGTTCTACTGCAGCTTCTCAGAGTGGTCTAAAGAATAACTAGAGCACCAACAGTCTTACTTATGACACAATTATGGCACACCTGAAGCCATCCTGATTGGAATAAACTGGTAACTCTTAAAACATTTAATTTAAAAAGGAACAAAACTAGGGTGTTCATTCTGTCATAGAAATTATTGTTAGTGCTGTAGAAAGAACAATTAGGACATGTTTTAAGTGAGAGCTCAAATATATTCCTGTTATATTTCAACAGGAGCAGCCTGTCAGTTGATGCCTTTGTGTTCCACTGCAGCTTTCCAGAATGTTCTAAAGAACAACTAGAGTGCTAACAGCCTTACTTATGACAAAAGTATGGCACACCTGAAGCCATCTTGATTGGAACAAATTCGTAACACTTAAAACATTTAATTTAAAAAGGAACAAACTGATGGGACTCATTTTGTCACAGAAATTATGGTTAGTGCTGTAGAAAGAAAAATTAGGACATGTTTCAAGTGTGATCTCAAACATCTTCCTATTATATTTCAAAAGGAGCAGCCTGTCAGTTGATGCCTTTGTGTTCTACTGCAGCTTCCCAGAGTGGTCTAAAGAACAACTAGAGGACTAACAGTCTTACTTATGACAAAAGTATGGAACACCTGAAGCCATCTTGATTGGAATAAACTGCTAACACTTAAAACATTTATTTTAAAAAGGAAAATATTGATGTGGTTCATTTTGTCATAGAAATTATGGTTAGTGCTGAAGAAAGAAAAATTAGGACATGTTTCAAGTGTGATCTCAAATATCTTCTTGTTATATTTCAATGCGAGCAGCCTGTCAGTTGATGCCTTTGTGCTCTACTGCTGCTTCCCAGAGTGTTCTAAAGAACAACTAGAGCGCTAACAGCCTTACTTATGACAAAAGGTATGGCACACCTGAAGCCATCTTGATTGGAATCAATTGGTAACTCTTAAAACATTTAATTTAAATAGGAACAGAATGAGGGGGTTCATTTTGTCATAGCAATTATGGTTAGTGCTGTAGAAAGAACAATTCGGACATGTTTCAAGTGTGATCTCAAATATCTTCCTGTTATATTTCAACAGGAGCAGCCTGTCAGTTGATGTCTTTGTGTTCTACTGAAGCTTCCCAGAGTGGTCCAAAGAATACCTAGAGCACTAACAGTCTTACTTATGACACAATTATGGCACACCTGAAGCCATCTTGATTGGAATAAACTGGTCACTCCTAAACATAGGAACAAAATGAGGGGGTTCATTTTGTCATAGCAATTATGTTTAGTGCTGTAGAAAGAAAAATTAGGACATGTTTCAAGTGTGATCTCAAATATCTTCCTGTTATATTTCAACAGGAGCAGCCTGTCAGTTGATGCCTTTGTGTTCTACTGCAGCTTCCCAGAGTGGTCTAAAGAATAACTAGAGCACTAACAGTCTTACTTATGACACAATTATGGCACACCTGAAGACATCTTGATTGGAATAAACTGGTCACTCCTAAACATAGGAACAAAATGAGGGGGTTCATTTTGTCATAGCAATTATGTTTAGTGCTGTAGAAAGAAAAATTAGGACATGTTTCAAGTGTGATCTCAAATATCTTCCTGTTATATTTCAACAGGAGCAGCCTGTCAGTTTATGCCTTTGTGTTCTACTGCAGCTTCCCAGAGTGGTCTAAAGAATAACAAGAGCACTAACAGTCTTACTTATGACACAATTATGGCACACCTGAAGCCATCTTGATTGGAATAAACTGGTAACTCTTAAAACATTTAATTTAAAAAGGAACAAAATGAGGGTGTTCATTCTGTCATAGAAATTATTGTTAGTGCTGTAGAAAGAACAATTAGGACATGTTTTAAGTGAGAGCTCAAAAATATTCCTGTTACATTTTAACAGGAGCAGCCTGTCAGTTGATGCCTTTGTGTTCTACTGCAGCTTCCCAGAATGTTCTAAAGAACAACTAGAGCGCTAACAGCCTTACTTATGACAAAAGTATGGAGCACCTGAAGCCATCTTGATTGGAATAAACTGGTAACACTTAAAACATTTAATTTAAAAAGGAAAAAAATGTTGTGGTTCATTTTGTCATAGAAATTATGGTTAGTGCTGGAGAAAGAAAAATTAGGACATGTTTCAAATGTGATCTCAAATATCTTCCTGTTATATTTCAACGCGAGCAGCCTGTCAGTTGATACCTTTGTGCTCTACTGCTGCTTCCCAGAGTGTTCTAAAGAACAACTAGAGCACTAACAGCCTTACTTATGACAAAGGTATGGCACACCTGAAGCCATCTTGATTGGAATAAATTGGTAACACTTAAAATTTTAATTTAAAAAGTAAAAAAATGATGGGGTTCATTTTGTCATAGAAATTACGGTTAGTGCTATAGAAACAAAAATTAGGACATGTTTCAAGTGTGATCTCAAACATCTTCCTATTATATTTCAACAGGAGCAGCCTGTCAGTTGATGTCTTTGTGTTCTACTGAAGCTTCCCAGAGTGGTCTAAAGAATACCTAGAGCGCTAACAGTCTTATTAATGACACAATTAAGGCACAGCTGAAGCCATCTTGATTGGAATAAACTGGTAACTCTTAAAACATTTAATTTAAATAGGAACAAAAAATGAGGGGGTTCATTTTGTCATAGCAATTATGTTTAGTGCCGTAGAAAGAAAAATTAGGACATGTTTCAAATGTGATCTCAAATATCTTCCTGTTATATTTCAACAGGAGCAGCCTGTCAGTTGATGCCTTTGTGTTGTACTGCAGCTTCCCAGAGTGGTCTAAAGAATAACTAGAGCACTAACAGTCTTACTTATCACACAATTATGGCACACCTGAAGCCATCTTGATTGGAATAAACTGGTAACTCTTAAAACATTTAATTTAAATAGGAACAAAATGAGGGGGTTCATTTTGTCATAGAAATTATGTTTAGTGCTGTAGAAAGAAAAATTAGGACATGTTTCAAGTGAGATCTCAAATATCCTCCTTTTATATTTCAACAGGATCAGCCTGTCAGTTGATGCCTTTGTGTTCTACTGCAGCTTCCCAGAGTGGTCTAAAGAACAACTAGAGCACTAACAGCCTTACTTATGACAAAGGTATGGCACACCTGAAGCCATCTTGATTGGAATAAATTGGTAACACTTACAATTTTAATTTAAAAAGTAAAAAAATGATGGGGTTCATTTTGTCATAGAAATTACGGTTAGTGCTATAGAAACAAAAATTAGGACATGTTTCAAGTGTGATCTCAAACATCTTCCTATTATATTTCAACAGGAGCAGCCTGTCAGTTGATGTCTTTGTGTTCTACTGAAGCTTCCCAGAGTGGTCTAAAGAATACCTAGAGCGCTAACAGTCTTATTTATGACACAATTAAGGCACAGCTGAAGCCATCTTGATTGGAATAAACTGGTAACTCTTAAAACATTTAATTTAAATAGGAACAAAAAATGAGGGGGTTCATTTTGTCATAGCAATTATGTTTAGTGCCGTAGAAAGAAAAATTAGGACATGTTTCAAGTGTGATCTCAAATATCTTCCTGTTATATTTCAACAGGAGCAGCCTGTCAGTTGATGCCTTTGTGTTCTACTGCAGCTTCCCAGAGTGGTCTAAAGAATAACTAGAGCACTAACAGTCTTACTTATCACACAATTATGGCACACCTGAAGCCATCTTGATTGGAATAAACTGGTAACTCTTAAAACATTTAATTTAAATAGGAACAAAATGAGGGGGTTCATTTTGTCATAGAAATTATGTTTAGTGCTGTAGAAAGAAAAATTAGGACATGTTTCAAGTGAGATCTCAAATATCTTCCTGTTATATTTCAACAGGAGCAGCCTGTCAGTTGATGCCTTTGTGTTCTACTGCAGCTTCCCAGAGTGGTCTAAAGAACAACTAGAGCACTAACAGCCTTACTTATGACAAAAGTATGGAACACCTAAAGCCATCTTGATTGGAATAAACTGGTAACACTTAAAACATTTAATTTAAAAAGGAAAATAATGATGTGGCTCATTTTGTCATAGAAATTATGGTTAGTGCTTGAGAAAGAAAAATTAGGACATGTTTCAAGTGTGATCACAAATATCTTCCTGTTATATTTCAATGCGAGCAGCCTGTCAGTTGATGCCTTTGTGCTCTACTGCTGCTTCCCAGAGTGTTTTAAAGAACAACTAGAGCGCTAACAGCCTTACTTATGACAAAGGTATGGCACACCTGAAGCCATCTTGATTGGAATAAATTGGTAACACTTAAAACATTTAATTTAAAAAGTATCAAAATGATGGGATTCATTTTGTCATAGAAATTATGGTTAGTGCTATAGAAAGAAAAATTAGGACATGTTTCAAGTGTGATCTCAAACATCTTCCTATTATATTTCAATGCGAGCAGCCTGTCAGTTGATGCCTTTGTGCTCTACTGCTGCTTCCCAGAGTGGTCTAAAGAATAACTAGAGCACTAACAGCCTTACTTATAACAAAGGTATGGCACAGCTGAAGCCATCTTGATTGGAATAAACTGGTAACTCTTAAAACATTTAATTTCAATAGGAACAAAATGAGGGGGTTCATTTTGTCATAGCAATTATGTTTAGTGCCGTAGAAAGAAAAATTAGGACATGTTTTAAGTGTGATCTCAAATATCTTCCTGTTATATTTCAACAGGAGCAGCCTGTCAGTTGATGCCTTTGTGTTCTACTGCAGCTTCCCAGAGTGGTCTAAAGAATAACTAGAGCACTTACAGTCTTACTTATGACACAATTATGGCACACCTGAAGCCATCTTGAATGGAATAAACTGGTAACTCTTAAAACATTTAATTTAAATAGGAACAGAATGAGGGGGTTCATTTTGTCATAGCAATTATGTTTAGTGCTGTAGAAAGAAAAATTAGGACATGTTTCAAGTGTGATCTCAAATATCTTCCTGTTATATTTCAACAGGAGCAGCCTGTCAGTTTATGCCTTTGTGTTCTACTGCAGCTTCCCAGAGTGGTCTAAAGAATAACTAGAGCACTAACAGTCTTACTTATGACACAATTATGGCACACCTGAAGCCATCTTGATTGGAATAAACTGGTAACTCTTAAAACATTTAATTTAAATAGGAACAAAATGAGGGGGTTCATTTTGTCATAGAAATTATGTTTAGTGCTGTAGAAAGAAAAATTAGGACATTTTTCAAGTGAGATCTCAAATATCTTCCTGTTATATTTCAACAGGAGCAGCCTGTCAGTTGATGCATATGTGCTCTACTGCAGTTTCTCAGAGTGGTCTAAAGAATAACTAGAGCACTAACAGTCTTTCTTATGACACAATTATTGCACACCTGAAGCCATCTTGATTGGAATAAACTGGTAACTCTTAAAACATTTAATTTAAAAAGGAACAAAATGAGGGTGTTCATTCTGTCATAGAAATTATTGTTAGTGCTGTAGAAAGAACAATTAGGACATGTTTTAAGTGAGAGCTCAAAAATATTCCTGTTACATTTCAACAGGAGCAGCCTGTCAGTTGATGCCTTTGTGTTCTACTGCAGCTTCCCAGAATGTTCTAAAGAACAACTAGAGCGCTAACAGCCTTACTTATGACAAAAGTATGGAACACCTGAAGCCATCTTGATTGGAATAAACTGGTAACACTTAAAACATTTAATTTAAAAAGGAAAATAATGATGTGGTTCATTTTGTCATAGAAATTATGGTTAGTGCTGGAGAAAGAAACATTAGGACATGTTTCAAGTGTGATCTCAAATATCTTCCTGTTATATTTAAACGCGAGCAGCCTGTCAGTTGATACCTTTGTGCTCTACTGCTGCTTCCCAGAGTGTTCTAAAGAACAACTAGAGTACTAACAGCCTTACTTATGACAAAGGTATGGCACACCTGAAGCCATCTTGATTGGAATAAACTGGTAACACTTAAAACATTTAATTTAAAAAGTATCAAAATGATGGGGTTCATTTTGTCATAGAAATTACGGTTAGTGCTATAGAAACAAAAATTAGGACATGTTTCAAGTGTGATCTCAAACATATTCCTATTACATTTCAACAGGAGCAGCCTGTCAGTTGATGGCTTTGTGTTCTACTGAAGCTTCCCAGAGTGGTCTAAAGAATACCTAGAGCGCTAACAGTGTTATTTATGACACAATTAAGGCACAGCTGAAGCCATCTTGATTGGAATAAACTGGTAACTCTTAAAACATTTAATTTAAATAGGAACAAAAAATGAGGGGGTTCATTTTGTCATAGCAATTATGTTTAGTGCCGTAGAAAGAAAAATTAGGACATGTTTCAAGTGTGATCTCAAATATCTTCCTGTTATATTTCAACAGGAGCAGCCTGTCAGTTGATGCCTTTGTGTTCTACTGCAGCTTCCCAGAGTGGTCTAAAGAATAACTAGAGCACTAACAGTCTTACTTATGACACAAATTTGGCACACCTGAAGCCATCTTGATTGGAATAAACTGGTAACTCCTAAAACATTTAATTTAAATAGGAACGAAATGAGGGGGTTCATTTTGTCATAGAAATCATGTTTAGTGCTGTAGAAAGAACAATTAGGACATGTTTTAAGTGAGAGCTTAAAAATATTCCTGTTACATTTCAACAGGAGCAGCCTGTCAGTTGATGCCTTTGTGTTCTACTGCAGCTTCCCAGAGTGTTCTAAAGAACAACTAGAGCGCTAACAGCCTTACTTATGACAAAAGTATGGAACACCTGAAGCCATCTTGATTGGAATAAACTGGTAACACTTAAAACATTTAATTTAAAAAGGAAAATAATGATGTGGTTCATTTTGTCATAGAAATTATGGTTAGTGCTGGAGAAAGAAAAATTAGGACATGTTTCAAGTGTGATCTCAAACATCTTCCTATTTTATTTCAAAAGGAGCAGCCTGTCAGTTGATGCCTTTGTGTTCTACTGCAGCTTCCCAGAGTGGTCTAAAGAACAACTAGAGCACTAACAGCCTTACTTATGACAAAAGTATGGAACACCTGAAGCCATCTTGATTGGAATAAACTGGTAACACTTAAAACATTTAATCTAAAAAGGAAACTAATGATGTGGTTCATTTTGTCATAGAAATTATGGTTAGTGCTGGAGAAAGAAACATTAGGACATGTTTCAAGTGTGATCTCAAATATCTTCCCGTTATATTTCAATGCGAGCAGCCTGTCAGTTGATGCCTTTGTGCTCTACTGCTGCTTCCCAGAGTGTTCTAAAGAACAACTAGAGCGCTAACAGCCTTACTTATGACAAAGGTATGGCACACCTGAAGCCATCTTGATTGGAATAAATTGGTAACTCTTAAAACATTTAATTTAAATAGGAACAGAATGAGGGGGTTCATTTTGTCATAGCAATTATGTTTAGTGCTGTAGAAAGAAAAATTAGGACATGTTTCAAGTGTCATCTCAAATATCTTCCTGTTATATTTCAACAGGAGCAGCCTGTCAGTTTATGCCTTTGTGTTCTACTGCAGCTTCCCAGAGTGGTCTAAAGAATAACTAGAGCACTAACAGTCTTACTTATGACACAATTATGGCACACCTGAAGCCATCTTGATTGGAATAAACTGGTAACTCTTAAAACATTTAATTTAAATAGGAACAAAATGAGGGGGTTAATTTTGTCATAGAAATTATGTTTAGTGCTGTAGAAAAAAAAATTAGGACATTTTTCAAGTGAGATCTCAAATATCTTCCTGTTATATTTCAACCGGAGCAGCCTGTCAGTTGATGCATATGTGCTCTACTGCAGCTTCTCAGAGTGGTCTAAAGAATAACTAGAGCACTAACAGTCTTTCTTATGACACAATTATGGCACACCTGAAGCCATCTTGATTGGAATAAACTGGTAACTCTTAAAACATTTAATTTAAAAAGGAACAAAATGAGGGTGTTCATTCTGTCATTGAAATTATTGTTAGTGCTGTAGAAAGAACAATTAGGACATGTTTCAAGTGTGATCTCAAATATCTTCCTGTTATATTTCAATGCGAGCAGCCTGTCAGTGTATGCCTTTGTGCTCTACTGCTGCTTCCCAGAGTGTTCTAAAGAACAACTAGAACGCTAACAGCCTTACTTATGACAAAGGTATGGCACACCTGAAGCCATCTTGATTGGAATAAATTGGTAACACTTAAAACATTTAATTTAAAAAGTATCAAAATGATGGGGATCATTTTGTCATAGAAATTATGGTTAGTGCTATAGAAAGAAAAATTAGGACATGTTTCAAGTGTGATCTCAAACATCTTCCTATTATATTTCAACAGGAGCAGCCTGTCAGTTGATGTCTTTGTGTTCTACTGAAGCTTCCCAGAGTGGTCTAAAGAATACCTAGAGCGCTAACAGTCTTATTTATGACACAATTAAGGCACAGCTGAGCCATCTTGATTGGAATAAACTGGTAACTCTTAAAACATTTAATTTCAATAGGAACAAAATGAGGGGGTTCATTTTGTCATAGCAATTATGTTTAGTGCTGTAGAAAGAAAAATTAGGACATGTTGCAAGTGTGATCTCAAATATCTTCCTGTTATATTTCAACAGGAGCAGCCTGTCAGTTTATGCCTTTGTGTTCTACTGCAGCTTCCCAGAGTGGTCTAAAGAATAACAAGAGCACTAACAGTCTTACTTATGACACAATTATGGCACACCTGAAGCCATATTGATTGGAATAAACTGGTAACTCTTAAAACATTTAATTTAAAAAGGAACAAAATGAGGGTGTTCATTCTGTCATAGAAATTATTGTTTGTGCTGTAGAAAGAACAATTAGGACATGTTTTAAGTGAGAGCTCAAAAATATTCCTGTTACATTTCAACAGGAGCAGCCTGTCAGTTGATGCCTTTGTGTTCTACTGCAGCTTCCCAGAATGTTCTAAAGAACAACTAGAGCGCTAACAGCCTTACTTATGACAAAAGTATGGAACACCTGAAGCCATCTTGATTGGAATAAACTGGTAACACTTAAAACATTTAAATTAAAAAGGAAAATAATGATGTGGTTCATTTTGTCATAGAAATTATGGTTAGTGCTGGAGAAAGAAAAATTAGGACATGTTTCAAGTGTGATCTCAAATATCTTCCTGTTATATTTCAACGCGAGCAGCCTGTCAGTTGATACCTTTGTGCTCTACTGCTGCTTCCCAGAGTGTTCTAAAGAACAACTAGAGCGCTAACAGCCTTACTTATGACAAAAGGTATGGCACACCTGAAGCCATCTTGATTGGAATCAATTGGTAACTCTTAAAACATTTAATTTAAATAGGAACAGAATGAGGGGGTTCATTTTGTCATAGCAATTATGGTTAGTGCTGTAGAAAGAACAATTCGGACATGTTTCAAGTGTGATCTCAAATATCTTCCTGTTATATTTCAACAGGAGCAGCCTGTCAGTTGATGTCTTTGTGTTCTACTGAAGCTTCCCAGAGTGGTCCAAAGAATACCTAGAGCACTAACAGTCTTACTTATGACACAATTATGGCACACCTGAAGCCATCTTGATTGGAATAAACTGGTCACTCCTAAACATAGGAACAAAATGAGGGGGTTCATTTTGTCATAGCAATTATGTTTAGTGCTGTAGAAAGAAAAATTAGGACATGTTTCAAGTGTGATCTCAAATATCTTCCTGTTATATTTCAACAGGAGCAGCCTGTCAGTTGATGCCTTTGTGTTCTACTGCAGCTTCCCAGAGTGGTCTAAAGAATAACTAGAGCACTAACAGTCTTACTTATGACACAATTATGGCACACCTGAAGCCATCTTGATTGGAATAAACTGGTCACTCCTAAACATAGGAACAAAATGAGGGGGTTCATTTTGTCATAGCAATTATGTTTAGTGCTGTAGAAAGAAAAATTAGGACATGTTTCAAGTGTGATCTCAAATATCTTCCTGTTATATTTCAACAGGAGCAGCCTGTCAGTTTATGCCTTTGTGTTCTACTGCAGCTTCCCAGAGTGGTCTAAAGAATAACAAGAGCACTAACAGTCTTACTTATGACAGAATTATGGCACACCTGAAGCCATCTTGATTGGAATAAACTGGTTACTCTTAAAACATTTAATTTAAAAAGGAACAAAATGAGGGTGTTCATTCTGTCATAGAAATTATTGTTAGTGCTGTAGAAAGAACAATTAGGACATGTTTTAAGTGAGAGCTCAAAAATATTCCTGTTACATTTTAACAGGAGCAGCCTGTCAGTTGATGCCTTTGTGTTCTACTGCAGCTTCCCAGAATGTTCTAAAGAACAACTAGAGCGCTAACAGCCTTACTTATGACAAAAGTATGGAGCACCTGAAGCCATCTTGATTGGGATAAACTGGTAACACTTAAAACATTTAATTTAAAAAGGAAAAAAATGTTGTGGTTCATTTTGTCATAGAAATTATGGTTAGTGCTGGAGAAAGAAAAATTAGGACATGTTTCAAGTGTGATCTCAAATATCTTCCTGTTATATTTCAACGCGAGCAGCCTGTCAGTTGATACCTTTGTGCTCTACTGCTGCTTCCCAGAGTGTTCTAAAGAACAACTAGAGCACTAACAGCCTTACTTATGACAAAGGTATGGCACACCTGAAGCCATCTTGATTGGAATAAATTGGTAACACTTAAAATTTTAATTTAAAAAGTAAAAAAATGATGGGGTTCATTTTGTCATAGAAATTACGGTTAGTGCTATAGAAACAAAAATTAGGACATGTTTCAAGTGTGATCTCAAACATCTTCCTATTATATTTCAACAGGAGCAGCCTGTCAGTTGATGTCTTTGTGTTCTACTGAAGCTTCCCAGAGTGGTCTAAAGAATACCTAGAGCGCTAACAGTCTTATTAATGACACAATTAAGGCACAGCTGAAGCCATCTTGATTGGAATAAACTGGTAACTCTTAAAACATTTAATTTAAATAGGAACAAAAAATGAGGGGGTTCATTTTGTCATAGCAATTATGTTTAGTGCCGTAGAAAGAAAAATTAGGACATGTTTCAAATGTGATCTCAAATATCTTCCTGTTATATTTCAACAGGAGCAGCCTGTCAGTTGATGCCTTTGTGTTGTACTGCAGCTTCCCAGAGTGGTCTAAAGAATAACTAGAGCACTAACAGTCTTACTTATCATACAATTATGGCACACCTGAAGCCATCTTGATTGGAATAAACTGGTAACTCTTAAAACATTTAATTTAAATAGGAACAAAATGAGGGGGTTCATTTTGTCATAGAAATTATGTTTAGTGCTGTAGAAAGAAAAATTAGGACATGTTTCAAGTGAGATCTCAAATATCCTCCTTTTATATTTCAACAGGATCAGCCTGTCAGTTGATGCCTTTGTGTTCTACTGCAGCTTCCCAGAGTGGTCTAAAGAACAACTAGAGCACTAACAGCCTTACTTATGACAAAGGTATGGCACACCTGAAGCCATCTTGATTGGAATAAATTGGTAACACTTAAAATTTTAATTTAAAAAGTAAAAAAATGATGGGGTTCATTTTGTCATAGAAATTACGGTTAGTGCTATAGAAACAAAAATTAGGACATGTTTCAAGTGTGATCTCAAACATCTTCCTATTATATTTCAACAGGAGCAGCCTGTCAGTTGATGTCTTTGTGTTCTACTGAAGCTTCCCAGAGTGGTCTAAAGAATACCTAGAGCGCTAACAGTCTTATTTATGACACAATTAAGGCACAGCTGAAGCCATCTTGATTGGAATAAACTGGTAACTCTTAAAACATTTAATTTAAATAGGAACAAAAAATGAGGGGGTTCATTTTGTCATAGCAATTATGTTTAGTGCCGTAGAAAGAAAAATTAGGACATGTTTCAAGTGTGATCTCAAATATCTTCCTGTTATATTTCAACAGGAGCAGCCTGTCAGTTGATGCCTTTGTGTTCTACTGCAGCTTCCCAGAGTGGTCTAAAGAATAACTAGAGCACTAACAGTCTTACTTATCACACAATTATGGCACACCTGAAGCCATCTTGATTGGAATAAACTGGTAACTCTTAAAACATTTAATTTAAATAGGAACAAAATGAGGGGGTTCATTTTGTCATAGAAATTATGTTTAGTGCTGTAGAAAGAAAAATTAGGACATGTTTCAAGTGAGATCTCAAATATCTTCCTGTTATATTTCAACAGGAGCAGCCTGTCAGTTGATGCCTTTGTGTTCTACTGCAGCTTCCCAGAGTGGTCTAAAGAACAACTAGAGCACTAACAGCCTTACTTATGACAAAAGTATGGAACACCTAAAGCCATCTTGATTGGAATAAACTGGTAACACTTAAAACATTTAATTTAAAAAGGAAAATAATGATGTGGCTCATTTTGTCATAGAAATTATGGTTAGTGCTTGAGAAAGAAAAATTAGGACATGTTTCAAGTGTGATCTCAAATATCTTCCTGTTATATTTCAATGCGAGCAGCCTGTCAGTTGAGGCCTTTGTGCTCTACTGCTGCTTCCCAGAGTGTTCTAAAGAACAACTAGAGCGCTAACAGCCTTACTTATGACAAAGGTATGGCACACCTGAAGCCATCTTGATAGGAATAAATTGGTAACACTTAAAACATTTAATTTAAAAAGTATCAAAATGATGGGATTCATTTTGTCATAGAAATTATGGTTAGTGCTATAGAAAGAAAAATTAGGACATGTTTCAAGTGTGATCTCAAACATCTTCCTATTATATTTCAATGCGAGCAGCCTGTCAGTTGATGCCTTTGTGCTCTACTGCTGCTTCCCAGAGTGGTCTAAAGAATAACTAGAGCACTAACAGCCTTACTTATAACAAAGGTATGGCACAGCTGAAGCCATCTTGATTGGAATAAACTGGTAACTCTTAAAACATTTAATTTCAATAGGAACACAATGAGGGGGTTCATTTTGTCATAGCAATTATGTTTAGTGCTGTAGAAAGAAAAATTAGGACATGTTTCAAGTGTGATCTCAAATATCTTCCTGTTATATTTCAACAGGAGCAGCCTGTCAGTTGATGCCTTTGTGTTCTACTGCAGCTTCCCAGAGTGGTCTAAAGAATAACTAGAGCACTAACAGTCTTACTTATGACACAAATTTGGCACACCTGAAGCCATCTTGATTGGAATAAACTGGTAACTCCTAAAACATTTAATTTAAATAGGAACGAAATGAGGGGGTTCATTTTGTCATAGAAATTATGTTTAGTGCTGTAGAAAGAACAATTAGGACATTTTTTAAGTGAGAGCTCAAAAATATTCCTGTTACATTTCAACAGGAGCAGCCTGTCAGTTGATGCCTTTGTGTTCTACAACAGCTTCCCAGAGTGTTCTAAAGAACAACTAGAGCGCTAACAGCCTTACTTATGACAAAAGTATGGAACACCTGAAGCCATCTTGATTGGAATAAACTGGTAACACTTAAAACATTTAATTTAAAAAGGAAAATAATGATATGGTTCATTTTGTCATAGAAATTATGGTTAGTGCTGGAGAAAGAAAAATTAGGACATGTTTCAAGTGTGATCTCAAACATCTTCCTATTATATTTCAAAAGGAGCAGCCTGTCAGTTGATGCCTTTGTGTTCTACTGCAGCTTCCCAGAGTGGTCTAAAGAACAACTAGAGCACTAACAGCCTTACTTATGACAAAAGTATGGAACACCTGAAGCCATCTTGATTGGAATAAACTGGTAACACTTAAAACATTTAATCTAAAAAGGAAAATAATGATGTGGTTCATTTTGTCATAGAAATTATGGTTAGTGCTGGAGAAAGAAAAATTAGGACATGTTTCAAGTGTGATCTCAAATATCTTCCCGTTATATTTCAATGCGAGCAGCCTGTCAGTTGATGCCTTTGTGCTCTACTGCTGCTTCCCAGAGTGTTCTAAAGAACAACTAGAGCGCTAACAGCCTTACTTATGACAAAGGTATGGCACACCTGAAGCCATCTTGATTGGAATAAATTGGTAACTCTTAAACATTTAATTTAAATAGGAACAGAATGAGGGGGTTCATTTTGTCATAGCAATTATGTTTAGTGCTGTAGAAAGAAAAATTAGGACATGTTTCAAGTGTGATCTCAAATATCTTCCTGTTATATTTCAACAGGAGCAGCCTGTCAGTTTATGCCTTTGTGTTCTACTGCAGCTTCCCAGAGTGGTCTAAAGAATAACTAGAGCACTAACAGTCTTACTTATGACACAATTATGGCACACCTGAAGCCATCTTGATTGGAATAAACTGGTAACTCTTAAAACATTTAATTTAAATAGGAACAAAATGAGGGGGTTCATTTTGTCATAGAAATTATGTTTAGTGCTGTAGAAAGAAAAATTAGGACATGTTTCAAGTGTGATCTCAAACATCTTCCTATTATATTTCAATGCGAGCAGCCTGTCAGTTGATGCCTTTGTGCTCTACTGCTGCTTCCCAGAGTGTTCTAAAGAACAACTAGAGTGCTAACAGCCTTACTTATGACAAAGGTATGGCACACCTGAAGCCATCTTGTTTGGAATAAATTGGTAACACTTAAAACATTTAATTTAAAAAGTATCAAAATGATGGGATTCATTTTGTCATAGAAATTATGGTTAGTGCTATAGAAAGAAAAATTAGGACATGTTTCAAGTGTGATCTCAAACATCTTCCTATTATATTTCAATGCGAGCAGCCTGTCAGTTGATGCCTTTGTGCTCTACTGCTGCTTCCCAGAGTGGTCTAAAGAATTACTAGAGCACTAACAGCCTTACTTATAACAAAGGTATGGCACAGCTGAAGCCATCTTGATTGGAATAAACTGGTAACTCTTAAAACATTTAATTTCAATAGGAACAAAATGAGGGGGTTCATTTTGTCATAGCAATTATGTTTAGTGCTGTAGAAAGAAAAATTAGGACATGTTTCAAGTGTGATCTCAAATATCTTCCTGTTATATTTCAACAGGAGCAGCCTGTCAGTTGATGCCTTTGTGTTCTACTGCAGCTTCCCAGAGTGGTCTAAAGAATAACTAGAGCACTAACAGTCTTACTTATGACACAAATTTGGCACACCTGAAGCCATCTTGATTGGAATAAACTGGTAACTCCTAAAACATTTAATTTAAATAGGAACGAAATGAGGGGGTTCATTTTGTCATAGAAATTATGTTTAGTGCTGTAGAAAGATAAATTAGGACATGTTTTAAGCGAAATCTCAAATATCTTCCTGTTATATTTCAAAAGGAGCAGCCTGTCAGTTGATATCTTTGTGTTCTACTGCAGCTTCCCAGAGTGGTCTAAAGAATAACTAGAGCGCTAACAGCCTTACTTATGACAAAAGTATGGAACACCTGAAGCCATCTTGATTGGAATAAACTGGTAACACTTAAAACATTTAATTTAAAAAGGAAAATAATGATATGGTTCATTTTGTCATAGAAATTATGGTTAGTGCTGGAGAAAGAAAAATTAGGACATGTTTCAAGTGTGATCTCAAACATCTTCCTATTATATTTCAAAAGGAGCAGCCTGTCAGTTGATGCCTTTGTGTTCTACTGCAGCTTCCCAGAGTGGTCTAAAGAACAACTAGAGCACTAACAGCCTTACTTATGACAAAAGTATGGAACACCTGAAGCCATCTTGATTGGAATAAACTGGTAACACTTAAAACATTTAATCTAAAAAGGAAAATAATGATGTGGTTCATTTTGTCATAGAAATTATGGTTAGTGCTGGAGAAAGAAAAATTAGGACATGTTTCAAGTGTGATCTCAAATATCTTCCCGTTATATTTCAATGCGAGCAGCCTGTCAGTTGATGCCTTTGTGCTCTACTGCTGCTTCCCAGAGTGTTCTAAAGAACAACTAGAGCGCTAACAGCCTTACTTATGACAAAGGTATGGCACACCTGAAGCCATCTTGATTGGAATAAATTGGTAACTCTTAAAACATTTAATTTAAATAGGAACAGAATGGGGGGGTTCATTTTGTCATAGCAATTATGTTTAGTGCTGTAGAAAGAAAAATTAGGACATGTTTCAAGTGTGATCTCAAATATCTTCCTGTTATATTTCAACAGGAGCAGCCTGTCAGTTTATGCCTTTGTGTTCTACTGCAGCTTCCCAGAGTGGTCTAAAGAATAACTAGAGCACTAACAGTCTTACTTATGACACAATTATGGCACACCTGAAGCCATCTTGATTGGAATAAACTGGTAACTCTTAAAACATTTAATTTAAATAGGAACAAAATGAGGGGGTTCATTTTGTCATAGAAATTATGTTTAGTGCTGTAGAAAGAAAAATTAGGACATTTTTCAAGTGAGATCTCAAATATCTTCCTGTTATATTTCAACAGGAGCAGCCTGTCAGTTGATGCATATGTGCTCTACTGCAGTTTCTCAGAGCGGTCTAAAGAATAACTAGAGCACTAACAGTCTTTCTTATGACACAATTATGGCACACCTGAAGCCATCTTGATTGGAATAAACTGGTAACTCTTAAAACATTTAATTTAAAAAGGAACAAAATGAGGGTGTTCATTCTGTCATAGAAATTATTGTTAGTGCTGTAGAAAGAACAATTAGGACATGTTTTAAGTGAGAGCTCAAAAATATTCCTGTTACATTTCAACAGGAGCAGCCTGTCAGTTGATGCCTTTGTGTTCTACTGCAGCTTCCCAGAATGTTCTAAAGAACAACTAGAGCGCTAACAGCCTTACTTATGACAAAAGTATGGAACACCTGAAGCCATCTTGATTGGAATAAACTGGTAACACTTAAAACATTTAATTTAAAAAGGAAAATAATGATGTGGTTCATTTTGTCATAGAAATTATGGTTAGTGCTGGAGAAAGAAAAATTAGGACATGTTTCAAGTGTGATCTCAAATATCTTCCTGTTATATTTCAACGCGAGCAGCCTGTCAGTTGATACCTTTGTGCTCTACTGCTGCTTCCCAGAGTGTTCTAAAGAACAACTAGAGTACTAACAGCCTTACTTATGACAAAGGTATGGCACACCTGAAGCCATCTTGATTGGAATAAACTGGTTACACTTAAAACATTTAATTTAAAAAGTATCAAAATGATGGGGTTCATTTTGTCATAGAAATTACGGTTAGTGCTATAGAAACAAAAATTAGGACATGTTTCAAGTGTGATCTCAAACATATTCCTATAACATTTCAACAGGAGCAGCCTGTCAGTTGATGGCTTTGTGTTCTACTGAAGCTTCCCAGAGTGGTCTAAAGAATACCTAGAGCGCTAACAGTGTTATTTATGACACAATTAAGGCACAGCTGAAGCCATCTTGATTGGAATAAACTGGTAACTCTTAAAACATTTAATTTAAATAGGAACAAAAAATGAGGGGGTTCATTTTGTCATAGCAATTATGTTTAGTGCCGTAGAAAGAAAAATTAGGACATGTTTCAAGTGTGATCTCAAATATCTTCCTGTTATATTTCAACAGGAGCAGCCTGTCAGTTGATGCCTTTGTGTTCTACTGCAGCTTCCCAGAGTGGTCTAAAGAATAACTAGAGCACTAACAGTCTTACTTATGACACAAATTTGGCACACCTGAAGCCATCTTGATTGGAATAAACTGGTAACTCCTAAAACATTTAATTTAAATAGGAACGAAATGAGGGGGTTCATTTTGTCATAGAAATCATGTTTAGTGCTGTAGAAAGAACAATTAGGACATGTTTTAAGTGAGAGCTTAAAAATATTCCTGTTACATTTCAACAGGAGCAGCCTGTCAGTTGATGCCTTTGTGTTCTACTGCAGCTTCCCAGAGTGTTCTAAAGAACAACTAGAGCGCTAACAGCCTTACTTATGACAAAAGTATGGAACACCTGAAGCCATCTTGATTGGAATAAACTGGTAACACTTAAAACATTTAATTTAAAAAGGAAAATAATGATGTGGTTCATTTTGTCATAGAAATTATGGTTAGTGCTGGAGAAAGAAAAATTAGGACATGTTTCAAGTGTGATCTCAAACATCTTCCTATTATATTTCAAAAGGAGCAGCCTGTCAGTTGATGCCTTTGTGTTCTACTGCAGCTTCCCAGAGTGGTCTAAAGAACAACTAGAGCACTAACAGCCTTACTTATGACAAAAGTATGGAACACCTGAAGCCATCTTGATTGGAATAAACTGGTAACACTTAAAACATTTAATCTAAAAAGGAAACTAATGATGTGGTTCATTTTGTCATAGAAATTATGGTTAGTGCTGGAGAAAGAAACATTAGGACATGTTTCAAGTGTGATCTCAAATATCTTCCCGTTATATTTCAATGCGAGCAGCCTGTCAGTTGATGCCTTTGTGCTCTACTGCTGCTTCCCAGAGTGTTCTAAAGAACAACTAGAGCGCTAACAGCCTTACTTATGACAAAGGTATGGCACACCTGAAGCCATCTTGATTGGAATAAATTGGTAACTCTTAAAACATTTAATTTAAATAGGAACAGAATGAGGGGGTTCATTTTGTCATAGAAATTATGTTTAGTGCTGTAGAAAGAAAAATTAGGACATGTTTCAAGTGTGATCTCAAATATCTTCCTGTTATATTTCAACAGGAGCAGCCTGTCAGTTGATGTCTTTGTGTTCTACTGAAGCTTCCCAGAGTGGTCTAAAGAATACCTAGAGCGCTAACAGTCTTATTTATTACACAATTAAGGCACAGCTGAGCCATCTTGATTGGAATAAACTGGTAACTCTTAAAACATTTAATTTCAATAGGAACAAAATGAGGGGGTTCATTTTGTCATAGCAATTATGTTTAGTGCTGTAGAAAGAAAAATTAGGACATGTTGCAAGTGTGATCTCAAATATCTTCCTGTTATATTTCAACAGGAGCAGCCTGTCAGTTTATGCCTTTGTGTTCTACTGCAGCTTCCCAGAGTGGTCTAAAGAATAACAAGAGCACTAACAGTCTTACTTATGACACAATTATGGCACACCTGAAGCCATATTGATTGGAATAAACTGGTAACTCTTAAAACATTTAATTTAAAAAGGAACAAAATGAGGGTGTTCATTCTGTCATAGAAATTATTGTTTGTGCTGTAGAAAGAACAATTAGGACATGTTTTAAGTGAGAGCTCAAAAATATTCCTGTTACATTTCAACAGGAGCAGCCTGTCAGTTGATGCCTTTGTGTTCTACTGCAGCTTCCCAGAATGTTCTAAAGAACAACTAGAGCGCTAACAGCCTTACTTATGACAAAAGTATGGAACACCTGAAGCCATCTTGATTGGAATAAACTGGTAACACTTAAAACATTTAAATTAAAAAGATAAATAATGATGTGGTTCATTTTGTCATAGAAATTATGGTTAGTGCTGGAGAAAGAAAAATTAGGACATGTTTCAAGTGTGATCTCAAATATCTTCCTGTTATATTTCAACGCGAGCAGCCTGTCAGTTGATACCTTTGTGCTCTACTGCTGCTTCCCAGAGTGTTCTAAAGAACAACTAGAGCGCTAACAGCCTTACTTATGACAAAAGGTATGGCACACCTGAAGCCATCTTGATTGGAATCAATTGGTAACTCTTAAAACATTTAATTTAAATAGGAACAGAATGAGGGGGTTCATTTTGTCATAGCAATTATGGTTAGTGCTGTAGAAAGAACAATTCGGACATGTTTCAAGTGTGATCTCAAATATCTTCCTGTTATATTTCAACAGGAGCAGCCTGTCAGTTGATGTCTTTGTGTTCTACTGAAGCTTCCCAGAGTGGTCCAAAGAATACCTAGAGCACTAACAGTCTTACTTATGACACAATTATGGCACACCTGAAGCCATCTTGATTGGAATAAACTGGTCACTCCTAAACATAGGAACAAAATGAGGGGGTTCATTTTGTCATAGCAATTATGTTTAGTGCTGTAGAAAGAAAAATTAGGACATGTTTCAAGTGTGATCTCAAATATCTTCCTGTTATATTTCAACAGGAGCAGCCTGTCAGTTGATGCCTTTGTGTTCTACTGCAGCTTCCCAGAGTGGTCTAAAGAATAACTAGAGCACTAACAGTCTTACTTATGACACAATTATGGCACACCTGAAGCCATCTTGATTGGAATAAACTGGTCACTCCTAAACATAGGAACAAAATGAGGGGGTTCATTTTGTCATAGCAATTATGTTTAGTGCTGTAGAAAGAAAAATTAGGACATGTTTCAAGTGTGATCTCAAATATCTTCCTGTTATATTTCAACAGGAGCAGCCTGTCAGTTTATGCCTTTGTGTTCTACTGCAGCTTCCCAGAGTGGTCTAAAGAATAACAAGAGCACTAACAGTCTTACTTATGACACAATTATGGCACACCTGAAGCCATCTTGATTGGAATAAACTGGTTACTCTTAAAACATTTAATTTAAAAAGGAACAAAATGAGGGTGTTCATTCTGTCATAGAAATTATTGTTAGTGCTGTAGAAAGAACAATTAGGACATGTTTTAAGTGAGAGCTCAAAAATATTCCTGTTACATTTTAACAGGAGCAGCCTGTCAGTTGATGCCTTTGTGTTCTACTGCAGCTTCCCAGAATGTTCTAAAGAACAACTAGAGCGCTAACAGCCTTACTTATGACAAAAGTATGGAGCACCTGAAGCCATCTTGATTGGAATAAACTGGTAACACTTAAAACATTTAATTTAAAAAGGAAAAAAATGTTGTGGTTCATTTTGTCATAGAAATTATGGTTAGTGCTGGAGAAAGAAAAATTAGGACATGTTTCAAGTGTGATCTCAAATATCTTCCTGTTATATTTCAACGCGAGCAGCCTGTCAGTTGATACCTTTGTGCTCTACTGCTGCTTCCCAGAGTGTTCTAAAGAACAACTAGAGCACTAACAGCCTTACTTATGACAAAGGTATGGCACACCTGAAGCCATCTTGATTGGAATAAATTGGTAACACTTAAAATTTTAATTTAAAAAGTAAAATAATGATGGGGTTCATTTTGTCATAGAAATTACGGTTAGTGCTATAGAAACAAAAATTAGGACATGTTTCAAGTGTGATCTCAAACATCTTCCTATTATATTTCAACAGGAGCAGCCTGTCAGTTGATGTCTTTGTGTTCTACTGAAGCTTCCCAGAGTGGTCTAAAGAATACCTAGAGCGCTAACAGTCTTATTAATGACACAATTAAGGCACAGCTGAAGCCATCTTGATTGGAATAAACTGGTAACTCTTAAAACATTTAATTTAAATAGGAACAAAAAATGAGGGGGTTCATTTTGTCATAGCAATTATGTTTAGTGCCGTAGAAAGAAAAATTAGGACATGTTTCAAATGTGATCTCAAATATCTTCCTGTTATATTTCAACAGGAGCAGCCTGTCAGTTGATGCCTTTGTGTTGTACTGCAGCTTCCCAGAGTGGTCTAAAGAATAACTAGAGCACTAACAGTCTTACTTATCATACAATTATGGCACACCTGAAGCCATCTTGATTGGAATAAACTGGTAACTCTTAAAACATTTAATTTAAATAGGAACAAAATGAGGGGGTTCATTTTGTCATAGAAATTATGTTTAGTGCTGTAGAAAGAAAAATTAGGACATGTTTCAAGTGAGATCTCAAATATCCTCCTTTTATATTTCAACAGGATCAGCCTGTCAGTTGATGCCTTTGTGTTCTACTGCAGCTTCCCAGAGTGGTCTAAAGAACAACTAGAGCACTAACAGCCTTACTTATGACAAAGGTATGGCACACCTGAAGCCATCTTGATTGGAATAAATTGGTAACACTTAAAATTTTAATTTAAAAAGTAAAAAAATGATGGGGTTCATTTTGTCATAGAAATTACGGTTAGTGCTATAGAAACAAAAATTAGGACATGTTTCAAGTGTGATCTCAAACATCTTCCTATTATATTTCAACAGGAGCAGCCTGTCAGTTGATGTCTTTGTGTTCTACTGAAGCTTCCCAGAGTGGTCTAAAGAATACCTAGAGCGCTAACAGTCTTATTTATGACACAATTAAGGCACAGCTGAAGCCATCTTGATTGGAATAAACTGGTAACTCTTAAAACATTTAATTTAAATAGGAACAAAAAATGAGGGGGTTCATTTTGTCATAGCAATTATGTTTAGTGCCGTAGAAAGAAAAATTAGGACATGTTTCAAGTGTGATCTCAAATATCTTCCTGTTATATTTCAACAGGAGCAGCCTGTCAGTTGATGCCTTTGTGTTCTACTGCAGCTTCCCAGAGTGGTCTAAAGAATAACTAGAGCACTAACAGTCTTACTTATCACACAATTATGGCACACCTGAAGCCATCTTGATTGGAATAAACTGGTAACTCTTAAAACATTTAATTTAAATAGGAACAAAATGAGGGGGTTCATTTTGTCATAGAAATTATGTTTAGTGCTGTAGAAAGAAAAATTAGGACATGTTTCAAGTGAGATCTCAAATATCTTCCTGTTATATTTCAACAGGAGCAGCCTGTCAGTTGATGCCTTTGTGTTCTACTGCAGCTTCCCAGAGTGGTCTAAAGAACAACTAGAGCACTAACAGCCTTACTTATGACAAAAGTATGGAACACCTAAAGCCATCTTGATTGGAATAAACTGGTAACACTTAAAACATTTAATTTAAAAAGGAAAATAATGATGTGGCTCATTTTGTCATAGAAATTATGGTTAGTGCTTGAGAAAGAAAAATTAGGACATGTTTCAAGTGTGATCTCAAATATCTTCCTGTTATATTTCAATGCGAGCAGCCTGTCAGTTGATGCCTTTGTGCTCTACTGCTGCTTCCCAGGGTGTTCTAAAGAACAACTAGAGCGCTAACAGCCTTACTTATGACAAAGGTATGGCACACCTGAAGCCATCTTGATTGGAATAAATTGGTAACACTTAAAACATTTAATTTAAAAAGTATCAAAATGATGGGATTCATTTTGTCATAGAAATTATGGTTAGTGCTATAGAAAGAAAAATTAGGACATGTTTCAAGTGTGATCTCAAACATCTTCCTATTATATTTCAATGCGAGCAGCCTGTCAGTTGATGCCTTTGTGCTCTACTGCTGCTTCCCAGAGTGGTCTAAAGAATAACTAGAGCACTAACAGCCTTACTTATAACAAAGGTATGGCACAGCTGAAGCCATCTTGATTGGAATAAACTGGTAACTCTTAAAACATTTAATTTCAATAGGAACACAATGAGGGGGTTCATTTTGTCATAGCAATTATGTTTAGTGCTGTAGAAAGAAAAATTAGGACATGTTTCAAGTGTGATCTCAAATATCTTCCTGTTATATTTCAACAGGAGCAGCCTGTCAGTTGATGCCTTTGTGTTCTACTGCAGCTTCCCAGAGTGGTCTAAAGAATAACTAGAGCACTAACAGTCTTACTTATGACACAAATTTGGCACACCTGAAGCCATCTTGATTGGAATAAACTGGTAACTCCTAAAACATTTAATTTAAATAGGAACGAAATGAGGGGGGTCATTTTGTCATAGAAATTATGTTTAGTGCTGTAGAAAGAACAATTAGGACATTTTTTAAGTGAGAGCTCAAAAATATTCCTGTTACATTTCAACAGGAGCAGCCTGTCAGTTGATGCCTTTGTGTTCTACAGCAGCTTCCCAGAGTGTTCTAAAGAACAACTAGAGCGCTAACAGCCTTACTTATGACAAAAGTATGGAACACCTGAAGCCATCTTGATTGGAATAAACTGGTAACACTTAAAACATTTAATTTAAAAAGGAAAATAATGATATGGTTCATTTTGTCATAGAAATTATGGTTAGTGCTGGAGAAAGAAAAATTAGGACATGTTTCAAGTGTGATCTCAAACATCTTCCTATTATATTTCAAAAGGAGCAGCCTGTCAGTTGATGCCTTTGTGTTCTACTGCAGCTTCCCAGAGTGGTCTAAAGAACAACTAGAGCACTAACAGCCTTACTTATGACAAAAGTATGGAACACCTGAAGCCATCTTGATTGGAATAAACTGGTAACACTTAAAACATTTAATCTAAAAAGGAAAATAATGATGTGGTTCATTTTGTCATAGAAATTATGGTTAGTGCTGGAGAAAGAAAAATTAGGACATGTTTCAAGTGTGATCTCAAATATCTTCCCGTTATATTTCAATGCGAGCAGCCTGTCAGTTGATGCCTTTGTGCTCTACTGCTGCTTCCCAGAGTGTTCTAAAGAACAACTAGAGCGCTAACAGCCTTACTTATGACAAAGGTATGGCACACCTGAAGCCATCTTGATTGGAATAAATTGGTAACTCTTAAACATTTAATTTAAATAGGAACAGAATGAGGGGGTTCATTTTGTCATAGCAATTATGTTTAGTGCTGTAGAAAGAAAAATTAGGACATGTTTCAAGTGTGATCTCAAATATCTTCCTGTTATATTTCAACAGGAGCAGCCTGTCAGTTTATGCCTTTGTGTTCTACTGCAGCTTCCCAGAGTGGTCTAAAGAATAACTAGAGCACTAACAGTCTTACTTATGACACAATTATGGCACACCTGAAGCCATCTTGATTGGAATAAACTGGTAACTCTTAAAACATTTAATTTAAATAGGAACAAAATGAGGGGGTTCATTTTGTCATAGAAATTATGTTTAGTGCTGTAGAAAGAAAAATTAGGACATGTTTCAAGTGTGATCTCAAACATCTTCCTATTATATTTCAATGCGAGCAGCCTGTCAGTTGATGCCTTTGTGCTCTACTGCTGCTTCCCAGAGTGTTCTAAAGAACAACTAGAGCGCTAACAGCCTTACTTATGACAAAGGTATGGCACACCTGAAGCCATCTTGTTTGGAATAAATTGGTAACACTTAAAACATTTAATTTAAAAAGTATCAAAATGATGGGATTCATTTTGTCATAGAAATTATGGTTAGTGCTATAGAAAGAAAAATTAGGACATGTTTCAAGTGTGATCTCAAACATCTTCCTATTATATTTCAATGCAAGCAGCCTGTCAGTTGATGCCTTTGTGCTCTACTGCTGCTTCCCAGAGTGGTCTAAAGAATAACTAGAGCACTAACAGCCTTACTTATAACAAAGGTATGGCACAGCTGAAGCCATCTTGATTGGAATAAACTGGTAACTCTTAAAACATTTAATTTCAATAGGAACAAAATGAGGGGGTTCATTTTGTCATAGCAATTATGTTTAGTGCTGTAGAAAGAAAAATTAGGACATGTTTCAAGTGTGATCTCAAATATCTTCCTGTTATATTTCAACAGGAGCAGCCTGTCAGTTGATGCCTTTGTGTTCTACTGCAGCTTCCCAGAGTGGTCTAAAGAATAACTAGAGCACTAACAGTCTTACTTATGACACAAATTTGGCACACCTGAAGCCATCTTGATTGGAATAAACTGGTAACTCCTAAAACATTTAATTTAAATAGGAACGAAATGAGGGGGTTCATTTTGTCATAGAAATTATGTTTAGTGCTGTAGAAAGATAAATTAGGACATGTTTTAAGCGAAATCTCAAATATCTTCCTGTTATATTTCAAAAGGAGCAGCCTGTCAGTTGATATCTTTGTGTTCTACTGCAGCTTCCCAGAGTGGTCTAAAGAATAACTAGAGCGCTAACAGCCTTACTTATGACAAAAGTATGGAACACCTGAAGCCATCTTGATTGGAATAAACTGGTAACACTTAAAACATTTAATCTAAAAAGGAAAATAATGATGTGGTTCATTTTGTCATAGAAATTATGGTTAGTGCTGGAGAAAGAAAAATTAGGACATGTTTCAAGTGTGATCTCAAATATCTTCCCGTTATATTTCAATGCGAGCAGCCTGTCAGTTGATGCCTTTGTGCTCTACTGCTGCTTCCCAGAGTGTTCTAAAGAACAACTAGAGCGCTAACAGCCTTACTTATGACAAAGGTATGGCACACCTGAAGCCATCTTGATTGGAATAAATTGGTAACTCTTAAAACATTTAATTTAAATAGGAACAGAATGGGGGGGTTCATTTTGTCATAGCAATTATGTTTAGTGCTGTAGAAAGAAAAATTAGGACATGTTTCAAGTGTGATCTCAAATATCTTCCTGTTATATTTCAACAGGAGCAGCCTGTCAGTTTATGCCTTTGTGTTCTACTGCAGCTTCCCAGAGTGGTCTAAAGAATAACTAGAGCACTAACAGTCTTACTTATGACACAATTATGGCACACCTGAAGCCATCTTGATTGGAATAAACTGGTAACTCTTAAAACATTTAATTTAAATAGGAACAAAATGAGGGGGTTCATTTTGTCATAGAAATTATGTTTAGTGCTGTAGAAAGAAAAATTAGGACATTTTTCAAGTGAGATCTCAAATATCTTCCTGTTATATTTCAACAGGAGCAGCCTGTCAGTTGATGCATATGTGCTCTACTGCAGTTTCTCAGAGTGGTCTAAAGAATAACTAGAGCACTAACAGTCTTTCTTATGACACAATTATGGCACACCTGAAGCCATCTTGATTGGAATAAACTGGTAACTCTTAAAACATTTAATTTAAAAAGGAACAAAATGAGGGTGTTCATTCTGTCATAGAAATTATTGTTAGTGCTGTAGAAAGAACAATTAGGACATGTTTTAAGTGAGAGCTCAAAAATATTCCTGTTACATTTCAACAGGAGCAGCCTGTCAGTTGATGCCTTTGTGTTCTACTGCAGCTTCCCAGAATGTTCTAAAGAACAACTAGAGCGCTAACAGCCTTACTTATGACAAAAGTATGGAACACCTGAAGCCATCTTGATTGGAATAAACTGGTAACACTTAAAACATTTAATTTAAAAAGGAAAATAATGATGTGGTTCATTTTGTCATAGAAATTATGGTTAGTGCTGGAGAAAGAAAAATTAGGACATGTTTCAAGTGTGATCTCAAATATCTTCCTGTTATATTTCAACGCGAGCAGCCTGTCAGTTGATACCTTTGTGCTCTACTGCTGCTTCCCAGAGTGTTCTAAAGAACAACTAGAGTACTAACAGCCTTACTTATGACAAAGGTATGGCACACCTGAAGCCATCTTGATTGGAATAAACTGGTAACACTTAAAACATTTAATTTAAAAAGTATCAAAATGATGGGGTTCATTTTGTCATAGAAATTACGGTTAGTGCTATAGAAACAAAAATTAGGACATGTTTCAAGTGTGATCTCAAACATATTCCTATTACATTTCAACAGGAGCAGCCTGTCAGTTGATGGCTTTGTGTTCTACTGAAGCTTCCCAGAGTGGTCTAAAGAATACCTAGAGCGCTAACAGTGTTATTTATGACACAATTAAGGCACAGCTGAAGCCATCTTGATTGGAATAAACTGGTAACTCTTAAAACATTTAATTTAAATAGGAACAAAAAATGAGGGGGTTCATTTTGTCATAGCAATTATGTTTAGTGCCGTAGAAAGAAAAATTAGGACATGTTTCAAGTGTGATCTCAAATATCTTCCTGTTATATTTCAACAGGAGCAGCCTGTCAGTTGATGCCTTTGTGTTCTACTGCAGCTTCCCAGAGTGGTCTAAAGAATAACTAGAGCACTAACAGTCTTACTTATGACACAAATTTGGCACACCTGAAGCCATCTTGATTGGAATAAACTGGTAACTCCTAAAACATTTAATTTAAATAGGAACGAAATGAGGGGGTTCATTTTGTCATAGAAATCATGTTTAGTGCTGTAGAAAGAACAATTAGGACATGTTTTAAGTGAGAGCTTAAAAATATTCCTGTTACATTTCAACAGGAGCAGCCTGTCAGTTGATGCCTTTGTGTTCTACTGCAGCTTCCCAGAGTGTTCTAAAGAACAACTAGAGCGCTAACAGCCTTACTTATGACAAAAGTATGGAACACCTGAAGCCATCTTGATTGGAATAAACTGGTAACACTTAAAACATTTAATTTAAAAAGGAAAATAATGATGTGGTTCATTTTGTCATAGAAATTATGGTTAGTGCTGGAGAAAGAAAAATTAGGACATGTTTCAAGTGTGATCTCAAACATCTTCCTATTATATTTCAAAAGGAGCAGCCTGTCAGTTGATGCCTTTGTGTTCTACTGCAGCTTCCCAGAGTGGTCTAAAGAACAACTAGAGCACTAACAGCCTTACTTATGACAAAAGTATGGAACACCTGAAGCCATCTTGATTGGAATAAACTGGTAACACTTAAAACATTTAATCTAAACAGGAAACTAATGATGTGGTTCATTTTGTCATAGAAATTATGGTTAGTGCTGGAGAAAGAAACATTAGGACATGTTTCAAGTGTGATCTCAAATATCTTCCCGTTATATTTCAATGCGAGCAGCCTGTCAGTTGATGCCTTTGTGCTCTACTGCTGCTTCCCAGAGTGTTCTAAAGAACAACTAGAGCGCTAACAGCCTTACTTATGACAAAGGTATGGCACACCTGAAGCCATCTTGATTGGAATAAATTGGTAACTCTTAAAACATTTAATTTAAATAGGAACAGAATGAGGGGGTTCATTTTGTCATAGAAATTATGTTTAGTGCTGTAGAAAGAAAAATTAGGACATGTTTCAAGTGTGATCTCAAATATCTTCCTGTTATATTTCAACAGGAGCAGCCTGTCAGTTTATGCCTTTGTGTTCTACTGCAGCTTCCCAGAGTGGTCTAAAGAATAACTAGAGCACTAACAGTCTTACTTATGACACAATTATGGCACACCTGAAGCCATCTTGATTGGAATAAACTGGTAACTCTTAAAACATTTAATTTAAATAGGAACAAAATGAGGGGGTTCATTCTGTCATTGAAATTATTGTTAGTGCTGTAGAAAGAACAATTAGGACATGTTTCAAGTGTGATCTCAAATATCTTCCTGTTATATTTCAATGCGAGCAGCCTGTCAGTGTATGCCTTTGTGCTCTACTGCTGCTTCCCAGAGTGTTCTAAAGAACAACTAGAGCGCTAACAGCCTTACTTATGACAAAGGTATGGCACACCTGAAGCCATCTTGATTGGAATAAATTGGTAACACTTAAAACATTTAATTTAAAAAGTATCAAAATGATGGGGATCATTTTGCCATAGAAATTATGGTTAGTGCTATAGAAAGAAAAATTAGGACATGTTTCAAGTGTGATCTCAAACATCTTCCTATTATATTTCAACAGGAGCAGCCTGTCAGTTGATGTCTTTGTGTTCTACTGAAGCTTCCCAGAGTGGTCTAAAGAATACCTAGAGCGCTAACAGTCTTATTTATGACACAATTAAGGCACAGCTGAGCCATCTTGATTGGAATAAACTGGTAACTCTTAAAACATTTAATTTCAATAGGAACAAAATGAGGGGGTTCATTTTGTCATAGCAATTATGTTTAGTGCTGTAGAAAGAAAAATTAGGACATGTTGCAAGTGTGATCTCAAATATCTTCCTGTTATATTTCAACAGGAGCAGCCTGTCAGTTTATGCCTTTGTGTTCTACTGCAGCTTCCCAGAGTGGTCTAAAGAATAACAAGAGCACTAACAGTCTTACTTATGACACAATTATGGCACACCTGAAGCCATATTGATTGGAATAAACTGGTAACTCTTAAAACATTTAATTTAAAAAGGAACAAAATGAGGGTGTTCATTCTGTCATAGAAATTATTGTTTGTGCTGTAGAAAGAACAATTAGGACATGTTTTAAGTGAGAGCTCAAAAATATTCCTGTTACATTTCAACAGGAGCAGCCTGTCAGTTGATGCCTTTGTGTTCTACTGCAGCTTCCCAGAATGTTCTAAAGAACAACTAGAGCGCTAACAGCCTTACTTATGACAAAAGTATGGAACACCTGAAGCCATCTTGATTGGAATAAACTGGTAACACTTAAAACATTTAAATTAAAAAGATAAATAATGATGTGGTTCATTTTGTCATAGAAATTATGGTTAGTGCTGGAGAAAGAAAAATTAGGACATGTTTCAAGTGTGATCTCAAATATCTTCCTGTTATATTTCAACGCGAGCAGCCTGTCAGTTGATACCTTTGTGCTCTACTGCTGCTTCCCAGAGTGTTCTAAAGAACAACTAGAGCACTAACAGCCTTACTTATGACAAAGGTATGGCACACCTGAAGCCATCTTGATTGGAATAAATTGGTAACACTTACAATTTTAATTTAAAAAGTAAAAAAATGATGGGGTTCATTTTGTCATAGAAATTACGGTTAGTGCTATAGAAACAAAAATTAGGACATGTTTCAAGTGTGATCTCAAACATCTTCCTATTATATTTCAACAGGAGCAGCCTGTCAGTTGATGTCTTTGTGTTCTACTGAAGCTTCCCAGAGTGGTCTAAAGAATACCTAGAGCGCTAACAGTGTTATTTATGACACAATTAAGGCACAGCTGAAGCCATCTTGATTGGAATAAACTGGTAACTCTTAAAACATTTAATTTAAATAGGAACACAAAATGAGGGGGTTCATTTTGTCATAGCAATTATGTTTAGTGCCGTAGAAAGAAAAATTAGGACATGTTTCAAGTGTGATCTCAAATATCTTCCTGTTATATTTCAACAGGAGCAGCCTGTCAGTTGATGCCTTTGTGTTCTACTGCAGCTTCCCAGAGTGGTCTAAAGAATAACTAGAGCACTAACAGTCTTACTTATGACACAATTATGGCACACCTGAAGCCATCTTGATTGGAATAAACTGGTAACTCTTAAAACATTTAATTTAAAAGGAACAAAATGAGGGTGTTCATTCTGTCATTGAAATTATTGTTAGTGCTGTAGAAAGAACAATTAGGACATGTTTTAAGTGAGAGCTCAAATATATTCCGGTTATATTTCAACAGGAGCAGCCTGTCAGTTGATGCCTTTGTGTTCTACTGCAGCTTCCCAGAGTGGTCTAAAGAACAACTACAGCACTAACAGCCTTACTTATGACAAAAGTATGGAACACCTAAGGCCATCTTGATTGGAATAAACTGGTAACACTTAAAACATTTAATTTAAAAAGGAAAATAATGATGTGGTTCATTTTGTCATAGAAATTATGGTTAGTGCTGGAGAAAGAAAAATTAGGACATGTTTCAAGTGTGATCTCAAATATCTTCCTGTTATATTTCAATGCGAGCAGCATGTCAGTTGATGCCTTTGTGCTCTACTGCTGCTTCCCAGAGTGTTCTAAAGAACAACTAGAGCGCTAACAGCCTTACTTATGACAAAGGTATGGCACACCTGAAGCCATCTTGATTGGAATAAATTGGTAACACTTAAAACATTTAATTTAAAAAGTATCAAAATGATGGGGTTCATTTTGTCATAGAAATTATGGTTAGTGCTATAGAAAGGAAAATTAGGACATGTTTCAAGTGTGATCTCAAACATCTTCCTATTATATTTCAACAGGAGCAGCCTGTCAGTTGATGTCTTTGTGTTCTACTGAAGCTTCCCAGAGTGGTCTAAAGAATACCTAGAGCGCTAACAGTCTTTTTTATGACACAATTAAGGCACAGCTGAAGCCATCTTGATTGGAATAAACTGGTAACTCTTAAAACATTTAATTTCAATAGGAACAAAATGAGGGGGTTCATTTTGTCATAGCAATTATGTTTAGTGCTGTAGAAAGAAAAATTAGGACATGTTTCAAGTGTGATCTCAAATATCTTCCTGTTATATTTCAACAGGAGCAGCCTGTCAGTTGATGCCTGTGGGTTCTACTGCAGCTTCCCAGAGTGGTCTAAAGAATAACTAGAGCACTTACAGTCTTACTTATGACACAATTATGGCACACCTGAAGCCATCTTGAATGGAATAAACTGATAACTCTTAAAACATTTAATTTAAATAGGAACAAAATGAGGGGGTTCATTTTGTCATAGAGATTATGTTTAGTGCAGTAGAAAGAAAAATTAGGACATGTTTCAAGTGAGATCTCAAATATCTTCCTGTTATATTTCAACAAGAGCAGCCTGTCAGTTGATGCATTTGTGTTCTACTGCAGCTTCCCAGAGAGGTCTAAAGAATAACTAGAGCACTAACAGTCTTACTTATGACACAATTATGGCACACCTGAAGCCATCTTGATTGGAATAAACTGGCAACTCTTAAAACATTTAATATAAAAAGGAACAAAATGAGGGCGTTCATTCTGTCATAGAAATTATTGTTAGTGCTGTAGAAAGAACAATTAGGACATGTTTTAAGTGAGAGCTCAAAAATATTCCTGTTATATTTCAACAGGATCAGCCTGTCAGTTGATGCCTTTGTGTTCTACTGCAGCTTCCCAAAAGGTCTAAAGAATAACTAGAGCACTAACAGTCTTACTTATGACACAATTATGGCACACCTGAAGCCATCTTGATTGGAATAAACTGGTCACTCCTAAACAGAGGAACAACATGAGGGGGTTCATTTTGTCATAGAAATTATGTTTAGTGCATTAGAAAGAAAAATTAGGACATGTTTCAAGTGAGATCTCAAATATCTTCCTGTTATATTTCAACAGGAGCAGCCTGTCAGTTGATGCATTTGTGTTCTACTGCAGCATCCCAGAGTGGTCTAAAGAATAACAAGAGCGCTAACAGCCTTACTTATGACAAAAGTATGGAACACCTGAAGCCATCTTGATTGGAATAAACTGGTAACACTTAAAACATTTAATTTAAAAAGGAAAATAATGATGTGGTTCATTTTGTCATAGAAATTATGGTTAGTGCTGGAGAAAGAAGAAAAATTAGGACATATTTCAAGTGTGATCTCAAATATCTTCCTGTTATATTTCAACGCAAGCAGCCTGTCAGTTGATACCTTTGTGCTCTACTGCTGCTTCCCAGAGTTTTCTAAAGAACAACTAGAGCGCTAACAGCCTTACTTATGACAAAGGTATGGCTCACCTGAAGCCATCTTGATTGGAATAATTTGGTAACACTTAAAACATTTAATTTAAAAAGTAACAAAATGATGGGGTTCATTTTGTCATAGAAATTATGGTTAGTGCTATAGAAAGAAAAATTAGGACATGTTTCAAGTGTGATCTCAAACATCTTCCTATTATATTTCAACAGGAGCAGCCTGTCAGTTGATGTCTTTGTGTTCTACTGAAGCTTCCCAGAGTGGTCTAAAGAATACCTAGAGCGCTAACAGTCTTATTTATGACACAATTAAGGCACAGCTGAAGCCATCTTGATTGGAATAAACTGGTAACTCTTAAAACATTTAATTTAAATAGGAACAAAAAATGAGGGGGTTCATTTTGTCATAGCAATTATGTTTAGTGCCATAGAAAGAAAAATTAGGACATGTTTCAAGTGTGATCTCAAATATCTTCCTGTTATATTTCAACAGGAGCAGCCTGTCAGTTGATGCCTTTGTGTTCTACTGCAGCTTCCCAGAGTGGTCTAAAGAATAACTAGAGTACTATTAGTCTTACTTATGACACAATTATGGCACACCTGAAGCCATCTTGATTGGAATAAACTGGCAACTCTTAAAACATTTAATTTAAAAAGGAACAAAATGAGGCGTTCATTCTGTCATAGAAATTATTGTTAGTGCTGTAGAAAGAACAATTAGGACATGTTTTAAGTGAGAGCTCAAAAATATTCCTGTTATATTTCAACAGGAGCAGCCTGTCAGTTGATGCCTTTGTGTTCTACTGCAGCTTCCCAGAATGTTCTAAAGAACAACTAGAGCGCTAACAGCCTTACTTATGACAAAAGTATGGCACACCTGAAGCCATCTTGATTGGAATGAACTGGTAACACTTAAAACATTTTATTTAAAAAGGAAAATAATGATGTGGTTCATTTTGTCATAGAAATTATAGTTAGTGCTGGAGAAAGAAAAATGAGGACATGTTGCAAGTGTAATCTCAAATATCTTCCTGTTATATTTCAACGCGAGCAGCCTGTCAGTTGATGCCTTTGTGCTCTACTGCTGCTTCCCAGAGGGTTTTAAAGAACAACTAGAGCACTAACAGCCTTACTTATGACAAAGGTATGGTACACCTGAAGCCATCTTGATTGGAATAAATTGGTAACACTTAAAACATTTAATTTAAAAAGGAACAAAATGATGGGGTTCATTTTGTCATAGAAATTATGGTTAGTGCTATAGAAAGAAAAATTAGGACATGTTTCAAGTGTGATCTCAAACATCTTCCTATTATATTTCAACAGGAGCAGCCTGTTAGTTGATGTCTTTGTGTTCTACTGAAGCTTCCCAGAGTGGTCTAAAGAATACCTAGAGCGCTAACAGTCTTATTTATGACACAATTAAGGCACAGCTGAAGCCATCTTGATTGGAATAAACTGGTAACTCTTAAAACATTTAATTTAAAAAGGAATAAAATGAGGGCGTTCATTTTGTCATAGAAATTATTGTTAGTGCTGTAGAAAGAAAAATTAGGACATGTTTTAAGTGAGAGCTCAAATATATTCCTGTTATATTTCAACAGGAGCAACCTGTCAGTTGATGCCTTTGTGTTTTACTGCAGCTTCCCAGAGTGTTCTAAAGAACAACTAGAGCGCTAACAGCCTTACTTATGACAAAATTATGGCACACCTGAAGCCATCTTGATTGGAATAAACTGGTAACACTTAAACATTTTATTTAAAAAGGAAAATAATGATGTGGTTCATTTTGTCATAGAAATTATGGTTAGTGCTGGAGATAGAAAAATGAGGACATGTTTCATGTGTGATCTCAAATATCTTCCTGTTATATTTCAACGCAAGCAGCCTGTCAGTTTATGCCTTTGTGCTCTACTGCTGCTTCCCAGAGTGTTCTAAAGAACAACAAGAGCGCTAACAGCCTTACTTATGACAAAGGTATGGCACACCTGAAGCCATCTTGATTGGAATAAATTGGTAACACTTAAAACATTTAATTTAAAAAGTAACAAAATGATGGGGTTCATTTTGTCATAGAAATTATGGTTAGTGCTATAGAAAGAAAAATTAGGACATGTTTCAAGTGTGATCTCAAACATCTTCCTATTATATTTCAACAGGAGCAGCCTGTCAGCTGATGTCTTAGTGTTCTACTGCAGCTTCCCAGAGTGGTCTAAAGAATAACTAGAGCACTAACAGTCTTACTTATGACACAATTATGGCACACCTGAAGCCATCTTGATTGGAATAAACTGGTAACTCTTAAAACATTTAATTTAAAAGGAACAAAATGAGGGTGTTCATTCTGTCATTGAAATTATTGTTAGTGCTGTAGAAAGAACAATTAGAACATGTTTTAAGTGAGAGCTCAAAAATATTCCTGTTATATTTCAACAGGAGCAGCCTGTCAGTTGATGCCTTTGTGTTCTACTGCAGCTTCCCAGAGTGGTCTAAAGAACAACTAGAGCACTAACAGCCTTACTTATGACAAAAGTATGGAACACCTAAAGCCATCTTGATTGGAATAAACTGGTAACACTTAAAACATTTAATTTAAAAAGGAAAATAATGATGTGGTTCATTTTGTCATAGAAATTATGGTTAGTGCTGGAGAAAGAAAAATTAGGACATGTTTCAAGTGTGATCTCAAATATCTTCCTGTTATATTTCAATGCGAGCAGCCTGTCAGTTGATGCCTTTGTGCTCTACTGCTGCTTCCCAGAGTGTTCTAAAGAACAACTAGAGCGCTAACAGCCTTACTTATGACAAAGGTATGGCACACCTGAAGCCATCTTGATTGGAATAAATTGGTAACACTTAAAACATTTAATTTAAAAAGTATCAAAATGATGGGGTTCATTTTGTCATAGAAATTATGGTTAGTGCTATAGAAAGGAAAATTAGGACATGTTTCAAGTGTGATCTCAAACATCTTCCTATTATATTTCAACAGGAGCAGCCTGTCAGTTGATGTCTTTGTGTTCTACTGAAGCTTCCCAGAGTGGTCTAAAGAATACCTAGAGCGCTAACAGTCTTTTTTATGACACAATTAAGGCACAGCTGAAGCCATCTTGATTGGAATAAACTGGTAACTCTTAATACATTTAATTTCAATAGGAACAAAATGAGGGGGTTCATTTTGTCATAGCAATTATGTTTAGTGCTGTAGAAAGAAAAATTAGGACATGTTTCAAGTGTGATCTCAAATATCTTCCTGTTATATTTCAACAGGAGCAGCCTGTCAGTTGATGCCTGTGTGTTCTACTGCAGCTTCCCAGAGTGGTCTAAAGAATAACTAGAGCACTTACAGTCTTACTTATGACACAATTATGGCACACCTGAAGCCATCTTGAATGGAATAAACTGGTAACTCTTAAAACATTTAATTTAAATAGGAACAAAATGAGGGGGTTCATTTTGTCATAGAGATTATGTTTAGTGCAGTAGAAAGAAAAATTAGGACATGTTTCAAGTGAGATCTCAAATATCTTCCTGTTATATTTCAACAAGAGCAGCCTGTCAGTTGATGCATTTGTGTTCTACTGCAGCTTCCCAGAGTGGTATAAAGAATAACTAGAGCACTAACAGTCTTACTTATGACACAATTATGGCACACCTGAAGCCATCTTGATTGGAATAAACTGGCAACTCTTAAAACATTTAATATAAAAAGGAACAAAATGAGGGCGTTCATTCTGTCATAGAAATTATTGTTAGTGCTGTAGAAAGAACAATTAGGACATGTTTTAAGTGAGAGCTCAAAAATATTCCTGTTATATTTCAACAGGAGCAGCCTGTCAGTCGATGCCTTTGTGTTCTACTGCAGCTTCCCAGAGTGGTCTAAAGAATAACTAGAGCACTAACAGTCTTACTTATGACACAATTATGGCACACCTGAAGCCATCTTGATTGGAATAAACTGGTCACTCCTAAACATAGGAACAACATGAGGGGGTTCATTTTGTCATAGAAATTATGTTTAGTGCAGTAGAAAGAAAAATTAGGACATGTTTCAAGTGAGATCTGAAATATCTTCCTGTTATATTTCAACAGGAGCAGCCTGTCAGTTGATGCATTTGTGTTCTACTGCAGCATCCCAGAGTGGTCTAAAGAATAACAAGAGCGCTAACAGCCTTACTTATGACAAAAGTATGGAACACCTGAAGCCATCTTGATTGGAATAAACTGGTAACACTTAAAACATTTAATTTAAAAAGGAAAATAATGATGTGGTTCATTTTGTCATAGAAATTATGGTTAGTGCTGGAGAAAGAAGAAAAATTAGGATATATTTCAAGTGTGATCTCAAATATCTTCCTGTTATATTTCAACGCAAGCAGCCTGTCAGTTGATACCTTTGTGCTCTACTGCTGCTTCCCAGAGTGTTCTAAAGAACAACTAGAGCGCTAACAGCCTTACTTATGACAAAGGTATGGCTCACCTGAAGCCATCTTGATTGGAATAATTTGGTAACACTTAAAACATTTAATTTAAAAAGTAACAAAATGATGGGGTTCATTTTGTCATAGAAATTATGGTTAGTGCTATATAAAGAAAAATTAGGACATGTTTCAAGTGTGATCTCAAACATCTTCCTATTATATTTCAACAGGAGCAGCCTGTCAGTTGATGTCTTTGTGTTCTACTGAAGCTTCCCAGAGTGGTCTAAAGAATACCTAGAGCGCTAACAGTCTTATTTATGACACAATTAAGGCACAGCTGAAGCCATCTTGATTGGAATAAACTGGTAACTCTTAAAACATTTAATTTAAATAGGAACAAAAAATGAGGGGGTTCATTTTGTCATAGCAATTATGTTTAGTGCCATAGAAAGAAAAATTAGGACATGTTTCAAGTGTGATCTCAAATATCTTCCTGTTATATTTCAACAGGAGCAGCCTGTCAGTTGATGCCTTTGTGTTCTACTGCAGCTTCCCAGAGTGGTCTAAAGAATAACTAGAGTACTAACAGTCTTACTTATGACACAATTATGGCACACCTGAAGCCATCTTGATTGGAATAAACTGGCAACTCTTAAAACATTTAATTTAAAAAGGAACAAAATGAGGGCGTTCATTCTGTCATAGAAATTATTGTTAGTGCTGTAGAAAGAACAATTAGGACATGTTTTAAGTGAGAGCTCAAAAATATTCCTGTTATATTTCAACAGGAGCAGCCTGTCAGTTGATGCCTTTGTGTTCTACTGCAGCTTCCCAGAATGTTCTAAAGAACAACTAGAGCGCTAACAGCCTTACTTATGACAAAAGTATGGCACACCTGAAGCCATCTTGATTGGAATCAACTGGTAACACTTAAAACATTTTATTTAAAAAGGAAAATAATGATGCGGTTCATTTTTTCATAGAAATTATAGTTAGTGCTGGAGAAAGAAAAATGAGGACATGTTTCAAGTGTAATCTCAAATATCTTCCTGTTATATTTCAACGCGAGCAGCCTGTCACTTGATGCCTTTGTGCTCTACTGCTGCTTCCCAGAGGGTTTTAAAGAACAACTAGAGCACTAACAGCCTTACTTATGACACAATTATGGCACACCTGAAGCCATCTTGAATGGAATAAACTGGTAACTCTTAAAACATTTAATTTAAATAGGAACAAAATGAGGGGGTTCATTTTGTCATGAAGATTATGTTTAGTGCAGTAGAAAGGAAAATTAATACATGTTTCAAGTGAGATCTCAAATATCTTCCTGTTATATTTCAACAAGAGCAGCCTGTCAGTTGATGCATTTGTGTTCTACTGCAGCTTCCCAGAGTGGTCTAAAGAATAACTAGAGCACTAACAGTCTTACTTATGACACAATTATGGCACACCTGAAGCCATCTTGATTGGAATAAACTGGCAACTCTTAAAACATTTAATTTAAAAAGGAACAAAATGAGGGTGTTCATTCTGTCATAGAAATTATTGTTAGTGCTCTAGAAAGAACAATTAGGACATGTTTTAAGTGAGAGCTCAAAAATATTCTTGTTATATTTCAACAGGAGCAGCCTGTCAGTTGATGCCTTTGTGTTCTACTGCAGCTTCCCAGAGGGTTTTAAAGAACAACTAGAGAGCTAACAGCCTTACTTATGACAAAGGTATGGCACACCTGAAGCCCTCTTGATTGGAATAAATTGGTAACACTTAAAACATTTAATTTAAAAAGGAACAAAATGATGGGGTTCATTTTGTCATAGAAATTATGGTTAGTGCTATAGAAAGAAAAATTAGGACATGTTTCAAGTGTGATCTCAAACATATTCCTATTATATTTCAACAGGAGCAGCCTGTCAGTTGATGTCTTTGTGTTCTACTGAAGCTTCCCAGAGTGGTCTAAAGAATACCTAGAGCGCTAACAGTCTTATTTATGACACAATTAAGGCACAGCTGAAGCCATCTTGATTGGAATAAACTGGTAACTCTTAAAACATTTAATTTAAAAAGGAATACAATGAGGGCGTTCATTTTGTCATATAATTTATTGTTAGTGCTGTAGAAAGAAAAATTAGGACATGTTTTAAGTGAGAGCTCAAATATATTCCTGTTATATTTCAACAGGAGCAACCTGTCAGTTGATGCCTTTGTGTTTTACTGCAGCTTCCCAGAGTGTTCTAAAGAACAACTAGAGCGCTAACAGCCTTACTTATGACAAAAGTATGGCACACTTGAAGCCATCTTGATTGGAATAAACTGGTAACACTTAAAACATTTTATTTAAAAAGGAAAGTAATGATGTGGTTCATTTTGTCATAGAAATTATGGTTAGTGCTGGAGAAAGAAAAATGAGGACATGTTTCAAGTGTGATCTCAAATATCTTCCTGTTATATTTCAACGCGAGCAGCCTGTCAGTTGATGCCTTTGTGCTCTACTGCTGCTTCCCAGAGTGTTCTAAAGAACAACTAGAGCGCTAACAGCCTTACTTATGACAAAGGTATGGCACACCTGAAGCCATCTTGATTGGAATAAATTGGTAACACTTAAAACTTTTAATTTAAAAAGGAACAAAATGATGGGGTTCATTTTGTCATAGAAATTATGGTTAGTGCTATAGAAAGAAAAATTAGGACATGTTTCAAGTGTGATCTCAAACATCTTCCTATTATATTTCAACAGGAGCAGCCTGTCAGTTGATGTCTTTGTGTTCTACTGAAGCTTCCCAGAGTGGTCTAAAGAATACCTAGAGCGCTAACAGTCTTATTTATGACACAATTAAGGCACAGCTGAAGCCATCTTGTTTGGAATAAACTGGTAACTCTCAAAACATTTAATTTAAAAAGGAATAAAATGAGGGTGTTCATTTTGTCATAGAACTTATTGTTAGTGCTGTAGAAAGAAAAATTAGGACATGTTTTAAGTGAGAGCTCAAATATATTCCTGTTATATTTCAACAGGAGCAACCTGTTAGTTGATGCCTTTGTGTTTTACTGCAGCTTCCCAGAGTGTTCTAAAGAACAACTAGAGCGCTAACAGCCTTACTTTTGACAAAAGTATGGCACACCTGAAGCCATCTTGATTGGAATAAACTGGTAACACTTAAAACGTTTTATTTAAAAAGGAAAATAATGATGTGGTTCATTTTGTCATAGAAATTATGGTTAGTGCTGGAG
Source organism: Triturus cristatus (assembly GCF_964204655.1). Lineage (NCBI taxonomy): Eukaryota > Metazoa > Chordata > Amphibia > Caudata > Salamandridae > Triturus > Triturus cristatus. The sequence goes on from NC_140579.1 coordinate 938,729,086, forward strand.
AAAGAAAAATGAGGACATGTTTCAAGTGTGATCTCAAATATCTTCCTGTTATATTTCAACGCGAGCAGCCTGTCAGTTGATGCCTCTGTGCTCTACTGCTGCTTCCCAGAGTGTTCTAAAGAACAACTAGAGTGCTAACAGCCTTACTTATGACAAAGGTATGGCACACCTGAAGCCATCTTGATTGGAATAAATTGGTAACACTTAAAACATTTAATTTAAAAAGGAACAGAATGATGGGGTTCATTTTGTCATAGAAATTATGGTTAGTGCTATAGAAAGAAAAATGAGGACATGTTTCAAGTGTGATCTCAAACATATTCCTATTATATTTCAACAGGAGCAGCCTGTCAGTTGATGTCTTTGTGTTCTACTGAAGCTTCCCAGAGTGGTCTAAAGAATACCTAGAGCGCTAACAGTCTTATTTATGACACAATTAAGGCACAGCTGAAGCCATCTTGATTGGAATAAACTGGTAACTCTTAAAACATTTAATTTAAAAAGGAATACAATGAGGGCGTTCATTTTGTCATATAATTTATTGTTAGTGCTGTAGAAAGAAAAATTAGGACATGTTTTAAGTGAGAGCTCAAATATATTCCTGTTATATTTCAACAGGAGCAACCTGTCAGTTGATGCCTTTGTGTTTTACTGCAGCTTCCCAGAGTGTTCTAAAGAACAACTAGAGCGCTAACAGCCTTACTTATGACAAAAGTATGGCACACCTGAAGCCATCTTGATTGGAATAAACTGGTAACACTTAAAACATTTTATTTAAAAAGGAAAGTAATGATGTGGTTCATTTTGTCATAGAAATTATGGTTAGTGCTGGAGAAAGAAAAATGAGGACATGTTTCAAGTGTGATCTCAAATATCTTCCTGTTATATTTCAACGCGAGCAGCCTGTCAGTTGATGCCTTTGTGCTCTACTGCTGCTTCCCAGAGTGTTCTAAAGAACAACTAGAGCGCTAACAGCCTTACTTATGACAAAGGTATGGCACACCTGAAGCCATCTTGATTGGAATAAATTGGTAACACTTAAAACTTTTAATTTAAAAAGGAACAAAATGATGGGGTTCATTTTGTCATAGAAATTATGGTTAGTGCTATAGAAAGAAAAATTAGGACATGTTTCAAGTGTGATCTCAAACATCTTCCTATTATATTTCAACAGGAGCAGCCTGTCAGTTGATGTCTTTGTGTTCTACTGAAGCTTCCCAGAGTGGTCTAAAGAATACCTAGAGCGCTAACAGTCTTATTTATGACACAATTAAGGCACAGCTGAAGCCATCTTGTTTGGAATAAACTGGTAACTCTCAAAACATTTAATTTAAAAAGGAATAAAATGAGGGTGTTCATTTTGTCATAGAAATTATTGTTAGTGCTGTAGAAAGAAAAATTAGGACATGTTTTAAGTGAGAGCTCAAATATATTCCTGTTATATTTCAACAGGAGCAACCTGTTAGTTGATGCCTTTGTGTTTTACTGCAGCTTCCCAGAGTGTTCTAAAGAACAACTAGAGCGCTAACAGCCTTACTTTTGACAAAAGTATGGCACACCTGAAGCCATCTTGATTGGAATAAACTGGTAACACTTAAAACGTTTTATTTAAAAAGGAAAATAATGATGTGGTTCATTTTGTCATAGAAATTATGGTTAGTGCTGGAGAAAGAAAAATGAGGACATGTTTCAAGTGTGATCTCAAATATCTTCCTGTTATATTTCAACGCGAGCAGCCTGTCAGTTGATGCCTCTGTGCTCTACTGCTGCTTCCCAGAGTGTTCTAAAGAACAACTAGAGTGCTAACAGCCTTACTTATGACAAAGGTATGGCACACCTGAAGCCATCTTGATTGGAATAAATTGGTAACACTTAAAACATTTAATTTAAAAAGGAACAAAATGATGGGGTTCATTTTGTCATAGAAATTATGGTTAGTGCTATAGAAAGAAAAATTAGGACATGTTTCAAGTGTGATCTCAAACATCTTCCTATTATATTTCAACAGGAGCAGCCTGTCAGCTGATGTCTTTGTGTTCTACTGAAGCTTCCCAGAGTGGTCTAAAGATTACCTAGAGCGCTAACAGTCTTATTTATGACACAATTAAGGCACAGCTGAAGCCATCTTGAATGGAATATACTGGTAACTCTTAAAACATTTAATTTAAAAAGGAACAAAATGAGGGTGTTCATTTTGTCATAGAAATTATGGTTAGTGCTATAGAAAGAAAAATTAGGACATGTTTCAAGTGTGATCTCAAACATCTTCCTATTATATTTCAACAGGTTCAGCCTTTCAGTTGATGCCTTTGTGTTCTACTGTAGCTTCCCAGAGTGGTCTAAAGAACAACCAGAGGGCTAACAGCCTTACTTATGACTAAAGTATGGCACACCTGAAGCCATCTTGATTGGAATAAACTGGTAACACTTAAAACATTTGATTTAAAAAGGAACAAAATGATGGGGTTTATTTTGTCATAGAAATTATGGTTAGTGCTGGAGAAAGAAGAAAAATTAGGATATATTTCAAGTGTGATCTCAAATATCTTCCTGTTATATTTCAACGCAAGCAGCCTGTCAGTTGATACCTTTGTGCTCTACTGCTGCTTCCCAGAGTGTTCTAACGAACAACTAGAGCGCTAACAGCCTTACTTATGACAAAAGTATGGCACACCTGAAGCCATCTTGATTGGAATAAACTGGTAACACTTAAAAGATTTATTTTAAAACGGAAAAGAATGATGGGGTTTATTTTGTCATAGAAATTATGGTTAGTGCTGTAGAAAGAAAATTTAGGACATGTTTTAATTGAGATATCAAATATTTTCCTGTTATATTTCAACAGGAGCAGCCTGCCAGTTGATGTCTTTGTGTTCTACTGCAGCTTCCCAGGGTGTTCTAACGAACAACTAGAGCGCTAACAGCCTTACTTATGACAAACGTATGGCACACCTTAAGCCATCTTGATTGGAATAAACTGGTAACACTTAAAATATTTAATTTAAAAAGGAAAAGAATGATGGGGTTCATTTTGTCATAGAAATTATGGTTAGTGCTATAGAAAGAAAAATTAGGACATGTTTCAAGTGTTATCTCAAACATCTTCCTATTATATTTCAACAGGTGCAGCCTGTCAGTTGATGCCTGTGTGTTCTACTGCAGCTTCCCAGAGTGGTCTAAAGAATAACAAGAGCACTAACAGTCTTACTTATGACACAATTATGGCACACCTGAAGCCATCTTGAATGGAATAAACTGGTAACTCTTAAAACATTTAATTTAAATAGGAACAAAATGAGGGGGTTCATTTTGTCATGAAGATTATGTTTAGTGCAGTAGAAAGGAAAATTAGTACATGTTTCAAGTGAGATCTCAAATATATTCCTGTTATATTTCAACAAGAGCAGCCTGTCAGTTGATGCATTTGTGTTCTACTGCATCTTCCCAGAGTGGTCTAAAGAATAACTAGAGCACTAACAGTCTTACTTATGACACAATTATGGCACACCTGAAGCCATCTTGATTGGAATAAACTGGCAACTCTTAAAACATTTAATTTAAAAAGGAACAAAATGAGGGTGTTCATTCTGTCATAGAAATTATTGTTAGTGCTCTAGAAAGAACAATTAGGACATGTTTTAAGTGAGAGCTCAAAAATATTCCTGTTATATTTCAACAGGAGCAGCCTGTCAGTTGATGCCTTTGTGTTCTACTGCAGCTTCCCAGAGGGTTTTAAAGAACAACTAGAGAGCTAACAGCCTTACTTATGACAAAGGTATGGCACACCTGAAGCCCTCTTGATTGGAATAAATTGGTAACACTTAAAACATTTAATTTAAAAAGGAACAAAAGGATGGGGTTCATTTTGTCATAGAAATTATGGTTAGTGCTATAGAAAGAAAAATTAGGACATGTTTCAAGTGTGATCTCAAACATCTTCCTATTATATTTCAACAGGAGCAGCCTGTCAGTTGATGTCTTTGTGTTCTACTGAAGCTTCCCAGAGTGGTCTAAAGAATACCTAGAGCGCTAACAGTCTTATTTATGACACAATTAAGGCACAGCTGAAGCCATCTTGTTTGGAATAAACTGGTAACTCTCAAAACATTTAATTTAAAAAGGAATAAAATGAGGGTGTTCATTTTGTCATAGAAATTATTGTTAGTGCTGTAGAAAGAAAAATTAGGACATGTTTTAAGTGAGAGCTCAAATATATTCCTGTTATATTTCAACAGGAGCAACCTGTCAGTTGATGCCTTTGTGTTTTACTGCAGCTTCCCAGAGTGTTCTAAAGAACAACTAGAGCGCTAACAGCCTTACTTATGACAAAAGTATGGCACACCTGAAGCCATCTTGATTGGAATAAACTGGTAACACTTAAAACGTTTTATTTAAAAAGGAAAATAATGATGTGGTTCATTTTGTCATAGAAATTATGGTTAGTGCTGGAGAAAGAAAAATGAGGACATGTTTCAAGTGTGATCTCAAATATCTTCCTGTTATATTTCAACGCGAGCAGCCTGTCAGTTGATGCCTCTGTGCTCTACTGCTGCTTCCCAGAGTGTTCTAAAGAACAACTAGAGTGCTAACAGCCTTACTTATGACAAAGGTATGGCACACCTGAAGCCATCTTGATTGGAATAAATTGGTAACACTTAAAACATTTAATTTAAAAAGGAACAAAATGATGGGGTTCATTTTGTCATAGAAATTATGGTTAGTGCTATAGAAAGAAAAATTAGGACATGTTTCAAGTGTGATCTCAAACATCTTCCTATTATATTTCAACAGGAGCAGCCTGTCAGCTGATGTCTTTGTGTTCTACTGAAGCTTCCCAGAGTGGTCTAAAGATTACCTAGAGCGCTAACAGTCTTATTTATGACACAATTAAGGCACAGCTGAAGCCATCTTGAATGGAATATACTGGTAACTCTTAAAACATTTAATTTAAAAAGGAACAAAATGAGGGTGTTCATTTTGTCATAGAAATTATGGTTAGTGCTATAGAAAGAAAAATTAGGACATGTTTCAAGTGTGATCTCAAACATCTTCCTATTATATTTCAACAGGTTCAGCCTGTCAGTTGATGCCTTTGTGTTCTACTGCAGCTTCCCAGAGTGGTCTAAAGAACAACCAGAGGGCTAACAGCCTTACTTATGACTAAAGTATGGCACACCTGAAGCCATCTTGATTGGAATAAACTGGTAACACTTAAAACATTTGATTTAAAAAGGAACAAAATGATGGGGTTTATTTTGTCATAGAAATTATGGTTAGTGCTGTAGAAAGAAAATTTAGGACATGTTTTAATTGAGATATCAAATATTTTCCTGTTATATTTCAACAGGAGCAGCCTGCCAGTTGATGTCTTTGTGTTCTACTGCAGCTTCCCAGGGTGTTCTAACGAACAACTAGAGCGCTAACAGCCTTACTTATGACAAAAGTATGGCACACCTGAAGCCATCTTGATTGGAATAAACTGGTAACACTTAAAAGATTTAATTTAAAAAGGAAAAGAATGATGGGGTTCATTTTGTCATAGAAATTATGGTTAGTGCTGTAGAAAGAAAAATTAGGACATGTTTCAAGTGTGATCTCAAACATCTTCCTATTATATTTCAAAAGGAGCAGCCTGTCAGTTGATGCCTTTGTGTTCTACTGCAGCTTCCCAGAGTGGTCTAAAGAACAACTAGAGCACTAACAGCCTTACTTATGACAAAAGTATGGAACACCTGAAGCCATCTTGATTGCAATAAACTGTGAACTCTTAAAAAATTTAATTTAAAAAGGAAAATAATGATGTGGTTCATTTTGTCATAGAAATTATGGTTAGTGCTGGAGAAAGAAAAATTAGGATATGTTTCACGTGTGATCTCAAATATGTTACTGTTATATTTCAACGCGAGCAGCCTGTCAGTTGATGCCTTTGTCCTCTACTGCTGCTTCCCAGAGTGTTCTAAAGAACACCTAGATCGCTAACAGCCTTACTTATGACAAAGGTATGGCACACCTGAAGCCATCTTGATTGGAATAAATTGGTAACACTTAAAACATTTAATTTAAAAGGAAAAGAATGATGGGGTTCATTTTGTCATAGAAATTATGGTTAGTGCTGTAGAAAGAAAAATTAGGACATGTTTCAAGTGTGATCTCAAACATCTTCCTATTATATTTCAACAGGAGCAGCCTGTCAGTTGATGTCTTTGTGTTCTACTGAAGCTTCCCAGAGTGGTCTAAAGAATACCTAGAGCGCTAACAGTCTTATTTATGACACAATTAAGGCACAGCTGAAGCCATCTTGATTGGAATAAACTGGTAACTCTTAAAACATTTAATTTAAAAAGGAATAAAATGAGGGCGTTCATTTTGTCATAGAAATTATTGTTAGTGCTGTAGAAAGAAAAATTAGGACATGTTTTAAGTGAGAGCTCAAATATATTCCTGTTATATTTCAACAGGAGCAATCTGTCAGTTGATGCCTTTGTGTTTTACTGCAGCTTCCCAGAGTGTTCTAAAGAACAACTAGAGCGCTAACAGCCTTACTTATGACAAAAGTATGGCACACCTGAAGCCATCTTGATTGGAATAAACTGGTAACACTTAAAACATTTTATTTAAAAAGGAAAGTAATGATGTGGTTCATTTTGTCATAGAAATTATGGTTAGTGCTGGAGAAAGAAAAATGAGGACATGTTTCAAGTGTGATCTCAAATATCTTCCTGTTATATTTCAACGCGAGCAGCCTGTCAGTTGATGCCTCTGTGCTCTACTGCTGCTTCCCAGAGTGTTCTAAAGAACAACTAGAGTGCTAACAGCCTTACTTATGACAAAGGTATGGCACACCTGAAGCCATCTTGATTGGAATAAATTGGTAACACTTAAAACATTTAATTTTAAAAGGAACAAAATGATGGGGTTCATTTTGTCATAGAAATTATGGTTATTGCTATAGAAAGAAAAATTAGGACATGTTTCAAGTGTGATCTCAAACATCTTCCTATTATATTTCAACAGGAGCAGCCTGTCAGCTGATGTCTTTGTGTTCTACTGAAGCTTCCCAGAGTGGTCTAAAGATTACCTAGAGCGCTAACAGTCTTATTTATGACACAATTAAGGCACAGCTGAAGCCATCTTGATTGGAATATACTGGTAACTCTTAAAACATTTAATTTAAAAAGGAACAAAATGAGGGTGTTCATTTTGTCATAGAAATTATGGTTAGTGCTATAGAAAGAAAAATTAGGACATGTTTCAAGTGTGATCTCAAACATCTTCCTATTATATTTCAACAGGTTCAGCCTGTCAGTCGATGCCTTTGTGTTCTACTGCAGCTTCCCAGAGTGGTCTAAAGAACAACCAGAGGGCTAACAACCTTACTTATGACTAAAGTATGGCACACCTGAAGCCATCTTGATTGGAATAAACTGGTAACACTTAAAACATTTGATTTAAAAAGGAACAAAATGATGGGGTTTATTTTGTCATAGAAATTATGGTTAGTGCTGTAGAAAGAAAATTTAGGACATGTTTTAATTGAGATATCAAATATTTTCCTGTTATATTTCAACAGGAGCAGCCTGCCAGTTGATGTCTTTGTGTTCTACTGCAGCTTCCCAGGGTGTTCTAACGAACAACTAGAGCGCTAACAGCCTTACTTATGACAAAAGTATCGCACACCTGAAGCCATCTTGATTGGAATAAACTGGTAACACTTAAAAGATTTAATTTAAAAAGGAAAAGAATGATGGGGTTCATTTTGTCATAGAAATTATGGTTAGTGCTGTAGAAAGAAAAATTAGGAAATGATTCAAGTGTGATCTCAAACATCTTCCTATTATATTTCAAAAGAAGCAGCCTGTCAGTTGATGCCTTTGTGTTCTACTGCAGCTTCCCAGAGTGGTCTAAAGAACAACTAGAGCGCTAACAGCCTTACTTATGACAAAGGTATGGCACACCTGAAGCCATCTTGATTGGAATAAACCTGGGAACTCTTAAAACATTTAATTTAAAACGGAAAATAATGATGTGGTTCATTTTGTCATAGAAATTATGGTTAGTGCTGGAGAAAGAAAAATTAGGATATGTTTCACGTGTGATCTCAAATATGTTCCTGTTATATTTCAACGCGAGCAGCCTGTCAGTTGATGCCTTTGTCCTCTACTGCTGCTTCCCAGAGTGTTCTAAAGAACACCTAGAGCGCTAACAGCCTTACTTATGACAAAGGTATGGCACACCTGAAGCCATCTTGATTGGAATAAATTGGTAACACTTACAAAAATTTAATTTAAAAGGAAAAGAATGATGGGGTTCATTTTGTCATAGAAATTATGGTTAGTGCTGTAGAAAGAAAAATTAGGACATGTTTCAAGTGTGATCTCAAATATCTTCCTGTTATATTTTAACAGGAGCAGCCTGTCAGTTGATGCCTTTGTGCTCTACTGCTGCTTCCCAGAGAGTTCTAAAGAACAACTAGAGTTCTAACAGCCTTACTTATGACAAAGGTATGGCTCACCTGAAGCCATCTTGATTGGAATGAATTGGTAACACTTAAAACATTTAATTTAAAAAGGAACACAATTATGGGGTTCATTTTGTCACAGAAATTATGGTTAGTGCTGTAGAAAGAAAAATTAGGACATGTTTCAAGTGTGATCTCAAACATCTTCCTATTATATTTCATAAGGAGCAGCCTGTCAGTTGATGCCTTTGTGCTCTACTGCTGCTTCCCAGAGAGTTCTAAAGAACAACTAGAGTTCTAACAGCCTTACTTATGACAAAGGTATGGCACACCTGAAGCCATCTTGATTGGAATAAATTGGTAACACTTAAAACATTTAATTTAAAAAGGAAAAGAATGATGGGGTTCATTTTGTCATAGAAATTATGGTTAGTGATGGAGAAAGAAAAATTAGGACATGTTTCAAGTGTGATCTAAAACATCTTCCTATTATATTTCAACAGGAGCAGCCTGTCAGTTGATGCCTTTGTGTTCTACTGCAGCTTCCCAGAGTGGTCTAATGAACAACCAGAGGGCTAACAGCCTTACCTTTGACTAAAGTATGGCACACCTGAAGCCATCTTGATTGGAATAAACTGGTAACTCTTAAAACATTTAATTTAAATAGGAACAAAATGAGGGGGTTCATTTTGTCAAAGAAATTATGTTTAGTGCAGTAGAAAGAAAAATTAGGACATGTTTCAAGTGTGATCTCAAACATCTTCCTATTATATTTCAACAGGTTCAGCCTGTCAGTTGATGCCTTTGTGTTCTACTGCAGCTTCCCAGAGTGGTCTAAAGAACAACCAGAGGGCTAACAGCCTTACTTATGACTAAAGTATGGCACACCTGAAGCCATCTTGATTGGAATAAACTGGTAACACTTAAAACATTTGATTTAAAAAGGAACAAAATGATGGGGTTTATTTTGTTATAGAAATTATGGTTAGTGCTATAGAAAGAAAAATTAGGACATGTTTCAAGTGTGATCTCAAACATCTTCCTATTATATTTCAACAGGAGCAGCCTGTCAGCTGATGTCTTTGTGTTCTACTGAAGCTTCCCAGAGTGGTCTAAAGATTACCTAGAGCGCTAACAGTCTTATTTATGACACAATTAAGGCACAGCTGAAGCCATCTTGATTGGAATATACTGGTAACTCTTAAAACATTTAATTTAAAAAGGAACAAAATGAGGGTGTTCATTTTGTCATAGAAATTATGGTTAGTGCTATAGAAAGAAAAATTAGGACATTTTTCAAGTGTGATCTCAAACATCTTCCTATTATATTTCAACAGGTTCAGCCTGTCAGTTGATGCCTTTGTGTTCTACTGTAGCTTCCCAGAGTGGTCTAAAGAACAACCAGAGGGCTAACAGCCTTACTTATGACTAAAGTATGGCACACCTGAAGCCATCTTGATTGGAATAAACTGGTAACACTTAAAACATTTGATTTAAAAAGGAACAAAATGATGGGGTTTATTTTGTCATAGAAATTATGGTTAGTGCTGGAGAAAGAAGAAAAAATAGGATATATTTCAAGTGTGATCTCAAATATCTTCCTGTTATATTTCAACGCAAGCAGCCTGTCAGTTGATACCTTTGTGCTCTACTGCTGCTTCCCAGAGTGTTCTAACGAACAACTAGAGCGCTAACAGCCTTACTTATGACAAAAGTATGGCACACCTGAAGCCATCTTGATTGGAATAAACTGGTAACACTTAAAACGTTTTATTTAAAAAGGAAAATAATGATGTGGTTCATTTTGTCATAGAAATTATGGTTAGTGCTGGAGAAAGAAAAATGAGGACATGTTTCAAGTGTGATCTCAAATATCTTCCTGTTATATTTCAACGCGAGCAGCCTGTCAGTTGATGCCTCTGTGCTCTACTGCTGCTTCCCAGAGTGTTCTAAAGAACAACTAGAGTGCTAACAGCCTTACTTATGACAAAGGTATGGCACACCTGAAGCCATCTTGATTGGAATAAATTGGTAATACTTAAAACATTTAATTTAAAAAGGAACAAAATGATGGGGTTCATTTTGTCATAGAAATTATGGTTAGTGCTATAGAAAGAAAAATTAGGACATGTTTCAAGTGTGATCTCAAACATCTTCCTATTATATTTCAACAGGAGCAGCCTGTCAGCTGATGTCTTTGTGTTCTACTGAAGCTTCCCAGAGTGGTCTAAAGATTACCTAGAGCGCTAACAGTCTTATTTATGACACAATTAAGGCACAGCTGAAGCCATCTTGAATGGAATATACTGGTAACTCTTAAAACATTTAATTTAAAAAGGAACAAAATGAGGGTGTTCATTTTGTCATAGAAATTATGGTTAGTGCTATAGAAAGAAAAATTAGGACATGTTTCAAGTGTGATCTCAAACATCTTCCTATTATATTTCAACAGGTTCAGCCTGTCAGTTGATGCCTTTGTGTTCTACTGCAGCTTCCCAGAGTGGTCTAAAGAACAACCAGAGGGCTAACAGCCTTACTTATGACTAAAGTATGGCACACCTGAAGCCATCTTGATTGGAATAAACTGGTAACACTTAAAACATTTGATTTAAAAAGGAACAAAATGATGGGGTTTATTTTGTCATAGAAATTATGGTTAGTGCTGTAGAAAGAAAATTTAGGACATGTTTTAATTGAGATATCAAATATTTTCCTGTTATATTTCAACAGGAGCAGCCTGCCAGTTGATGTCTTTGTGTTCTACTGCAGCTTCCCAGGGTGTTCTAACGAACAACTAGAGCGCTAACAGCCTTACTTATGACAAAAGTATGGCACACCTGAAGCCATCTTGATTGGAATAAACTGGTAACACTTAAAAGATTTAATTTAAAAAGGAAAAGAATGATGGGGTTCATTTTGTCATAGAAATTATGGTTAGTGCTGTAGAATGAAAAATTAGGACATGTTTCAAGTGTGATCTCAAACATCTTCCTATTATATTTCAAAAGGAGCAGCCTGTCAGTTGATGCCTTTGTGCTCTACTGCTGCTTCCCAGAGTGTTCTAAAGAACAACTAGAGCGCTAACAGCCTTACTTATGACAAAGGTATGGCACACCTGAAGCCATCTTGATTGGAATAAATTGGTAACACTTAAAACATTTAATTTTAAAAGGAACAAAATGATGGGGTTCATTTTGTCATAGAAATTATGGTTAGTGCTATAGAAAGAAAAATTAGGACATGTTTCAAGTGTGATCTCAAACATCTTCCTATTATATTTCAACAGGAGCAGCCTGTCAGCTGATGTCTTTGTGTTCTACTGAAGCTTCCCAGAGTGGTCTAAAGATTACCTAGAGCGCTAACAGTCTTATTTATGACACAATTAAGGCACAGCTGAAGCCATCTTGAATGGAATATACTGGTAACTCTTAAAACATTTAATTTAAAAAGGAACAAAATGAGGGTGTTCATTTTGTCATAGAAATTATGGTTAGTGCTATAGAAAGAAAAATTAGGACATGTTTCAAGTGTGATCTCAAACATCTTCCTATTATATTTCAACAGGTTCAGCCTGTCAGTCGATGCCTTTGTGTTCTACTGCAGCTTCCCAGAGTGGTCTAAAGAACAACCAGAGGGCTAACAACCTTACTTATGACTAAAGTATGGCACACCTGAAGCCATCTTGATTGGAATAAACTGGTAACACTTAAAACATTTGATTTAAAAAGGAACAAAATGATGGGGTTTATTTTGTCATAGAAATTATGGTTAGTGCTGTAGAAAGAAAATTTAGGACATGTTTTAATTGAGATATCAAATATTTTCCTGTTATATTTCAACAGGAGCAGCCTGCCAGTTGATGTCTTTGTGTTCTACTGCAGCTTCCCAGGGTGTTCTAACGAACAACTAGAGCGCTAACAGCCTTACTTATGACAAAAGTATCGCACACCTGAAGCCATCTTGATTGGAATAAACTGGTAACACTTAAAAGATTTAATTTAAAAAGGAAGAGAATGATGGGGTTCATTTTGTCATAGAAATTATGGTTAGTGCTGTAGAAAGAAAAATTAGGAAATGATTCAAGTGTGATCTCAAACATCTTCCTATTATATTTCAAAAGAAGCAGCCTGTCAGTTGATGCCTTTGTGTTCTACTGCAGCTTCCCAGAGTGGTCTAAAGAACAACTAGAGCGCTAACAGCCTTACTTATGACAAAGGTATGGCACACCTGAAGCCATCTTGATTGGAATAAATTGGTAACACTTAAAGCATTTAATTTAAAAAGGAACAAAATGATGGGGTTCATTTTGTCATAGAAATTATGGTTAGTGCTATAGAAAGAAAAATTAGGACATGTTTCAAGTGTGATCTCAAACATCTTCCTATTATATTTCAACAGGAGCAGCCTGTCAGCTGATGTCTTTGTGTTCTACTGAAGCTTCCCAGAGTGGTCTAAAGATTACCTAGAGCGCTAACAGTCTTATTTATGACACAATTAAGGCAAAGCTGAAGCCATCTTGATTGGAATATACTGGTAACTCTTAAAACATTTAATTTAAAAAGGAACAAAATGAGGGTGTTCATTTTGTCATAGAAATTATGGTTAGTGCTATAGAAAGAAAAATTAGGACATGTTTCAAGTGTGATCTCAAACATCTTCCTATTATATTTCAACAGGTTCAGCCAGTCAGTTGATGCCTTTGTGTTCTACTGCAGCTTCCCAGAGTGGTCTAAAGAACAACCAGAGGGCTAACAGCCTTACTTATGACTAAAGTATGGCACACCTGAAGCCATCTTGATTGGAATAAACTGGTAACACTTGAAACATTTGATTTAAAAAGGAACAAAATGATGGGGTTTATTTTGTCATAGAAATTATGGTTAGTGCTGTAGAAAGAAAATTTAGGACATGTTTTAATTGAGATATCAAATATTTTCCTGTTATATTTCAACAAGAGCAGCCTGCCAGTTGATGTCTTTGTGTTCTATTGCAGCTTCCCAGGGTGTTCTAACGAACAACTAGAGCGCTAACAGCCTTACTTATGACAAAAGTATGGCACACCTGAAGCCATCTTGATTGGAATAAACTGGTAACACTTAAAAGATTTAATTTAAAAAGGAACAAAATGATGGGGTTTATTTTGTTATAGAAATTATGGTTAGTGCTATAGAAAGAAAAATTAGGACATGTTTCAAGTGTGATCTCAAACATCTTCCTATTATATTTCAAAAGGAGCAGCCTGTCAGTTGATACCTTTGTGTTCTACTGCAGCTTCCCAGAGTGATCTAAAGTACAACTAGAGCACTAACAGCCTTACTTATGACAAAAGTATGGAACACCTGAAGCCATCTTGATTGGAATAAACCTGGGAACTCTTAAAACATTTAATTTAAAACGGAAAATAATGATGTGGTTCATTTTGTCATAGAAATTATGGTTAGTGCTGGAGAAAGAAAAATTAGGATATGTTTCACGTGTGATCTCAAATATGTTCCTGTTATATTTCAACGCGAGCAGCCTGTCAGTTGATGCCTTTGTCCTCTACTGCTGCTTCCCAGAGTGTTCTAAAGAACACCTAGAGCGCTAACAGCCTTACTTATGACAAAGGTATGGCACACCTGAAGCCATCTTGATTGGAATAAATTGGTAACACTTACAAAAATTTAATTTAAAAGGAAAAGAATGATGGGGTTCATTTTGTCATAGAAATTATGGTTAGTGCTGTAGAAAGAAAAATTAGGACATGTTTCAAGTGTGATCTCAAATATCTTCCTGTTATATTTTAACAGGAGCAGCCTGTCAGTTGATGCCTTTGTGCTCTACTGCTGCTTCCCAGAGAGTTCTAAAGAACAACTAGAGTTCTAACAGCCTTACTTATGACAAAGGTATGGCTCACCTGAAGCCATCTTGATTGGAATGAATTGGTAACACTTAAAACATTTAATTTAAAAAGGAACACAATTATGGGGTTCATTTTGTCACAGAAATTATGGTTAGTGCTGTAGAAAGAAAAATTAGGACATGTTTCAAGTGTGATCTCAAACATCTTACTATTATATTTCATAAGGAGCAGCCTGTCAGTTGATGCCTTTGTGCTCTACTGCTGCTTCCCAGAGAGTTCTAAAGAACAACTAGAGTTCTAACAGCCTTACTTATGACAAAGGTATGGCACACCTGAAGCCATCTTGATTGGAATAAATTGGTAACACTTAAAACATTTAATTTAAAAAGGAAAAGAATGATGGGGTTCATTTTGTCATAGAAATTATGGTTAGTGCTGGAGAAAGAAAAATTAGGACATGTTTAAAGTGTGATCTAAAACATCTTACTATTATATTTCAACAGGAGCAGCCTGTCAGTTGATGCCTTTGTGTTCTACTGCAGCTTCCCAGAGTGGTCTAATGAACAACCAGAGGGCTAACAGCCTTACCTTTGACTAAAGTATGGCACACCTGAAGCCATCTTGATTGGAATAAACTGGTAACTCTTAAAACATTTAATTTAAATAGGAACAAAATGAGGGGGTTCATTTTGTCAAAGAAATTATGTTTAGTGCAGTAGAAAGAAAAATTAGGACATGTTTCAAGTGTGATCTCAAACATCTTCCTATTATATTTCAACAGGAGCAGCCTGTCAGTTGATGCATTTGTGTTCCAATGCAGCTTCCCAGAGTGGTCTAAAGAATAACAAGAGCACTAACAGTCTTACTTATGACACAATTATGGCACACCTGAAGCCATCTTGATTGCAATAAAGTGGTAACTCTTAAAACATTTAATTTAAAAAGGAAATTAATGATGTGGTTCATTTTGTCATAGAAATTATGGTTAGTGCTGGAGAAAGAAAAATTAGAACATGTTTCAAGTGTGATCTCAAATATCTTCCTGTTATATTTCAATGCGAGCAGCCTGTCAGTTGATGCCTTTGTGCTCTACTTCTGCTTCCCAGAGTGTTCTAAAGAAAAACTAGAGCGCTAACAGCCTTACTTATGACAAAGGTATGGCACACCTGAAGCCATCTTGATTGGAATAAATTGGTAACACTTAAAACATTTAATTTAAAAAGTATCAAAATGATGGGGTTCATTTTGTCATAGAAATTATGGTTAGTGCTATAGAAAGAAAAATTAGGACATGTTTCAAGTGTGATCTCAAACATCTTCCTATTATTTTTCAACAGGAGCAGCCTGTCAGTTGATGTCTTTGTGTTCTACTGAAGCTTCCCAGAGTGGTCTAAAGAATACCTAGAGCGCTAACAGTCTTATTTATGACACAATTAAGGCACAGATGAAGCCATCTTGATTGGAATAAACTGGTAACTCTTAAAACATTTAATTTCAATAGGAACAAAATGAGGGGGTTCATTTTGTCATTGCAATTATGTTTAGTGCTGTAGAAAGAAAAATTAGGACATGTTTCATGTGTGATCTCAAATATCTTCCTGTTATATTTCAACAGGAGCAGCCTGTCAGTTGATGCCTTTGTGTTCTACTGCAGCTTCCCAGAGTGGTCTAAAGAATAACTAGAGCACTAACAGTCTTACTTATGACACAATTATGGCACACCTGAAGCCATCTTGATTGGAATAAACTGGTAACACTTAAAACATTTAATTTAAAAAGGAACAAAATTATGGGGTTCATTTTGTCACAGAAATTATGGTTAGTGCTGTAGAAAGAAAAATTAGGACATGTTTCAAGTGTGATCTCAAACATCTTCCTATTATATTTCATAAGGAGCAGCCTGTCAGTTGATGCCTTTGTGTTCTACTGCAGCTTCACAGAGTGGTCTAAAGAACAACTAGAGCACTAACAGCCTTACTTATGACAAAAGTATGGAACACCTGAAGCCATCTTGATTGGAATAAACTGGTAACACTTAAATCATTTAATTTAAAAAGGAACATAATCATGTGGTTCATTTTGTCATAGAAATTATGGTTAGTGCTGGAGAAAGAAAAATTAGGACATGTTTCAAGTGTAATCTCAAATATCTTCCTGTTATATTTCAACACGAGCAGCCTGTCTTTTGATGCCTTTGTGCTCTACTGCTGCTTCCCAGAGTGTTCTAACGAACAACTAGAGCGCTAACGGCCTTACTTATGACAAAGGTATGGAACACCTGAAGCCATCTTGATTGGAATAAACTGGTAACACTTAAAACATTTAATTTAAAAAGGAAAATAATGATGTGGTTCATGTTGTCATAGAAATTATGGTTAGTGCTGGAGAAAGAAAAATTAGGATATGTTTCATGTGTGATCTCAAATATCTTCCTGTTATATTTCAAAAGGAGCAGCCTGTCAGTTGATGCCTTTGTGCTCTACTGCTGCTTCCCAGAGTGGTCTAAAGAATAACTAGAGCACTAACAGTCTTACTTATGACACAATTATGGCACACCTGAAGCCATCTTGATTGGAATAAAGTGGTAACTCTTAAAACATTTAATTTAAAAAGGAACAAAATGAGGGTGTTCATTCTGTCATTGAAATTATTGTTAGTGCTGTAGAAAGAACAATTAGGACATGTTTTAAGTGAGAGCTCAAATATCTTCCTGTAATATTTCAACAGGAGCAGCCTGTCAGTTGATGAACAAAATGAGGGCGTTCATTTTGTCATTGCAATTATGTTTATTGCTGTAGAAAGAAAAATTAGGACATGTTTCAAGTGTGATCTCAAATATCTTCCTGTTATATTTCAACAGGAGCAGCCTGTCAGTTGATGCCTTTGTGTTCTACTGCAGCTTCCCAGAGTGGTCTAAAGAATAACTAGAGCACTAACAGTCTTACTTATGACACAATTATGGCACACCTGAAGCCATCTTGATTGGAATAAACTGGTAACTCTTAAAACATTTAATTTAAATAGGAACACAATGAGGGGGTTCATTTTGTCATAGAAATTATGTTTAGTGCAGTAGAAAGAAAAATTAGGACATGTTTCAAGTGAGATCTCAAATATCTTCCTGTTATATTTCAACAGGAGCAGCCTGTCAGTTGATGCATTTGTGTTCCAATGCAGCTTCCCAGAGTGGTCTAAAGAATAACAAGAGCACTAACAGTCTTACTTATGACACAATTATGGCACACCTGAAGCCATCTTGATTGGAATAAACTGGTAACTCTTAAAACATTTAATTTAAAAAGGAACAAAATGAGGGTGTTCATCCTGTCATAGAAATTATTGTTAGTGCTGTAGAAAGAACAATTAGGACATGTTTTAAGTGAGAGCTCAAAAATATTCCTGTTATATTTCAACAGGAGCAGCCTGTCAGTTGATGCCTTTGTGTTCTACTGCAGCTTCCCAGAATGTTCTAAAGAACAACTAGAGCGCTAACACTCTTACTTATGACAAAAGTATGGAACACCTGAAGCCATCTTGATTGGAATAAACTGGTAACACTTAAAACATTTAATTTAAAGAGGAAAATAATGATGTGGTTCATTTTGTCATAGAAATTATGGTTAGTGCTGGAGAAAGAAAAATTAGGACATGTTTCAAGTGTGATCTCAAATATCTTCCTGTTATATTTCAATGCGAGCAGCCTGTCAGTTGATACCTTTGTGCTCTACTGCTGCTTCCCAGAGTGTTCTAAAGAACAACTAGAGCGCTAACATCCTTACTTATGACAAAGGTATGGCACACCTGAAGCCATCTTGATTGGAATAAATTGGTAACACTTAAAACATTTAATTTAAAAAGTAACAAAATGATGGGGTTCATTTTGTCATAGAAATTATGGTTAGTGCTATAGAAAGAAAAATTAGGACATGTTTCAAGTGTGATCTCAAACATCTTCCTATTATATTTTAACAGGAGCGGCCTGTCAGTTGATGGCTTGGTGTTCTACTGAAGCTTCCCAGAGTGGTCTAAAGAATACCTAGAGCGCTAACAGTCTTATTTATGACACAATTAAGGCACAGCTGAAGCCATCTTGATTGGAATAAACTGGTAACTCTTAAAACATTTAATTTAAATCGGAACAAAATGAGGGGGTTCAGTTTGTCATAGAAATTAAGGTTAGTGCAGTAGAAAGAAAAATTAGGACGTGTTTCAAGTGTGATCTCAAATATCTTCCTGTTATATTTCAACAGGAGAAGCCTGTCAGTTGATGGCTTGGTGTTCTACTGCAGCTTCCCAGAGTGGTCTAAAGAATAACTAGAGCACTAACAGTCTTACTTATGAAACAATTATGGCACACCTGAAGCCATCTTGGTTGGAATAAACTGGTAACTCTTAAAACATTTATTTTAAATAGGAACAAAATGAGGGGGTTTATTTTGTCATAGAAATTATGGTTAGTGCTATAGGAAGAAAAATTAGGACATGTTTCAAGTGTGATCTCAAATATCTTCCTATTATATTTCAACAGGAGCAGCCTGCCAGTTGATGTCTTTGTGTTCTACTGCAGCTTCCCAGAGTGGTCTAAAGAACAACTAGAGCGCTAACAGCCTTACTTATGACAAAGGTATGGCACACCTGAAGCCATCTGGATTGGAATAAATTGGTAACACTCAAAGTTTTAATTTAAAAAGTAAGAAAATGATGGGGTTCATTTTGTCATAGAAATTATGGTTAGTGCTATAGGAAGAAAAATTAGGACATGTTTCAAGTGTGATCTCAAATATCTTCCTATTATATTTCAACAGGAGCAGCCTGCCAGTTGATGTCTTTGTGTTCTACAGAAGCTTCCCAGAGTGTTCTAAAGAACAACTAGAGCGCTAACAGCCTTACTTATGACACAATTATGGCACACTTGAAGCTATCTTGATTGGAATAAACTGGTAACTCTTAAAACATTTAATTTAAAAAGGAACAAAACTACGGGGTTGCTTTTGTCATAGAAATTAAGGTTAGTGCAGTAGAAAGAAAAATTAGGACATGTTTCAAGTGAGATCTCAAATATCTTCCTGTTATATTTCAACAGGAGCAGCCTGTCAGTTGATGCCTTTGTGTTCTACTGCAGCTTCCCAGAATGTTCTAAAGAACAACTAGAGCGCTAGCAGCCTTACTTATGACAAAAGTATGGCACACCTGAAGCCATCTTGATTGGAATAAACTGGTAACACTTAAAATATTTTATTTAAAAAGGAAAATAATGATGTGGTTAATTTTGTCATAGAAATTATAGTTAGTTCTGGAGAAAGAAAAATGAGGACATGTTTCAAGTGTAATCTCAAATATCTTCCTGTTATATTTCAACGCGAGCAGCCTGTCAGTTGATGCCTTTGTGCTCTACTGCTGCTTCCCAGAGGGTTCTAAAGAACAACTAGAGTGCTAACAGCCTTACTTATGACAAAGGTATGGCACACCTGAAGCCATCTGGATTGGAATAAATTGGTAACACTCAAAGTTTTAATTTAAAAAGTAAGAAAATGATGGGGTTCATTTTGTCATAGAAATTATGGTTAGTGCTATAGGAAGAAAAATTAGGACATGTTTCAAGTGTGATCTCAAACATCTTCATATTATATTTCAACAGGAGCAGCCTGCCAGTTGATGTCTTTGTGTTCTACAGAAGCTTCCCAGAGTGTTCTAAAGAACAACTAGAGCGCTAACAGCCTTACTTATGACACAATTATGGCACACTTGAAGCTATCTTGATTGGAATAAACTGGTAACTCTTAAAACATTTAATTTAAAAAGGAACAAAATTACGGGGTTGCTTTTGTCATAGAAATTAAGGTTAGTGCAGTAGAAAGAAAAATTAGGACATGTTTCAAGTGAGATCTCAAATATCTTCCTGTTATATTTCAACAGGAGCAGCCTGTCAGTTGATGCCTTTGTGTTCTACTGCAGCTTCCCAGAATGTTCTAAAGAACAACTAGAGCGCTAACAGCCTTACTTATGACAAAAGTATGGCACACCTGAAGCCATCTTGATTGGAATAAACTGGTAACACTTAAAACATTTTATTTAAAAAGGAAAATAATGATGTGGTTCATTTTGTCATAGAAATTATAGTTAGTTCTGGAGAAAGAAAAATGAGTACATGTTTCAAGTGTAATCTCAAATATCTTCCTGTTATATTTCAACGCGAGCAGCCTGTCAGTTGATGCCTTTGTGCTCTACTGCTGCTTCCCAGAGGGTTCTAAAGAACAACTAGAGCGCTAACAGCCTTACTTATGACAAAGGTATGGCACACCTGAAGCCATCTTGATTGGAATAAATTGGTAACACTTAAAACATTTATTTTAAAAAGGAACAAAATGATGGGGTGCATTTTGTCATAGAAATTATGGTTAGTGCTATAGAAAGAAAAATGAGGACATGTTTCAAGTGTGATCTCAAACATCTTCCTATTATATTTCAACAGGAGCAGCCTGTCAGTTGATGTCTTTGTGTTCTACTGAAGCTTCCCAGAGTGGTCTAAAGAATACCTAGAGCGCTAACAGTCTTATTTATGACACAATCAAGGCACAGCTGAAGCCATCTTGATTGGAACAAACTGGTAACTCTTAAAACATTTAATTTAAAAAGCAATAAAATGAGGGCGTTCATTTTGTCATAGAAATTATTGTTAGTGCTGTAGAAAGAAAAATTAGGACATGTTTTAAGTGAGAGCTCAAATATAATCCTGTTATATTTCAACAGGAGCAACCGGTCAGTTGATGCCTTTGTGTTTTACTGCAGCTTCCCAGAGTGATCTAAAGAACAACTAGAGCGCTAACAGCCTTACTTATGACAAAGGTATGGCACACCTGAAGCCATCTTGATTGGAATAAATTGGTAACACTTAAAACATTTAATTTAAAGAGGAACAAAATGATGGGGTTCATTTTGTCATAGAAATTATGGTTAGTGCTATAGAAAGAAAAATTAGGACATGTTTCAAGTGTGATCTCAAACATCTTCCTATGATATTTCAACAGGAGCAGCCTGTCAGCTGATGTCTTTGTGTTCTACTGAAGCTTCCCAGAGTGGTCTAAAGATTACCTAGAGCGCTAACAGTCTTATTTATGACACAATTAAGGCACAGCTGAAACCATCTTGATTGGAATATACTGGTAACTCTTAAAACATTTAATTTAAAAAGGAACAAAATGAGGGCATTCATTTTGTCATAGAAATTATTGTTAGTGCTGTAGAGAGAAAAATTTGGACATGTTTTAAGTGAGAGCTCAAATATATTCCTGTTATATTTCAACAGGCGCAACCTGTCAGTTGATGCCTTTGTTTTCTACTGCAGCTTCCCAGAGTGTTCTAAAGAATAACTAGAGCGCTAACAGCCTTACTTATGACAAAAGTATGGCACACCTGAAGCCATCTTGATTGGAATAAATTGGTAACACTTAAAACATTTAATTTAAAAAGGAACAAAATGATGGGGTTCATTTTGTTATAGAAATGATGGTTAGTGCTGTAGAAAGACAAATTAGGACATGTTTCAAGTGTGATCTCAAACATCTTCCTATTATATTTCAACAGGATCAGCCTGTCAGTTGATGCCTTTGTGTTCTACTGCAGCTTCCCAGAGTGGTCTAAAGAACAACCAGAGAGCTAACAGCCTTACTTATGACTAAAGTGTGGCACACCTGAAGCCATCTTGATTGGAATAAACTGGTAACACTTAAAACATTTGATTTAAAAAGGAACAAAATGATGGGGTTTATTTTGTCATAGAAATTATGGTTAGTGCTGTAGAAAGAAAATGTAGGACATGTTTTAATTGAGATATCAAATATTTTCCTGTTATATTTCAACAGAAGCAGCCTGTCAGTCGATGTCTTTGTGTTCTACTGCAGCTTCCCAGGGTGTTCTAAAGAACAACTAGAGCACTAACAGCCTTACTTATGACAAAAGTATGGCACACCTGAAGCCATCTTTATTGGAATAAACTGGTAACACTTAAAAGATTTATTTTTATAAGGAAAAGAATGATGGGGTTCATTTTGTCATAGAAATAATGGTTAGAGCTGTAGAAAGAAAAATTAGGACATGTTTCAAGTGTGATCTCAAATATCTTCCTGTTATATTTCAACAGGAGCAGTCTGTCAGTTGATTCCTTTGTGCTCTTCTGCTGCTTCCCAGAGTGTTCTAAAGAACAACTAGAGTGCTAACAGCCTTACTTATGACAAAAGTATGGCACACCTGAAGCCATCTTGATTGGAATGAATTGGTAACACTTAAAACATTTAAGTTAAAAAGGAACAAAATGATGGGGTTCATTTTGTCACAGAAATTATGGTTAGTGCTGTAGAAAGAAAATTTAGGACATGTTTCAAGTGTGATCTCAAACATCTTCCTATTATATTTCAAAAGGAGCAGCCTGTCAGTTGATGCCTTTGTGTTCTACTGCAGCTTCCCAGAGTGCTCTAAAGGACAACTAGAGCACTAACAGCCTTATTTATGACAAAAGTATGGAACACCTGAAGCCATCTTGATTGGAATAAACTGGGAACACTTAAAACATTTAATTTAAAAAGGAAAATAATGATGTGGTTCATTTTGTCATAGAAATTATGGTTAGTGATGGAGAAAGAAAAATTAGGATATGTTTCACGTGTGATCTCAAATATGTTCCTGTTATATTTCAACGCTAGCAGCCTTTCAGTTGATGCCTTTGTCCTCTACTGCTGCTTCCCAGAGTGTTCTAAAGAACACCTAGAGCGCTAACAGCATTACTTATGACAAAGGTATGGCACACCTGAAGCCATCTTGATTGGAATAAATTGGTAACACTTAAAACATTTAATTTAAAAAGGAAAAGAATGATGGGGTTCATTTTGTCATGGAAATTATGGTTAGTGCTGTAGAAAGAAAAATTAGGACATGTTTCAAGTGTGATCTCAAATATCTTCCTGTTATATTTCAACAGGAGCAGTCTGTCAGTTGATGCCTTTGTGCTCTACTGCTGCTTCCCAGAGTGTTCTAAAGAACAACTAGATTTCTAACAGCCTTACGTATGACAAAGGTATGGCACACCTGAAGCCATCTTGATTGGAATGAATTGGTAACACTTAAAACATTTAATTTAAAAAGGAACAAAATGATGGGGTTCATTTTGTCACAGAAATTATGGTTAGTGCTGTAGAAAGAAAAATTAGGACATGTTTCAAGTGTGATCTCAAACATATTCCTATTATATTTCAAAAGGAGCAGCCTGTCAGTTGATGCCTTTGTGTTCTACTGCAGCTTCACAGAGTGGTCTAAAGAACAACTAGAGCACTAACAGCCTTACTTATGACAAAAGTATGGAACACCTGAAGCTATCTTGATTGGAATAAACTGGTAATACTTAAAACATTTAATTTAAAAAGGAAAATAATGATGTGGTTCATTTTGTCATAGAAATTATGGTTAGTGCTGGAGAAAGAAAAATTAGGATATGTTTCAAGTGTGATCTCAAATATCTTCCTGTTATATTTCAAAAGGAGCAGCCTGTCAGTTGATGCCTTTGTGCTCTACTGCTGCTTCCCAGAGTGTTCTAAAGAACAACTAGAGCGCTAACAGCCTTACTTATGACAAAGGTATGGCACACCTGAAGCCATTTGATTGGAATAAATTGGTAACACTTAAAACATTTAATTTAAAAAGGAAAAGAATGATGGAGTTCATTTTGTTATAGAAATTATGGTTAGTGCTGTAGAAAGAAAAATTAGGACATGTTTCAAGTGTGATCTCCAACTTCTTCCTATTATATTTCAACAGGAGCAGCCTGTCAGTTGATGCCTTTGTGTTCTACTGCAGCTTCCCAGAGTGGTCTAACGAACAACCAGAGGGCTAACAGCCTTACTTATGACTAAAGTTTGGCACACCTGAAGCCATCTTGATTGGAATAAACTGGTAACACTTAAAACATTTGATTTAAAAAGGAACAAAATGATGGGGTTCATTTTGTCATAGAAATTATGGTTAGTGCTGTAGAAAGATAAATTAGGACATGTTTTAAGCGAAATCTCAAATATCTTCCTGTTATATTTCAAAAGGAGCAGCCTGTCAGTTGATATCTTTGTGTTCTACTGCAGCTTCCCAGAGTGGTCTAAAGAATAACTAGAGCACTAACAGTTTTACTTATCACACAATTATGGCACACCTGAAGCCATCTTGATTGGAATAAACTGGTAACTCTTAAAACATTTAATTTAAATAGGAACAACATGAGGGGGTTCATTTTGTCATAGAAATTATGTTTAGTGCAGTAGAAAGAAAAATTAGGACATGTTTCAAGTGAGATCTCAAATATATTCCTGTTATATTTCAACAGGAGCAGCCTGTCAGTTGATGCATTTGTGTTCTACTGCAGCTTCCCAGAGTGGTCTAAAGAATAACTAGAGCACTAACAGTCTTACTTATGACACAATTATGGCACACCTGAAGCCATCTTGATTGGAATAAACTGGTAACTCTTAAAACATTTAATTTAAAAAGGAACAAAATGAGGGCGTTCATTCTGTCATAGAAATTATTGTTAGTGCTGTAGAAAGAACAATTAGGACATGTTTTAAGTGAGAGCTCAAATATATTCCTGTTATATTTCAACAGGAGCAGCCTGTCAGTTGATGCCTTTGTGTTCTACTGCAGCTTCCCAGAATGTTCTAAAGAACAACTAGAGCGCTAACAGCCTTACTAATGACAAAAGTATGGCACACCTGAAGCCATCTTGATTGGAATAAACTGGTAACACTTAAAAGATTTAATTTAAAAAGGAAAAGAATGATGGGGATCATTTTGTCATAGAAATTATGGTTAGTGCTGTAGAAAGAAAAATTAGGACATGTTTCAAGTGTGATCTCAAACATCTTCCTATTATATTTCAAAAGGAGCAGCCTGTCAGTTGATGCCTTTGTGTTCTACTGCAGCTTCACTGAGTGGTCTAAAGAACAACTAGAGCACTAACAGCACTACTTATGACAAAAGTATGGAACACCTGAAGCCATCTTGATTGGAATAAACTGGTAACACTTAAAACATTTAATTTAAAAAGGAAAATAATCATGTGGTTCATTTTGTCATAGAAATTATGGTTAGTGCTGAAGAAAGAAAAATTAGGACATGTTTCAAGTGTGATCTAAAATATCTTCCTGTTATATTTCAACACGAGCAGCCTGTCTTTTGATGCCTTTGTGTTCTACTGCAGCTTCCCAGAGTGGTCTAACGAACAACCAGAGGGCTAACAGCCTTACTTATGACTAAAGTATGGCACACCTGAAGCCTTCTTGATTGGAATAAACTGGGAACACTTAAAGCATTTGATTTAAAAAGGAACAAAATGATGGGGTTCATTTAGTCATAGAAATTATGGTTAGTGCTGTAGAAAGAAAAATTAGGACATGTTTCAAGTGTGATCTCAAACATCGTCCTATTATATTTCAAAAGGAGCAGCCTGTCAGTTGATGCCTTTGTGTCCTACTGCAGCTTCACTGAGTGGTCTAAAGAACAACTAGAGCACTAACAGCACTACTTATGACAAAAGTATGGAACACCTGACGCCATCTTGATTGGAATAAACTGGTAACACTTAAAACATTTAATTTAAAAAGGAAAATAATCATGTGGTTCATTTTGTCATAGGAATTATGGTTAGTGCTGGAGAAAGAAAAATTAGGACATGTTTCAAGTGTGATCTAAAATATCTTCCTGTTATATTTCAACACAGGCAGCCTGTCTTTTGATGCCTTTGTGTTCTACTGCAGCTCCCCAGAGTGGTCTAACGAACAACCAGAGGGCTAACAGCCTTACTTATGACTAAAGTATGGCACACCTGAAGCCATCTTGATTGGAATAAACTGGGAACACTTAAAGCATTTGATTTAAAAAGGAACAAAATGATGGGGTTCATTTAGTCATAGAAATTATGGTTAGTGCTGTAGAAAGATAAATTAGGACATGTTTCAAGTGAGATCTCAAACATAGTCCTATTATATTTCAACAGGAGCAGCCTGTCAGTTGATGTCTTTGTGTTCTACTGAAGCTTCCTAGAGTGATCTAAAGAATACCTAGAGCGCTAACAGTCTTATTTATGACACAATTAAGGCACAGCTGAAGCCATCTTGATTGGAATAAACTGGTAACTCTTAAAACATTTAATTTAAATAGGAACAAAATGAGGGGGTTCATTTTGTCATAGCAATTATGTTTAGTGCTGTAGAAAGAAAAATTAGGACATGTTTCAAGTGTGATCTCAAATATCTTCTTGTTATATTTCAAAAGGAGCAGCCTGCCAGTTGATGCCTTTGTGTTCTACTACAGCTTCCCAGAGTGGTATAAAGAACAACCAGAGGGCTAACAACCTTACTTATGACAAAAGTATGGCAATCCTGAAGCCATCTTGATTGGAATAAACTGGTAACACCTAAAAGATTTAATTGAAAAAGGAAAAGAATGATGGGGTTCATTTTGTCATAGAAATTATGGTTAGTGCTGTAGAAAGAAAAATTAGGACATGTTTCAAGTGTGATCTCAAATATCTTCCTGTTATATTTCAAAAGGAGCAGCCTGTCAGTTGATGTCTTTGTGTTCTACTGCAGCTTCCCAGAGTGGTCTAAAGAATAACTAGAGCACTAACAGTCTTACTTATGACACAATTATGGCACACCTGAAGCCATCTTGATTAGAATAAACTGGTAAATCTTAAAACATTTAATTTAAATAGGAACAAAATGAGGGGGTGCATTTTGTCATAGAAATTATGTTTAGTGCAGTAGAAAGAAAAATTAGGACATGTTTCAAGTGAGATCTCAAATATCTTCCTGTTATATTTCAACAGGAGCAGCCTGTCAGTTGATGCATTTGTGTTCTACTGCAGCTTCCCAGAGTGGTCTAAAGAATAACTAGAGCACTAACAGTCTTACTTATGACACAATTATGACACACCTGAAGCCATCTTGATTGGAATAAACGGGTATCTCTTAAAACATTTAATTTAAATAGGAACAAAATGAGGGGGTTCATTTTGTCATAGAAATTATGTTTAGTGCAGTAGAAAGAAAAATTAGGACATGTTTCAAGTGTGATCTTAAATATCTTCCTGTTATATTTCAACAGGAGCAGTCTGTCAGTTGATGCCTTTGTGCTCTACTGCTGCTTCCCGGAGTGTTCTAAAGAACAACTAGAGTTCTAACAGCCTTACGTATGACAAAGGTATGGCACACCTGAAGCCATCTTGATTGGAATGAATTGGTAACACTTAAAACATTTAATTGAAAAAGGAAAAGAATGATGGGGTTCATTTTGTCATAGAAATTATGGTTAGTGCTGTAGAAAGAAAAATTAGGACATGTTTCAAGTGTGATCTCAAACATAGTCCTATTATATTTCAACAGGAGCAGCCTCTCAGTTGATGTCTTTGTGTTCTACTGAAGCTTCCCAGAGTGGTCTAAAGAATACCTAGAGCGCTAACAGTCTTATTTATGACACAATGAAGGCACAGCTGAATCCATCTTGCTTGGAATAAACTGGTAACTCTTAAAACATTTAATTTAAATAGAAACAAAACGAGGGGGTTCATTTTGTCATAGCAATTATGTTTAGTGCTGTAGAAAGAAAAATTAGGACATGTTTCAAGTGTGATCTCAAATATCTTCTTGTTATATTTCAAAAGGAGCAGCCTGCCAGTTGATGCCTTTGTGTTCTACTACAGCTTCCCAGAGTGGTATAAAGAACAACCAGAGGGCTAACAACCTTACTTATGACAAAAGTATGGCAATCCTGAAGCCATCTTGATTGGAATAAACTGGTAACACCTAAAAGATTTAATTGAAAAAGGAAAAGAATGATGGGGTTCATTTTGTCATAGAAATTATGGTTAGTGCTGTAGAAAGAAAAATTAGGACATGTTTCAAGTGTGATCTCAAATATCTTCCTGTTATATTTCAAAAGGAGCAGCCTGTCAGTTGATGTCTTTGTGTTCTACTGCAGCTTCCCAGAGTGGTCTAAAGAATAATTAGAGCACTAACAGTCTTACTTATGACACAATTATGGCACACCTGAAGCCATCTTGATTAGAATAAACTGGTAAATCTTAAAACATTTAATTTAAATAGGAACAAAATGATGGGGTTCATTTTGTCATAGAAATTATGTTTAGTGCAGTAGAAAGAAAAATTAGGACATGTTTCAAGTGAGATCTCAAATATCTTCCTGTTATATTTCAACAGGAGCAGCCTGTCAGTTGATGCATTTGTGTTCTACTGCAGCTTCCCAGAGTGGTCTAAAGAATAACTAGAGCACTAACAGTCTTACTTATGACACAATTATGGCACACCTGAAGCCATCTTGATTGGAATAAACGGGTATCTCTTAAAACATTTAATTTAAATAGGAACAAAATGAGGGGGTTCATTTTGTCATAGAAATTATGTTTAGTGCTGTAGAAAGAAAAATTAGGACATGTTTCAACTGTGATCTCAAACATAGTCCTATTATATTTCAACAGGAGCAGCCTGTCAGTTGATGTCTTTGTGTTCTACTGAAGCTTCCTAGAGTGATCTAAAGAATACCTAGAGCGCTAACAGTCTTATTTATGACACAATTAAGGCACAGCTGAAGCCATCTTGATTGGAATAAACTGGTAACTCTTAAAACATTTAATTTAAATAGGAACAAAATGAGGGGGTTCATTTTGTCATAGCAATTATGTTTAGTGCTGTAGAAAGAAAAATTAGGACATGTTTCAAGTGTGATCTCAAATATCTTCTTGTTATATTTCAAAAGGAGCAGCCTGCCAGTTGATGCCTTTGTGTTCTACTACAGCTTCCCAGAGTGGTATAAAGAACAACCAGAGGGCTAACAACCTTACTTATGACAAAAGTATGGCAATCCTGAAGCCATCTTGATTGGAATAAACTGGTAACACCTAAAAGATTTAATTGAAAAAGGAAAAGAATGATGGGGTTCATTTTGTCATAGAAATTATGGTTAGTGCTGTAGAAAGAAAAATTAGGACATGTTTCAAGTGTGATCTCAAATATCTTCCTGTTATATTTCAAAAGGAGCAGCCTGTCAGTTGATGTCTTTCTGTTCTACTGCAGCTTCCCAGAGTGGTCTAAAGAATAACTAGAGCACTAACAGTCTTACTTATGACACAATTATGGCACACCTGAAGCCATCTTGATTAGAATAAACTGGTAAATCTTAAAACATTTAATTTAAATAGGAACAAAATGAGGGGGTTCATTTTCTCATAGAAATTATGTTTAGTGCAGTAGAAAGAAAAATTAGGACATGTTTCAAGTGAGATCTCAAATATCTTCCTGTTATATTTCAACAGGAGCAGCCTGTCAGTTGATGCATTTGTGTTCTACTGCAGCTTCCCAGAGTGGTCTAAAGAATAACTAGAGCACTAACAGTCTTACTTATGACACAATTATGGCACACCTGAAGCCATCTTGATTGGAATAAACGGGTATCTCTTAAAACATTTAATTTAAAAAGGAAAAGAATGATGGGGTTCATTTTGTCATAGAAATTATGGTTAGTGCTGTAGAAAGAAAAATGAGGACATGTTTCAAGTGTGATCTCAAATATCTTCCTGTTATATTTCAACAGGAGCAGTCTGTCAGTTGATGCCTTTGTGCTCTACTGCTGCTTCCCAGAGTGTTCTAAAGAACAACTAGAGTTCTAACAGCCTTACTTATGACAAAGGTATGGCACACCTGAAGCCATCTTGATTGGAATGAATTGGTAACACTTAAAACATTTAGTTTAAAAAGGAACAAAATGATGGGGTTCATTTTGTCACAGAAATTATGGTTAGTGCTGTAGAAAGAAAAATTAGGACATTTTTCAAGTGTGATCTCAAACATCTTCCTATTATATTTCAAAAGGAGCAGCCTGTCAGTTTATGTCTTTGTGTTCTACTGCAGCTTCCCAGAGTGGTCTAAAGAATAACTAGAGCACTAACAGTCTTACTTATGACACAATTATGGCACACCTGAAGCCATCTTGATTGCAATAAACTGGTAAATCTTAAAACATTTAATTTAAATAGGAACAAAATGAGGGGGTTCATTTTGTCATAGAAATTATGTTTAGTGCTGTAGAAAGAAAAATTAGGACATGTTTCAACTGTGATCTCAAACATAGTCCTATTATATTTCAACAGGAGCAGCCTGTCAGTTGATGTCTTTGTGTTCTACTGAAGCTTCCTAGAGTGATCTAAAGAATACCTAGAGCGCTAACAGTCTTATTTATGACACAATTAAGGCACAGCTGAAGCCATCTTGATTGGAATAAACTGGTAACTCTTAAAACATTTAATTTAAATAGGAACAAAATGAGGGGGTTCATTTTGTCATAGCAATTATGTTTAGTGCTGTAGAAAGAAAAATTAGGACATGTTTCAAGTGTGATCTCAAATATCTTCCTGTTATATTTCAACAGGAGCAGCCTCGCAGTTGATGCCTTTGTGTTCTACTACAGCTTCCTAGAGTGGTATAAAGAACAACCAGAGGGCTAACAACCTTACTTATGACAAAAGTATGGCAATCCTGAAGCCATCTTGATTGGAATAAACTGGTAACACCTAAAAGATTTAATTGAAAAAGGAAAAGAATGATGGGGTTCATTTTGTCATAGAAATTATGGTTAGTGCTGTAGAAAGAAAAATTAGGACATGTTTCAAGTGTGATCTCAAATATCTTCCTGTTATATTTCAAAAGGAGCAGCCTGTCAGTTGATGTCTTTCTGTTCTACTGCAGCTTCCCAGAGTGGTCTAAAGAATAACTAGAGCACTAACAGTCTTACTTATGACACAATTATGGCACACCTGAAGCCATCTTGATTAGAATAAACTGGTAAATCTTAAAACATTTAATTTAAATAGGAACAAAATGAGGGGGTGCATTTTGTCATAGAAATTATGTTTAGTGCAGTAGAAAGAAAAATTAGGACATGTTTCAAGTGAGATCTCAAATATCTTCCTGTTATATTTCAACAGGAGCAGCCTGTCAGTTGATGCATTTGTGTTCTACTGCAGCTTCCCAGAGTGGTCTAAAGAATAACTAGAGCACTAACAGTCTTACTTATGACACAATTATGACACACCTGAAGCCATCTTGATTGGAATAAACGGGTATCTCTTAAAACATTTAATTTAAATAGGAACAAAATGAGGGGGTTCATTTTGTCATAGAAATTATGTTTAGTGCAGTAGAAAGAAAAATTAGGACATGTTTCAAGTGTGATCTTAAATATCTTCCTGTTATATTTCAACAGGAGCAGTCTGTCAGTTGATGCCTTTGTGCTCTACTGCTGCTTCCCGGAGTGTTCTAAAGAACAACTAGAGTTCTAACAGCCTTACGTATGACAAAGGTATGGCACACCTGAAGCCATCTTGATTGGAATGAATTGGTAACACTTAAAACATTTAATTGAAAAAGGAAAAGAATGATGGGGTTCATTTTGTCATAGAAATTATGGTTAGTGCTGTAGAAAGAAAAATTAGGACATGTTTCAAGTGTGATCTCAAACATAGTCCTATTATATTTCAACAGGAGCAGCCTCTCAGTTGATGTCTTTGTGTTCTACTGAAGCTTCCCAGAGTGGTCTAAAGAATACCTAGAGCGCTAACAGTCTTATTTATGACACAATGAAGGCACAGCTGAATCCATCTTGCTTGGAATAAACTGGTAACTCTTAAAACATTTAATTTAAATAGAAACAAAACGAGGGGGTTCATTTTGTCATAGCAATTATGTTTAGTGCTGTAGAAAGAAAAATTAGGACATGTTTCAAGTGTGATCTCAAATATCTTCTTGTTATATTTCAAAAGGAGCAGCCTGCCAGTTGATGCCTTTGTGTTCTACTACAGCTTCCCAGAGTGGTATAAAGAACAACCAGAGGGCTAACAACCTTACTTATGACAAAAGTATGGCAATCCTGAAGCCATCTTGATTGGAATAAACTGGTAACACCTAAAAGATTTAATTGAAAAAGGAAAAGAATGATGGGGTTCATTTTGTCATAGAAATTATGGTTAGTGCTGTAGAAAGAAAAATTAGGACATGTTTCAAGTGTGATCTCAAATATCTTCCTGTTATATTTCAAAAGGAGCAGCCTGTCAGTTGATGTCTTTGTGTTCTACTGCAGCTTCCCAGAGTGGTCTAAAGAATAATTAGAGCACTAACAGTCTTACTTATGACACAATTATGGCACACCTGAAGCCATCTTGATTAGAATAAACTGGTAAATCTTAAAACATTTAATTTAAATAGGAACAAAATGATGGGGTTCATTTTGTCATAGAAATTATGTTTAGTGCAGTAGAAAGAAAAATTAGGACATGTTTCAAGTGAGATCTCAAATATCTTCCTGTTATATTTCAACAGGAGCAGCCTGTCAGTTGATGCATTTGTGTTCTACTGCAGCTTCCCAGAGTGGTCTAAAGAATAACTAGAGCACTAACAGTCTTACTTATGACACAATTATGGCACACCTGAAGCCATCTTGATTGGAATAAACGGGTATCTCTTAAAACATTTAATTTAAATAGGAACAAAATGAGGGGGTTCATTTTGTCATAGAAATTATGTTTAGTGCTGTAGAAAGAAAAATTAGGACATGTTTCAACTGTGATCTCAAACATAGTCCTATTATATTTCAACAGGAGCAGCCTGTCAGTTGATGTCTTTGTGTTCTACTGAAGCTTCCTAGAGTGATCTAAAGAATACCTAGAGCGCTAACAGTCTTATTTATGACACAATTAAGGCACAGCTGAAGCCATCTTGATTGGAATAAACTGGTAACTCTTAAAACATTTAATTTAAATAGGAACAAAATGAGGGGGTTCATTTTGTCATAGCAATTATGTTTAGTGCTGTAGAAAGAAAAATTAGGACATGTTTCAAGTGTGATCTCAAATATCTTCTTGTTATATTTCAAAAGGAGCAGCCTGCCAGTTGATGCCTTTGTGTTCTACTACAGCTTCCCAGAGTGGTATAAAGAACAACCAGAGGGCTAACAACCTTACTTATGACAAAAGTATGGCAATCCTGAAGCCATCTTGATTGGAATAAACTGGTAACACCTAAAAGATTTAATTGAAAAAGGAAAAGAATGATGGGGTTCATTTTGTCATAGAAATTATGGTTAGTGCTGTAGAAAGAAAAATTAGGACATGTTTCAAGTGTGATCTCAAATATCTTCCTGTTATATTTCAAAAGGAGCAGCCTGTCAGTTGATGTCTTTCTGTTCTACTGCAGCTTCCCAGAGTGGTCTAAAGAATAACTAGAGCACTAACAGTCTTACTTATGACACAATTATGGCACACCTGAAGCCATCTTGATTAGAATAAACTGGTAAATCTTAAAACATTTAATTTAAATAGGAACAAAATGAGGGGGTTCATTTTGTCATAGAAATTATGTTTAGTGCAGTAGAAAGAAAAATTAGGACATGTTTCAAGTGAGATCTCAAATATCTTCCTGTTATATTTCAACAGGAGCAGCCTGTCAGTTGATGCATTTGTGTTCTACTGCAGCTTCCCAGAGTGGTCTAAAGAATAACTAGAGCACTAACAGTCTTACTTATGACACAATTATGGCACACCTGAAGCCATCTTGATTGGAATAAACGGGTATCTCTTAAAACATTTAATTTAAATAGGAACAAAATGAGGGGGTTCATTTTGTCATAGAAATTATGTTTAGTGCAGTAGAAAGAAAAATTAGGACATGTTTCAAGTGTGATCTTAAATATCTTCCTGTTATATTTCAACAGGAGCAGTCTGTCAGTTGATGCCTTTGTGCTCTACTGCTGCTTCCCAGAGTGTTCTAAAGAACAACTAGAGTTCTAACAGCCTTACTTATGACAAAGGTATGGCACACCTGAAGCCATCTTGATTGGAATGAATTGGTAACACTTAAAACATTTAATTTAAAAAGGAAAAGAATGATGGGGTTTATTTTGTCATAGAAATTATGGTTAGTGCTGTAGAAAGAAAAATTAGGACATGTTTCAAGTGTGATCTCAAACATAGTCCTATTATATTTCAACAGGAGCAGCCTCTCAGTTGATGTCTTTGTGTTCTACTGAAGCTTCCCAGAGTGGTCTAAAGAATACCTAGAGCGCTAACAGTCTTATTTATGACACAATGAAGGCACAGCTGAATCCATCTTGCTTGGAATAAACTGGTAACTCTTAAAACATTTAATTTAAATAGAAACAAAATGAGGGGGTTCATTTTGTCATAGCAATTATGTTTAGTGCTGTAGAAAGAAAAATGAGGACATGTTTCAAGTGTGATCTCAAATATCTTCTTGTTATATTTCAAAAGGAGCAGCCTGCCAGTTGATGCCTTTGTGTTCTACTACAGCTTCCCAGAGTGGTATAAAGAACAACCAGAGGGCTAACAACCTTACTTATGACAAAAGTATGGCAATCCTGAAGCCATCTTGATTGGAATAAACTGGTAACACCTAAAAGATTTAATTGAAAAAGGAAAAGAATGATGGGGTTCATTTTGTCATAGAAATTATGGTTAGTGCTGTAGAAAGAAAAATTAGGACATGTTTCAAGTGTGATCTCAAATATCTTCCTGTTATATTTCAAAAGGAGCAGCCTGTCAGTTGATGTCTTTGTGTTCTACTGCAGCTTCCCAGAGTGGTCTAAAGAATAACTAGAGCACTAACAGTCTTACTTATGACACAATTATGGCACACCTGAAGCCATCTTGATTAGAATAAACTGGTAAATCTTAAAACATTTAATTTAAATAGGAACAAAATGAGGGGGTTCATTTTGTCATAGAAATTATGTTTAGTGCAGTAGAAAGAAAAATTAGGACATGTTTCAAGTGAGATCTCAAATATCTTCCTGTTATATTTCAACAGGAGCAGCCTGTCAGTTGATGCATTTGTGTTCTACTGCAGCTTCCCAGAGTGGTCTAAAGAATAACTAGAGCACTAACAGTCTTACTTATGACACAATTATGGCACACCTGAAGCCATCTTGATTGGAATAAACGGGTATCTCTTAAAACATTTAATTTAAATAGGAACAAAATGAGGGGGTTCATTTTGTCATAGAAATTATGTTTAGTGCAGTAGAAAGAAAAATTAGGACATGTTTCAAGTGTGATCTTAAATATCTTCCTGTTATATTTCAACAGGAGCAGTCTGTCAGTTGATGCCTTTGTGCTCTACTGCTGCTTCCCAGAGTGTTCTAAAGAACAACTAGAGTTCTAACAGCCTTACGTATGACAAAGGTATGGCACACCTGAAGCCATCTTGATTGGAATGAATTGGTAACACTTAAAACATTTAATTTAAAAAGGAAAAGAATGATGGGGTTCATTTTGTCATAGAAATTATGGTTAGTGCTGTAGAAAGAAAAATTAGGACATGTTTCAAGTGTGATCTCAAACATAGTCCTATTATATTTCAACAGGAGCAGCCTCTCAGTTGATGTCTTTGTGTTCTACTGAAGCTTCCCAGAGTGGTCTAAAGAATACCTAGAGCGCTAACAGTCTTATTTATGACACAATGAAGGCACAGCTGAATCCATCTTGCTTGGAATAAACTGGTAACTCTTAAAACATTTAATTTAAATAGAAACAAAATGAGGGGGTTCATTTTGTCATAGAAATTATGTTTAGTGCTGTAGAAAGAAAAATTAGGACATGTTTTAAGTGTGATCTCAAATATCTTCTTGTTATATTTCAAAAGGAGCAGCCTGCCAGTTGATGCCTTTGTGTTCTACTACAGCTTCCCAGAGTGGTATAAAGAACAACCAGAGGGCTAACAACCTTACTTATGACAAAAGTATGGCAATCCTGAAGCCATCTTGATTGGAATAAACTGGTAACACCTAAAAGATTTAATTGAAAAAGGAAAAGAATGATGGGGTTCATTTTGTCATAGAAATTATGGTTAGTGCTGTAGAAAGAAAAATTAGGACACGTTTTAATTAAGATATCAAATATCTTCCTGTTATATTTCAACAGGAGCAGCCTGTCAGTTGATGTATTTGTGTTCTACTGCAGCAGCCCAGAGTGGTCTAAAGAATAACTAGAGCACTAACAGTCTTACTTATGACACAATTATGGCACACCAGAAGCCAACTTGATTGGAATAAACTGGTAACTCTTAAAACATTTCATTTAAAAAGGAACAAAATGAGGGGGTTCATTTTGTCATAGAAATTATTGTTAGTGCTGTAGAAAGAAAAATTAGGACATGTTTTAAGTGAGAGCTCAAATATATTCCTGTTATATTTTAACAGGAGCAAACTGTCAGTTGATGCCTTTGTGTTTTACTGCAGCTTCCCAGAGTGTTCTAAAGAACAACTAGAGCGCTAACAGCCTTACTTATGACAAAAGTATGGCACACCTGAAGCCATCTTGATTGGTCTACACTGGTAACACTTAAAACATTTGATTTAAAAAGGAACAACATGATGGGGTTCATTTTGTCATAGAAATTATGGTTAGTGCTGTAGAAAGATAAATTAGGACATGTTTTAAGTGAGATCTCAAATATCTTCCTGTTATATTTCAAAAGGAGCAGCCTGTCAGTTGATGTCTTTGTGTTCTACTGCAGCTTCCCAGAGTGGTCTAAAGAATAACTAGAGCACTAACAGTCTTACTTATGACACAGTTATGGCACACCTGAAGCCATCTTGATTGGAATAAACTGGTAACTCTTAAAACGTTTAATTTAAAAAGGAACAAAATGAGGGGGTTCATTTTGTCATAGAAATTATGGTTAGTGCTGTAGAAAGAAAAGTTAGGACATGTTTCAAGTGTGATCTCAAACATCTTCCTATTATATTTCAACAGGAGCAGCCTGTCAGTTGAGGCCTTTGTGTTCAACTGCAGCTTCCCAGAGTGGTCTAACGAACAACCAGAGGGCTAACAGCCTTACTTATGACTAAAGTATGGCACACCTGAAGCCATCTTGATTGGAATAAACTGGTAACACTTAAAACATTTTATTTAAAAATGAACACAATGATGGGGTTTATTTTGTCATAGAAATTATGGTTAGAGCTGTAGAAAGATAAATTAGGACATGTTTTAAGTGAGATCTCAAATATCTTCCTGTTATATTTCAAAAGGAGCAGCCTGTCAGTTGATGTCTTTGTGTTCTACTGCAGCTTCCCAGAGTGGTCTAAAGAATAACTAGAGCACTAACAGTCTTACTTATGACACAATTATGGCACACCTGAAGCCATCTTGATTGGAATAAACTGGTAACTCTTAAAACATTTAATTTAAAAAGCAACAAAATGAGGGGGTTCATTTTGTCATAGAAATTATTGTTAGTGCTGTAAAAAGAAAAATTAGGGCATGTTTAAAGTGAGAGCTCAAATAGCTTCCTGTTATATTTCAACAGGAGCAGCCTGTCAGTTGATGCCTTTGTGTTCTACTGCCGCTTCCCAGAGTGTTCTAACGAACAACTAGAGTGCTAGCAGCCTTTCTTATGACAAAAGTATGGCACACCTGAAGCCATCTTGATTGGAATAAACTGGTAACACTCAAAACATTTGATTTGAAAAGAAACAAAATGATCGGGTTCATTTTGTCATAGAAATTATGGTTAGTGCTGTGGAAAGAAAAATTAGGACATGTTTCAAGTGTGATCTCAAACATCTTCCTATTATATTTCAACAGGATCAGCCTGTCAGTTGATGCCTTTGTGTTCTACTGCAGCTTCCCAGAGTGGTCTAATGAACAACCAGAGGGCTAACAGCCTTACTTATGACTAAAGTATGGCACACCTGACGCCATCTTGATTGGAATAAACTGGTAACACTTAAAACATTTGATTTAAAAAGGAACAAAATGATGGGGTTCATTTTGTCATAGAAATTATGGTTAGTGCTGTAGAAAGAAAAATTAGGACACGTTTTAATTAAGATATCAAATATCTTCCTGTTATATTTCAACAGGAGCAGCCTGTCAGTTGATGTATTTGTGTTCTACTGCAGCAGCCCAGAGTGGTCTAAAGAATAACTAGAGCACTAACAGTCTTACTTATGACACAATTATGGCACACCAGAAGCCAACTTGATTGGAATAAACTGGTAACTCTTAAAACATTTCATTTAAAAAGGAACAAAATGAGGGGGTTCATTTTGTCATAGAAATTATTGTTAGTGCTTTAAAAAGAAAAATGAGGACATGTTTAAAGTGAGAGCTCAAATAGCTACCTGTTATATTTCAACAGGAGCAGCCTGTCAGTTGAGGCCTTTGTGTTCAACTGCAGCTTCCCAGAGTGGTCTAACGAACAACCAGAGGGCTAACAGCCTTACTTATGACTAAAGTATGGCACACCTGAAGCCATCTTGATTGGAATAAACTGGTAACACTTAAAACATTTGATTTAAAAAGGAACACAATGATGGGGTTTATTTTGTCATAGAAATTATGGTTAGAGCTGTAGAAAGATAAATTAGGACATGTTTTAAGTGAGATCTCAAATATCTTCCTGTTATATTTCAAAAGGAGCAGCCTGTCAGTTGATGTCTTTGTGTTCTACTGCAGCTTCCCAGAGTGGTCTAAAGAATAACTAGAGCACTAACAGTCTTACTTATGACACAATTATGGCACACCTGAAGCCATCTTGATTGGAATAAATTGGTAACTCTTAAAACATTTAATTTAAAAAGCAACAAAATTAGGGGGTTCATTTCGTCATAGAAATTATTGTTAGTGCTTTAAAAAGAAAAATTAGGACATGTTTAAAGTGAGAGCTCAAATAGCTTCCTGTAACATTTCAACAGGAGCAGCCTGTCAGTTGATGCCTTTGTGTTCTACTGCCGCTTCCCAGAGTGTTCTAAAGAACAACTAGAGTGCTAGCAGCCTTACTTATGACAAAAGTATGGCACACCTGAATCCATCTTGATTGGAAAAAACTGGTAACACTCAAAACATTTGATTGGAAAAGAAACAAAATGATCGGGTTCATTTTGTCATAGAAATTATGGTTAGTGCTGTAGAAAGATAAATTAGGACATGTTTTAAGTGAGATCTCAAAATTCTTCCTGTTATATTTCAACAGGAGCAGCCTGTCAGTTGATGTCTTTGTGTTCTACTGCAGCTTCCCAGAGTGGTCTAAAGAATACCTAGAGCTCTAACAGTCTTATTTATAACACAATTATGGCACACCTGAAACCATCTTGATTGGAATAAACTGGTAACTCTTAAAACATTTAATTTAAATAAGATCAAAATGAGGGGGTTCATTTTGTAATAGAAATTATGTTTAGTGCAGTAGAAAGAAAAATGAGGACATGTTTCAAGTGAGATCTCAAATATCTTCCTGTTATATTTCAACAGGAGCAGCCTGTCAGTTGATGCATTTGTGTTCTACTGCATCTTCCCAGAGTGGTCTAAAGAATAACTAGAGCACTAACAGTCTTACGTATGACACAATTATGACACACCTGAAGCCATCTTGATTGGAATAAACTGGTAACACTTAAAACATTTGATTTAAAAAGGAACAACATTATGGGGTTCATTTTGTCATAGAAATTATTGTTAGTGCTGTAGAAAGAAAAATTAGGACATGTTTTAAGTGAGAGCTCAAATATATTCCTGTTATATTTTAACAGGAGCAAACTGTCAGTTGATGCCTTTGTGTTTTACTGCAGCTTCCCAGAGTGTTCTAAAGAACAACTAGAGCGCTAACAGCCTTACTTATGACAAAAGTATGGCACACCTGAAGCCATCTTGATTGGACTACACTGGTAACACTTAAAACATTTGATTTAAAAAGGAACAACATGATGGGGTTCATTTTGTCATAGAAATTATGGTTAGTGCTGTAGAAAGATAAATTAGGACATGTTTTAAGTGAGATCTCAAATATCTTCCTGTTATATTTCAAAAGGAGCAGCCTGTCAGTTGATGTCTTTGTGTTCTACTGCAGCTTCCCAGAGTGGTCTAAAGAATAACTAGAGCACTAACAGTCTTACTTATGACACAGTTATGGCACACCTGAAGCCATCTTGATTGGAATAAACTGGTAACTCTTAAAACGTTTAATTTAAAAAGGAACAAAATGAGGGGGTTCATTTTGTCATAGAAATTATGGTTAGTGCTGTAGAAAGAAAAGTTAGGACATGTTTCAAGTGTGATCTCAAACATCTTCCTATTATATTTCAACAGGAGCAGCCTGTCAGTTGAGGCCTTTGTGTTCAACTGCAGCTTCCCAGAGTGGTCTAACGAACAACCAGAGGGCTAACAGCCTTACTTATGACTAAAGTATGGCACACCTGAAGCCATCTTGATTGGAATAAACTGGTAACACTTAAAACATTTTATTTAAAAAGCAACAAAATGAGGGGGTTCATTTTGTCATAGAAATTATTGTTAGTGCTGTAAAAAGAAAAATTAGGGCATGTTTAAAGTGAGAGCTCAAATAGCTTCCTGTTATATTTCAACAGGAGCAGCCTGTCAGTTGATGCCTTTGTGTTCTACTGCCGCTTCCCAGAGTGTTCTAACGAACAACTAGAGTGCTAGCAGCGTTTCTTATGACAAAAGTATGGCACACCTGAAGCCATCTTGATTGGAATAAACTGGTAACACTCAAAACATTTGATTTGAAAAGAAACAAAATGATCGGGTTCATTTTGTCATAGAAATTATGGTTAGTGCTGTGGAAAGATAAATTAGGACATGTTTTAAGTGAGATCTCAAAATTCTTCCTGTTATATTTCAACAGGAGCAGCCTGTCAGTTGATGTCTTTGTGTTCTACTGCAGCTTCCCAGAGTATTCTAAAGAACAACTAGAGCGCTAACAGCCCTATTTATGACAAAAGTATGGCACACCTGAAGCCATCTTGATTGGAATAAACTGGTAAC
This sequence comes from Triturus cristatus, assembly GCF_964204655.1. Taxonomy (NCBI): domain Eukaryota; kingdom Metazoa; phylum Chordata; class Amphibia; order Caudata; family Salamandridae; genus Triturus; species Triturus cristatus. Next base: position 938,770,291 of record NC_140579.1, read on the forward strand.
ACTTAAAACATTTAATATAAAAAGGAACAAAATGATGGCGTTCATTTTGTCATAGAAATTATGGTTAGTGCTGTAGAAAGGAAAATTAGGACATGTTTTAATTGACATATCAAATATCTTCCTGTTTTATTTCAACAGGAGCAGCCTGTCAGTTGATGCATCTGTGTTCTACTGCAGCTTCCCAGCGTGTTCTAAAGAACAACTAGAGCACTAACAGTCTTACTTATGACACAATTATGGCACACCTGAAGCCATCTTGATTGGAATAAACTGGTAACTCTTAAACATTTAGTTTAAATAGGAACAAAATGAGGGAGTTCATTTTGTCATAGAAATTATGTTTAGTGCTGTAGAAAGAAAAAATAGGACATGTTTCAAGTGAGATCTCAAATATATTCCTGTTATATTTCAACAGGAGCAACCTGTAAGTTGATGCCTTTGTGTTCTACTGCAGCTTCCCAGAGTGGTCTAAAGAATAACTAGAGCACTAACAGTCTTACTTATGACACAATTATGGCACACCTGAAGCCATCTTGATTGGAATAAACTGGTAACACTTAAAACATTTAATTTAAAAAGGAACAAAATGATGGGGTTTATTTTGTCATAGAAATTATGGTTAGTGCTGTAGAAAGAAAAATTAGGACATGTTTCAAGTGTGATCTCAAACATCTTCCTATTATATTTCAACAGGATCAGCCTGTCAGTTGATGCCTTTGTGTTCTACTGCAGCTTCCCAGAGTGGTCTAATGAACAACCAGAGGGCTAACAGCCTTACTTATGACTAAAGTATGGCACACCTGACGCCATCTTGATTGGAATAAACTGGTAACACTTAAAACATTTGATTTAAAAAGGAACAAAATGATGGGGTTCATTTTGTCATAGAAATTATGGTTAGTGCTGTAGAAAGAAAAATTAGGACACGTTTTAATTAAGATATCAAATATCTTCCTGTTATATTTCAACAGGAGCAGCCTGTCAGTTGATGTATTTGTGTTCTACTGCAGCAGCCCAGAGTGGTCTAAAGAATAACTAGAGCACTAACAGTCTTACTTATGACACAATTATGGCACACCAGAAGCCAACTTGATTGGAATAAACTGGTAACTCTTAAAACATTTCATTTAAAAAGGAACAAAATGAGGGGGTTCATTTTGTCATAGAAATTATTGTTAGTGCTTTAAAAAGAAAAATTAGGACATGTTTAAAGTGAGAGCTCAAATAGCTACCTGTTATATTTCAACAGGAGCAGCCTGTCAGTTGAGGCCTTTGTGTTCAACTGCAGCTTCCCAGAGTGGTCTAACGAACAACCAGAGGGCTAACAGCCTTACTTATGACTAAAGTATGGCACACCTGAAGCCATCTTGATTGGAATAAACTGGTAACACTTAAAACATTTGATTTAAAAAGGAACACAATGATGGGGTTTATTTTGTCATAGAAATTATGGTTAGAGCTGTAGAAAGATAAATTAGGACATGTTTTAAGTGAGATCTCAAATATCTTCCTGTTATATTTCAAAAGGAGCAGCCTGTCAGTTGATGTCTTTGTGTTCTACTGCAGCTTCCCAGAGTGGTCTAAAGAATAACTAGAGCACTAACAGTCTTACTTATGACACAATTATGGCACACCTGAAGCCATCTTGATTGGAATAAATTGGTAACTCTTAAAACATTTAATTTAAAAAGCAACAAAATTAGGGGGTTCATTTCGTCATAGAAATTATTGTTAGTGCTTTAAAAAGAAAAATTAGGACATGTTTAAAGTGAGAGCTCAAATAGCTTCCTGTTACATTTCAACAGGAGCAGCCTGTCAGTTGATGCCTTTGTGTTCTACTGCCGCTTCCCAGAGTGTTCTAAAGAACAACTAGAGTGCTAGCAGCCTTACTTATGACAAAAGTATGGCACACCTGAATCCATCTTGATTGGAAAAAACTGGTAACACTCAAAACATTTGATTGAAAAAGAAACAAAATGATCGGGTTCATTTTGTCATAGAAATTATGGTTAGTGCTGTGGAAAGATAAATTAGGACATGTTTTAAGTGAGATCTCAAATTTCTTCCTGTTATATTTCAACAGGAGCAGCCTGTCAGTTGATGTCTTTGTGTTCTACTGCAGCTTCCCAGAGTGGTCTAAAGAATACCTAGAGCGCTAACAGTCTTATTTATAACACACTTAAGGCACAGCTGAAGCCATCTTGATTTGAATAAACTGGTAACTCTTAAAACATTTAATTTAAATAGAAACAAAATGAGGGGGTTCATTTGTCATAGAAATTATGGTTAGTGCTGTAGAAAGAAAAATTAGGACATGTTTTAAGTGAGAGCTCAAATATCTTCCTGTTATATTTCAACAGGTGCAGCCTGTCAGTTGATGTCTTTGTGTTCTACTGCAGCTTCCCAGAGTATTCTAAAGAACAACTAGAGCGCTAACAGCCCTATTTATGACAAAAGTATGGCACACCTGAAGCCATCTTGATTGGAATAAACTGGTAACACATAAAACATTTAATTTAAAAAGGAACAAAATGATGGCGTTCATTTTGTCATAGAAATTATGGTTAGTGCTGTAGAAAGGAAAATTAGGACATGTTTTAATTGATATATCAAATATCTTCCTGTTTTATTTCAACAGGAGCAGCCTGTCAGTTGATGCATTTGTGTTCTACTGCAGCTTCCCAGCGTGTTCTAAAGAACAACTAGAGCACTAACAGTCTTACTTATGACACAATTATGGCACACCTGAAGCCATCTTGATTGGAATAAACTGGTAACACGTAAAACATTTAATTTAAAAAGGAACAAAATGATGGCGTTCATTTTGTCATAGAAATTATGGTTAGTGCTGTAGAAAGGAAAATTAGGACATGTTTTAATTGACATATCAAATATCTTCCTGTTTTATTTCAACAGGAGCAGCCTGTCAGTTGATGCATCTGTGTTCTACTGCAGCTTCCCAGCTTGTTCTAAAGAACAACTAGAGCACAAACAGTCTTACTTATGACACAATTATGGCACACCTGAAGCCATCTTGATTGGAATAAACTGGTAACTCTTAAACATTTAGTTTAAATAGGAACAAAATGAGGGGGTTCATTTTGTCATAGAAATTATGTTTAGTGCTGTAGAAAGAAAAAATAGGACATTTTTCAAGTGAGATCTCAAATATCTTCCTGTTATATTTCAACAGAAGCAACCTGTCAGTTGATGCCTTTGTGTTCTACTGCAGCTTCCCAGAGTGGTCTAAAGAATAACTAGAGCACTAACAGTCTTACTTATGAAACAATTATGGCACACCTGAAGCCATCTTGATTGGAATAAACTGGTAACACTTAAAACATTTAATTTAAAAAGGAACAAAATGATGGGGTTCATTTTGTCATAGAAATTATGGTTAGTGCTGTAGAAAGAAAAATTAGGACATGTTTCAAGTGTGATCTCAAACATCTTCCTATTATATTTCAACAGGATCAGCCTGTCAGTTGATGCCTTTATGTTCTACTGCAGCTTCCCAGAGTGGTCTAACGAACAACCAGAGGGCTAACAGCCTTACTTATGACAAAAGTATGGCACACCTGAAGCCATGTTGATTGGAATAAACTGGTAACACTTAAAACATTTGATTTAAAAAGGAACAAAATGATGGGGTTCATTTTGTCATAGAAATTATGGTTAGTGCTGTCGAAAGATAAATTAGGACATGTTTTAAGTGAGATCTCAAATATCTTCCTGTTATATTTCAACAGGAGCAGCCTGTCAGTTGATGTCTTTGTGTGCTACTGCAGCTTCCCAGAGTGGTCTAAAGAATAACTAGAACACTAACAGTCTTACATATGACACAATTATGGCACACCTGAAGCCATCTTGATTGGAATAAACTGTTAACTCTTAAAACATTTAATTTAAAAAGGAACAAAATGAGGGGGTTCATTTTGTCCTCGAAATTATTGTTAGTGCTGTAGAAAGAAAAATTAGGATATGTTTTAAGTGAGAGCTCAAATAGCTTCCTGTTATATTTCAATAGGAGCAGCCTGTCAGTTGATGCCTTTGTGTTCTACTGCAGCTTCCCAGAGTGTTCTAAAGAACAACTAGAGTGCTAACAGCCTTACTTATGACAAAGGTATGGCACACCTGAAGCCATCTTGATTGGAATAAACTGGTAACACTTAAAACATTTTATTTAAAAAGGAACAAAATGATGGGGTTCATTTTGTTATAGAAATTATGGTTAGTGCTGTAGAAAGTAAAATTAGGACAGGTTTCAAGTGTGATCTCAAACATCTTCCTATTATATTTCAACAGGTGCAGCCTGTCAGTTGATGCCTTTGTGTTCTACTGCAGCTTCCCAGAGTGGTCTAAAGAACAACCAGAGGGCTAACAGCCTTACTTATGACAAACGTATGGCACACCTGAAGCCATGTTGATTGGAATAAACTGGTAACACTTAAAACATTTGATTTAAAAAGGAAAAAAATGATCGGGTTCATTTTGTGATAGAAATTATGGTTAGTGCTGTAGAAAGATAAATTAGGACATGTTTTAAGTGAATTCTCAAATATCTTCCTGTTATATTTCAACAGGAGCAGCCTGTCAGTTGATGTCTTTGTGTTCTACTGCAGCTTCCCAGAGTGGTCTAAAGAATACCTAGAGCGCTAACAGTCCTATTTATGACACAATTAAGGCACAGCTGAAGCCATATTGATTGGAATAAACTGGTAACTCTTAAAACATTTAATTTAAATAGGAACAAAATGAGGGGGTTCATTTCGTCATAGAAATTATGTTTAGTGCTGTAGAAAGGAAAATTAGGACATGTTTCAAGTGTGATCTCAAATATCTTCCTGTTATATTTCAACAGGAGCAGCCTGTCAGTTGATGCCTTTGTGTTCTACTGCAGCTTCCCAGAGTGGTCTAAAGAATAACTAGATCACTAACAGTCTTACTTATGACTCAATTATGGCACACCTGAAGCCATCTTGATTGGAATAAACTGGTAATTCCTAAAACATTTAATTTAAAAAGGAACAAAATGAGGGGGTTCATTTTGTCATAGAAATTATTGTTAGTGCTGTAGAAAGAAAAATTAGGATATGTTTTAACTGAGAGCTCAAATTGCTTCCTGTTATATTTCACCAGGAGCAGCCTGTCAGTTGATGCCTTTGTGTTCTACTGCAGCTTCCCAGAGTGTTCTAAAGAACAACTAGAGCGCTAACAGCCTTACTTATGACAAAAGTATGGCACACTAAAGCCATCTTGATTGGAATAATCTGGTAACACTTAAAACATTTGATTTAAAAAGGAAAATAATGATGGGGTTCATTATTAGGACATGTTTCAAGTGTCATCTCAAATATCTTCCTTTTTTTATTTTTTTATTTTTTATTACAGCTTGGAAATAATACAGTAGGTTATCTCACATAGTTTTATCATGAAAATCCATATGAATTAACGTTTCATATATAACATCCTACATATGCAGTAGGGGGGAGAAAATTCATCAGCTATTCAACCATTGTGTAAATGGAGCCCATATTTATAGCCCCCTTTCCCGTCTCCTTCTACCTCCCCTTTTAAACACTGATAATTCCAGATTGTGGAGGGCCAAAATCCTTGCTCTCCAGTTCCTAAAAGTGGGGGGGATAGGGCTAATCCATTCCGATGTAATACTTAATCGTACAATAGACATAGCAATAAAAATTAAAGCTGCAGTATGACTTGCTCTTAATAAGCCAGCATCAGTCTCACATCCTAATATTACAAATTCCGGAGATAAAACTACCGGAATTTTAAGATTTTAATTGCTAAATATTTGAACCTCTTGAAGAAACTGACCTAGTTTGGGGCAAGTGAAAAACATGTGAATGTCATTAGCTGCTAATAAGCCACATCTCGAGCAACTATAACCCCCCCTACTTCCCCACTTATATATTTTAGCCGGAGTGTAATAGAGATCGCATAGGGCCATATAGCTTTGTGAGCGCAGGCTCCCTGAGATTAAAACCATACTGGATAGTTCTAAAGTATGTGCAATATCCATACCAGACTTGCCTAGCTTAGTTTCCCATTTAGTACTATAATGCAGTAAATCATCAGGGAGACCTGACACTAGATTTTGATAAAGCGGCCCAATTCGTGAGTTCTTCTGAATCAAAACCATGAGAGAGTTCTTGCCAAACAAAGTAGGGTTATTATGCAAAAGTTTAACTAAGTGGCTTTGAACCTGTAAATATTTAAAAAATTCATGCATACCTAAAGTAAATTTATTTTTTAGAAATAGAAAGGAGGCCATACTCTCCTCATGTGCTAAGTCCCCCAGGACAGCAATGCCATGCATCCTCCACCGAATTGTAATTTGATCTTGAAAAATGGAGGGTAGCAGTCTGGCTGCCGACAGGGGAGTATAAAAATGAATCCTAGGGATAGACCACCTACGCCGTACCTTCCTCCAAACTGAATACATTGATAAGATAACCTTAAATTTAGTATTTTTATAATAGCTAGGTTCGAGAACTGACAATAATATCCCCTTAGCATCTTCTCCTAAACCTATCTCGTAGATGGAGGGTGCACGGCATAGTGGTAGTATTACTCTCCAGTCTCCAAAAAGTGGAACAGCGAAGTGTTGAAGTAAAGCTGTCCAGCTATATAGCAGCAAATTAGGAACTGACCACCCTCCCCTATACAATGGTAACTGCATCCATTTTGCTGCCCTTCTAGGCTGACGATAGCCCCAAAGAAACCTACTACAGCATCTCTCTGCCTGAGCAATAGTTGAATGAGCAAATTCTAACGGAATGGTCCTAAATAAATAAAGAAATTTCGGCAATACAAGCATTTTTAGGACATTCCTTCTGCCAAACAGAGATAAATGTAGATTATCCAATCTACGTAAAGTAAGGCTAATTGAATCTATAATAGGTATAATATTTATATCAACTAGCCTATCTACCTCAGCTGTTATTCTTATCACTAAATACATTGCACTATAAACTACTGGTGCATCAGAGGGAGCCATAGCCTTGTATTGAACCACCTGAGTCTTCTGAACATTGAGTTTATAACCCGAGCAGTGGCCATACTGTTCTGATAAGTTTTTTACAGCTAAAAATGAAGTTGCCACATCGCTGGTTAGCACTACAATATCATCGGCATATGCCAAAATTTTAAATTCAAATGTATTGACCCTAACCGGGAGTATATTCGGGGAGAGCTCAAATTTGCACAGAAGCAGGTCTATATACAAAGCAAATAGGAGGGGTGAGCAGGAGCAACCCTGCCTGGTGTCCCTGCTAATTTCAAAAGGTCTTGAAACCAGCCCTACTATAGATAGAGTTGTGCAGGGTGTAATATATAATGACTGTAGGGCATGGATAAAGTTTAAACAAAACCCCTTCCAATGCAGAACTTCCCACAGGAACCCCCAGGCAACCCTGTCAAATGCCTTTTCGGCGTCTAACAGGATTGCACCAAGGTGGATCCTGTGGCTTGAGCCCAATCCAACAGCGCTATGACACGACGGACATGATCCATCATGTCCCTACCAGGGATAAATCCATGTTGGTGGATAGAGACTAATGGGGATATTACTGATGCTAGCCTTGTAGCCAAGATCTTCGCAAAAATCTTATTGTCGGTATTAATCAGTGATATCGGGCGGAATGAGGCTGGATCCAACTCTGGCTTGTCCTTCTTCTTAAAAAGAATGATTGTTAGAATCCGGGGTCTCTGGTTGGCACAGGTATGCACTTGCGACAAGCAGGGACCTTTTCCTCTAAGTCAGGGCGAAGGATTACTCTGGGGAAATAACCCCTGCTCACCCTCTAGGTAACGTGGTGCGAGCAGTCAGGCTAGATTCCAGAGGGCATTAGGTTAAGCATTCAAGATGTCCCACACAACAACCACCAACCCACCACACAGAGACACAAGACTGTATTTTTGTAAGAATAAACTCTTTATATAAAAAGGTTTCTTCAAGCAGGCTTCAAAAATACAGTTCTTCTCTTCAAAGTAGGTTCCAGTTACTTGTACTGATTTTTCAGGAGTCCACAGTTCTTAAAATGGCAAGTCTTGCTTCAAAATACACTTATTTGAGGTCTGTGCACTTCGTTGGGCCGTCGGTACGCTTCGTACGAGTTTTTAGACGCGTTGTGCCGTTTCTCACGCTTCTCGCGTGAGCACGCGTACGAGGACTTGAACCGTATGGACCGTACCCTCGTAGGTACGCATCGTACAGGTCCGGTACGCCTCTTGCCAAACCTCACGCTTCCCGCGTGAGCAACGTCTATATATTTTTACCGGTAAGGACTGTACCTTCGCTGGGACGCCTCGTACAGCTGGTGCGACCCGTACTAAAGCTCACGCTTCACGTGTGAACAGCGTAGCGCGACGCCAGCGCTGGTACGGACCGTACAAAGGCAAGTATGGGTCGTACGAGGGCGCTTTCAGCTCACAGTACCGGGATCTTGGTAGGGGGTTCGTGGCGGCCTCAGCAGTCCCGCAAAGGGCATCCCGCGTCGCGTTGCAGTCCCGACTCTTCAGTGGACGGCGATGGTTCGGGGGCGCTCGGGGATGATTCTCAGCACACCACGGAAGTCAGGAGGAGGAGGGGCAGCTCGGGGGTGATTCTCAGCGCGTTGCGCTGTCAGCAGACACCAGGATTGGCGAACAGTGCACCTTGGGTCCTTACAGTGGTCTCGGCGGCTCAGGGTCGCAGAGGCTCGGCGCTTGGGCGCAGGTCGTCTCCCTTCATGTTGCGAGCTACAGCTTGAGGGGACAGTTGTTTGCTTTGGTCAGGCCAGGCGGGCTGGTCTTCACGGTGCTCACAGCAGCCCGGGCAGCCAGAAGTCGCGGTGCTCAGCGAGATGGGGCACACAGGTTCTCTGGGGTCAGCGTTGCAGGGTCACCCACAGCAGCTTCCTCTTCTTCCAGGGAAAGGTAGCGCCCACTGTTCCTGGGGCGCAGTTCAGGGGGCAAGTTCACACGCAAGCCCTTGGAGATTGTTTGTAAAGCACAAGTTGAATAAAAGTCTTTTCTTCAGTCTTTTCCTCTCCTTCAGCAGCAATGCACCCACCAAAGGCCAGTCTCTCAGGCTTAGAGACAGTACTCCTCCATGCAGCTTTCCCAGGTCCTTCTCTTCAGGCAGAGTTTCTTCTTGGCGAAAACAGGATCTGATTTCTTAGGAGCAGGGCTCCTTCTTTTATACAGCAATTCTTTTGTTCTTTGTCGCCAGGGGGCCTGGGCCTGGCTCAGTCCGGTTTTGGAGCACTTTGTTGTGGTGACTCTGCTCTTTCCTTTCAGCAGCAGGGCAGAGACATCAGCCGCTCCACAGGGGGCGGAGCCGGCATTGTGGTGGCAGAGCACAGGTCTATTCAGAGTCAAGGTGTACTCCTCCCACCCATCCTGGTGTAATCTCTCTACCCACCACCTGGCAGCCAGCCTGTCTCCTGGAATTCCCCAGCCCTGCTCCTCACTGAAACTAGGCAGCACACACACACACAGCAGAGGCGGACTGAAATGGCCAGGTCAGTAAATACTAACTTTCTAAAAGTAGTATTTACAAACACAGGATATTAAAATAAACTTTACTAAAAGAAGTATTTTATTATTCTGAGTTCAGGCATACTAAACTTGACTTTCTACCATGCTCTATGAGTCCACTGGGATTACAGCGTGTAGTAATTCCAGCAGCCCATTCTGGCCTATGGAGAGCAGGTAGCCTTCAATGGTGAAAAACGAAAATGGCTGTAATTCACTATTAAGACATGCCACACACATCAGGGCATGTCCTACCTTATGCCTACAATGTACCCTGCCCTTCGGCCTACCAGAGGGGTGACTAATATGTAGTTAAGGGAAGGTTTAGGGACTGGCAAGTGGGTGCACTTGCGCAGTCAGCGCAACAGTACCAGACTGCACGCAGGTTCTGCAGTGGCAGACCTTAGACACATTTTACTAGGCCGCTTCTGTGGGTGGCACAACCTGTGCTGCAAGCCCACCAGCAGCATTTGTATTTACAAGCCCTGGTACTCCTGGTGCACTTTACTAGGGGCTGATAGTAAACCAAATAAGCCAAACATGGACACCAATCAATGTATACATTTTTCATAAGGGAGCACTTGCACTGTGGCACTGATTGGCAGTGGCACACTGCTCTGAGCAGCCAACACCAACAAAACACATGAGGCACATCAGCAAAAAGTGGAAGGGAAACTCACGCCAAGGTGCCAGGTCTAACACTTGTCCCCTCCAGCTGAAATGTGGGGGGAACTACCCTACCCCAGGGAGTTCCTCTTCACTAAGCCGGAAAAACCTGGACAGACTGTCAGCATTGGCGTGATCTGTGCCAGGGCGATGCTCCACCGTAAAGTCCATACCCTGTAGGGAGATGGACCACCTCAACAGTTTTGGGTTCTCACCCCTCATTTGCATCAACCATCTGAGGGGCCTGTGGTCGGTCTGAACCCGGAAGTGAGACCCAAACAAGTAGGGTCTTAGCTTCTTCAGCGACCAAACCACAGCAAATGCTTCTCGCTGAATTGCACTGCACCTTTGTTCCCGTGGAAGTAACCTCCTACTGATGAAGGCTACAGGTTGGTCCCAGCCCCCCTCAGTCATCTGTGAGAGAACAGCCCTTACACCATGCTCTGATGCGTCTGTCTGCACTAAGAATTCTTTGGAGACGTCAGGAGCCAAGAGCACGGGCGCCGTGCACATGGCAGTCTTCAGGGTGTCAAAAGCCTTCTGACAGGTGTGAGTCCAGATCACTTTTCTGGGATGCTTCTTCGAAGTCAGCTCCGTCAAGGGGGCAACAATGCTGCCATACCCCTTGACAAACCTCCTGTAGTACCCTGCGATTCCTAAAAAGGCCCTCACCTCTGTCTGGGTCTTTGGGGGCTCCCAAGCCAGGATGGTTTCAATCTTGGGTTGTAGGGGCGCCACCTGGCCGCTCCCTACTTGGTGTCCCAAGTACACCACGGAACCCTGCCCGATCTGACACTTGCTTGCCTTGATCGTGAGGCCTGCCTTGCGCAGTGCCATCAACACTTCCCAGAGATGTTGCAGGTGTTCTTTCCATGTGCCACTGAACACTGCGATGTCATCCAAGTAGGCGGCGCTGAACTCAGTCAGCCCAGCCAACACCTGGTTGACCAACCTCTGGAAGGTGGCAGGGCCATTCTTCATCCCAAAGGGCATAACCCGGAACTGGTAGTGCCCATCTGGTATGGAGAATGCGGACTTCTCCTTGGCCCCATCAGTCATGGCGATCTGCCATTACCCAGACGTTAAATCGAACGTGCTGAGGAACCGTGCAGCCCCTAACCGATCGATGAGCTTATCTGCTCTGGGGATGGGGTGCGCGTCAGTCTTGGTGACCGAATTTAGTCCTCTGTAGTCCACACAGAACCGGAGTTCGGGTGTGGCACCCGGCGCCGCAGCCTTTGGGACCAAGACCACTGGGCTGGCCCAAGGACTGCTGAAGGACTCAACCACCCCTAGAGCAAGCATCTTTGAGACTTCCTCTTTGATGCAGGCTCTGACCCTGTCAGTTACTCTGTAAGCTTTGTGCTTCACAGGCAAGCTGTCTCCTGTGTCCACATCATGGACGCACCAATCTGTGACACCAGGAACCAGGGAGAACAGGTCAGGAAACTGCCCCAGCAGCTGGCGGCAGTCATCCTGTTGCTCAGGGGTCAGGGTGGGTGAGAGGTTAACTCCACCCACTGACCCGTCTCGCTCTGAGGCTACCAGGAGGTCAGGAAAAGGCTCAGACTCCTCCTCCGTCCATCATCTGTGGCCAAGAGCATGCCCACTTCGGCCCTCTCCAAGTGGGGCTTCAGTCGATTGACATGGAGGACCCTCAAGGGGTTCCTGGGAGACTGAAAGTCCACCAAGTAGGTGACAGAACTCTTGCGCTCCACAATCTCAAAGGGTCCGGTCCACTTGTCTTGGAGTGCACAAGGCTCCACAGGGGCCAGGACCCATACCTTTTCACCAGGTTGACGCTCAACCAGAGTGGCATTCTGGTCGTACCACCGCTTCATTTCCTCCTGGCTGGCTTCCAGGTTTGCCTCAGCAAGTGGCCTGAAACGCCTAGTCTGGTTCCAGAAGGCCAGCTTGTAACTGTATACATTCTGGGGAGGTTTCCTGGGAGATTGCTCCCATCCTTCCTTGACCAGACTAAGAGGTCCTCGTACTGGGTGGCCATACAGAAGCTCAAAGGGACTGAACCCCAGAGACTTCTGTGGCACCTCACGGTACGCAAAAAGAAGGCATGGTAAGAGGACGTCCCTCTTACGCCTCAGGGGTTCCTCAAGACCCATAATCATGCACTTTAGGGTTCGGTTGAATCTCTCAACCAACCCGTTTCCTTGGGGATGGTAAGGGGTGGTGAACTTGTATGTCACACCACACTCTTGCCAAAAAGATTTCATATATTTCGATATGAAATTGGTCCCCCTGTCAGACACCACCTCTGGAGGGAATCCTACTCGTGAGAAAATTCCCATCAGTGCCTGTCCCACCACGGGGGCCGTCACTGTCCTCAGAGGGATGGCTTCAGGGTACCGGGTGGCATGGTCCACCAAGACCAGGATAAACCTGGTGCCCATGGCTGTCTTGGGGTCCAGTGGCCCCACAATGTCAATCCCTACTCGCTGGAATGGGGTACTGACCACAGGGAAAGGTTGGAGTGGAGCCTTTTGCTTCTATCCACTCTTACCACTTGCCTGGCAAGTCTGGCAGGCCCTGCAGTGAGTGTCTGAACTCCTGCGCATTTGAGGCCAATAAAAGTGGGTGAAAAGCCTTTCAAAGGTCTTGTCCTGCCCCAAATGCCCTGCTAATGGCACATCGTGAGCCAGCCCCAATAGGAAGGCTCTGAACTTCTGGGGTACCACCAGCGCACGGGCTGACCCAGGTTCAGCAACCTTAGTCTCTGTGTACAGGAGGTCGTTCTCCCAGTAGATTAAGTGAGTACCGGACTGATCACCATTGGCCTGGGCTGCAGCCTGCTGCCGCATACCCACTAGAGAGGGGCACTCTTCCTGCTCCCTGCAGAATTCCTCCCTGGTGGGGCCTCCTTCTTGCTGCCAATGGGTCAGCTCAGGCAGGTCCCCCAGTTCGGCTATCTGTTCCCCGGTAGGCTCCAGGGCATCTCCCTCAAGGTCTGCTTCCTCCTGGGCTGTGGTAACTTTAGGGGCTGGTTTCCCACGCATCATGCACCCTCTCCCTAAAGCCGGTTCCTGGACCTCTCCCTCAGGTTCCATGTTCTCTTGCACACCCCTACTGGCTGCAATCGACCGGGTGGTCACGCACGCCCAGTCAGCTAAACCCACCATCCGCAGGTGAGCTGTCTTCTGCACCTTTTACGAAAGGGAGCTCTCCAAATCATTCCCTAGGAGACAGTCTACAGGCATGGCAGTTCTCACAGCGACTTGCAGAGTACCAGAGACCCCCCCCCACTCAAAGGGAACTTGAGACATTGGACAATGACTCTCTGTGTTGTCAGCATTGACAACCCGACAATAGGCATGGGGTACAACCTGCTCTTGAGATACCAGGTGCTGCCGTACTGCAGTCACGCTGGCACCTGTGTCTCTAAGAGCCTCTACCTTCTTCCCATTGACGGTCACCACTTGCCCATATTTCTTAGTGTTAGAGGGCAAGTCGGTGTTAGGGACCATCTCACTGTCTCCTAGTGAGACTAAGGTCAGCTGGACGGGGTCCCACCCACCTGGGACTTCTACCTCCTCCCCAAAGGCTACTGTAGCCACTTGCCTGGGTGGAGCACCAGTGGGTGCTGGTTTCACATACTGGCGACACTTGGGATCACTGGCAAAGTGACCCAGCTCACCACATTTATAACACTGAGGGGGCCCCTTGGGAACAGGTTTAACTGTTGGGGCCCCAGTCTGCTTTGTGGTTGGGGGAGGCTGAGAACCTTTCTGCTGGTTCCCTTGGGTATTACTTTGGGGTCCTTTTGGGAACCCGTTCTGTTTTCCCCTGTCCCCCCCAGTCTTCTCCTGGGGACCCTGCCCACCCTTCGCGGAGTTTCCCACTTGACCCTTGTGGACCCTGGTACTGACCCAGCGGTCCGCCTCTTCAGCAAGCTTCCTAGGGTTAGACAGCTTGCTATCTATCAGGTGTTGGCGTAGCTCAGGAAAACAATTAAGGGACAAGTGCTCCCATGCAATTAAATCAAAGAGACCTTGGTAATCATCCACTTTGCTACCCTTCACCCAGCCATCCAGTGCTCTGCAGAAAAAGGTTACATACTCCACATACGTACTCCCCGCAATCTTGGTACACCCCCTGAACCTCTGTCTATAAAATTCAGGAGTTAGCCCATATCTGTTCATTAAAGCTTCCTTCATGTGGGGGTAAGAATTGTAGACATCAGAGGGCAATTCTAAAAGTGTGTCCCGCCTCTCACTGAGGAACCGCCCCCACAACCCCGCTCCCCAATCTCTCTCAGGGACCCGGTGGGAAGACATGGCTACCTCATAGGCCATGAACCATTGCCCTATGTCGTCATTCTTAAAGTATTCCTTAACTACATCTTTTGGCATGTACACCCTCGACTATACCTGCACCGGCGTTGCGCTGCCACCAGAGGGAGGGTTTTCCAAACTTTTGGCCTTTATCTCCAGCTCCCTAATTTTCAGATCATACTCCATTCTTCTTTCTTCAAGAGCCATTTTCTTGCTCTCTAGCTCCAATTGGCCATTTAATTTCAGCTTTGCCAAAGTGATCTCTTGCTCCCTGGCGGCCTGTCTGTCTGCCAGCTCCTCTGGTGACAGGCCTCTGCCAAAACTGTGAACACTCTCTGCTGGTTCCGGTAGTACAACGTCCTCCGCCGCACCCCTTGATTCAATCCAGGCTTTCAGCGCCTTGTAGAACTCTGGTTTGTTCTTGCACCCTACATGTGGAACCTTTAGGTTTTTGCAGAAGTACTTGAGTTGGTCTCTTCTATAGCTATCCAGTTTTGACTCATCCCATACCAATTCTCCTCTTTCAGAGGTTTCAGAGATCGATTTCTCAAAGCTGTTTGGGCCCGGCATGACTCCAAACACAAGGGATCTTCTTTCTTGGCAAGCAAAATAAAATTTTAAAAGTTCTGTGGCTCAAGCTACTGGACTGTCCTCACTGTGCAATGGCTAGTAATCACTGCGCAGACACCAAAAATGCAAATCCATAAATCCTCAACGCTGCCACCAATGTTAGAATCCGGGGTCTCTGGTTGGCGCAGGTATGCACTTGCGACAAGCAGGGACCCTTTCCTCTAAGTCAGGGCAAAGGATTACTCTGGGAAAATAACCCCTGCTCACCCTCTAGGTAACGTGGCGCGAGCAGTCAGGCTAGATTCCAGAGGGCATTAGGTTAAGCATTCAAGATGTCCCACACAACAACCACCAACCCACCACACAGAGACACAAGACTGTATTTTTGTATAAATAAACTCTTTATATAAAAAGGTTTCTTCAAGCAGTCTTTAAAAACACAGTTCTTCTCTTCAAAGTAGGTTCCAGTTACTTGTACTGATTTTTCAGGAGTCCACAGTTCTTAAAATGGCAAGTCTTGCTTCATAATACATTTATTTGAGGTCTGTGCGCTTCGTAGGGCCGTCGGTACGCTTCGTACGAGTTTTTAGACGCGTCGTGCCATTTCTCACACTTATCGCGTGAGCACGCGTGCGAGGACTTGAACCTTACGGACCGTACCCTCGTAGGTACGCATCGTACAAGTCCGGTACGCCTCTTGCCAAACCTCACACTTCCCGAGTGAGCAACGTCTATATATTTTCACCGGTACGGACCGTACCTTCGCTGGGACGCCTCGTACAGCTGGTGCGACCCGTACCAAAGCTCACGCTTCACGCGTGAACAGCGTAGCGCGACGCCAGCGCTGGTACGGACCGTACAAAGGCAAGTACGGGTCGTACGAGGGTGCTTTCAGCTCACAGTACCTGGATCTTGGTAGGGGGTTCGTGGCAGCCTCAGCAGTCCCTCAAAGGGCGTCCCACGTCGCGTTGCAGTCCTGACTCTTCAGTGGACGGTGATGCTTCGGTGGCGCTCGGGGATGATTCTCAGCACACCACGGAGGTAAGGAGGAGGAGGGGCAGCTCGGGGGTGGTTCCCAGCGAGTCGCGCTGTCAGCAGATACCAGGATCGGCGAACAGTGCACCTTGGGTCCTTACAGTGTTCTCGACGGCTCAGGGTCGCAGAGGCTCGGCGCTTGGACGCAGGTTGTCTCCCTTCACGTTGCGAGCTACGGCTCGAGGGGGCAGTTGTTTGCTTTGGTCAGGCCAGGCGGGCTGGTCTTCACGGTGCTCACAGCAGCCCGGGCAGCCAGAAGTCGCGGTGCTAAGCGAGATGGGGCACACAGGTTCTCTGGGGTCAGCGTTGCAGGGTCACCCACAGCAGCTTCCTCTTCTTCCAGTGAAAGGTAGCGCCCACTGTTCCTGGGGCGCAGTTCAGGGGGCAAGTTCACACGCAAGCCCTTGGAGATTGTTTGTAAAGCACAAGTTGAATAAAAGTCTTTTCTTCAGTCTTTTCCTCTCCTTCAGCAGCAAGGCACCCACCACAGGCCAGTCTCCCAGGCTTAGAGACAGTACTCCTCCATGCAGCTTTCCCAGGTCCTTCTCTTCAGGCAGAGTTTCTTCTTGGCGAAAACAGGATCTGATTTCTTAGGAGCAGGGCTCCTTCTTTTATACAGCAATTCTTTTGTTCTTTGTCGCCAGGGGGCCTGGGCCTGGGCCTGGCTCAGTCCGGTTTTGGAGCACTTTGTTGTGGTGACTCTGCTCTTTCCTTTCAGCAGCAGGGCAAAGACATCAGCCGCTCCACAGGGGGCGGAGCCGGCATTGTGGTGGCAGAGCACAGGTCTATTCAGAGTCAAGGTGTACTCCTCCCACCCATCCTGGTGTAATCTCTCTACCCACCACCTGGCAGCCAGCCTGTCTCCTGGAATTTCCCAGCCCTGCTCCCCACTGAAACTCGGCAGCACACACACACACAGCAGAGGCAGACTGAAATGGCCAGGTCAGTAAATACTAACTTTCTAAAAGTAGTATTTACAAACACAGGGTATTAAAATAAACTTTACTAAAAGAAGTATTTTATTATTCTGAGTTCAGGCATACTAAACTTGACTTTCTACCATGCTCTATGAGTCCACTGGGATTACAGCATGTAGTAATTCCAGCAGCCCATTCTGGCCTATGGAGAGCAGGTAGCCTTCAATAGTGAAAAACGAAAATGGCTGTAATTCACTATTAAGACATGCCACACACATCAGGGCATGTCCTACCTTATGCCTACAATGCACCCTGCCCTTGGGCCTACCAGAGGGGTGACTAATATGTAGTTAAGGAAAGGTTTAGGGACTGGCAAGTGGGTGCACTTGCGCAGTCAGCGCGACAGTACCAAACTGCACGCAGATTCTGCAGTGGCAGACCTTAGACACATTTTACTAGGCCGCTTCTGTGGGTGGCACAACCAGTGCTGCAAGCCCACCAGCAGCATTTGTATTTAAAAGCCCTGGAACTCCTGGTGCACTTTACTAGGGGCTGGTAGTAAACCAAATAAGCCAAACATGGACACCAATCAATGTATACATTTTTCATAAGGGAGCACTTGCACTGTGGCACTGATTGGCAGTGGCACAGTGCTCTGAGCAGCCAACACCAACAAAACACATGAGGCACATAAGCAAAAAGTGGAAGGGAAACTCACGCCAAGGTGCCAGGTCTAACAATGATGGTTGTATAACTCCATGAATCTGGAATTCGGCCTATTTGTGCATCTCTAAGAGTTGTTAAAAAATCCTCCCGTATCTCAGAGCGAAATATAGTATAAAACTCCAAAGGAATGGAGTCCGGGCCAGCCGCCTTACCCTTGGCCAAAGAATTCATTGCCAACTCCACCTCCTCCCATTCTATAGGAGCCTCCAAGATAACATTCTGTTGATCAGTTATTTTTGCAGTATGAAGATCCTTGACAAAGGTGCCAAACTCATAATCTAAATTAAAATCCTTTACTTCCTCCTTACATAAAGAACTGTACAATTCTGAAAAAATTGTCAGGATTGCTTCTGGAGTATCATGAATGTGACCCTGATTATCCTGAATCTTAATAATACGATTAGCCAGGGCTCGTTGCTGGAGTCGTTTGGTTAGAACCCTGCCAGATTGTTCGCCAAACTCAAACATCATTTGGCGGTACTGAAGATATTTAGCCGCGAGGTCCTGTCTAAAACACTCAAGAACAGAGGCCCTGAGAAGCGCAACCTGAGTTTGACTATGGGTTAGGTCACGACCCTCCCTAATTGCATCAGTTAACATAACCTCTGCATGCCGTAATGCATCTACCCGCGCTTTTGTCTGTTCTTGAATTTGCCTCTGGCGAAAAAATGAAAAACCCTTTGTCTCTCCACGAATTGCAGCCTTGAGTGTATCCCAGACTACACTGCAAGGGGCTGATCCTCTATTGATATTTAAAAAATTCAGAAACCCAAGGCCTCATATTATCAAGATACCGCTGTTCTGATAAAAGTTTTCTCTCAAAGGTCCATGATCTAGGAGACTTCATATTGTAATTTAGAGTGAGGCCAAGTACCAAAGGATTGTGGTCAGATATAATGCGGGGTAGGATCGAGATTGAGGTGGCATCTGCGAACTGATCAGACAAAAAAACATAGTCCAGGCGTACCATTTTTTTATGAGGCGCTGAAAAATATGTATAGCCATCTAAGTGCTTAAAATGATGAGACCAGAGATCAGTCATTAGGTGTTCCTGCACCAACGCCTGTAATGCCCTAAATACCCTAGGTTTTTGCCAACATATTTTTGCCCTCCTAAAAGATTAAAGTCAGAGGCAAGATTAATATTGAAATCGCCACAAAGACAAATTGGGTGTGGCCATAAGCCCAATTCTATGTTTAAGTAGTGTAGGATCGCGGGGTCGTCCATATTAGAACTATATATTGTACATATGGTCAACGATCTGCCATAAATTGAAAGCTCAGAGATGACCCAGCGCCCCATTATCTTGACAAGTTCTAACGCAGGACCCTACCCCCGCTTTACTAGTATTGCCACCCCTCTTATCATTGAAGACAGTCGAGAACACCCTACTACATCAAATCCCGGAATTTTTAAATAATCTCGGTTGCTCCAGGGCACATGAGTCTCCTGCAAGCATAAGACCTCTAAGTGTAAAGACTGCACAACTCGCGCGAATAGGGCTCTTTTCTTCCCATTGTTAAGACCACAAATATTCCATGATGCTATGCGGATTTTACCCAACACCAATAAGTCTTTTAAGAATCAAAGCAATAAACGTAACAGCGAAAACAATATCGTGATAAAGATATTTCCAATTTCCAAGCTTTATTTTTTAAATATACCCTTATCCTTACCCCACCCACCCTCCCCCACCCTCCCTTGAGCCCCCCAACAATCCCCCCACGCCCCCTCCCACCATCCTGGGCAATAGGACCGAAGTCCAAGTGATGGAAGTGCTGGCATAGGCCAGCCCCCTCTCCTGAAGCACTACTGCCCATAGAAGCCTTCTAAATTGAATCCAGAAAGTTCTTAGCCAGAATCTCAGACTCAAAATTTTTTGTCTGAGCCTGATAAATAACTTTAAGCTTGGTGGGGAAGAGTAAAAAAACCTGTGCGCCTTTAGACTGAAAAGGGGCTATTAGCTGACGGAGCTGCCACCTCCGTTCAACCGTAACAGGACAAAAGTCCGGCCTAACAAAAAATTGACAGCCCTTCCCCGACCTTTGCCTATCAGGTCTGGCTAAGTCAAAAATTATTTCTCGGGCCAAAAAGTTATGTAAACAAATTAAAATGGCGCGGGGTCTATTAACTGTTTGGCCCGGGCGATGCTTAGACTTGAAAGGGAAGCGATGGGCCAATTGGATTTCCAACTGCCAATTCCATTCCTTAACCTCTGGGAATGCTTCAGTAAATAGATCAAGAACAAACTGCTGGATGTCTGATCCCTCCGTGCCCTCCGGGACGCCCAAAATTCTTAAGTTATTTCTTCGGGCCCGATTATCCATGTCCACAAGCTTCCATTGCATGTCCTCCCGCTGTGATTGAATTGCATCCATCATAGATTTTTGAGTCACTAAATCATCTTCTAAGGTAGAGATCCGGGTTTCAACCTCAGTGACTCTCGATGCAATATCTGTACATGTCTTAATTACTCTGATGAATTTTTAACTTTTCGGCATGCCCCCTGGGCACGAGCGCTTTCCTGACGGGTCTCCTCACGATGTGCGATTATAGTTTGGTATATTATTGCCAATGTCATTCCACCAGTGGGAGAACCTGACTTAGAGTCAAGAGCATTAGCAGCTGAATCTTGGCATTTATCTTGCGGCCCGGACTGTGTGGAGAACGAATAGTCCCAGGCTAAAGAGCCATTAGTTGTGCCAGAATCTTGGGTCGCCTTACGAACCGTGGAGGGGCTACCCAGAGTGTCAATAGGGTTCAGAGCATCATTAGATCGCCAATCGCCCACCTCGCTACCATTATCATCGGACCACTCCTTATCTAACCCATTGTCATCTGTAGAGGAACTCATATGGTCAGACAATGAAAAAAAGTTATCTCCATCATTATTGTCCCCCTCCGTATTTAATGGTAAAGGGAGTCGCCGTGCATCTGCGGGGTGGGGACCGGCTGCTGCTGACTTTTCACCCAGCGGTGTGCCTACGGAGACTACATCTCCCAGCATTCCATTGGGTTGTGTGTCCAGATACAGGAGAGATTCAGTGTGATGCACAATCCCTAGCAGACTCTCCACTTGTGACCCCCCCTCCAATTGAACCATAGAACTTGCAGAGGTGCCCCCATCCAAAATTTCAGGCAAAACTTTAAGATAAGTTGATGTAGAGGCCTGGCCTGCCTTACCGGTAGTGGAAACTGCAGCGGGTCCATGAGGAACCGGAGGAAGACCAGCAGAACCCCTGAGGTCCAAGCCCCGCAAACCTTTGTTATCAGCACTCAACTGAGTTTTAAACATTGCAGGCACCGACCCATGGGCTGATTTAAGCACCTTACCCGCCACATTTTCTGGCTGGCTCCTTTTTGGAGCGTCTGCTGATGTTGGTGAGTCTTTAGCGTCTATCGCCGACACCGGGACCGCATTCACGGTTTGGGAGATATTCTTCATCTGGCCTTTAGGTGGCATCGCAGCGCTGGGATGAGCACAGCTCCGACAACGCTGTAAACACAGAGACCAGCGAGGAAAGGACAGCAGGCCAATGAGCGATGCCGATCTCGCCGAGAGAATCCGGTGCAGCAAGGTACGTTGGTAGCAGGAGAATCGCCAAAGCATCTCCCCTTGGTAATAGTCCAAACAGCGCATACGGGTCAGCTATCGTCAGCAGTCAGCATGAGGGAGGGAGGGAGAAGGCCAGCACCAGCTCACCCAACCAGAACACTAGCCGCCATCTTGCCTACAAGGGTTCTCCTCTCAAATATCTTCCTGGTATATTTCAACAGGAGCAGCCTGTCAGTTGATGTCTTTGTGTTCTACTGCAGCTTCCCAGAGTGTTCTAAAGGACAACTAGAGCGCTGACAGCCTTACTTATGACAAAAGTATGGCACACCTGAAGCCATCCAGATTGGAATAAACTGGTAACAATTAAAACATTTAATTTAATAAGTAAAATAATGATGGGGTTCATTTTGTCATAGAAATTATGGTTAGTGCTGTAGAAAGAAAAATTAGGACATGTTTCAAGTGTGATCTCAAATATCTTCCTGTTATATTTCAACATGAGCAGCCTGTCAGTTGATGCCTTTGTGTTCTACTGCAGTTTAACAGAGTGGTCTAAGGAATACCTAGAGCGCTAACAGTCTTATTTATGACACAATTAAGGCACACCTGACGCCATCTTGATTGGAATAAACTGGTAACACTTAAAACATTTAATTTAAAAAGGAAAAGGATGATGGGGTTCATTTTGTCATAGAAATTATTGTTAGTGCAGTAGAAAGAAAAATTAGGACATGTTTCAAGTGTGATCTCAAATATCTTCCTGTTATATTTCAACGGGAGCAGCCTGTCAGTTGATGCCTTTGTGCTCTACTGCTGCTTCCCAGAGTGTTCTAAAGAACAACTAGAGCGCTAACAGCCTTACTTATGACAAAGGTATGGCACATCTGAAGCCATCTTGATTGGAATAAAGTGGTAACACTTAAAATATTTAATTTAAAAAGGAACAAAATGATGGGGTTCATTTTGACATAGAAATTATGGTTAGTTCTGTAGAAAGAAAAATTAGGACATGTTTCAAGTGTGATCTCAAACATCTTCCTATTATATTTCAACAAGAGCAGCCTGTCAGTTGATGCCTTTATGTTCTACTGCAGCTTCCCAGAGTGGTCTAAAGAACAACCAGAGGGATAACAGTCTTACTTATGACTAAAGTATGGCACACCTGAAGACATCTTGATTGGAATAAACTGGTAACACTTAAAACATTTGATTTAAAAAGTAACAAAATGATGGGGTTCATTTTGTCATAGATATTATGGTTAGTGCTGTAGAAAGAAACAGTAGGACATGTTTTAAGTGAGAGCTCAAATATCTTCCTGTTATATTTCAACATGAGCAGCCTGTCAGTTGATGCCTTTGTGTTCTACTGCAGTTTCCCAGAGTGGTCTAAAGAATACCTAGAGCACTAACAGTCTTATTTATGACACAATTAAGACACACCTGATGCCATCTTGATTGGAATAAACTGGTAACTCTTAAAACATTTAATTTAAAAAGGAACAACATGAGGGGGTTCATTGTGTCATATAAATTATTGTTAGTGCTGTAGAAAGAAAAAATAGGACATGTTTTAAGTGAGAGCTCAAATATATTCCTGTTATATTATAACAGGAGCAGCCTGTCAGTTGATGCCTTTGTGCTCTACTGCTGCTTCCCAGAGTGTTCTAAAGAACAACTAGAGCGCTAACAGCCTTACTTATGACAAAAGTATGGCACACCTGAAGCCATCTTGATTGGAATGAACTGGTAACACTTAAAACATTTAATTTAAAAAGGAAAAGAATGATGGGGTTCATTTTGTCATATAAATTATGGTTAGTGCTGTAGAAAGAAAAATTAGGACATGTTTCAAGTGTGATCTCAAATATCTTCCTGTTATATTTCAACGGGAGCAGCCTGTCAGTTGATGCCTTTGTGCTCTAATGCTGCTTCCCAGTGTGTTCTAAAGAACAACTATAGCGCTAACAGCCTTACTTATGACAAAGGTATGGCACACCTGAAGCCATCTTGATTGGAATAAAGTGTAACACTTACAACATTTAATTTAAAAAGGAACAAAATGATGGGGTTCATTTTGTCATAGAAATTATGGTTAGTGCTGTAGAAAGATACATTAGGACATGTTTTAAATGAGAGCTCAAATATCTTCCTGTTATATTTCAACGGGAGCAGCCTGTCAGTTGATGCCTTTGTGCTCTACTGCTGCTTCCCAGAGTGTTCTAAAGAACAACTAGAGCGCTAACAGCCTTACATATGACAAAGGTATGGCACATCTGAAGCCATCTTGATTGGAATAAAGTGGTAACACTTAAAATATTTAATTTAAAAAGGAACAAAATGATGGGGTTCATTTTGACATAGAAATTATGGTTAGTTCTGTAGAAAGAAAAATTAGGACATGTTTCAAGTGTGATCTCAAACATCTTCCTATTATATTTCAACAGGAGCAGCCAGTCAGTTGATGCCTTTATGTTCTACTGCAGCTTCCCAGAGTGGTCTAAAGAACAACCAGAGGGATAACAGTCTTACTTATGACTAAAGTATGGCACACCTGAAGACATCTTGATTGGAATAAACTGGTAACACTTAAAACATTTGATTTAAAAAGTAACAAAATGATGGGGTTCATTTTGTCATAGATATTATGGTTAGTGCTGTAGAAAGAAACAGTAGGACATGTTTTAAGTGAGAGCTCAAATATCTTCCTGTTATATTTCAACATGAGCAGCCTGTCAGTTGATGCCTTTGTGTTCTACTGCAGTTTCCCAGAGTGGTCTAAAGAATACCTAGAGCACTAACAGTCTTATTTATGACACAATTAAGACACACCTGATGCCATCTTGATTGGAATAAACTGGTAACTCTTAAAACATTTAATTTAAAAAGGAACAAAATGAGGGGGTTCATTTTGTCATATAAATTATTGTTAGTGCTGTAGAAAGAAAAAATAGGACATGTTTTAAGTGAGAGCTCAAATATATTCCTGTTATATTATAACAGGAGCAGCCTGTCAGTTAATGCCTTTGTGTTCTACTACAGCTTCTCAGAGTGTTCTAAAGAACAACTAGAGCGCTAACAGCCTTACTTATGACAAAAGTATGGCACACCTGAAGCCATCTTGATTGGAATGAACTGGTAACACTTAAAACATTTAATTTAAAAAGGAAAAGAATGATGGGGTTCATTTTGTCATATAAATTATGGTTAGTGCTGTAGAAAGAAAAATTAGGACATGTTTCAAGTGTGATCTCAAATATCTTCCTGTTATATTTCAACGGGAGCAGCCTGTCAGTTGATGCATTTGTGCTCTACTGCTGCTTCCCAGAGTGTTCTAAAGAACAACTATAGCGCTAACAGCCTTACTTATGACAAAGGTATGGCACACCTGAAGCCATCTTGATTGGAATAAAGTGGTAACACTTAAAACATTTAATTTAAAAAGGAACAAAATGATGGGGTTCATTTCGTCATAGAAATTATGGTTAGTGCTGTAGAAAGATACATTAGGACATGTTTTAAATGAGAGCTCAAATATCTTCCTGTTATATTTCAACTGGTGCAGCCTGTCAGTTGGTGCCTTTGTGTTCTACTGCAGCTTCACAGAGTGTTCTAAAGAACAACTAGAGCACTAACAGCCTTACTTATGACAAAAGTATGGCACACCTGAAGCCATCTTGATTGGAATAACCTGGTAACACTTAAAACATTTAATTTAAAAAGGAAAAGAATGATGGGGTTCATTTTGTCATATAAATTATGGTTAGTGCTGTAGAAAGAAAAATTAGGACATGTTTCAAGTGTGATCTCAAATATCTTCCTGTTATATTTCAACAGGAGCAGCATGTCAGTTGATGCCTTTGTGCTCTACTGCTGCTTCCTAGAGTGTTCTAAAGAACAACTAGAGCGCTAGCAGCCTTACTTATGACAAATGTATGGCACACCTGAAGCCATCTTGATTGGTATAAATTGGTAACACTTAAAACATTTAATTTAAAAAGGAACAAAATGATGGGTTTCATTTTGTCATAGAAATGATGGTTAGTGCTGTAGAAATACAAATTAGGACATATTTTAAGTGTGATCTCAAACATCTTCCTATTATATTTCAACAGGAGCAGCCTGTCAGTTGATGCCTTTGTGTACTACTGCAGCTTCCCAGAGTGCTTTAAAGAATACTTAGAGCGCTAACAGTCTAAATTTATGACACAATTAAGGCACACCTGATGCCATCTTGATTGGAATAAACTGGCAACTCTTCAAACCTTTAATTTAAAAAGGAACAAAATGAGGGGGTTCATAACGTCATAGAAATTATTGTTAGTGTTGTAGAAAGAAAAATTACGACATGTTTTAAGTGAGAGCTCAAATATATTCCTGTTATATTTCAACAGGAGCAGCCTGTCAGTTGATGCCTTTGTGTTCTACAGCAGCTTCCCAGAGTGCTCTAAAAAACAACCAGAGGGCTAACAGCCTTACTTATGAAAAAAGAATGGCGCACGTGAAGCCATGTTGATTGGAATAAACTGGTAACACTTAAAACATTTGATTTAAAAAAGGAACACAATGATGGGGTTCATTTTGTCAAAGAAATTATGGTTAGTGCTGTAGAAAGATAAATTAGGACAAGTTTTAAGTGAGATCTCAAATATCTTCCTGTTATATTTCAACAGCAGCAACCTGTCAGTTGATGTCTTTGTGTTCTACTGCAGCTTCCCAGAGTGTTCTAAAGAACATCTAGAGCACTAACTGCCTCACTTATGACAAAAGTATGGCACACCTGAAGCCATCTTGATTGGAATAAACTGGTAACACTTAAAATATTTGATTTAAAAAGGAACAAAATGATGGGGTTCATTTTGTTATAGAAATTATGGTTAGTGCTGTAGAAAGAAAAATTAGGACATGTTTTAAGTGAGATCTCAAATATCTTTCTGTTATATTTCAACAGGATCAGCCTGTCAGATTATGTCTTTGTGTTCAACTGCAGCTTCCCAGAGTGTTCTAAAGAACAACTAGAGCACTAACTGCCTCACTTATGACAAAAGTATGGCACACCTGAAGCCATCTTGATTGGAATAAACTGGTAACACTTAAAACATTTGATTTAAAAAGGAACACAATGATGGGGTGAATTTTGTCATAGAAATTATGGTTAGTGCTGTAGAAAGAAACATTAGGACATGTTTTAATTGAGATATCAAATATCTTCCTGTTATATTTCAACAGGAGCAGCCTGTCATTTGATGCCTTTCTGTTCTACTGCAGCTTCCCAGAGTGTTCTAAAGAGCAACTAGAGCGCTAACAGCCTTACTTATGACAAAAGTATGGCACACCTGAAGCCATGTTGATTGGAATAAACTGGTAACACTTAAAATACTTGATTTAAAAAGGAACACAATGATGGGGTTCATTTTGTCATTGAAATTATGGTTAGTGTTTTAAGTGAGATCTCAAATATCTTCCTGTTATAGAAATTATGTTTAGTGCTGTAGGAAGAAAAATTAGGACGTGTTTCAAGTGTGATCTCAAATATCTTCCTGTTATATTTCAACAGGAGCAGCCTGTCAGTTGATGCCTGTGCGTTCTACTGCAGCTTCCCAGAGTGTTCTAAAGAACAACTAGAGCGCTAGCAGCCTTACTTATGGCAAAAGTATGGCACACCTGAAGCCATCTAGAATGAACTTGTACAACTTAAAACATTTAATTTAATAAGGAAAAGAATGATGGGGTTCATTTTGACATATAAATTATGGTTAGTGCTGTAGAAAGAAAAATTGGGACATGTTTCAAGTGTGATCTCAAATATCTTTCTGTTATATTTCAACAGGAGCAGCCTGTCAGTTGATGCCTTTGCATTCTACTGCAGTTTCCCAGAGTGGTCTAAAGAATACCTAGAGCGCTAACAGTCTAAATTTATGACACAATTAAGGCACACCTGATGCCATCTTGATTGGAATAAACTGGTAACTGTTAAAACATTTAATTTAAAAAGGAACAAAATGAGGGGGTTCATTTTGTCATAGAAATTATTGTTAGTGTTGTAGAAAGAAAAATTAGGACATGTTTCAAGTGTCATCTCAAATATCTTCCTGTAATATTTCAACAGGAGCAGATTGTCAGTTGATGCCTTTGTGCTCTCCTGCTGCTTCCCAGAGTGTTCTAAATAACAACTAAAGCACTAACAGCCTTACTTATGACAAAGGTATGGCACACCTGAAGCCATCTCGATTGGAATAAATTGGTAACACTTAAAACATTTAATGCAAAAAGTAACAACATGATGGGGCTAATTTGTCATAGAAATTATGGTTAGTGCTGTAGAAAGAAAAATTAGGACATGTTTCAAGTGTGATCTCAAATATCTTCCTGTTATAATTAATCAGGAGCAGCCTGTCAGTTGATGTCTTTGTGTTCTACTGCAGCTTCCCAGAATGGTTTAAAGAATACCGAGAGCGCTAACAGTCTTATTTATGACACAATTAAGGCACAGCTGAAGCCATCTTGATTGGAATAAACTGGTAACTCTTAAAACATTTAATTTAAATAGGAACAAAATGAGGGGGTTCATTTTGTCATAGAAATTATTGTTAGTGTTGTAGAAAGAAAAATTACGACATGTTTTAAGTGAGAGCTCAAATATATTTCTGTTATATTTCAACACGAGCAGCCTGTCAGTTGATGCCTTTGTGTTCTACAGCAGCTTCCCAGAGTGCTCTAAAAAACAACCAGAGGGCTAACAGCCTTACTTATGAAAAAAGAATGGCGCACGTGAAGCCATGTTGATTGGAATAAACTGGTAACACTTAAAACATTTGATTTAAAAAGGAACACAATGATGGGGTTCATTTTGTCAAAGAAATTATGGTTAGTGCTGTAGAAAGATAAATTAGGACAAGTTTTAAGTGAGATCTCAAATATCTTCCTGTTATATTTTAACAGCAGCAACCTGTCAGTTGATGTCTTTGTGTTCTACTGCAGCTTCCCAGAGTGTTCTAAAGAACATCTAGAGCACTAACTGCCTCACTTATGACAAAAGTATGGCACACCTGAAGCCATCTTGATTGGAATAAACTGGTAACACTTAAAACATTTGATTTAAAAAGGAACAAAATGATGGGGTTCATTTTGTTATAGAAATTATGGTTAGTGCTGTAGAAAGAAAAATTAGGACATGTTTCAAGTGTGATCTCAAATATCTTCCTGTTATAATTAATCAGGAGCAGCCTGTCAGTTGATGTCTTTGTGTTCTACTGCAGCTTCCCAGAGTGGTTTAAAGAATACCGAGAGCGCTAACAGTCTTATTTATGACACAATTAAGGCACAGCTGAAGCCATCTTGATTGGAATAAACTGGTAACTCTTAAAACATTTAATTTAAATAGGAACAAAATGAGGGGGTTCATTTTGTCATAGAAATTATTGTTAGTGTTGTAGAAAGAAAAATTACGACATGTTTTAAGTGAGAGCTCAAATATATTTCTGTTATATTTCAACACGAGCAGCCTGTCAGTTGATGCCTTTGTGTTCTACAGCAGCTTCCCAGAGTGCTCTAAAAAACAACCAGAGGGCTAACAGCCTTACTTATGAAAAAAGAATGGCGCACGTGAAGCCATGTTGATTGGAATAAACTGGTAACACTTAAAACATTTGATTTAAAAAGGAACACAATGATGGGGTTCATTTTGTCAAAGAAATTATGGTTAGTGCTGTAGAAAGATAAATTAGGACAAGTTTTAAGTGAGATCTCAAATATCTTCCTGTTATATTTCAACAGCAGCAACCTGTCAGTTGATGTCTTTGTGTTCTACTGCAGCTTCCCAGAGTGTTCTAAAGAACATCTAGAGCACTAACTGCCTCACTTATGACAAAAGTATGGCACACCTGAAGCCATCTTGATTGGAATAAACTGGTAACACTTAAAACATTTGATTTAAAAAGGAACAAAATGATGGGGTTCATTTTGTTATAGAAATTATGGTTAGTGCTGTAGAAAGAAACAGTAGGACATGTTTTAAGTGAGAGCTCAAATATCTTCCTGTTATATTTCAACATGAGCAGCCTGTCAGTTGATGCCTTTGTGTTCTACTGCAGTTTCCCAGAGTGGTCTAAAGAATACCTAGAGCACTAACAGTCTTATTTATGACACAATTAAGACACACCTGATGCCATCTTGATTGGAATAAACTGGTAACTCTTAAAACATTTAATTTAAAAAGGAACAACATGAGGGGGTTCATTGTGTCATATAAATTATTGTTAGTGCTGTAGAAAGAAAAAATAGGACATGTTTTAAGTGAGAGCTCAAATATATTCCTGTTATATTATAACAGGAGCAGCCTGTCAGTTAATGCCTTTGTGTTCTACTACAGCTTCCCAGAGTGTTCTAAAGAACAACTAGAGCGCTAACAGCCTTACTTATGACAAAAGTATGGCACACCTGAAGCCATCTTGATTGGAATGAACTGGTAACACTTAAAACATTTAATTTAAAAAGGAAAAGAATGATGGGGTTCATTTTGTCATATAAATTATGGTTAGTGCTGTAGAAAGAAAAATTAGGACATGTTTCAAGTGTGATCTCAAATATCTTCCTGTTATATTTCAACGGGAGCAGCCTGTCAGTTGATGCCTTTGTGCTCTAATGCTGCTTCCCAGTGTGTTCTAAAGAACAACTATAGCGCTAACAGCCTTACTTATGACAAAGGTATGGCACACCTGAAGCCATCTTGATTGGAATAAAGTGGTAACACTTAAAACATTTAATTTAAAAAGGAACAAAATGATGGGGTTCATTTTGTCATAGAAATTATGGTTAGTGCTGTAGAAAGATACATTAGGACATGTTTTAAATGAGAGCTCAAATATCTTCCTGTTATATTTCAACGGGAGCAGCCTGTCAGTTGATGCCTTTGTGCTCTACTGCTGCTTCCCAGAGTGTTCTAAAGAACAACTAGAGCGCTAACAGCCTTACATATGACAAAGGTATGGCACATCTGAAGCCATCTTGATTGGAATAAAGTGGTAACACTTAAAATATTTAATTTAAAAAGGAACAAAATGATGGGGTTCATTTTGACATAGAAATTATGGTTAGTTCTGTAGAAAGAAAAATTAGGACATGTTTCAAGTGTGATCTCAAACATCTTCCTATTATATTTCAACAGGAGCAGCCAGTCAGTTGATGCCTTTATGTTTTACTGCAGCTTCCCAGAGTGGTCTAAAGAACAACCAGAGGGATAACAGTCTTACTTATGACTAAAGTATGGCACACCTGAAGACATCTTGATTGGAATAAACTGGTAACACTTAAAACATTTGATTTAAAAAGTAACACAATGATGGGGTTCATTTTGTCATAGATATTATGGTTAGTGCTGTAGAAAGAAACAGTAGGACATGTTTTAAGTGAGAGCTCAAATATCTTCCTGTTATATTTCAACATGAGCAGCCTGTCAGTTGATGCCTTTGTGTTCTACTGCAGTTTCCCAGAGTGGTCTAAAGAATACCTAGAGCACTAACAGTCTTATTTATGACACAATTAAGACACACCTGATGCCATCTTGGTTGGAATAAACTGGTAACTCTTAAAACATTTAATTTAAAAAGGAACAAAATGAGGGGGTTCATTTTGTCATATAAATTATTGTTAGTGCTGTAGAAAGAAAAAATAGGACATGTTTTAAGTGAGAGCTCAAATATATTCCTGTTATATTATAAAAGGAACAGCCTGTCAGTTAATGCCTTTGTGTTCTACTACAGCTTCTCAGAGTGTTCTAAAGAACAACTAGAGCGCTAACAGCCTTACTTATGACAAAAGTATGGCACACCTGAAGCCATCTTGATTGGAATGAACTGGTAACACTTAAAACATTTAATTTAAAAAGGAAAAGAATGATGGGGTTCATTTTGTCATATAAATTATGGTTAGTGCTGTAGAAAGAAAAATTAGGACATGTTTCAAGTGTGATCTCAAATATCTTCCTGTTATATTTCAACGGGAGCAGCCTGTCAGTTGATGCCTTTGTGCTCTAATGCTGCTTCCCAGTGTGTTCTAAAGAACAACTATAGCGCTAACAGCCTTACTTATGACAAAGGTATGGCACACCTGAAGCCATCTTGATTGGAATAAAGTGGTAACACTTAAAACATTTAATTTAAAAAGGAACAAAATGATGGGGTTCATTTTGTCATAGAAATTATGGTTAGTGCTGTAGAAAGATACATTAGGACATGTTTTAAATGAGAGCTCAAATATCTTCCTGTTATATTTCAACTGGTGCAGCCTGTCAGTTGGTGCCTTTGTGTTCTACTGCAGCTTCACAGAGTGTTCTAAAGAACAACTAGAGCACTAACAGCCTTACTTATGACAAAAGTATGGCACACCTGAAGCCATCTTGATTGGAATAAACTGGTAACACTTAAAACATTTAATTTAAAAAGGAAAAGAATGATGGGGTTCATTTTGTCATATAAATTATGGTTAGTGCTGTAGAAAGAAAAATTAGGACATGTTTCAAGTGTGATCTCAAATATCTTCCTGTTATATTTCAACAGGAGCAGCATGTCAGTTGATGCCTTTGTGCTCTACTGCTGCTTCCTAGAGTGTTCTAAAGAACAACTAGAGCGCTAGCAGCCTTACTTATGACAAATGTATGGCACACCTGAAGCCATCTTGATTGGTATAAATTGGTAACACTTAAAACATTTAATTTAAAAAGGAACAAAATGATGGGTTTCATTTTGTCATAGAAATTATGGTTAGTGCTGTAGAAATAAAAATTAGGACATATTTTAAGTGTGATCTCAAACATCTTCCTATTATATTTCAACAGGAGCAGCCTGTCAGTTGATGCCTTTGTGTACTACTGCAGCTTCCCAGAGTGCTTTAAAGAATACCTAGAGCGCTAACAGTCTAAATTTATGACACAATTAAGGCACACCTGATGCCATCTTGATTGGAATAAACTGGCAACTCTTCAAACCTTTAATTTAAAAAGGAACAAAATGAGGGGGTTCATAACGTCATAGAAATTATTGTTAGTGTTGTAGAAAGAAAAATGACGACATGTTTTAAGTGAGAGCTCAAATATATTCCTGTTATATTTCAACAGGAGCAGCCTGTCAGTTGATGCCTTTGTGTTCTACAGCAGCTTCCCAGAGTGCTCTAAAAAACAACCAGAGGGCTAACAGCCTTACTTATGAAAAAAGAATGGCGCACGTGAAGCCATGTTGATTGGAATAAACTGGTAACACTTAAAACATTTGATTTAAAAAGGAACACAATGATGGGGTTCATTTTGTCAAAGAAATTATGGTTAGTGCTGTAGAAAGATAAATTAGGACAAGTTTTAAGTGAGATCTCAAATATCTTCCTGTTATATTTCAACAGCAGCAACCTGTCAGTTGATGTCTTTGTGTTCTACTGCAGCTTCCCAGAGTGTTCTAAAGAACATCTAGAGCACTAACTGCCTCACTTATGACAAAAGTATGGCACACCTGAAGCCATCTTGATTGGAATAAACTGGTAACACTTAAAACATTTGATTTAAAAAGGAACACAATGATGGGGTGAATTTTGTCATAGAAATTATGGTTAGTGCTGTAGAAAGAAACATTAGGACATGTTTTAATTGAGATATCAAATATCTTCCTGTTATATTTCAACAGGAGCAGCCTGTCATTTGATGCCTTTCTGTTCTACTGCAGCTTCCCAGAGTGTTCTAAAGAACAACTAGAGCGCTAACAGCCTTACTTATGACAAAAGTATGGCACACCTGAAGCCATGTTGATTGGAATAAACTGGTAACACTTAAAATACTCGATTTAAAAAGGAACACAATGATGGGGTTCATTTTGTCATTGAAATTATGGTTAGTGTTTTAAGTGAGATCTCAAATATCTTCCTGTTATAGAAATTATGTTTAGTGCTGTAGGAAGAAAAATTAGGACGTGTTTCAAGTGTGATCTCAAATATCTTCCTGTTATATTTCAACAGGAGCAGCCTGTCAGTTGATGCCTGTGCGTTCTACTGCAGCTTCCCAGAGTGTTCTAAAGAACAACTAGAGCGCTAGCAGCCTTACTTATGACAAAAGTATGGCACACCTGAAGCCATCTAGAATGAACTTGTACAACTTAAAACATTTAATTTAATAAGGAAAAGAATGATGGGGTTCATTTTGACATATAAATTATGGTTAGTGCTGTAGAAAGAAAAATTGGGACATGTTTCAAGTGTGATCTCAAATATCTTTCTGTTATATTTCAACAGAAGCAGCCTGTCAGTTGATGCCTTTGCATTCTACTGCAGTTTCCCAGAGTGGTCTAAAGAATACCTAGAGCGCTAACAGTCTAAATTTATGACACAATTAAGGCACACCTGATGCCATCTTGATTGGAATAAACTGGTAACTCTTAAAACATTTAATTTAAAAAGGAACAAAATGAGGGGGTTCATTTTGTCATAGAAATTATTGTTAGTGTTGTAGAAAGAAAAATTAGGACATGTTTCAAGTGTCATCTCAAATATCTTCCTGTAATATTTCAACAGGAGCAGATTGTCAGTTGATGCCTTTGTGCTCTCCTGCTGCTTCCCAGAGTGTTCTAAATAACAACTAAAGCACTAACAGCCTTACTTATGACAAAGGTATGGCACACCTGAAGCCATCTCGATTGGAATAAATTGGTAACACTTAAAACATTTAATGCAAAAAGTAACAACATGATGGGGCTAATTTGTCATAGAAATTATGGTTAGTGCTGTAGAAAGAAAAATTAGGACATGTTTCAAGTGTGATCTCAAATATCTTCCTGTTATAATTAATCAGGAGCAGCCTGTCAGTTGATGTCTTTGTGTTCTACTGCAGCTTCCCAGAGTGGTTTAAAGAATACCGAGAGCGCTAACAGTCTTATTTATGACACAATTAAGGCACAGCTGAAGCCATCTTGATTGGAATAAACTGGTAACTCTTAAAACATTTAATTTAAATAGGAACAAAATGAGGGGGTTCATTTTGTCATAGAAATTATTGTTAGTGTTGTAGAAAGAAAAATTACGACATGTTTTAAGTGAGAGCTCAAATATATTTCTGTTATATTTCAACACGAGCAGCCTGTCAGTTGATGCCTTTGTGTTCTACTGTAGTTTCCCAGAGTGTTCTACAGAACAACTAGAGTGCTAACAACCTTACTTATGACAAAAGTATGGCACACCTGAAGCCATCTTGATTGGAATATATTGGTAACACTTAAAACATTTAATTTAAAAAGGAACAACTTGATGGGGTTAATTTGTCATAGAAATTATGGTTAGTGCTCGAGAAAGAAAAATTAGGACATGTTTCAAGTGTGATCTCAAACATCTTCCTATTATATTTCAACAGGAGCAGCCTGTCAGTTGATGCCTTTCTGTTCTACTGCAGCTTCCCAGAGTGCTCTAAAGAACAACCAGAGGGCTAACAGCCTTACTTATGAAAAAAGCATGGCGCACGTGAAGCCATGTTGATTGGAATAAACTGGTAACACTTAAAACATTTGATTTAAAAAGGAACAAAATGATGGGGTTCATTTTGTCATAGAAATTATGGTTAGTGCTGTAGAAAGAAAAATTAGGACATGTTTTAATTGAGATATCAAATATCCTTCTGTTATATTTCAATAGGAGCAGCCTGTCAGTTGATGTCTTTGTGTTCTACTGCAGCTTCCCAGAGTGGTCTAAAGAATAACTAGAGCACTAACAGTCTTACTTATGACACAATTATGGCACACCTGAAGCCATCTTGATTGGAATAAACTGGTAACTCTTAAAACATTTAATTTAAAAAGGAACAAAATGAGGGGGTTCATTTTGTCTTAGAAATTATTGTTAGTGCTGTAGAAAGAAAAATTAGGACATGTTTTAAGTGAGAGCTCAAATATCTTCCTGTTATATTTCAACAGGAGCATCCTGTCAGTTGATGGCTTTGTGTTTTACTGCAGCTTCCCAGAGTGTTCTAAAGAACAACTAGAGCGCTAACAGCCTTACTTATGACAAAAGTATGGCACACCTGAAGCCATCTTGATTGGAATAAACTGGTAACTCTTAAAACATTTAATTTTAAAAGGAACAAAATGAGGGGGTTCATTTTGTCGTAGAAATTATTGTTAGTGCTGTAGAAAGAAAAACTTAGGACATGTTTGAAGTGTGATCTCAAATATATTCTTGTTATATTTCAACAGGTGCAGCCTGCCAGTTGATACCTTTGTGTACTACTGCAGCTTCCCAGAGTGGTCTAAAGAACAACTAGAGGGCTAGCAGCCCTAATTATGACAAAAGTATGGCACACCTGAAGCCATCTTGATTGGAATAAACTGGTAACACTTAAAACATTTGATTTAAAAAGGAACAAAATTATGGGGTTCATTTTGTCATAGAAAGTATGGTTAGTGCTGTAGAAAGAAACAGTAGGACATGTTTTAATTGAGATATCAAATATCTTCCTGTTATATTTCAACAGGAGCAGCCTGTCAGTTGATGTCTTTGTGTTCTACTGCAGCTTCCCAGAGTGTTCAAAAGAACAACTAGAGCACTAACTGACTTACTTATGACAAAAGTATGGCACACCTGAAGCCATCTTGATTGGAATGAACTGGTAACACTTAAAACATTTAATTTAAAAAAGGAACAAAAGGATGGGGTCAATTTTGTCAAGGAAATTATGGTTAGGGCTATAGAAAGAAAAATTACGACGTGTTTGAAGTGTGATCTCAAATATATTCTTGATATATTTCAACAGGAGCAGCCTGCCAGTTGATGCCTTTGTGTTCTAGTGTAGCTTCCCAGAGTGGTCTAAAGAACAACTAGAGTGCTAACAGCCTTACTTATGACAAAAGTATGGCACACCTGAAGACATCTTGATTGGAATAAACTGGTAACACTTAAAACATTTGATTTAAAAAGGAACACAATGATGGGGTTCATTTTGTCATAGAAATTATGGTTAGTGCTTTAGAAAGAAAAATTAGGACATGTTTTAATTGAGATATCAAATATCTTCCTGTTATATTTCAACTGGGGCAGCCAGTCAGTTGATGCCTTTGTGTTCTACTGCAATTTCCCAGAGTGGTCTAAAGAATACCTAGAGCGCTAACAGTCATATTTATGACACAATTAAGGCACACCTGAAGCCATCTTGATTGGAATAAACTGGTAACTCTTAAAACATTTAATTTAAATAGGAACAAAATGAGGGGGTTCATTTTGTCATAGAAACTATGGTTTTTGCTGTAGGAAGAAAAATTAGGACATGTTTTAAGTGAGATCTCAAATATCTTCCTCTTATATTTCAACAGGAGCAGCCTGTCAGTTGATGCCTTTGTGTTTTACTGCAGCTTCCCAGAGTGTTCTAAAGAACAACTAGAGCGCTAACAGCCTTACTTATGACAAAAGTATGGCACACCTGAAGCCATCTTCAGTGGAATAAAATGGCAACACTTAAAACATTTAATTTAAAAAGGAACAAAATGATGGGGTTCATTTTGTCATTGAAAGTATGGTTAGTGCTGTAGAAAGAAAAATTAGGACATATTTCAAGTGTGATCTCAAATATCTTCCTATTATATTTCAACAGGAGCAGCCTATCAGTTGATGCCTTTGTGTTCTACTGCAGCTTCCCAGAGTGTTCTAAAGAACAACTAGAGCACTAACTGCCTCACTTTTGCCAAAAGTATGGCACACCTGAAGACATCTTGATTGGAATAAACTGGTAACACTTAAAACATTTAATTTAAAAATGGAACAAAATGACAGGGTCAATTTTGTCAAAGAAATTATGGTTAGGGCTGTAGAAAGAAAAATTGCGACAAGTTTGAAGTGTGATCTCAAATATATTCTTGTTATAGTTCAACAGGAGCAGCCTGCCAGTTGAATCCTTTGTGTTCTACTGCAGCTTCCCAGAGTGGTCTAAAGAAAAATTAGAGGGCTAACAGCCTTACTTATGACAAAAGTATGGCACACCTGAAGCCATCTTGATTGGAATAAACTGGTAACACTTAAAACATTTGATTTAAAAAGGAGCAAAATGATGGGGTTCATTTTGTCATAGAAATTATTGTTAGTGCTGTAGAAAGAAAAATTAGGACATGTTTTAAGTGAGAGCTCAAATATCTTCCTGTTATATTTAAACAGGAGCAGCCTGTCAGTTGATGCCTTTGTGTTCTACTGCAGTTTCCCAGAGTGGTTTAAAGAATACCTAGAGCGCTAACAGTCTTATTTATGACACAATTAAGGCACACCCGATGCCATCTTCATTGGAATGAACTGGTAACTCCTAAAACATTTAATTTAAAAAGGAACAAAATGAGGGGGTTCATTTTGTCATAGAAATTATGTTTAGTGCTGTAGAAAGAAAAATTAGGACATGTTTCAAGTGTGATCTCAAATATATTCCTGTTATATTTCAACAGGAGTAGCCTGTCAGTTGATGCCTTTGTGTTCTACTGCAGCTTCCCAGAGTGTTCTAAAGAACAACTAGAGCACTAACAGCCTTACTTATGACAAAAGTATGGCACACCTGAAGCCATCTTGATTGGAATAAACTGGTAACACTTAAAACATTTAATTTAAAAAGGAAACGAATGATGGGGTTCATTTTGTCCTAGAAATTATGGTTAGTGCTGTAGAAAGAAAAATTAGGACACGTTTCAAGTGTGATCTCAAATATCTTCCTGTTATATTTCCACGGGAGCAGCCTGTCAGTTGATGCCTTTGTGCTCTACTGCTGCTTCCCAGAGTGTTCTAAAGAACAACTAGAGCGCTCACGGCCTTACTTATGACAAAGGTATGGCACACCTGAAGCCATCTTGATTGGAATAAATTAGCAACACATAAAACATTTAATTTAAAAAGGAACAAAATGATGAGGTTTATTTTGTCATAGTAATTATGGTTAGTGCTGTAGAAAGAAAAATGAGGACATGTTTCAAATGTGATCTCAAACATCTTCCTATTATATTTCAACAGGAGCAGGCTGTCAGTTGATGCCTTTGTGTTCTACTGCAGCTTCCCAGAGTGGTCTAAAGAACAACCTGAGGGCTAACAGCCTTACTTATGACTAAAGTATGGCATACCTGAAGCCATCTTGTTTGGAATAAACTGGTAACTCTTAAAACATTTAATTTAAAAAGGAACAAAAGGAGGGGGTTCATTTTGTCATACAAATTATTGTTAGTGCTGTAGAAAGAAAAATTAGGACATGTTTTAAGTGAGAGCTCAAATATCTTCCTGTTATGTTTCAACAGGAGCAGCCTGTCAGTTGATACCTTTGTGTTCTAATGCAGCTTCCCAGAGTGTTCTAAAGAACAACTAGAGCGCTAACAGCCTTAATTTTGACAAAAGTATGGCACACCTGAAGCCATCTTGATTGGAATAAACTGGTAACACTTAAAAGATTTAATTTAAAAAGAAAAAGAATGATGGGTTCAGTTTGACATAGAAATTATGGTTAGTGCTGTAGGAAGAAAAATTAGGACATGTTTCTAGTGTGATCTCAAACATCTTCCTATTATATTTCAACAGGAGCAGCCTGTCAGTTGATGCCTTTGTGTTCTACTGCAGCTTCCCAGAGGGGTCTAAAGAACAACCAGAGGGCTAACAGCCTTACTTATGACAAAAGTATGGCACACCTGAAGCCATCTTGATTGGAATAAACTGGTAACACTTAAAACATTTAATTTAAAAAAGGAACAAAATGATGGGGTCAATTTTGTCAAAGAAATTATGGTTAGGGATATAGAAAGAAAAATTAGGACATGTTTTAATTGAGATAGCAAATATCTTCCTGTTATATTTCAACAGGAGCAGCCAGTCAGTTGATGCCTTTGTGTTCTACTGCAGTTTCCCAGAGTGGTCTAAAGAATACCTAGAGCGCTAACAGTCTTATTTATGACACAATTAAGGCACATCTGAAGCCATCTTGATTGGAACAAACTGGTAACTCTTAACATATTTAATTTAAATAGGAACAAAATGAGGGGGTTCATTTTGTCATAGAAATTATGGTTTGTGCTGTAGGAAGAAAAATTAGGACATGTTTTAAGTGAGATCTCAAATATCTTCCTCTTATATTTCAACAGGAGCAGCCTGTCAGTTGATGCCTTTGTGTTTTACTGCAGCTTCCCAGAGTGTTCTAAAGAAGAACTAGAGCGCTAACAGCCTTACTTATGACAAAAGTATGGCACACATGAAGCCATCTTGATTGGAATAAAATGGCAACACTTAAAACATTTAATTTAAAAAGGAACAAAATGATGGGGTTCATTTTGTCATTGAAATTATGGTTAGTGCTGTAGAAAGAAAAATTAGGACATATTTCAAGTGTGATCTCAAATATCTTCCTATTATATTTCAACAGGAGCAGCCTATCAGTTGATGCCTTTGTGTTCTACTGCAGCTTCCCAGAGTGTTCTAATGAACAACTAGAGCACTAACTGCCTCACTTATGACAAAAGTATGGCACACCTGAATCCATCTTGATTGGAATAAACTGGTAACACTTAAAACATTTAATTTAAAAATGGAACAAAATGACAGGGTCAATTTTGTCAAAGAAATTATGGTTAGAGCTGTAGAAAGAAAAATTGCGACATGTTTGAAGTGTGATCTCAAATATATTCTTGTTATAGTTCAACAGGAGCAGCCTGCCAGTTGAATCCTTTGTGTTCTACTGCAGCTTCCCAGAGTGGTCTAAAGAACAACTAGAGCGCTAACAGCCTCACTTATGACAAAGGTATGGCACACCTGAAGCCATCTTGATTGGAATAAATTTGTAACACTTAAAATATTTAATTTAAAAAGGAACGAAATGATGGGGTTCATTTTGTCATAGAAATTATGGTTAGTGCTGTAAGAAGAAAAATTAGGACATGTTTCAAGTGTGATCTCAAACATCTTCCTATTATATTTCAACAGGAGCAGCCTGTCAGTTGATGCCTTTGTGTTCTACTGCAGCTTCCCAGAGGGGTCTAAAGAACAACCAGAGGGCTAACAGCCTTACTTATGACAAAAGTATGGCACACCTGAAGCCATCTTGATTGGAATAAACTGGTAACACTTAAAACATTTAATTTAAAAAAGGAACAAAATTATGGGGTCAATTTTGTCAAAGAAATTATGGTTAGGGATATAGAAAGAAAAATTAGGACATGTTTTAATTGAGATAGCAAATATCTTCCTGTTATATTTCAACAGGAGCAGCCAGTCAGTTGATGCCTATGTGTTCTACTGCAGTTTCCCAGAGTGGTCTAAAGAATACCTAGAGCGCTAACAGTCTTATTTATGACACAATTAAGGCACACCTGAAGCCATCTTGATTGGAACAAACTGGTAACTCTTAAAATATTTAATTTAAATAGGAACAAAATGAGGGGGTTCATTTTGTCATAGAAATTATGGTTTGTGCTGTAGGAAGAAAAATTAGGACATGTTTTAAGTGAGATCTCAAATATCTTCCTCTTATATTTCAACAGGAGCAGCCTGTCAGTTGATGCCTTTGTGTTTTACTGCAGCTTCCCAGAGTGTTCTAAAGAAGAGCTAGAGCGCTAACAGCCTTACTTATGACAAAAGTATGGCACACATGAAGCCATCTTGATTGGAATAAAATGGCAACACTTAAAACATTTAATTTAAAAAGGAACAAAATGATGGGGTTCATTTTGTCATTGAAATTATGGTTATTGTGGTAGAAAGAAAAATTAGGACATATTTCAAGTGGGATCTCAAATTTCTTCCTATTATATTTCAACAGGAGCAGCCTATCAGTTGATGCCTTTGTGTTCTACTGCAGCTTCCCAGAGTGTTCTAAAGAACAACTAGAGCACTAACTGCCTCACTTATGACAAAAGTATGGCACACCTGAAGCCATCTTGATTGGAATAAACTGGTAACACTTAAAACATTTAATTTAAAAAGGAAACGAATGATGGGGTTCATTTTGTCCTAGAAATTATAGTTAGTGCT
This sequence comes from Triturus cristatus, assembly GCF_964204655.1. Classification (NCBI taxonomy): domain Eukaryota; kingdom Metazoa; phylum Chordata; class Amphibia; order Caudata; family Salamandridae; genus Triturus; species Triturus cristatus. The sequence continues at coordinate 938,811,573 of NC_140579.1, forward strand.
GTAGAAAGAAAAATTAGGACATGTTTCAAGTGTGATCTCAAATATCTTCCTGTTATATTTCCATGGGAGCAGCCTGTCAGTTGATGCCTTTGTGCTCTACTGCTGCTTCCCAGAGTGTTCTAAAGAACAACTAGAGCGCTCAGGGCCTTATTTATGACAAAGGTATGGCACACCTGAAGCCATCTTGATTGGAATAAATTGGCAACACATAAAACATTTAATTTAAAAAGGAACAAAATGATGGGGTTTATTTTGTCATAGAAATTATGGTTAGTGCTGTAGAAAGAAAAATGAGGACATGTTTCAAATGTGATCTCAAACATCTTCCTATTATATTTCAACAGGAGCAGGCTGTCAGTTGATGCCTTTGTGTTCTACTGCAGCTTCCCAGAGTGGTCTAAAGAACAACCAGAGGGCTAACAGCCTTACTTATGACTAAAGTATGGCATACCTGAAGCCATCTTGATTGGAATAAACTGGTAACTCTTAAAACATTTAATTTAAAAAGGAACAAAAGGAGGGTGTTCATTTTGTCATACAAATTATTGTTAGTGCTGTAGAAAGAAAAATTAGGACATGTTTTAAGTGAGAGCTCAAATATCTTCCTGTTATGTTTCAACAGGAGCAGCCTGTCAGTTGATACCTTTGTGTTCTAATGCAGCTTCCCAGAGTGTTCTAAAGAACAACTAGAGCGCTAACAGCCTTACTTTTGACAAAAGTATGGCACACCTGAAGCCATCTTGATTGGAATAAACTGGTAACACTTAAAAGATTTAATTTAAAAAGAAAAAGATTGATGGGTTTAGTTTGTCATAGAAATTATGGTTAGTGCTGTAGGAAGAAAAATTAAGACATGTTTCTAGTGTGATCTCAAATATCTTCCTGTTATATTTCAACAGGAGCAGCCTGTCAGTTGATGCCTTGGTGCTCTACTGCTGCTTCCCAGAGTTTTCTAAAGAACAACTAGAGCGCTAACAGCCTTACTTATGACAAAGGTATGGCACACCTGAAGCCATCTTGATTGGAATACATTTGTAACACTTAAAACATTTAATCTAAAAAGGAACACAGTTATGGGGTTTATTTTGACATAGAAAGTATGGTTAGTGCTGTAGAAAGAAAAATTAGGACATGTTTCAAATGTGATCTCAAACATCTTCCTATTATATTTCAACAGGAGCAGGCTGTCAGTTGATGCCTTTGTGTTCTACTGCAGCTTCCCAGAGTGGTCTAAAGAACAACCAGAGGGCTAACAGCCTTACTTATGACTAAATTATGGCACACCTGAAGCCATCTTGATTGGAATAAACTGGTAACTCTTAAAACATTTAATTTAAAAAGGAACAAAATGAGGGGGTTCATTTTGTCATACAAATTATTGTTAGTGCTGTAGAAAGAAAAATTAGGACATGTTTTAAGTGAGAGCTCAAATATCTTCCTGTTATGTTTCAACAGGAGCAGCCTGTCAGTTGATACCTGTGTGTTCTACTGCAGCTTCCCAGAGTGTTCTAAAGAACAACTAGAGAGCTAATACCCTTACTTTTGACAAAAGTATGGCACACCTGAAGCCATCTTGATTGGAATAAACTGGTAACACTTAAAAGATTTAATTTAAAAAGAAAAAGATTGATGGGTTCAGTTTGTCATAGAAATTATGGTTAGTGCTGTAGGAAGAAAAATTAGGACATGTTTCTAGTGTGATCTCAAATATCTTCCTGTTATATTTCAACAGGAGCAGCCTGTCATTTGATGCCTTGGTGCTCTAATGCTGCTTCCCAGAGTGTTCTAAAGAACAACTAGCACACTAACAGCCTCACTTATGACAAAGGTATGGCACACCTGAAGCCATCTTGATTGGAATAAATTTGTAACACTTAAAATATTTAATTTAAAAAGGAACAAAATGATGGGGTTCATTTTGTCATAGAAATTATGGTTAGTGCTGTAAAAAGAAAAATTAGGACATGTTTCAAGTGTGATCTCAAACATCTTCCTATTATATTTCAACAGGAGCAGCCTGTCAGTTGATGCCTTTGTGTTCTACTGCAGCTTCCCAGAGGGGTCTAAAGAACAACCAGAGGGCTAACAGCCTTACTAATGACAAAAGTATGGCACACCTGAAGCCATCTTGATTGGAATAAACTGGTAACACTTAAAGCATTTGATTTAAATAGGAATAAAATGAGGGGGTTCATTTTGTCATAGAAATTATGTTTAGTGCTGTAGAAAGAAAAATTAGGACATGTTTCAAGTGTGATCTCAAATATCTTCCTGTTATATTTCAACAGGAGCAGCCTGTCAGTTGATGCCTTTGTGTTCTACTGCTGTTTCCAAGAATGGTCTAAAGAATACCTAGAGCGCTAACAGTCTTATTTATGACACAATTAAGGCACAGCTGAAGCCATCTTGATTGGAATAAACTGGTAACTCTTAAAACATTTAATTTAAATAGGAACAAAATGAGGGGGTTCATTTGGTCATTGAAATTATGTTTAGTGCTGTAGAAAGAAAAATTAGGACATGTTTATAGTGTGATCTCAACTATCTTCCTGTTATATTTCAACAGGAGCAGCCTGTCAGTTGATGCCTTTGTGTTCTACTGCTGTTTCCCCGAGTGGTCTAAAGATTACCTAGAGCGCTAACAGTCTTATTTGTGACACAATTAAGGCCCACCTGAAGCCATCTTGATTGGAATAAACTGGCAACTCTTAAAACATTTAATTTAAAAAGGAACAAAATGAGGTGGGTCATTTTGTCTTAGAAATTATTGTTAGTGCTGTAGAAAGAAAAATTAGGACATGTTTTAAGTGAGAGCTCAAATAACTTCCTGTTATATTTCAACAGGAGCAGCCTGTCAGTTGATGCCTTTGTGCTCTACTGCTGCTTCCCAGAGTGTTCTAAAGAAACACTAGAGCGCTAACAGCCTTACTTATGACAAAGGTATGGCACACCTGAAGCCATCTTGATTGGAATAAATTGGTAACACTTAAAACATTTAATCTAAAAAGGAACACAGTTATGGGGTTTATTTTGACATAGAAATTATGGTTAGTGCTGTAGAAAGAAAAATTAGGACATATTTCAAATGTGATCTCAAACATCTTCCTATTATATTTCAACAGGAGCAGGCTGTCAGTTGATGCCTTTGTGTTCTACTGCAGCTTCCCAGAGTGGTCTAAAGAACAACCAGAGGGCTAACAGCCTTACTTATAACTAAATTATGGCACACCTGAAGCCATCTTGATTGGAATAAACTGGTAACTCTTAAAACATTTAATTTAAAAAGGAACAAAATGATGGGGTTCATTCTGTCATAGAAATTATTGTTAGTGCTGTAGAAAGAAAAATTAGGACATGTTTTAAGTGAGAGCTCAAATATCTTCCTGTTATATTTCAACAGGAGCAGCCTGTCAGTTGATGCCTTTGTGTTCTACTGCAGCTTCCCAGAGTGTTCTAAAGAACAACTAGAATGCTAACAGCCTTACTTATGACAAAAGTATGGCACACCTGAAGCCATCTTGATTGGAATAAACTGGTAACACTTAAAAGATTTAATTTAAAAAGGAAAAGAATGATGGGGTTCATTTTGTCATAAAAATTATGGTTAGTGCTGTAGAAAGAAAAATTAGGACATGTTTCAAGTGTGATCTCAAATATCTTCCTGTTATATTTCAACAGGAGCAGCCTGTCAGTTGATGCCTTTGTGCTCTACTGCTGCTTCCCAGAGTGTTCTAAAGAACAACTAGAGCGCTAACAGCCTTACTTATGACAAAGGTATGGCACACCTGAAGCCATCTTAATTGGAATAAATTGGTAAAACTTAAAACATTTAATTTAAAAAGGAACAAAATGATGGGGTTCATTTTGTCATAGAAATTATGGTTAGTGCTGTAGAAAGATAAATTGGGACATGTTTTAAGTGAGATCTCAAATATCTTCCTGTTATATTTCAACAGGAGCAGCATGTCAGTTGATACCTTTGTGTTCTAATGCAGCTTCCCAGAGTGTTCTAAAGAACAACTAGAGTGCTAACAGCCTTACTTATGACAAAAGTATGGCACACCTGAAGCCATCTTGATTGAATAAACTGATAACACTTAAAAGATTTAATTTAAAAAGAAAAAGAATGATGGGTTTAGTTTGTCATAGAAATTATGGTTAGTGCTGTAGGAAGAAAAATTAGGACATGTTTCAAGTGTGATCTCAAATATCTTCCTGTTATATTTCAACAGGAGCAGCCTGTCAGTTGATGCCCTGGTGCTCTACTTCTGCTTCCCAGAGTTTTCTAAAGAACAACTAGAGCGCTAACAGCCTTACTTATGACAAAGGTATGGCACACCTGAAGCCATCTTGATTGGAATGAATTGGTAACACTTAAAACATTTAATTTAAAAAGGAACAAAATGATGGGGTTTCTTTTGTCATAGAAATTATGGTTAGTGCTGTAGAAAGAAAAATTAGGACATGTTTCAAATGTGATGTCAAACATCTTCCTATTATATTTCAACAGGAGCAGCCTGTCAGTTGATGCATTTGTGTTCTACTGCAGCTTCCCAGAGTGGTCTAAAGAACAACCAGAGGGCTAACAGCCCTACTTATGACTAAAGTATGGCACACCTGAAGCCATCTTGATTGGAATAAACTGGCAACTCTTAAAACATTTAATTTAAAAAGGAACAACATGAGGGGGTTCATTTTGTCTTAGAAATTATTGTTAGTGCTGTAGAAATAAAAAAATAGGACATGTTTTAAGTGAGAGCTCAAATATCTTCCTGTTATATTTCAACAGGAGCAGCCTGTCAGATGATGCCTTTGTGTTCTACTGCAGCTTCCCAGAGTGTTCTAAAGAACAACTAGAGCACTAACTGCCTTACTTATGACAAAAGTATGGCACACCTGAAGCCATCTTGATTGGAATAAACTGGTAACACTTAAAACATTTAATTTTAAAAAGGAACAAAATGATGGGGTCAATTTTGTCAAAGAAATTATGGTTAGGGCTATAGAAAGAAAAATTGTGACGTGTTTGAAGCGTGATCTCAAATATATTCTTGTTATATTTCAACAGGTGCAGCCTGCCAGTTGATGCCTTTGTGTACTACTGCAACTTCCCAGAGTGGTCTAAAGAACAACTAGAGGGCTAGCAGCCTTACTTATGACAAAAGTATGGCACACCTGAAGCCATCTTGATTGGAATAAACTGGTAACACTGAAAACATTTGATTTAAAAAGGAACAAAATGATGGGGTTCATTCTGTCATAGAAATTATTGTTAGTGCTGTAGAAAGAAAAATTAGGACATGTTTTAAGTGAGAGCTCAAATATCTTCCTGTTATATTTCAACAGGAGCAGCCTGTCAGTTGATGCCTTTGTGTTCTACTACAGCTTCCCAGAGTGTTCTAAAGAACAACTAGAACGCTAACAGCCTTACTTATGACAGAAGTATGGCACACCTGAAGCCATCTTGATTGGAATAAACTGGTAACACTTAAAAGATTTAATTTAAAAAGGAAAAGAATGATGGGGTTCATTTTGTCATAAAAATTATGGTTAGTGCTGTAGAAAGAAAAATTAGGACATGTTTCAAGTGTGATCTCAAATATCTTCCTGTTATATTTCAACAGGAGCAGCCTGTCAGTTGATGCCTTTGTGCTCTACTGCTGCTTCCCAGAGTGTTCTAAAGAACAACTAGAGCGCTAACAGCCTTACTTATGACAAAGGTATGGCACACCTGAAGCCATCTTGATTGGAATAAATTGGTAAAACTTAAAACATTTAATTTAAAAAGGAACAAAATGATGGGGTTCATTTTGTCATAGAAATTATGGTTAGTGCTGTAGAAAGATAAATTGGGACATGTTTTAAGTGAGATCTCAAATATCTTCCTGTTATATTTCAACAGGAGCAGCCTGTCATTTGATGTCTTTCTGTTCTACTGCAGCTTCCCAGAGTGGTCTAAAGAATACCTAGAGCGCTAACAGCCTTACTTATGACAAAGGTATGGCACACCTGAAGCCATCTTGATTGGAATAAATTGGCAACACATAAAACATTTAATTTAAAAATGAACAAAATGATGGGGTTTATTTTGTCATAGAAATTATGGTTAGTGCTGTAGAAAGAAAAATTAGTACATGTTTCAAATGTGATCTCAAACATCTTCCTATTATATTTCAACAGGAGCAGCCTGTCAGTTGATGCCTTTGTGTTCTACTGCAGCTTCCCGGAGTGGTCTAAAGAACAACCAGAGGGCTAACAGCCTTACTTATGACTAAAGTATGGCACACCTGAAGCCATCTTGATTGGAATAAACTGGTAACTCTTAAAACATTTAAATTAAAAAGGAACAAAAGGAGGGGGTTCATTTTGTCATACAAATTATTGTTAGTGCTGTAGAAAGAAAAATTAGGACATGTTTTAAGTGAGAGCTCAAATATCTTCCTGTTATATTTCAACAGGAGCAGCCTGTCAGTTGATACCTTTGTGTTCTAATGCAGCTTCCCAGAGTGTTCTAAAGAACAACTAGAGTGCTAACAGCCTTACTTATGACAAAAGTATGGCACACCTGAAGCCATCTTGATTGAATAAACTGATAACACTTAAAAGATTTAATTTAAAAAGAAAAAGAATGATGGGTTTAGTTTGTCATAGAAATTATGGTTAGTGCTGTAGGAAGAAAAATTAGGACATGTTTATAGTGTGATCTCAAATATCTTCCTGTTATATTTCAACAGGAGCAGCCTGTCAGTTGATGCCCTGGTGCTCTACTTCTGCTTCCCAGAGTTTTCTAAAGAACAACTAGAGCGCTAACAGCCTTACTTATGACAAAGGTATGGCACACCTGAAGCCATCTTGATTGGAATAAATTTGTAACACTGAAAACATTTAATTTAAAAAGGAACAAAATGATGGGGTTCATTTTGTCATAGAAATTATGGTTAGTGCTGTAGAAAGAAAAATTAGGACATATTTCAAGTGTGACCTCAAATATCTTCCTATTATATTTTAACAGGAGCAGCCTATCAGTTATTGCCTTTGTGTTCTACTGCAGCTTCCCAGAGTGTTCTAAAGAACAACTAGAGCACTAACTGCCTTACTTATGACAAACGTATGGCACACCTGAGGCCATCTTGATTGGAATAAACTGGTAACACTTAAAACATTTAATTTAAAAAAGGAACAAAATGATGGGGTCAATTTTGTCAAAGAAATGATGGTTAGGGCTATAGAAAGAAAAATTACGACGTGTTTGAAGTATGATCTCAAATATATTCTTGATATATTTCAACAGGAGCAGCCTGCCAGTTGATGCATTTGTGTTCTAGTGCAGCTTCCCAGAGTGGTCTAAAGAACAACTAGAGGGCTAACAGACTTACTTATGACAAAAGTATGGCACACCTGAAGCCATCTTGATTGGAATCAACTGGTAACACTTAAAACATTTGATTTAAAAAGGAACAAAATGATGGGGCTCATTTTGTCATAGAAATTATGGTTAGTGTTGTAGAAAGAAAAATTAGGACATGTTTTAATTGAGATATCAAATATCTTCCTGTTATATTTCAACAGGAGCAGCCTGTCAGTTGATGTATTTGTGTTCTACTGCAGCTTCCCAGAGTGTTCTAAAGAACAACTAGAGCACTAACTGCCTTACTTATGACAAACGTATGGCACACCTGAAGCCATCTTGATTGGAATAAACTGGTAACACTTAAAACATTTAATTTAAAAAAGGAACAAAATGATGGGGTCAATTTTGTCAAAGAAATTATGGTTAGGGCTATAGAAAGAAAAATTATGACGTGTTTGAAGGGTTATCTCAAATATATTCTTGATATATTTCAACAGGAGCAGCCTGCCAGTTGATGCCTTTGTGTTCTAGTGTAGCTTCCCAGAGTGGTCTAGAGAACAACTAGAGGGCTAACAGCCTTACTTATGACAAAAGTATAGCATACCTGAAGCCATCTTGATTGGAATAAACTGGTAACTCTTAAAACATTTAAATTAAAAAGGAACAAAAGGAGGGGGTTCATTTTGTCATACAAATTATTGTTAGTGCTGTAGAAAGAAAAATTAGGACATGTTTTAAGTGAGAGCTCACATATCTTCCTGTTATATTTCAACAGGAGCAGCCTGTCAGTAGATACCTTTGTGTTCTAATGCAGCTTCCCAGAGTGTTCTAAAGAACAACTAGAGTGCTAACAGCCTTACTTATGACAAAAGTATGGCACACCTGAAGCCATCTTGATTGAATAAACTGATAACACTTAAAAGATTTAATTTAAAAAGAAAAAGAATGATGGGTTTAGTTTGTCATAGAAATTATGGTTAGTGCTGTAGGAAGAAAAATTAGGACATGTTTCAAGTGTGATCTCAAATATCTTCCTGTTATATTTCAACAGGAGCAGCCTGTCAGTTGATGCCCTGGTGCTCTACTTCTGCTTCCCAGAGTTTTCTAAAGAACAACTAGAGCGCTAACAGCCTTACTTATGACAAAGGTATGGCACACCTGAAGCCATCTTGATTGGAATGAATTGGTAACACTTAAAACATTTAATTTAAAAAGGAACAAAATGATGGGGTTTCTTTTGTCATAGAAATTATGGTTAGTGCTGTAGAAAGAAAAATTAGGACATGTTTCAAATGTGATCTCAAACATCTTCCTATTATATTTCAACAGGAGCAGCCTGCCAGTTGATGCCTTTGTGTTCTACTGCAGCTTCCCAGAGTGGTCTAAAGAACAACCAGAGGGCTAACAGCCTTACTTATGACAAAGGTATGGCACACCTGAAGCCATCTTGATTGGAATAAATTGGTAAAACTTAAAACATTTAATTTAAAAAGGAACAAAATGATGTGGTTCATTTTGTCATAGAAATTATGGTTAGTGCTGTAGAAAGATAAATTGGGACATGTTTTAAGTGAGATCTCAAATATCTTCCTGTTATATTTCAACAGGAGCAGCCTGTCATTTGATGTCTTTGTGTTCTACTGCAGCTTCCCAGAGTGGTCTAAAGAATACCTAGAGCGCTAACACTCTTATTTATGACAAAAGTATGGCACACCTGAAGCCATCTTGATTGGAATAAACTGGCATCTCTTAAAACATTTAATTTAAAAAGGAACAACATGAGGGGGTTCATTGTGTTTTAGAAATTATTGTTAGTGCTGTAGAAAGAAAAAATAGGGCATGTTTTAAGTGAGAGCTCAAATATCTTCCTGTTATATTTCAACAGGAGCAGCCTGTCAGTTGATGCCTTTGTGTTGTACTGCAGCTTCCCAGAGTGGTCTAAAGAACAACTAGAGGGCTAGCAGCCTTACTTATGACAAAAGTATGGCACACCTGAAGCCATCTTGATTGGAATAAACTGGTAACACTGAAAACATTTGATTTAAAAAGGAACAAAATGATGGGGTTCATTCTGTCATAGAAATTATTGTTAGTGCTGTAGAAAGAAAAATTAGGACATGTTTTAAGTGAGAGCTCAAATATCTTCCTGTTATATTTCAACAGGAGCAGCCTGTCAGTTGATGCCTTTGTGTTCTACTGCAGCTTCCCAGAGTGTTCTAAAGAACAACTAGAGCGCTAACAGCCTTACTTATGACAAAAGTATGGCACACCTGAAGCCATCTTGATTGGAATAAACTGGTAACACTTAAAAGATTTAATTTAAAAAGGAAAAGAATGATGGGGTTCATTTTGTCATAGAAATTATGGTTAGTGCTGTAGAAAGAAAAATTAGGACATGTTTCAAGTGTGATCTCAAATATCTTCCTGTTATATTTCAACAGGAGCAGCCTGTCAGTTGATGCCTTTGTGCTCTACTGCTGCTTCCCAGAGTGTTCTAAAGAACAACTAGAGCGCTAACAGCCTTACTTATGACAAAGGTATGGCACACCTGAAGCCATCTTGATTGGAATAAATTGGTAAAACTTAAAACATTTAATTTAAAAAGGAACAAAATGATGTGGTTCATTTTGTCATAGAAATTATGGTTAGTGCTGTAGAAAGATAAATTGGGACATGTTTTAAGTGAGATCTCAAATATCTTCCTGTTATATTTCAACAGGAGCAGCCTGTCATTTGATGTCTTTGTGTTCTACTGCAGCTTCCCAGAGTGGTCTAAAGAATACCTAGAGCGCTAACACTCTTATTTATGACACAATTAAGGCACAGCTGAAGCCATCTTGATTGGAATAAACTGGTAACTATTAAAACATTTAATTTTAATAGGAACAAAATGAGGGGGTTCATTTTGTCATAGAAATTATGGTTAGTGTTGTAGAAAGAAAAATTAGGACATGTTTCAAGTGTGATCTCAAACATCTTCCTATGATATTTCAACAGGAGCAGCCTGTCAGTTGATGCCTTTGTGTTCTACTGCAGCTTCCCAGAGTGGTCTAAAGAACAACCAGAGCGCTAACAGCCTTACTTATGACAAAGGTATGGCACACCTGAAACCATCTTGATTGGAATAAACTGGTAACACTTAAAAGATTTAATTTAAAAAGGAAAAGAATGATGGGGTTCATTTTGTAATAGAAATTATGGTTAGTGCTGTAGAAAGAAAAATTAGGACATGTTTCAAGTGTGATCTCAAATATCTTCCTGTTATATTTCAACAGGAGCAGCCTGTCAGTTGATGCCTTTGTGTTTTACTGCAGCTTCCCAGAGTGTTCTAAAGAACAACTAGAGCGCTAACAGCCTTACTTATGACAAAGGTATGGCACACCTGAAGCCATCTTGATTGGAATGAATTGGTAACACTTAAAACATTTAATTTAAAAAGGAACAAAATGATGGGGTTTCTTTTGTCATAGAAATTATGGTTAGTGCTGTAGAAAGAAAAATTAGGAAATGTTTCAAATGTGATCTCAATCATCTTCCTATTATATTTCAACAGGAGCAGCCTGTCAGTTGATGCCTTTGTGTTCTACTGCAGCTTCCCAGAGTGTTCTAAAGAACAACTAGAGCGCTAACAGCCTTACTTATGACAAAAGTATGGCACACCTGAAGCCATCTTGATTGGAATAAACTGGTAACACTTAAAAGATTTAATTTAAAAAGGAAAAGAATGATGGGGTTCATTTTGTCATAGAAATTATGGTTAGTGCTGTAGAAAGAAAAATTAGGACATGTTTCAAGTGTGATCTCAAATATCTTCCTGTTATATTTCAACAGGAGCAGCCTGTCAGTTGATGCCTTTGTGCTCTACTGCTGCTTCCCAGAGTGTTCTAAAGAACAACTAGAGCGCTAACAGCCTTACTTATGACAAAGGTATGGCACACCTGAAGCCATCTTGATTGGAATAAATTGGTAAAACTTAAAACATTTAATTTAAAAAGGAACAAAATGATGTGGTTCATTTTGTCATAGAAATTATGGTTAGTGCTGTAGAAAGATAAATTGGGACATGTTTTAAGTGACATCTCAAATATCTTCCTGTTATATTTCAACAGGAGCAGCCTGTCATTTGATGTCTTTGTGTTCTACTGCAGCTTCCCAGAGTGGTCTAAAGAATACCTAGAGCACTAACACTCTTATTTATGACACAATTAAGGCACAGCTGAAGCCATCTTGATTGGAATAAACTGGTAACTATTAAAACATTTAATTTAAATAGGAACAAAATGAGGGGGTTCATTTTGTCATAGAAATTATGGTTAGTGTTGTAGAAAGAAAAATTAGGACATGTTTCAAGTGTGATCTCAAACATCTTCCTATGATATTTCAACAGGAGCAGCCTGTCAGTTGATGCCTTTGTGTTCTACTGCAGCTTCCCAGAGTGGTCTAAAGAACAACCAGAGCGCTAACAGCCTTACTTATGACAAAGGTATGGCACACCTGAAGCCATCTTGATTGGAATAAACTGGTAACACTTAAAAGATTTAATTTAAAAAGGAAAAGAATGATGGGGTTCATTTTGTAATAGAAATTATGGTTAGTGCTGTAGAAAGAAAAATTAGGACATGTTTCAAGTGTGATCTCAAATATCTTCCTGTTATATTTCAACAGGAGCAGCCTGTCAGTTGATGCCTTTGTGTTTTACTGCAGCTTCCCAGAGTGTTCTAAAGAACAACTAGAGCGCTAACAGCCTTACTTATGACAAAGGTATGGCACACCTGAAGCCATCTTGATTGGAATGAATTGGTAACACTTAAAACATTTAATTTAAAAAGGAACAAAATGATGGGGTTTCTTTTGTCATAGAAATTATGGTTAGTGCTGTAGAAAGAAAAATTAGGAAATGTTTCAAATGTGATCTCAATCATCTTCCTATTATATTTCAACAGGAGCAGCCTGTCAGTTGATGCCTTTGTGTTCTACTGCAGCTTCCCAGAGTGGTCTAAAGAACAACCATAGCGCTAACAGCCTTACTTATGACAAAAGTATGGCACACCTGAAGCCATCTTGATTGGAATCAACTGGTAACACTTAAAACATTTGATTTAAAAAGGAACAAAATGATGGGGTTCATTTTGTCATAGAAATTATGGTTAGTGCTGTAGAAAGAAAAATTAGGACGTTTTAATTGAGATATCAAATATCTTCCTGTTATATTTCAACAGGAGCAGCCAGTCAGTTGATGCCTTTGTGTTCTACTGTAGTTTCCCAGAGTGGTCTAAAGAATACCTAGAGCGCTAACAGTCCTATTTATGACACAATTAAGGCACACCTGAAGCCATCTTGATTGGAATAAACTGGTAACTCTTAAAGCATTTAATTTAAATAGGAACAAAATGAGGGGGTTCATTTTGTCATAGTAATTATGGTTTGTGCTGTAGGAAGAAATTAGGACATGTTTTAAGTGAGATCTCAAATATCTTCCTCTTATATTTCAACAGGAGCAGCCTGTCAGTTGGTGACTTTGTGTTTTACTGCAGCTTCCCAGAGTGTTCTAAAGAACAACTAGAGCGCTAACAGCCTCACTTATGACAAAAGTATGGCACACCTGAAGCCATCTTGATTGGAATAAACTGGTAACACTTAAATCATTTAATTTAAAAAAGGAACAAAATGATGGGGTCAATTTTGTCAAAGAAATTAGGGTTAGGGCTATAGAAAGAAAAATTTCGACATGTTTGAAGTGTGATCTCAAATATATTCTTGTTATATTTCAACAGGAGCAGCCTGCCAGTTGATGCCTTTGTGTTCTACTGCAGCTTCCCAGAGTGGTCTAAAGAACAACTAGAGGGCTAACAGACTTACTTATGACAAAAGTATGGCACACCTGAAGCCATCTTGATTGGAATCAACTGGTAACACTTAAAACATTTAATTTAAAAAAGGAACAAAATGATGGGGTCAATTTTGTCAAAGAAATGATGGTTAGGGCTATAGAAAGAAAAATTACGACGTGTTTGAAGTATGATCTCAAATATATTCTTGATATATTTCAACAGGAGCAGCCTGCCAGTTGATGCATTTGTGTTCTAGTGCAGCTTCCCAGAGTGGTCTAAAGAACAACTAGAGGGCTAACAGACTTACTTATGACAAAAGTATGGCACACCTGAAGCCATCTTGATTGGAATCAACTGGTAACACTTAAAACATTTGATTTAAAAAGGAACAAAATGATGGGGCTCATTTTGTCATAGAAATTATGGTTAGTGTTGTAGAAAGAAAAATTAGGACATGTTTTAATTGAGATATCAAATATCTTCCTGTTATATTTCAACAGGAGCAGCCTGTCAGTTGATGTATTTGTGTTCTACTGCAGCTTCCCAGAGTGTTCTAAAGAACAACTAGAGCACTAACTGCCTTACTTATGACAAACGTATGGCACACCTGAAGCCATCTTGATTGGAATAAACTGGTAACACTTAAAACATTTAATTTAAAAAAGGAACAAAATGATGGGGTCAATTTTGTCAAAGAAATTATGGTTAGGGCTATAGAAAGAAAAATTATGACGTGTTTGAAGGGTTATCTCAAATATATTCTTGATATATTTCAACAGGAGCAGCCTGCCAGTTGATGCCTTTGTGTTCTAGTGTAGCTTCCCAGAGTGGTCTAGAGAACAACTAGAGGGCTAACAGCCTTACTTATGACAAAAGTATAGCATACCTGAAGCCATCTTGATTGGAATAAACTGGTAACTCTTAAAACATTTAAATTAAAAAGGAACAAAAGGAGGGGGTTCATTTTGTCATACAAATTATTGTTAGTGCTGTAGAAAGAAAAATTAGGACATGTTTTAAGTGAGAGCTCACATATCTTCCTGTTATATTTCAACAGGAGCAGCCTGTCAGTAGATACCTTTGTGTTCTAATGCAGCTTCCCAGAGTGTTCTAAAGAACAACTAGAGTGCTAACAGCCTTACTTATGACAAAAGTATGGCACACCTGAAGCCATCTTGATTGAATAAACTGATAACACTTAAAAGATTTAATTTAAAAAGAAAAAGAATGATGGGTTTAGTTTGTCATAGAAATTATGGTTAGTGCTGTAGGAAGAAAAATTAGGACATGTTTCAAGTGTGATCTCAAATATCTTCCTCTTATATTTCAACAGGAGCTGCCTGTCAGTTGATGGCCTGGTGCTCCACTTCTGCTTCCCAGAGTTTTCTAAAGAACAACTAGAGCGCTAACAGCCTTACTTATGACAAAGGTATGGCACACCTGAAGCCATCTTGATTGGAATGAATTGGTAACACTTAAAACATTTAATTTAAAAAGGAACAAAATGATGGGGTTTCTTTTGTCATAGAAATTATGGTTAGTGCTGTAGAAAGAAAAATTAGGACATGTTTCAAATGTGATCTCAAACATCTTCCTATTATATTTCAACAGGAGCAGCCTGCCAGTTGATGCCTTTGTGTTCTACTGCAGCTTCCCAGAGTGGTCTAAAGAACAACCAGAGGGCTAACAGCCTTACTTATGACAAAGGTATGGCACACCTGAAGCCATCTTGATTGGAATAAATTGGTAAAACTTAAAACATTTAATTTAAAAAGGAACAAAATGATGTGGTTCATTTTGTCATAGAAATTATGGTTAGTGCTGTAGAAAGATAAATTGGGACATGTTTTAAGTGAGATCTCAAATATCTTCCTGTTATATTTCAACAGGAGCAGCCTGTCATTTGATGTCTTTGTGTTCTACTGCAGCTTCCCAGAGTGGTCTAAAGAATACCTAGAGCGCTAACACTCTTATTTATGACAAAAGTATGGCACACCTGAAGCCATCTTGATTGGAATAAACTGGCATCTCTTAAAACATTTAATTTAAAAAGGAACAACATGAGGGGGTTCATTGTGTTTTAGAAATTATTGTTAGTGCTGTAGAAAGAAAAAATAGGGCATGTTTTAAGTGAGAGCTCAAATATCTTCCTGTTATATTTCAACAGGAGCAGCCTGTCAGTTGATGCCTTTGTGTTGTACTGCAGCTTCCCAGAGTGGTCTAAAGAACAACTAGAGGGCTAGCAGCCTTACTTATGACAAAAGTATGGCACACCTGAAGCCATCTTGATTGGAATAAACTGGTAACACTGAAAACATTTGATTTAAAAAGGAACAAAATGATGGGGTTCATTCTGTCATAGAAATTATTGTTAGTGCTGTAGAAAGAAAAATTAGGACATGTTTTAAGTGAGAGCTCAAATATCTTCCTGTTATATTTCAACAGGAGCAGCCTGTCAGTTAATGCCTTTGTGTTCTACTGCAGCTTCCCAGAGTGTTCTAAAGAACAACTAGAGCGCTAACAGCCTTACTTATGACAAAAGTATGGCACACCTGAAGCCATCTTGATTGGAATAAACTGGTAACACTTAAAAGATTTAATTTAAAAAGGAAAAGAATGATGGGGTTCATTTTGTCATAGAAATTATGGTTAGTGCTGTAGAAAGAAAAATTAGGACATGTTTCAAGTGTGATCTCAAATATCTTCCTGTTATATTTCAACAGGAGCAGCCTGTCAGTTGATGCCTTTGTGCTCTACTGCTGCTTCCCAGAGTGTTCTAAAGAACAACTAGAGCGCTAACAGCCTTACTTATGACAAAGGTATGGCACACCTGAAGCCATCTTGATTGGAATAAATTGGTAAAACTTAAAACATTTAATTTAAAAAGGAACAAAATGATGTGGTTCATTTTGTCATAGAAATTATGGTTAGTGCTGTAGAAAGATAAATTGGGACATGTTTTAAGTGAGATCTCAAATATCTTCCTGTTATATTTCAACAGGAGCAGCCTGTCATTTGATTTGATGTCTTTGTGTTCTACTGCAGCTTCCCAGAGTGGTCTAAAGAATACCTAGAGCGCTAACACTCTTATTTATGACACAATTAAGGCACAGCTGAAGCCATCTTGATTGGAATAAACTGGTAACTATTAAAACATTTAATTTTAATAGGAACAAAATGAGGGGGTTCATTTTGTCATAGAAATTATGGTTAGTGTTGTAGAAAGAAAAATTAGGACATGTTTCAAGTGTGATCTCAAACATCTTCCTATGATATTTCAACAGGAGCAGCCTGTCAGTTGATGCCTTTGTGTTCTACTGCAGCTTCCCAGAGTGGTCTAAAGAACAACCAGAGCGCTAACAGCCTTACTTATGACAAAGGTATGGCACACCTGAAACCATCTTGATTGGAATAAACTGGTAACACTTAAAAGATTTAATTTAAAAAGGAAAAGAATGATGGGGTTCATTTTGTAATAGAAATTATGGTTAGTGCTGTAGAAAGAAAAATTAGGACATGTTTCAAGTGTGATCTCAAATATCTTCCTGTTATATTTCAACAGGAGCAGCCTGTCAGTTGATGCCTTTGTGTTTTACTGCAGCTTCCCAGAGTGTTCTAAAGAACAACTAGAGCGCTAACAGCCTTACTTATGACAAAGGTATGGCACACCTGAAGCCATCTTGATTGGAATGAATTGGTAACACTTAAAACATTTAATTTAAAAAGGAACAAAATGATGGGGTTTCTTTTGTCATAGAAATTATGGTTAGTGCTGTAGAAAGAAAAATTAGGAAATGTTTCAAATGTGATCTCAATCATCTTCCTATTATATTTCAACAGGAGCAGCCTGTCAGTTGATGCCTTTGTGTTCTACTGCAGCTTCCCAGAGTGTTCTAAAGAACAACTAGAGCGCTAACAGCCTTACTTATGACAAAAGTATGGCACACCTGAAGCCATCTTGATTGGAATAAACTGGTAACACTTAAAAGATTTAATTTAAAAAGGAAAAGAATGATGGGGTTCATTTTGTCATAGAAATTATGGTTAGTGCTGTAGAAAGAAAAATTAGGACATGTTTCAAGTGTGATCTCAAATATCTTCCTGTTATATTTCAACAGGAGCAGCCTGTCAGTTGATGCCTTTGTGCTCTACTGCTGCTTCCCAGAGTGTTCTAAAGAACAACTAGAGCGCTAACAGCCTTACTTATGACAAAGGTATGGCACACCTGAAGCCATCTTGATTGGAATAAATTGGTAAAACTTAAAACATTTAATTTAAAAAGGAACAAAATGATGTGGTTCATTTTGTCATAGAAATTATGGTTAGTGCTGTAGAAAGATAAATTGGGACATGTTTTAAGTGACATCTCAAATATCTTCCTGTTATATTTCAACAGGAGCAGCCTGTCATTTGATGTCTTTGTGTTCTACTGCAGCTTCCCAGAGTGGTCTAAAGAATACCTAGAGCACTAACACTCTTATTTATGACACAATTAAGGCACAGCTGAAGCCATCTTGATTGGAATAAACTGGTAACTATTAAAACATTTAATTTAAATAGGAACAAAATGAGGGGGTTCATTTTGTCATAGAAATTATGGTTAGTGTTGTAGAAAGAAAAATTAGGACATGTTTCAAGTGTGATCTCAAACATCTTCCTATGATATTTCAACAGGAGCAGCCTGTCAGTTGATGCCTTTGTGTTCTACTGCAGCTTCCCAGAGTGGTCTAAAGAACAACCAGAGCGCTAACAGCCTTACTTATGACAAAGGTATGGCACACCTGAAGCCATCTTGATTGGAATAAACTGGTAACACTTAAAAGATTTAATTTAAAAAGGAAAAGAATGATGGGGTTCATTTTGTAATAGAAATTATGGTTAGTGCTGTAGAAAGAAAAATTAGGACATGTTTCAAGTGTGATCTCAAATATCTTCCTGTTATATTTCAACAGGAGCAGCCTGTCAGTTGATGCCTTTGTGTTTTACTGCAGCTTCCCAGAGTGTTCTAAAGAACAACTAGAGCGCTAACAGCCTTACTTATGACAAAGGTATGGCACACCTGAAGCCATCTTGATAGGAATGAATTGGTAACACTTAAAACATTTAATTTAAAAAGGAACAAAATGATGGGGTTTCTTTTGTCATAGAAATTATGGTTAGTGCTGTAGAAAGAAAAATTAGGAAATGTTTCAAATGTGATCTCAATCATCTTCCTATTATATTTCAACAGGAGCAGCCTGTCAGTTGATGCCTTTGTGTTCTACTGCAGCTTCCCAGAGTGGTCTAAAGAACAACCATAGCGCTAACAGCCTTACTTATGACAAAAGTATGGCACACCTGAAGCCATCTTGATTGGAATCAACTGGTAACACTTAAAACATTTGATTTAAAAAGGAACAAAATGATGGGGTTCATTTTGTCATAGAAATTATGGTTAGTGCTGTAGAAAGAAAAATTAGGACGTTTTAATTGAGATATCAAATATCTTCCTGTTATATTTCAACAGGAGCAGCCAGTCAGTTGATGCCTTTGTGTTCTACTGTAGTTTCCCAGAGTGGTCTAAAGAATACCTAGAGCGCTAACAGTCCTATTTATGACACAATTAAGGCACACCTGAAGCCATCTTGATTGGAATAAACTGGTAACTCTTAAAGCATTTAATTTAAATAGGAACAAAATGAGGGGGTTCATTTTGTCATAGTAATTATGGTTTGTGCTGTAGGAAGAAATTAGGACATGTTTTAAGTGAGATCTCAAATATCTTCCTCTTATATTTCAACAGGAGCAGCCTGTCAGTTGGTGACTTTGTGTTTTACTGCAGCTTCCCAGAGTGTTCTAAAGAACAACTAGAGCGCTAACAGCCTCACTTATGACAAAAGTATGGCACACCTGAAGCCATCTTGATTGGAATAAACTGGTAACACTTAAATCATTTAATTTAAAAAAGGAACAAAATGATGGGGTCAATTTTGTCAAAGAAATTAGGGTTAGGGCTATAGAAAGAAAAATTGCGACATGTTTGAAGTGTGATCTCAAATATATTCTTGTTATATTTCAACAGGAGCAGCCTGCCAGTTGATGCCTTTGTGTTCTACTGCAGCTTCCCAGAGTGGTCTAAAGAACAACTAGAGGGCTAACAGACTTACTTATGACAAAAGTATGGCACACCTGAAGCCATCTTGATTGGAATCAACTGGTAACACTTAAAACATTTGATTTAAAAAGGAACAAAATGATGGGGTTCATTTTGTCATAGAAATTATTGTTAGTGCTGTAGAAAGAAAAATTAGGACATGTTTTAAGTGAGAGCTCAAATATATCTTTCTGTTATATTTCAATAGAAGCAGCCTGACAGTTGATGCCTTTGTGTTCTACTGCAGCTTCCCAGAGTTTTCTAAAGAACAACTAGAGCGCTAACAGCCTTACTTATGACAAAAGTATGGCACACATTTAAGCCATCTTGATTGGAATAAAATGGCAACACTTAAAACATTTAATTTAAAAATGAACAAAATGATTGGGTTCATTTTGTCATAGAAAATATGGTTAGTGCTGTAGAAAGAAAAATTAGGACATGTTTTAATTGAGATATCAAATATCTTCCTGTTAAATTTCAACAGGAGCAGCCTGTCAGTTGATGTCTTTGTGTTCTACTGCAGCTTCCCAGAGTGGTCGAAGAATAACTAGAGCACTAACAGTCTTACTTATGACACAATTATGGCACACCTGAAGCCATCTTGATTGGAATAAACTGGTAACACTTAAAACATTTGATTTAAAAAGGAACAAAATGATGGGGTCAATTTTGTCAAAGAAATTATGGTTAGGGCTATAGAAAGAAAAATTACGACATATTTGAAGTGTGATCTCAAATATATTCTTGTTATATTTCAACAGGAGCAGCCTGCCAGTTGATGCCTTTGTGTTCTACTGCAGCTTGCCAGAGTATTCCAAAGAACAACTAGAGCGCTAACAGCCCTATTTATGACAAAAATATGGCACACCTGAAGCCATCTTGATTGGAATAAATTGGTAACACTTAAAACATTTAATTTAAAAAGGAACAAAATGAGGGGGTTCATTTTGTCATAGAAATTATTGTTAGTGCTGTAGAAAGAAAAATTAGGACATGTTTTAAGTGAGAGCTCAAATATCTTCCTGTTATATTTCAACAGGAGCAGCCTGTCAGTTGATGCCTTTGTGTTCTACTGCAGCTTCCCAGAGTGTTCTAAAGAACAACTAGAGCGCTAACAGCCTTTCTTATGACAAAAGTATGGCACACCTGAAGCCATCTTGATTGGAATAAACTGGTAACACTTAAAAGATTTAATTTAAAAAGGAAAAGAATGATGGGGTTCATTTTGTCATAGAAATTATGGTTAGTGCTGTAGAAAGAAAAATTAGGACATGTTTCAAGTGTGATTTCAAATATCTTCCTGTTATATTTCAACAGGAGCAGCCTGTCAGTTGATGCCTTTGTGCTCTACTGCTGCTTCCCAGAGTGTTCTAAAGAACAACTAGAGCGCTAACAGCCTTACTTATGACAAAGGTATGGCACACCTGAAGCCATCTTGATTGGAATAAATTGGTAAAACTTAAAACATTGAATTTAAAAAGGAACAAAATGATGGGGATCATTTTGTCATAGAAATTATGGTTAGTGCTGTAGAAAGATAAATTAGGACATGTTTCAAGTGTGATCTCAAACATCTTCCTATTATATTTCAACAGGAGCAGCCAGTCAGTTGATGCCTTTGTGTTTTACTGCAGCTTCCCAGAGTGGTCTAAAGAACAACCAGGGGGATAACAGCCTTACGTATGACAAACGTATGGCACACCTGAAGCCATCTTGATTGGAATAAACTGGTAACACTTAAAACATTTGATTTAAAAAGGAACAAAATGATGGGGTCAATTTTGTCAAAGAAATTATGGTTAGGGCTATAGAAAGAAAAATTACGACATATTTGAAGTGTGATCTCAAATATATTCTTGTTATATTTCAACAGGAGCAGCCTGCCAGTTGATGCCTTTGTGTTCTACTGCAGCTTCCGAGAGTATTCTAAAGAACAACTAGAGCGCTAACAGCCCTATTTATGACAAAAATATGGCACACCTGAAGCCATCTTGATTTGAATAAACTGGTAACACTTAAAACATTTAATTTAAAAAAGGAACAAAATGATGGGGTCAATTTTGTCAAAGAAATTATGGTTAGGGCAATAGAAAGAAAAATTGCGACGTGTTTGAAGTGTGATCTCAAATATATTCTTGTTATATTTCAACAGGTGCAGCCTGCCAGTTGATACCTTTTTATACTACTGCAGCTTCCCAGAGTAGTCTAAAGAACAACTAGAGGGCTAGCAGCCTTACTTATGACAAAAGTATGGCACACCTGAAGCCATCTTGATTGGAATAAACTGGTAACACTTAAAACATTTGATTTAAATAGGAAAAAAATGATGGGGTTCATTCTGTCATAAAAATTATGGTTAGTGCTTTAGAAAGAAAAATTAGGACATGTTTTAATTGAGATATCAAATACCTTGCTGTTATATTTCAACAGGAGCAGCCAGTCAGTTGATGTTGTTGTGTTCTACCGCAGCTTCCCAGAGTGGTCTAAAGAATAACTAGAGCACTAACAGTCTTACTTGTGACACAATTATGGCACACCTGAAGCCATCTTGATTGGAATAAACTGGTAACACTTAAAACATTTGATTTAAAAAGGAACAAAATGATGGGGTTCATTTTGTCATAGAAATTATGGTTAGTGCTGTAGAAAGAAAAATTAGGACATGTTTTAATTGAGATATCAAATATCTTCCTGTTATATTTCAACAGGAGCAGCCAGTCAGTTGATGCCTTTGTGTTCTACTGTAGTTTCCCAGAGTGGTCTAAAGAATACCTAGAGCGCTAACAGTCTTTTTTATGACACAATTAAGGCACACCTGAAGCCATCTTGATTGGAATAAACTGGCAACTCTTAAAACATTTAATTTAAAAAGGAACAAAATGAGGGGGTTCATTTTGTCTTAGAAATTATTGTTAGTGCTGTAGAAAGAAAAATTAGGACATGTTTTAAGTGAGAGCTCAAATATCTTCCTGTTATATTTCAACAGGAGCAGCCTGTCAGATGATGCCTTTGTGTTCTACTGCAGCTTCCCAGAGTGTTCTAAAGAACAACTAGAGCACTAACTGCCTTACTTATGACAAAAGTATGACACACCTGAAGCCATCTTGATTGGAATAAACTGGTAACACTTAAAAGATTTAATTTAAAAAGGAACAAAATGATGGGGTCAATTTTGTCAAAGAAATTATGGTTAGGGCTATAGAAAGAAAAATTACGACATATTTGAAGTGTGATCTCAAATATATTCTTGTTATATTTCAACAGGAGCAGCCTGCCAGTTGATGCCTTTGTGTTCTACTGCAGCTTCCCAGAGTATACTAAAGAACAACTAGAGCGCTAACAGCCCTATTTATGACAAAAATATGGCACACCTGAAGCCATCTTGATTGGAATAAACTGGTAACACTTAAAACATTTAATTTAAAAAAGGAACAAAATGATGGGGTCAATTTTGTCAAAGAAATTATGGTTAGGGCAATAGAAAGAAAAATTGCGACGTGTTGAAGTGTGATCTCAAATATATTCTTGTTATATTTCAACAGGTGCAGCCTGCCAGTTGATACCTTTGTGTACTACTGCAGCTTCCCAGAGTGGTCTAAAGAACAACTAGAGGGCTAGCAGCCTTACTTATGACAAACGTATGGCACACCTGAAGCCATCTTGATTGGAATAAACTGGTAACACTTAAAACATTTGATTTAAAAAGGAACAAAATGATGGGGTTCATTCTGTCATAGAAATTATGGTTAGTGCTGTAGAAAGAAAAATTAGGACATGTTTTAATTGAGATATCAAATACCTTGCTGTTATATTTCAACAGGAGCAGCCTGTCAGCTGATGTTGTTGTGTTCTACTGCAGCTTCCCAGAGTGGTCTAAAGAATAACTAGAGCACTAACAGTCTTACTTATGACACAATTATGGCACACCTGAAGCCATCTTGATTGGTATAAACTGGTAACTCTTAAAACATTTAATTTAAAAAAGGAACAAAATGATGGGGTCAATTTTGTCAAAGAAATTATGGTTAGGGCTATAGAAAGAAAAATTGCGACGTGTTTGAAGTGTGATCTCAAATATATTCTTTTTATATTTTAACAGGTGCAGCCTGCCAGTTGATGCCTTTGTGTACTAATGCAGCTTCCCAGAGTGGTCTAAAGAACAACTAGAGGGCTAGCAGCCTTACTTATGACAAACGTATGGCACACCTGAAGCCATCTTGATTGGAATAAACTGGTAACACTTAAAACATTTGATTTAAAAAGGAACAAAATGATGGGGTTCATTCTGTCATAGAAATTATGGTTAGTGCTGTAGAAAGAAAAATTAGGACATGTTTTAATTGAGATATCAAATACCTTGCTGTTATATTTCAACAGGAGCAGCCTGTCAGTTGATGTTGTTGTGTTCTACTGCAGCTTCCCAGAGTGGTCTAAAGAATAACTAGAGCACTAACAGTCTTACTTATGACACAATTATGGCACACCTGAAGCCATCTTGATTGGAATAAACTGGTAAAACTTAAAACATTTAATTTAAAAAGGAACAAAATGAGGGGGTTCATTTTGTCATAGAAATTATTGTTAGTGCTGTAGAAAGAAAAATTAGGACATGTTTTAAGTGAGAGCTCAAATATCTTCCTGTTATATTTCAACAGGAGCAGCCTGTCAGTTGATGCCTTTGTGTTCTATTGCAGCTTCCCAGAGTGTTCTAAAGAACAACTAGAGCGCTAACAGTCTTACTTGTGACACAATTATGGCACACCTGAAGCCATCTTGATTGGAATAAACTGGTAACACTTAAAACATTTGATTTAAAAAGGAACAAAATGATGGGGTTCATTTTGTCATAGAAATTATGGTTAGTGCTGTAGAAAGAAAAATTAGGACATGTTTTAATTGAGATATCAAATATCTTCCTGTTATATTTCAACAGGAGCAGCCAGTCAGTTGATGCCTTTGTGTTCTACTGTAGTTTCCCAGAGTGGTCTAAAGAATACCTAGAGCGCTAACAGTCTTTTTTATGACACAATTAAGGCACACCTGAAGCCATCTTGATTGGAATAAACTGGCAACTCTTAAAACATTTAATTTAAAAAGGAACAAAATGAGGGGGTTCATTTTGTCTTAGAAATTATTGTTAGTGCTGTAGAAAGAAAAATTAGGACATGTTTTAAGTGAGAGCTCAAATATCTTCCTGTTATATTTCAACAGGAGCAGCCTGTCAGATGATGCCTTTGTGTTCTACTGCAGCTTCCCAGAGTGTTCTAAAGAACAACTAGAGCACTAACTGCCTTACTTATGACAAAAGTATGACACACCTGAAGCCATCTTGATTGGAATAAACTGGTAACACTTAAAAGATTTAATTTAAAAAGGAACAAAATGATGGGGTCAATTTTGTCAAAGAAATTATGGTTAGGGCTATAGAAAGAAAAATTACGACATATTTGAAGTGTGATCTCAAATATATTCTTGTTATATTTCAACAGGAGCAGCCTGCCAGTTGATGCCTTTGTGTTCTACTGCAGCTTCCCAGAGTATACTAAAGAACAACTAGAGCGCTAACAGCCCTATTTATGACAAAAATATGGCACAACTGAAGCCATCTTGATTGGAATAAACTGGTAACACTTAAAACATTTAATTTAAAAAAGGAACAAAATGATGGGGTCAATTTTGTCAAAGAAATTATGGTTAGGGCAATAGAAAGAAAAATTGCGACGTGTTTGAAGTGTGATCTCAAATATATTCTTGTTATATTTCAACAGGTGCAGCCTGCCAGTTGATACCTTTGTGTACTACTGCAGCTTCCCAGAGTGGTCTAAAGAACAACTAGAGGGCTAGCAGCCTTACTTATGACAAACGTATGGCACACCTGAAGCCATCTTGATTGGAATAAACTGGTAACACTTAAAACATTTGATTTAAAAAGGAACAAAATGATGGGGTTCATTCTGTCATAGAAATTATGGTTAGTGCTGTAGAAAGAAAAATTAGGACATGTTTTAATTGAGATATCAAATACCTTGCTGTTATATTTCAACAGGAGCAGCCTGTCAGCTGATGTTGTTGTGTTCTACTGCAGCTTCCCAGAGTGGTCTAAAGAATAACTAGAGCACTAACAGTCTTACTTATGACACAATTATGGCACACCTGAAGCCATCTTGATTGGTATAAACTGGTAACTCTTAAAACATTTAATTTAAAAAAGGAACAAAATGATGGGGTCAATTTTGTCAAAGAAATTATGGTTAGGGCTATAGAAAGAAAAATTGCGACGTGTTTGAAGTGTGATCTCAAATATATTCTTTTTATATTTTAACAGGTGCAGCCTGCCAGTTGATGCCTTTGTGTACTAATGCAGCTTCCCAGAGTGGTCTAAAGAACAACTAGAGGGCTAGCAGCCTTACTTATGACAAACGTATGGCACACCTGAAGCCATCTTGATTGGAATAAACTGGTAACACTTAAACATTTGATTTAAAAAGGAACAAAATGATGGGGTTCATTCTGTCATAGAAATTATGGTTAGTGCTGTAGAAAGAAAAATTAGGACATGTTTTAATTGAGATATCAAATACCTTGCTGTTATATTTCAACAGGAGCAGCCTGTCAGTTGATGTTGTTGTGTTCTACTGCAGCTTCCCAGAGTGGTCTAAAGAATAACTAGAGCACTAACAGTCTTACTTATGACACAATTATGGCACACCTGAAGCCATCTTGATTGGAATAAACTGGTAAAACTTAAAACATTTAATTTAAAAAGGAACAAAATGAGGGGGTTCATTTTGTCATAGAAATTATTGTTAGTGCTGTAGAAAGAAAAATTAGGACATGTTTTAAGTGAGAGCTCAAATATCTTCCTGTTATATTTCAACAGGAGCAGCCTGTCAGTTGATGCCTTTGTGTTCTATTGCAGCTTCCCAGAGTGTTCTAAAGAACAACTAGAGCGCTAACAGCTTTACTTATGACAAAAGTATGGCACACCTGAAGCCATCTTGATTGGAATAAAATGGTAACACTTAAAAGATTTAATTTAAAAAGGAAAAGAATGATGGGGTTCATTTTGTCATAGAAATTATGGTTAGTGTTGTAGAAAGAAAAATTAGGACATGTTTCAAGTGTGATTTCAAATATCTTCCTGTTATATTTCAACAGGAGCAGCCTGTCAGTTGATGCCTTTGTGCTCTACTGCTGCTTCCCAGAGTGTTCTAAAGAACAACTAGAGCGCTAACAGCCTTACTTATGACAAAGGTATGGCACACCTGAAGCCATCTTGATTGGAATAAATTGGTAAAACTTAAAACATTTAATTTAAAAAGGAACAAAATGATGGGGTTCATTTTGTCATAGAAATTATGGTTAGTGCTGTAGAAAGATAAATTAGGACATGTTTTAAGTGAGATCTCAAACATCTTCCTATTATATTTCAACAGGAGCAGCCAGTCAGTTGATGCCTTTGCGCTCTACTGCTGCTTCCCAGAGTGGTGTAAAGAATAACCAGAGGGCTAACAGCCTTACGTATGACAAAAGTATGGCACACCTGAAGCCATCTTGATTGGAATAAACTGGTAACAATTAAAACATTTGATTTAAAAAGGAACAAAATGATGGGGTTCATTTTGTCATAGAAATTATGGTTAGTGCTGTAGAAAGAAAAATTAGGACATGTTTCAAGTGTGATCTCAAATATCTTCCTGTTATATTTCAACAGGAGCAGCCTGTCAGTTGATGTCTGTGTGTTCTACTGCAGCTTCCCAGAGCGGTCTAAAGAATACCTAGATCGCGAACACTCTTATTTATGACACAATTAAGGTACAGCTGAAGCCATCTTGATTGGAATAAACTGGTAACACTTAAAACATTTAATTTAAATAGGAACAAAATGATGGGGTTCATTTTGTCATCGAAATTATGGTTAGTGTTGTATAAAGAAAAATTAGGACATATTTCAAGTGTGATCTCAAATATCTTCCTATTATATTTTAACAGGAGCAGCCTGTCAGTTTATGCCTTTGTGTTCTACTGCAGCTTCCCAAAGTGTTCTAAAGAACAACTAGAGCACTAACTGCCTTACTTATGACAAAAGTATGGCACACCTGAAGCCATCTGGATTGGAAAAAACTGGTAACACTTAAAACATTTAAAATGAAAAAGGAACAAAATGATGGGGTCAATTTCGTCAAAGAAATTATGGTTAGGGCTATAGAAAGAAAAATTACGACGTGTTTGAAGTGTGATCTCAAATATATTCTTGATATATTTCAACAGGAGCAGCCTACCAGTTGAAGCCTTTGTGTTCTACTGCAGCTTCCCAGAGTATTCTAAAGAACAACTAGAGCGCTAACAGCCCTATTTATGACAAAAATATGGCACACCTGAAGCCATCTTGAATGGAATAAACTGGTAACACTTAAAACATTTAATTTAAAAAAGGAACAAAATGATGGGGTCAATTTTGTCAAAGAAATTATGGTTAGGGCTATAGAAAGAAAAAATGCGACGTGTTTGAAGTGTGATCTCAAATATATTCTTGTTATATTTCAACAGGTGCAGCCTGCCAGTTGATACCTTTGTGTACTACTGCAGCTTCCCAGAGTGGTCTAAAGAACAACTAGAGCGCTAGCAGCCTTACTTATGACAAAAGTATGGCACACCTGAAGCCATCTTGATTGGAATAAACTGGTAAAACTTAAAACATTTGATTTAAAAAGGAACAAAATGATGGGGTTCATTCTGTCATAGAAATTATGGTTAGTGCTGTGGGGTTCATTCTGTCATAGAAATTATGGTTAGTGCTGTAGAAAGAAAAATTAGGACATGTTTTAATTGAGATATCAAATACCTTGCTGTTATATTTCAACAGGAGCAGCCTGTCAGTTGATGGTGTTGTGTTCTACTGCAGCTTTTCAGAGTGGTCTAAAGAATAACTAGAGCACTAACAGTCTTACTTATGACACAATTATGGCACACCTGAAGCCATCTTGTTTGGTATAAACTGGTAACTCTTAAAACATTTAATTTAAAAAGGAACAAAATGAGGGGGTTCATTTTGTCATAGAAAATATTGTTAGTGATGTAGAAAGAAAAATTAGGACATGTTTTAAGTGTGATCTCAAATATCTTCCTATTATATTTCAACAGGAGCAGCCTGTCAGTTGATGCCTTTGTGTTCTACTGCAGCTTCCCAGAATGTTCTAAAGAACAACTAGAGCGCTAACAGCCTTACTTATGACAAAAGTATGGCACACCTGAAGCCATCTTGATTGGAATAAACTGGTAACACTTAAAAGATTTAATTTAAAAAGGAACAAAATGATGGGGTCAATTTTGTCAAAGAAATTATGGTTAGGGCTATAGAAAGAAAAATTACGACATATTTGAAGTGTGATCTCAAATATATTCTTGTTATATTTCAACAGGAGCAGCCTGTCAGTTGATGCCTTTGTGCTCTACTGCTGCTTCCCAGAGTGGTCTAAAGAATAACCAGAGGGCTAACAGCCTTACGTATGACAAAAGTATGGCACACCTGAAGCCATCTTGATTGGAATAAACTGGTAACACTTAAAACATTTAATTTAAAAAAGGAACAAAATGATGGGGTCAATTTTGTCAAAGAAATTATGGTTAGGGCAATAGAAAGAAAAATTGCGACGTGTTTGAAGTGTGATCTCAAATATATTCTTGTTATATTTCAACAGGTGCAGCCTGCCAGTTGATACCTTTGTGTACTACTGCAGCTTCCCAGAGTGGTCTAAAGAACAACTAGAGGGCTAGCAGGCTTACTTATGACAAACGTATGGCACACCTGAAGCCATCTTGATTGGAATAAACTGGTAACACTTAAAACATTTGATTTAAAAAGGAACAAAATGATGGGGTTCATTCTGTCATAGAAATTATGGTTAGTGCTGTAGAAAGAAAAATTAGGATATGTTTTAATTGAGATATCAAATACCTTGCTGTTATATTTCAACAGGAGCAGCCTGTCAATTGATGTTGTTGTGTTCTACTGCAGCTTCCCAGAGTGGTCTAAAGAACAACCAGAGGGCTAACAGCCTTACGTATGACAAAAGTATGGCACACCTGAAGCCATCTTGATTGGAATAAACTGGTAACACTTAAAACATTTAATTTAAAAAGGAACAAAATGATGGGGTTCATTTTGTCATAGAAATTATGGTTAGTGCTGTAGAAAGAAAAATTAGGACATGTTTCAAGTGTGATCTCAAACATCTTCCTATTATATTTCAACAGGAGCAGCCTGTCAGTTGATGCCTTTGTGTTCTACTGCAGCTTCCCAGAGTGGTCTAAAGAACAACCAGAGGGCTAACAGCCTTACGTATGACAAAAGTATGGCACACCTGAAGCCATCTTGATTGGAATAAACTGGTAACACTTAAAACATTTAATTTAAAAAAGGAACAAAATGATGGGGTCAATTTTGTCAAAGAAATTATGGTTAGGGCAATAGAAAGAAAAATTGCGACGTGTTTGAAGTGTGATCTCAAATATATTCTTGTTATATTTCAACAGGTGCAGCCTGCCAGTTGATACCTTTGTGTACTACTGCAGCTTCCCAGAGTGGTCTAAAGAACAACTAGAGGGCTAGCAGCCTTACTTATGACAAACGTATGGCACACCTGAAGCCATCTTGATTGGTATAAACTGGTAACTCTTGAAACATTTAATTTAAAAAGGAACAAAATGATGGGGTTCATTTTGTCATAGAAATTATTGTTAGTGCTGTAGAAAGAAAAATTAGGACATGTTTTAAGTGAGAGCTCAAATATCTTCCTGTTATATTTCAACAGGAGCAGCCTGTCAGTTGATGCCTTTGTGTTCAACTGCAGCTTCCCAGAGTGTTCTAAAGAACAACTAGAGCGCTAACCGCCTTTCTTATGACAAAAGTATGGCACACCTGAAGCCATCTTGATTGGAATAAACTGGTAACACTTAAAAGATTTAATTTAAAAAGGAAAAGAATGATGGGGTTCATTTTGTCATAGAAATTATGGTTAGTGCTGTAGAAAGAAAAATTAGGACATGTTTCAAGTGTGATTTCAAATATCTTCCTGTTATATTTCAACAGGAGCAGCCTGTCAGTTGATGCCTTTGTGCTCTACTGCTGCTTCCCAGAGTGTTCTAAAGAACAACTAGAGCGCTAACAGCCTTACTTATGACAAAGGTATGGCACACCTGAAGCCATCTTGATTAGAATAAATTGGTAAAACTTAAAACATTGAATTTAAAAAGGAACAAAATGATGGGGATCATTTTGTCATAGAAATTATGGTTAGTGCTGTAGAAAGATAAATTAGGACATGTTTCAAGTGTGATCTCAAACATCTTCCTATTATATTTCAACAGGAGCAGCCAGTCAGTTGATGCCTTTGTGTTCTACTGCAGCTTCCCAGAGAGTTCTAAAGAACAACCAGGGGGCTAACAGCCTTACGTATGACAAACGTATGGCACACCTGAAGCCATCTTGATTGGAATAAACTGGTAACACTTAAAACATTTGATTTAAAAAGGAACAAAATGATGGGGTCAATTTTGTCAAAGAAATTATGGTTAGGGCTATAGAAAGAAAAATTACGACATATTTGAAGTGTGATCTCAAATATATTCTTGTTATATTTCAACAGGAGCAGCCTGCCAGTTGATGCCTTTGTGTTCTACTGCAGCTTCCCAGAGTATTCTAAAGAACAACTAGAGCGCTAACAGCCCTATTTATGACAAAAATATGGAACACCTGAAGCCATCTTGATTGGAATAAACTGGTAACACTTAAAACATTTAATTTAAAAAAGGAACAAAATGATGGGGTCAATTTTGTCAAAGAAATTATGGTTAGGGCAATAGAAAGAAAAATTGCGACGTGTTTGAAGTGTGATCTCAAATATATTCTTGTTATATTTCAACAGGTGCAGCCTGCCAGTTGATACCTTTGTGTACTACTGCAGCTTCCCAGAGTGGTCTAAAGAACAACTAGAGGGCTAGCAGCCTTACTTATGACAAAAGTATGGCACACCTGAAGCCATCTTGATTGGAATAAACTGGTAACACTTAAAACATTTGATTTAAAAAGGAAAAAAATGATGGGGTTCATTCTGTCATAAAAATTATGGTTAGTGCTGTAGAAAGAAAAATTAGGACATGTTTTAATTGAGATATCAAATACCTTGCTGTTATATTTCAACAGGAGCAGCCTGTCAGTTGATGTTGTTGTGTTCTACCGCAGCTTCCCAGAGTGGTCTAAAGAATAACTAGAGCACTAACAGTCTTACTTGTGACACAATTATGGCACACCTGAAGCCATCTTGATTGGAATAAACTGGTAACACTTAAAACATTTGATTTAAAAAGGAACAAAATGAGGGGGTTCATTTTGTCTTAGAAATTATTGTTAGTGCTGTAGAAAGAAAAATTAGGACATGTTTTAAGTGAGAGCTCAAATATCTTCCTGTTATATTTCAGCAGGAGCAGCCTGTCAGAGGATGCCTTTGTGTTCTACTGCAGCTTCCCAGAGTGTTCTAAAGAACAACTAGAGCACTAACTGCCTTACTTATGACAAAAGTATGGCACACCTGAAGCCATCTTGATTGGAATAAACTGGTAACACTTAAAACATTTAATTTAAAAAAGGAACAAAATGATGGGGTCAATTTTGTCAAAGAAATTATGGTTAGGGCTATAGAAAGAAAAATTGCGACGTGTTTGAGGTGTGATCTCAAATATATTCTTGTTATATTTTAACAGGTGCAGCCTGCCAGTTGATGCCTTTGTGTACTACTGAAGCTTCCCAGAGTGGTCTAAAGAACAACTAGAGGGCTAGCAGCCTTACTTCTGACAAACGTATGGCACACCTGAAGCCATCTTGATTGGAATAAACTGGTAACACTTAAAACATTTGATTTAAAAAGGAACAAAATGATGGGGTTCATTCTGTCATAGAAATTATGGTTAGTGATGTAGAAAGAAAAATTACGACATGTTTTAATTGAGATATCAAATACCTTGCTGTTATATTTCAACAGGAGCAGCCTGTCAGTTGATGTTGTTGTGTTCTACTGCAGCTTCCCAGAGTGGTCTAAAGAATAACTAGAGCACTAACAGTCTTACTTATGACACAATTATGGCACACCTGAAGCCATCTTGTTTGGTATAAACTGGTAACTCTTAAAACATTTAATTGACAAAGGAACAAAATGAGGGTGTTCATTTTGTCATAGAAATTATGGTTAGTGCTGTAGAAAGAAAAATTAGGACATGTTTCAAGTGTGATCTCAAATATCTTCCTGTTATATTTCAACAGGAGCAGCCTGTCAGTTGATGCCTTTGTGCTCTACTGCTGCTTCCCAGAGTGTTCTAAAGAACAACTAGAGCGCTAACAGCCTTACTTATGACAAAGGTATGGCACTCCTGAAGGCATCTTGATTGGAATAAATTGGTAAAACTTAAAACATTTAATTTAAAAAGGAACAAAATGATGGGGTTCATTTTGTCATAGAAATTATGGTTAGTGCTGTAGAAAGATAAATTAGGACATGTTTTAAGTGAGATCTCAAATATCTTCCTGTTATATTTCAACAGGAGCAGCCTGTCAATTGATGTCTTTGTGTTCTACTGCAGCTTCCCAGAGTGGTCTAAAGAATACCTAGAGCGCTAACACTCTTATTTATGACACAATTAAGGCACAGCTGAAGCCATCTTGATTGGAATAAACTGGTAACTCTTAAAACATTTAATTTAAATAGGAACAAAATGAGGGGGTTCATTTTGTCATAGAAATTATGGTTAGTGTTGTAGAATGAAAAATTAGGACATGTTTCAAGTGTGATCTCAAACATCTTCCTATTATATTTCAACAGGAGCAGCCTGTCAGTTGATGCCTTTGTGTTCTACTTGAGCTTCCCAGAGTGGTCTAAAGAATAACCAGAGGGCTAACAGCCTTACGTATGACAAAAGTATGGCACACCTGAAGCCATCTTGATTGGAATACATTGGTAACACTTAAAACATTTATTTTAAAAAGGAACAAAATGATGGGGTTCATTTTGTCATAGAAATTATGGTTAGTGCTGTAGAAAGATAAAATTAGGACATGTTTCAAGTGTGATCTCAAACATCTTCCTATTATATTTCAACAGGAGCAGCCTGTCAGTTGATGCCTTTGTGCTCTACTGCTGCTTCCCAGAGTGGTCTAAAGAATAACCAGAGGGCTAACAGCCTTACGTATGACAAAAGTATGGCACACCTGAAGCCATCTTGATTGGAATAAACTGGTAACACTTAAAACATTTAATTTAAAAAAGGAACAAAATGATGGGGTCAATTTTGTCAAAGAAATTATGGTTAGGGCAATAGAAAGAAAAATTGCGACGTGTTTGAAGTGTGATCTCAAATATATTCTTGTTATATTTCAACAGGTGCAGCCTGCCAGTTGATACCTTTGTGTACTACTGCAGCTTCCCAGAGTGGTCTAAAGAACAACTAGAGGGCTAGCAGGCTTACTTATGACAAACGTATGGCACACCTGAAGCCATCTTGATTGGAATAAACTGGTAACACTTAAAACATTTGATTTAAAAAGGAACAAAATGATGGGGTTCATTCTGTCATAGAAATTATGGTTAGTGCTGTAGAAAGAAAAATTAGGATATGTTTTAATTGAGATATCAAATACCTTGCTGTTATATTTCAACAGGAGCAGCCTGTCAATTGATGTTGTTGTGTTCTACTGCAGCTTCCCAGAGTGGTCTAAAGAACAACCAGAGGGCTAACAGCCTTACGTATGACAAAAGTATGGCACACCTGAAGCCATCTTGATTGGAATAAACTGGTAACACTTAAAACATTTAATTTAAAAAGGAACAAAATGATGGGGTTCATTTTGTCATAGAAATTATGGTTAGTGCTGTAGAAAGAAAAATTAGGACATGTTTCAAGTGTGATCTCAAACATCTTCCTATTATATTTCAACAGGAGCAGCCTGTCAGTTGATGCCTTTGTGTTCTACTGCAGCTTCCCAGAGTGGTCTAAAGAACAACCAGAGGGCTAACAGCCTTACGTATGACAAAAGTATGGCACACCTGAAGCCATCTTGATTGGAATAAACTGGTAACACTTAAAACATTTAATTTAAAAAAGGAACAAAATGATGGGGTCAATTTTGTCAAAGAAATTATGGTTAGGGCAATAGAAAGAAAAATTGCGACGTGTTTGAAGTGTGATCTCAAATATATTCTTGTTATATTTCAACAGGTGCAGCCTGCCAGTTGATACCTTTGTGTACTACTGCAGCTTCCCAGAGTGGTCTAAAGAACAACTAGAGGGCTAGCAGCCTTACTTATGACAAACGTATGGCACACCTGAAGCCATCTTGATTGGTATAAACTGGTAACTCTTGAAACATTTAATTTAAAAAGGAACAAAATGAGGGGGTTCATTTTGTCATAGAAATTATTGTTAGTGCTGTAGAAAGAAAAATTAGGACATGTTTTAAGTGAGAGCTCAAATATCTTCCTGTTATATTTCAACAGGAGCAGCCTGTCAGTTGATGCCTTTGTGTTCAACTGCAGCTTCCCAGAGTGTTCTAAAGAACAACTAGAGCGCTAACCGCCTTTCTTATGACAAAAGTATGGCACACCTGAAGCCATCTTGATTGGAATAAACTGGTAACACTTAAAAGATTTAATTTAAAAAGGAAAAGAATGATGGGGTTCATTTTGTCATAGAAATTATGGTTAGTGCTGTAGAAAGAAAAATTAGGACATGTTTCAAGTGTGATTTCAAATATCTTCCTGTTATATTTCAACAGGAGCAGCCTGTCAGTTGATGCCTTTGTGCTCTACTGCTGCTTCCCAGAGTGTTCTAAAGAACAACTAGAGCGCTAACAGCCTTACTTATGACAAAGGTATGGCACACCTGAAGCCATCTTGATTAGAATAAATTGGTAAAACTTAAAACATTGAATTTAAAAAGGAACAAAATGATGGGGATCATTTTGTCATAGAAATTATGGTTAGTGCTGTAGAAAGATAAATTAGGACATGTTTCAAGTGTGATCTCAAACATCTTCCTATTATATTTCAACAGGAGCAGCCAGTCAGTTGATGCCTTTGTGTTCTACTGCAGCTTCCCAGAGAGTTCTAAAGAACAACCAGGGGGCTAACAGCCTTACGTATGACAAACGTATGGCACACCTGAAGCCATCTTGATTGGAATAAACTGGTAACACTTAAAACATTTGATTTAAAAAGGAACAAAATGATGGGGTCAATTTTGTCAAAGAAATTATGGTTAGGGCTATAGAAAGAAAAATTACGACATATTTGAAGTGTGATCTCAAATATATTCTTGTTATATTTCAACAGGAGCAGCCTGCCAGTTGATGCCTTTGTGTTCTACTGCAGCTTCCCAGAGTATTCTAAAGAACAACTAGAGCGCTAACAGCCCTATTTATGACAAAAATATGGAACACCTGAAGCCATCTTGATTGGAATAAACTGGTAACACTTAAAACATTTAATTTAAAAAAGGAACAAAATGATGGGGTCAATTTTGTCAAAGAAATTATGGTTAGGGCAATAGAAAGAAAAATTGCGACGTGTTTGAAGTGTGATCTCAAATATATTCTTGTTAAATTTCAACAGGTGCAGCCTGCCAGTTGATACCTTTGTGTACTACTGCAGCTTCCCAGAGTGGTCTAAAGAACAACTAGAGGGCTAGCAGCCTTACTTATGACAAAAGTATGGCACACCTGAAGCCATCTTGATTGGAATAAACTGGTAACACTTAAAACATTTGATTTAAAAAGGAAAAAAATGATGGGGTTCATTCTGTCATAAAAATTATGGTTAGTGCTGTAGAAAGAAAAATTAGGACATGTTTTAATTGAGATATCAAATACCTTGCTGTTATATTTCAACAGGAGCAGCCTGTCAGTTGATGTTGTTGTGTTCTACCGCAGCTTCCCAGAGTGGTCTAAAGAATAACTAGAGCACTAACAGTCTTACTTGTGACACAATTATGGCACACCTGAAGCCATCTTGATTGGAATAAACTGGTAACACTTAAAACATTTGATTTAAAAAGGAACAAAATGAGGGGGTTCATTTTGTCTTAGAAATTATTGTTAGTGCTGTAGAAAGAAAAATTAGGACATGTTTTAAGTGAGAGCTCAAATATCTTCCTGTTATATTTCAACAGGAGCAGCCTGTCAGAGGATGCCTTTGTGTTCTACTGCAGCTTCCCAGAGTGTTCTAAAGAACAACTAGAGCACTAACTGCCTTACTTATGACAAAAGTATGGCACACCTGAAGCCATCTTGATTGGAATAAACTGGTAACACTTAAAACATTTAATTTAAAAAAGGAACAAAATGATGGGGTCAATTTTGTCAAAGAAATTATGGTTAGGGCTATAGAAAGAAAAATTGCGACGTGTTTGAGGTGTGATCTCAAATATATTCTTGTTATATTTTAACAGGTGCAGCCTGCCAGTTGATGCCTTTGTGTACTACTGAAGCTTCCCAGAGTGGTCTAAAGAACAACTAGAGGGCTAGCAGCCTTACTTCTGACAAACGTATGGCACACCTGAAGCCATCTTGATTGGAATAAACTGGTAACACTTAAAACATTTGATTTAAAAAGGAACAAAATGATGGGGTTCATTCTGTCATAGAAATTATGGTTAGTGATGTAGAAAGAAAAATTACGACATGTTTTAATTGAGATATCAAATACCTTGCTGTTATATTTCAACAGGAGCAGCCTGTCAGTTGATGTTGTTGTGTTCTACTGCAGCTTCCCAGAGTGGTCTAAAGAATAACTAGAGCACTAACAGTCTTACTTATGACACAATTATGGCACACCTGAAGCCATCTTGTTTGGTATAAACTGGTAACTCTTAAAACATTTAATTGACAAAGGAACAAAATGAGGGTGTTCATTTTGTCATAGAAATTATGGTTAGTGCTGTAGAAAGAAAAATTAGGACATGTTTCAAGTGTGATCTCAAATATCTTCCTGTTATATTTCAACAGGAGCAGCCTGTCAGTTGATGCCTTTGTGCTCTACTGCTGCTTCCCAGAGTGTTCTAAAGAACAACTAGAGCGCTAACAGCCTTACTTATGACAAAGGTATGGCACTCCTGAAGGCATCTTGATTGGAATAAATTGGTAAAACTTAAAACATTTAATTTAAAAAGGAACAAAATGATGGGGTTCATTTTGTCATAGAAATTATGGTTAGTGCTGTAGAAAGATAAATTAGGACATGTTTTAAGTGAGATCTCAAATATCTTCCTGTTATATTTCAACAGGAGCAGCCTGTCAATTGATGTCTTTGTGTTCTACTGCAGCTTCCCAGAGTGGTCTAAAGAATACCTAGAGCGCTAACACTCTTATTTATGACACAATTAAGGCACAGCTGAAGCCATCTTGATTGGAATAAACTGGTAACTCTTAAAACATTTAATTTAAATAGGAACAAAATGAGGGGGTTCATTTTGTCATAGAAATTATGGTTAGTGTTGTAGAATGAAAAATTAGGACATGTTTCAAGTGTGATCTCAAACATCTTCCTATTATATTTCAACAGGAGCAGCCTGTCAGTTGATGCCTTTGTGTTCTACTTGAGCTTCCCAGAGTGGTCTAAAGAATAACCAGAGGGCTAACAGCCTTACGTATGACAAAAGTATGGCACACCTGAAGCCATCTTGATTGGAATACATTGGTAACACTTAAAACATTTATTTTAAAAAGGAACAAAATGATGGGGTTCATTTTGTCATAGAAATTATGGTTAGTGCTGTAGAAAGATAAAATTAGGACATGTTTCAAGTGTGATCTCAAACATCTTCCTATTATATTTCAACAGGAGCAGCCAGTAAGTTGATGCCTTTGTGTTCTACTGCAGCTTCCCAGAGTGGTCTAATGAATAACCAGAGGGCTAACAGCCTTACGTATGACAAAAGTATGGCACACCTGAAGCCATCTTGATTGGAATAAACTGGTAACACTTAAAACATTTAATTTAAAAAAGGAACAAAATGATGGGGTCAATTTTGTCAAAGAAATTATGGTTAGGGCAATAGAAAGAAAAATTGCGACGTGTTTGAAGTGTGATCTCAAATATATTCTTGTTATATTTCAACAGGTGCAGCCTGCCAGTTGATACCTTTGTGTACTACTGCAGCTTCCCAGAGTGGTCTAAAGAACAACTAGAGGGCTAGCAGCCTTACTTATGACAAACGTATGGCACACCTGAAGCCATTTTGATTGGAATAAACTGGTAACACTTAAAACATTTGATTTAAAAAGGAACAAAATGATGGGGTTCATTCTGTCATAGAAATTATGGTTAGTGCTGTAGAAAGAAAAATTAGGACATGTTTTAATTGAGATATCAAATACCTTGCTGTTATATTTCAACAGGAGCAGCCTGTCAGTTGATGTTGTTGTGTTCTACTGCAGCTTCCCAGAGTGGTCTAAAGAATAACTAGAGCACTAACAGTCTTACTTATGACACAATTATGGCACACCTGAAGCCATCTTGATTGGTATAAACTGGTAACTCTTAAAACATTTAATTTAAAAAGGAACAAAATGAGGGGGTTCATTTTGTCATAGAAATTATTGTTAGTGCTGTAGAAAGAAAAATTAGGACATGTTTTAAGTGAGAGCTCAACTATCTTCCTGTTATATTTCAACAGGAGCAGCCTGTCAGTTGATGCCTTTGTGTTCAACTGCAGCTTCCCAGAGTGTTCTAAAGAACAACTAGAGCGCTAACAGCCTTTCTTATGACAAAAGTATGGCACACCTGAAGCCATCTTGATTGGAATAAACTGGTAACACTTAAAAGATTTAATTTAAAAAGGAAAAGAATGATGGGGTTCATTTTGTCATAGAAATTATGGTTAGTGCTGTAGAAAGAAAAATTAGGACATGTTTCAAGTGTGATTTCAAATATCTTCCTGTTATATTTCAACAGGAGCAGCCTGTCAGTTGATGCCTTTGTGCTCTACTGCTGCTTCCCAGAGTGTTCTAAAGAACAACTAGAGCGCTAACAGCCTTACTTATGACAAAGGTATGGCACACCTGAAGCCATCTTGATTGGAATAAATTGGTAAAACTTAAAACATTGAATTTAAAAAGGAACAAAATGATGGGGATCATTTTGTCATAGAAATTATGGTTAGTGCTGTAGAAAGATAAATTAGGACATGTTTCAAGTGTGATCTCAAACATCTTCCTATTATATTTCAACAGGAGCAGCCAGTCAGTTGATGCCTTTGTGTTCTACTGCAGCTTCCCAGAGTGGTCTAAAGAACAACCAGGGGGCTAACAGCCTTACGTATGACAAACGTATGGCACACCTGAAGCCATCTTGATTGGAATACACTGGTAACACTTAAAACATTTGATTTAAAAAGGAACAAAATGATGGGGTCAATTTTGTCAAAGAAATTATGGTTAGGGCTATAGAAAGAAAAATTACGACATATTTGAAGTGTGATCTCAAATATATTCTTGTTATATCTCAACAGGAGCAGCCTGCCAGTTGATGCCTTTGTGTTCTACTGCAGCTTCCCAGAGTATTCTAAAGAACAACTAGAGCGCTAACAGCCCTATTAATGACAAAAATATGGCACACCTGAAGCCATCTTGATTGGAATAAACTGGTAACACTTAAAACATTTATTTTAAAAAAGGAACAAAATGATGGGGTCAATTTTGTCAAAGAAATTATGGTTAGGGCAATAGAAAGAAAGATTGCGACGTGTTTGAAGTGTGATCTCAAATATATTCTTGTTATATTTCAACAGGTGCAGCCTGCCAGTTGATACCTTTGTGTACTACTGCAGCTTCCCAGAGTGGTCTAAAGAACAACTAGAGGGCTAGCAGCCTTACTTATGACAAAAGTATGGCACACCTGAAGCCATCTTGATTGGAATAAACTGGTAACACTTAAAACATTTGATTTAAAAAGGAAAAAAATGATGGGGTTCATTCTGTCATAAAAATTATAGTTAGTGCTGTAGAAAGAAAAATTAGGACATGTTTTAATTGAGATATCAAATACCTTGCTGTTATATTTCAACAGGAGCAGCCTGTCAGTTGATGTTGTTGTGTTCTACCGCAGCTTCCCAGAGTGGTCTAAAGAATAACTAGAGCACTAACAGTCTTACTTGTGACACAATTATGGCACACCTGAAGCCATCTTGATTGGAATAAACTGGTAACACTTAAAACATTTGATTTAAAAAGGAACAAAATGATGGCGTTCATTTTGTCATAGAAATTATGGTTAGTGCTGTAGAAAGAAAAAATAGGACATGTTCTAATTGAGATATCAAATATCTTCCTGTTATATTTCAACAGGAGCAGCCAGTCAGTTGATGCCTTTGTGTTCTACTGTAGTTTCCCAGAGTGGTCTAAAGAATACCTAGAGCGCTAACAGTCTTATTTATGACACAATTAAGGCATACCTGAAGCCATCTTGATTGGAATAAACTGGCAACTCTTAAAACATTTAATTTAAAAAGGAACAAAATGAGGGGGTTCATTTTGTCATAGAAATTATTGTTAGTGCTGTAGAAAGAAAAATTAGGACATGTTTTAAGTGAGAGCTCAAATATCTTCCTGTTATATTTCAACAGGAGCAGCCTGTCAGAGGATGCCTTTGTGTTCTACTGCAGCTTCCCAGAGGGTTCTAAAGAACAACTAGAGCACTAACTGCCTTACTTATGACAAAAGTATGGCACACCTGAAGCCATCTTGATTGGAATAAACTGGTAACACTTAAAACATTTAATTTAAAAAAGGAACAAAATGATGGGGTCAATTTTGTCAAAGAAATTATGGTTAGGGCTATAGAAAGAAAAATTGTGACGTGTTTGAAGTATGATCTCAAATATATTCTTGTTATATTTTAACAGGTGCAGCCTGCCAGTTGATGCCTTTGTGTACTACTGCAGCTTCCCAGAGTGGTCTAAAGAACAACTAGAGGGCTAGCAGCCTTACTTATGACAAACGTATGGCACACCTGAAGCCATCTTAATTGGAATAAACTGGTAACACTTAAAACATTTGATTTAAAAAGGAACAAAATGATGGGGTTCATTCTGTCATAGAAAATATGGTTAGTGCTGTAGAAAGAAAAATTAGGACATGTTTTAATTGAGATATCAAATACCTTGCTGTTATATTTCAACAGGAGCAGCCTGTCAGTTGATGTTGTTGTGTTCTACTGCAGCTTCCAAGAGTGGTCTAAAGAATAACTAGAGCACTAACAGTCTTACTTATGACACAATTATGGCACACCTGAAGCCATCTTGATTGGAATAAACTGGTAACTCTTAAAACATTTAATTTGAAAAGGAACAAAATGAGGGGGTTCATTTTGTCATAGAAATTATTGTTAGTGCTGTAGAAAGAAAAATTAGGACATGTTTTAAGTGAGAGCTCAAATATCTTCCTGTTATACTTCAACAGGAGCAGCCTGTCAGTTGATGCCTTTGTGTTCTATTTCAGCTTCCCAGAGTGTTCTAAAGAACAACTAGAGCGCTAACAGCCTTACTTATGACAAAGGTATGGCACACCTGAAGCCATCTTGATTGGAATAAATTGGTAAAACTTAAAACATTTAATTTAAAAAGGAACAAAATGATGGGGTTCATTTTGTCATAGAAATTATGGTTAGTGCTGTAGAAAGATAAATTAGGACATGTTTTAAGTGAGATCTCAAACATCTTCCTATTATATTTCAACAGGAGCAGCCAGTCAGTTGATGCCTTTGTGCTCTACTGCTGCTTCCCAGAGTGGTCTAAAGAATAACCAGAGGGCTAACAGCCTTACGTATGACAAAAGTATGGCACACCTGAAGCCATCTTGATTGGAATAAACTGGTAACACTTAAAACATTTAATTTAAATAGGAACAAAATGAGGGGGTTCATTTTGTCATAGAAATTATGGTTAGTGTTGTAGAAAGAAAAAGTAGGACATGTTTCAAGTGTGATCTCAAATATCTTCCTGTTATATTTCAACAGGAGCAGCCTGTCAGTTGATGCCTTTGTGTTCTATTGCAGCTTCCCTGAGTGTTCTAAAGAACAACTAAAGCGCTAACAGCCTTACATATGACAAAAGAATGGCACACCTGAAGCCATCTTGATTGGAATAAACTGGAAACACTTAAAACATTTAATTTAAAAAAGAACAAAATGATGGGTTTCATTTTGTCATCGAAATTATGGTTAGTGCTGTATAAAGAAAAATTAGGACATATTTCAAGTGTGATCTCAAATATCTTCCTGTTATATTTTAACAGGAGCAGCCTGTCAGTTTATGCCTTTGTGTTCTACTGCAGCTTCCCAAAGTGTTCTAAAGAACAACTAGAGCACTAACTGCCTTACTTATGACAAAAGTATGGCACACCTGAAGCCATCTGGATTGGAATAAACCGGTAACACTTAAAACATTTAAAATGAAAAAGGAACAAAATGATG
The DNA here is from genome assembly GCF_964204655.1 of Triturus cristatus. Classification (NCBI taxonomy): domain Eukaryota; kingdom Metazoa; phylum Chordata; class Amphibia; order Caudata; family Salamandridae; genus Triturus; species Triturus cristatus. The sequence goes on from NC_140579.1 coordinate 938,854,404, forward strand.
GGGTCAATTTCGTCAAAGAAATTATGGTTAGGGCTCTAGAAAGAAAAATTACGACGTGTTTGAAGTGTGATCTCAAATATATTCTTGATATATTTCAACAGGAGCAGCCTACCAGTTGAAGCCTTTGTGTTCTTCTGCAGCTTCCCAGAGTATTCTAAAGAACAACTGGAGCGCTAACAGCCCTATTTATGACAAAAATATGGCACACCTGAAGCCATCTTGATTGGAATAAACTGGTAACACTTAAAACATTTCATTTAAAAAAGGAACAAAATGATGGGGTCAATTTTGTCAAAGAAATTATGGTTAGGGCTATAGAAAGAAAAAATGCGACGTGTTTGAAGTGTGATCTCAAATATATTCTTGTTATATGCTGTGGGGTTCATTCTGTCATAGAAATTATGGTTAGTGCTGTAGAAAGAAAAATTAGGACATGTTTTAATTGAGATATCAAATACCTTGCTGTTATATTTCAACAGGAGCAGCCTGTCAGTTGATGTTGTTGTGTTCTACTGCAGCTTCCCAGAGTGGTCTAAAGAATAACTAGAGCACTAACAGTCTTACTTATGACACAATTATGGCACACCTGAAGCCATCTTCTTTGGTATAAACTGGTAACTCTTAAAACATTTAATTGACAAAGGAACAAAATGAGGGTGTTCATTTTGTCATAGAAATTATGGTTAGTGCTGTAGAAAGAAAAATTAGGACATGTTTCAAGTGTGATCTCAAATATCTTCCTGTTATATTTCAACAGGAGCAGTCTGTCAGTTGATGCCTTTGTGCTCTACTGCTGCTTCCCAGAGTGTTCTAAAGAACAACTAGAGCGCTAACAGCCTTACTTATGACAAAGGTATGGCACACCTGAAGCCATCTTGATTGGAATAAATTGGTAAAACTTAAAACATTTAATTTAAAAAGGAACAAAATGATGGGGTTCATTTTGTCATAGAAATTATGGTTAGTGCTGTAGAAAGATAAATTAGGACATGTTTTAAGTGAGATCTCAAATATCTTCCTGTTATATTTCAACAGGAGCAGCCTGTCAATTGATGTCTTTGTGTTCTACTGCAGCTTCCCAGAGTGGTCTAAAGAATACCTAGAGCGCTAACACTCTTATTTATGACACAATTAAGGCACAGCTGAAGCCATCTTGATTGGAATAAACTGGTAACTCTTAAAACATTTAATTTAAATAGGAACAAAATGAGGGGGTTCATTTTGTCATAGAAATTATGGTTAGTGTTGTAGAATGAAAAATTAGGACATGTTTCAAGTGTGATCTCAAACATCTTCCTATTATATTTCAACAGGAGCAGCCTGTCAGTTGATGCCTTTGTGTTCTACTGCAGCTTCCCAGAGTGGTCTAAAGAACAACCAGAGGGCTAACAGCCTTATGTATGACAAAAGTATGGCACACCTGAAGCCATCTTGATTGGAATACATTGGTAACACTTAAAACATTTAATTTAAAAAGGAACAAAATGATGGGGTTCATTTTGTCATAGAAATTATGGTTAGTGCTGTAGAAAGATAAAATTAGGACATGTTTCAAGTGTGATCTCAAACATCTTCCTATTATATTTCAACAGGAGCAGCCAGTAAGTTGATGCCTTTGTGTTCTACTGCAGCTTCCCAGAGTGGTCTAAGAACAACCAGAGGGCTAACAACCTTACGAATGACAAAAGTATGGCACACATGAAGCCATCTTGATTGGAATAAACTGGTAACACTTAAAACATTTGATTTAAAAAGGAACAAAATGATGGGGTTCATTTTGTCATAGAAATTATGGTTAGTGCTGTAGAAACAAAAATTAGGACATGTTTCAAGTGTGATCTTAAATATCGTCCTGTTATATTTCAACAGGAGCAGCCTGTCAGTTGATGCCTTTGTGCTCTACTGCTGCTTCCCAGAGTGTTCTAAAGAACAACTAGAGTGCTAACAGCCTTACTTATGACAAAGGTATGGGACACCTGAAGTCATCTTGATTGGAATAAATTGGTAACACTTCAAACATTTAATTTAAAAAGGAACACAATGATGGGGTTCATTTTGTCATAGAAATTATGGTTAGTGCTGTAGAAAGAAAAATTAGGACATGTTTCAAGTGCGATCTCAAACATCTTCCTATTATATTTCAACAGGAGCAGCCTGTCAGTTGATGCCTTTGTGCTCTACTGCTGCTTCCCAGAGTGGTCTAAAGAATAACCAGAGGGCTAACAGCCTTACGTATGACAAAAGTATGGCACACCTGAAGCCATCTTGATTGGAATAAACTGGTAACACTTAAAACATTTAATTTAAAAAAGGAACAAAATGATGGGGTCAATTTGGTCAAAGAAATTATGGTTAGGGCAATAGAAAGAAAAATTGCGACGTGTTTGAAGTGTGATCTCAAATATATTCTTGTTATATTTCAACAGGTGCAGCCTGCCAGTTGATACCTTTGTGTACTAATGCAGCTTCCCAGAGTGGTATAAAGAACAACTAGAGGGCTAGCAGCCTTACTTATGACAAACGTATGGCACACCTGAAGCCATCTTAATTGGAATAAACTGGTAACACTTAAAACATTTGATTTAAAAAGGAACAAAATGATGGGGTTCATTCTGTCATAGAAATTATGGTTAGTGCTGTAGAAAGAAAAATTAGGACATATTTTAATTGAGATATAAAATACCTTGCTGTTATATTTCAACAGGAGCAGCCTGTCAGTTGATGTTGTTGTGTTCTACTGCAGCTTCCCAGAGTGGTCTAAAGAATAACTAGAGCACTAACAGTCTTACTTATGACACAATTATGACACACCTGAAGCCATTTTGATTGGAATAAACTGGTAACTCTTAAAACATTTAATTTAAATAGGAACAAAATGAGGGGGTTCATTTTGTCCTAGAAATTATGTTTAGTGCTGTAGAAAGAAAAATTAGGACATGTTTCAAGTGTGATCTCAAATATCTTCCTGTTATATTTCAACGCGAGCAGCCTGTCAGTTGATGCCTTTGTGCTCTACTGCTGCTTCCCAGAGTGTTCTAAAGAACAACTAGAGCGCTAACAGCCTTACTTATGACAAAGGTATGGCACACCTGAAGCCATCTTGATTGGAATAAATTGGTAACACTTAAAACATTTAATTTTAAAAGGAACAAAATGAGGGGGTTCATTTTGTCATAGAAAATATTGTTAATGCTGTAGAAAGAAAAATTAGGACATGTTTTAAGTGAGAGCTCAAATATCTTCCTGTTATATTTCAACAGGAGCAGCCTGTCAGTTGATGCCTTTGTGTTCTACTGCAGCTTCCCAGAGTGTTCTAAAGAACAACTAGAGCGCTAACAGCCTTACTTATGACAAAGGTATGGCACACCTGAAGCCATCTTGATTGGAATAAACTGGTAACTCTTAAAACATTTAATTTAAATAGGAACAAAATGAGGGGGTTCATTGTGTCATAGAAATTATGGTTAGTGTTGTAGAAAGAAAAATTAGGACATGTTTCAAGTGTGATCTCAAACATCTTCCTATTATATTTCAACAGGAGCAGCCTGTCAGTTGATGCCTTTGTGTTCTACTGCAGCTTCCCAGAGTGGTCTAAAGAATAACCAGAGGGCTAACAGCCTTATGTATGACAAAAGTATGGCACACCTGAAGCCATCTTGATTGGAATAAATTGGTAAAACTTAAAACATTTAATTTAAAAAAGAACAAAATGATGGGGTTCATTTTGTCATAGAAATTATGGTTAGTGCTGTAGAAAGATAAAATTAGGACATGTTTCAAGTGTGATCTCAAACATCTTCCTATTATATTTCAACAGGAGCAGCCAGTCAGTTGATGCCTTTGTGTTCTACTGCCGCTTCCCAGAGTGGTCTAAAGAACAACCAGAGGGCTAACAGCCTTGCATATGACAAAAGTATGGCACACCTGAAGCCATCTTGATTGGAATAAACTGGTAACACTTAAAACATTTGATTTAAAAAGGAACAAAATGATGGGGTTCATTTTGTCATAGAAATTATGGTTACTGCTGTAGAAAGAAAAATTAGGACATGTTTCAAGTGTGATCTCAAATATCTTCCAGTTATATTTCAACAGGAGCAGCCTGTCAGTTGATGCCTTTGTGCTCTACTGCTGCTTCCCAGAGTGTTCTAAAGAACAACTAGAGTGCTAACAGCCTTACTTATGACAAAGGTATGGCACACCTGAAGTCATCTTGATTGGAATAAATTGGTAACACTTAAAACATTTAATTTAAAAAGGAACAAAATGATGGGGTTCATTTTGTCATAGAAATTATGGTTAGTGCTGTAGAAAGAAAAATTAGGACATGTTTCAAGTGTGATCTCAAATATCTTCCAGTTATATTTCAACTGGAGCAGCCTGTCAGTTGATGCCTTTGTGCTCTACTGCTGCTTCCCAGAGTGTTCTAAAGAACAACTAGAGCGTTAACAGCCTTACTTATGACAAAGGTATGGCACACCTGAAGCCATCTTGATTGGAATAAATTGGTAAAACATACAAAATTTAATTTAAAAAGGAACAAAATGATGGGGTTCATTTTGTCATAGAAATTATGGTTAGTGCTGTAGAAAGAAAAAATTAGGACATGTTTCAAGTGTGATCTCAAACATCTTCCTGTTATATTTCAACAGGAGCAGCCTGTCAGTTGATGCCTTTGTGTTCTATTGCAGCTTCCCAGAGTGTTCTAAAGAACAACTAAAGCGCTAACAGCCTTACTTATGACAAAAGTATGGCACACCTGAAGCCATCTTGATTGGAATAAACTGGAAACACTTAAAACATTTAATTTAAAAAGGAACAAAATGATGGGGTTCATTTTGTCATCGAAATTATGGTTAGTGCTGTAGAAAGAAAAATTAGGACATATTTCAAGTGTGATCTCAAATATCTTCTTATTATATTTTAACAGGAGCAGCCTGTCAGTTGATGCCTTTGTGTTCTACTGCAGCTTCCCAAAGTGTTCTAAAGAACAACTAGAGCACTAACTGCCTTACTTATGACAAAAGTATGGCATACCTGAATCCATCTTGATTGGAATAAACTGGTAACACTTAAAAGATTTGATTCAAAAAGGAACAAAATGATGGGGTTCATTTTGTCATAGAAATTATGGTTAGTGCTGTAGAAAGAAAAATTAGGACATGTTTTAATTGAGATATCAAATATCTTCCTGTTATATTTCAACAGGAGCAGCCTGTCAGTTGATGTCTTTGTGTTCTACTGCAGCTTCCCAGAGTGTTCTAAAGAACAGCTAGAGCGCTAACAGCCGTAATTATGACAAAAGTATGGCACACCTGAAGCCATTTTGATTGGAATAAACTGGTAACACTTAAAACATTTAAAATAAAAAAGGAACAAAATGATGGGGTCAATTTTGTCAAAGAAATTATGGTTAGGGCTATAGAAAGAAAAATTACGACATATTTGAAGTTTGATCTCAAATATATTCTTGTTATATTTCAACAGGAGCAGCCTGTCAGTTGATGCCTTTGTGCTCTACTGCTGCTTCCCAGAGTGTTCTAAGGAACAACTAGAGTGCTAACAGCCTTACTTATGACAAAGGTATGGCACACCTGAAGTCATCTTGATTGGAATAAATTGGTAACACTTAAAACATTTAATTTAAAAAGGAACAAAATGATGGGGTTCATTTTGTCATAGAAATTATGGTTAGTGCTGTAGAAAGAAAAATTAGGACATGTTTCAAGTGTGATCTCAAACATCTTCCTATTATATTTCAACAGGAGCAGCCTGTCAGTTGATGCCTTTGTCTTCTACTGCAGCTTCCCAGAGTGGTCTAAAGAACAACCAGGGGGCTAACAGCCTTACGTATGACAAAAGTATGGCACACCTGAAGCCATCTTGATTGGAATAAACTGGTAACACTTAAAACATTTGATTTAAAAAGGAACAAAATGATAGGGTTCATTTTGTCATAGAAATTATGGTTAGTGCTGTAGAAAGAAAAATTAGGACATGTTTCAAGTGTGATCTCAAATATCTTCCTGTTATATTTCAACAGGAGCAGCCTGTCAGTTGATGCCTTTGTGCTCTACTGCTGCTTCCCAGAGTGTTCTAAAGAACAACTAGAGCGTTAACAGCCTTTCTTATGACAAAGGTATGGCACACCTGAAGCCATCTTGATTGGAATAAATTGGTAAAACATAAAAAATTTAATTTAAAAAGGAACAAAATGATGGGGTTCATTTTGTCATAGAAATTATGGTTAGTGCTGTAGAAAGAAAAAATTAGGACATGTTTCAAGTGTGATCTCAAACATCTTCCTGTTATATTTCAACAGGAGCAGCCTGTCAGTTGATGCCTTTGTGTTCTATTGCAGCTTCCCAGAGTGTTCTAAAGAACAACTAAAGCGCTAACAGCCTTACTTATGACAAAAGTATGGCACACCTGAAGCCATCTTGATTGGAATAAACTGGAAACACTTAAAACATTTAATTTAAAAAGGAACAAAATGATGGGGTTCATTTTGTCATCGAAATTATGGTTAGTGCTGTAGAAAGAAAAATTAGGACATATTTCAAGTGTGATCTCAAATATCTTCTTATTATATTTTAACAGGAGCAGCCTGTCAGTTGATGCCTTTGTGTTCTACTGCAGCTTCCCAAAGTGTTCTAAAGAACAACTAGAGCACTAACTGCCTTACTTATGACAAAAGTATGGCATACCTGAATCCATCTTGATTGGAATAAACTGGTAACACTTAAAAGATTTGATTCAAAAAGGAACAAAATAATGGGGTTCATTTTGTCATAGAAATTATGGTTAGTGCTGTAGAAAGAAAAATTAGGACATGTTTTAATTGAGATATCAAATATCTTCCTGTTATATTTCAACAGGAGCAGCCTGTCAGTTGATGTCTTTGTGTTCTACTGCAGCTTCCCAGAGTGTTCTAAAGAACAGCTAGAGCGCTAACAGCCTTACTTATGACAAAGGTATGGCACACCTGAAGTCATCTTGATTGGAATAAATTGGTAACACTTAAAACATTTAATTTAAAAAGGAACAAAATGATGGGGTTCATTTTGTCATAGAAATTATGGTTAGTGCTGTAGAAAGAAAAATTAGGACATGTTTCAAGTGTGATCTCAAACATCTTCCTATTATATTTCAACAGGAGCAGCCTGTCAGTTGATGCCTTTGTCTTCTACTGCAGCTTCCCAGGGTGGTCTAAAGAACAACCAGGGGGCTAACAGCCTTACGTATGACAAAAGTATGGCACACCTGAAGACATCTTGATTGGAATAAACTGGTAACACTTAAAACATTTAATTTAAAAAGGAACAAAATGATGGGGTTCATTTTGTCATAGAAATTATGGTTATTGCTGTAGAATGAAAAAATTAGGACATGTTTCAAGTGTGATCTCAACCATCTTCCTATTATATTTCAACAGGAGCAGCCTGTCAGTTGATGCATTTGTGCTCTACTGCTGCTTCCCAGAGTGGTCTAAAGAATAACCAGAGGGCTAACAGCCTTACGTATGACAAAAGTATGGCACACCTGAAGCCATCTTGATTGGAATAAACTGGTAACACTTAAAACATTTAATTTAAAAAAGTAACAAAATGATGGGGTCAATTTTGTCAAAGAAATTATGGTTAGGGCAATAGAAAGAAAAATTGCGACGTGTTTGAAGTGTGATCTCAAATATATTCTTGTTATATTTCAACAGGTGCAGCCTGCCAGTTGATACCTTTGTGTACTACTGCAGCTTCCCAGAGTGGTCTAAAAAACAACTAGAGGGCTAGCAGCCTTACGTATGACAAACGTATAGCACACCTGAAGCCATCTTAATTGGAATAAACTGGTAACACTTAAAACATTTGATTTAAAAAGGAACAAAATGATGGGGTTCATTCTGTCATAGAAATTATGGTTAGTGCTGTAGAAAGAAAAATTAGGACATATTTTAATTGAGATATAAAATACCTTGCTGTTATATTTCAACAGGAGCAGCCTGTCAGTTGATGTTATTGTGTTCTACTGCAGCTTCCCAGAGTGGTCTAAAGAATAACTAGAGCACTAACAGTCTTACTTATGACACAATTATGACACACCTGAAGCCATCTTGTTTGGTATAAACTGGTAACTCTTAAAACATTTAATTTAAAAAGGAACAAAATGAGGGGGTTCATTTTGTCATAGAAAATATTGTTAGTGCTGTAGAAAGAAAAATTAGGACATGTTTTAAGTGAGAGCTCAAATATCTTCCTGTTATATTTCAACAGGAGCAGCCTGTCAGTTGATGCCTTTGTGTTCTACTGCAGCTTCCCAGAGTGTTCTAAAGAACAACTAGAGCGCTAACAGCCTTACTTATGACAAAGGTATGGCACACCTGAAGCCATCTTGATTGGAATAAACTGGTAACTCTTAAAACATTTAATTTAAATAGGAAGAAAATGAGGGGGTTCATTGTGTCATAGAAATTATGGTTAGTGTTGTAGAAAGAAAAATTAGGACATGTTTCAAGTGTGATCTCAAACATCTTCCTATTATATTTCAACAGGAGCAGCCTGTCAGTTGATGCCTTTGTATTCTACTGCAGCTTCCCAGAGTGGTCTAAAGAATAACCAGAGGTCTAACAGCCTTATGTATGACAAAAGTATGGCACACCTGAAGCCATCTTGATTGGAATAAATTGGTAAAACTTAAAACATTTAATTTAAAAAAGAACAACATGATGGGGTTCATTTTGTCATAGAAATTATGGTTAGTGCTGTAGAAAGATAAAATTAGGACATGTTTCAAGTGTGATCTCAAACATCTTCCTATTATATTTCAACAGGAGCAGCCAGTCAGTTGATGCCTTTGTGTTCTACTGCCGCTTCCCAGAGTGGTCTAAAGAACAACCAGAGGGCTAACAGCCTTGCGTATGACAAAAGTATGGCACACCTGAAGCCATCTTGATTGGAATAAACTGGTAACACTTAAAACATTTGATTTAAAAAGGAACAAAATGATGGGGTTCATTTTGTCATAGAAATTATGGTTGCTGTAGAAAGAAAAATTAGGACATGTTTCAAGTGTGATCTCAAATATCTTCCAGTTATATTTCAACAGGAGCAGCCTGTCAGTTGATGCCTTTGTGCTCTACTGCTGCTTCCCAGAGTGTTCTAAAGAACAACTAGAGTGCTAACAGCCTTACTTATGACAAAGGTATGGCACACCTGAAGTCATCTTGATTGGAATAAATTGGTAACACTTAAAACATTTAATTTAAAAAGGAACAAAATGATGGGGTTCATTTTGTCATAGAAATTATGGTTAGTGCTGTAGAAAGAAAAATTAGGACATGTTTCAAGTGTGATCTCAAACATCTTCCTATTATATTTCAACAGGAGCAGCCTGTCAGTTGATGCCTTTGTCTTCTACTGCAGCTTCCCAGAGTGGTCTAAAGAACAACCAGGGGGCTAACAGCCTTACGTATGACAAAAGTATGGCACACCTGAAGCCATCTTGATTGGAATAAACTGGTAACACTTAAAACATTTGATTTAAAAAGGAACAAAATGATAGGGTTCATTTTGTCATAGAAATTATGGTTAGTGCTGTAGAAAGAAAAATTAGGACATGTTTCAAGTGTGATCTCAAATATCTTCCTGTTATATTTCAACAGGAGCAGCCTGTCAGTTGATGCCTTTGTGCTCTACTGCTGCTTCCCAGAGTGTTCTAAAGAACAACTAGAGCGTTAACAGCCTTACTTATGACAAAGGTATGGCACACCTGAAGCCATCTTGATTGGAATAAATTGGTAAAACATAAAAAATTTAATTTAAAAAGGAACAAAATGATGGGGTTCATTTTGTCATAGAAATTATGGTTAGTGCTGTAGAAAGAAAAAATTAGGACATGTTTCAAGTGTGATCTCAAACATCTTCCTGTTATATTTCAACAGGAGCAGCCTGTCAGTTGATGCCTTTGTGTTCTATTGCAGCTTCCCAGAGTGTTCTAAAGAACAACTAAAGCGCTAACAGCCTTACTTATGACAAAAGTATGGCACACCTGAAGCCATCTTGATTGGAATAAACTGGAAACACTTAAAACATTTAATTTAAAAAGGAACAAAATGATGGGGTTCATTTTGTCATCGAAATTATGGTTAGTGCTGTAGAAAGAAAAATTAGGACATGTTTCAAGTGTGATCTCAAACATCTTCCTATTATATTTCAACAGGAGCAGCCTGTCAGTTGATGCCTTTGTCTTCTACTGCAGCTTCCCAGAGTGGTCTAAAGAACAACCAGGGGGCTAACAGCCTTACGTATGACAAAAGTATGGCACACCTGAAGCCATCTTGATTGGAATAAACTGGTAACACTTAAAACACTTGATTTAAAAAGGAACAAAATGATAGGGTTCATTTTGTCATAGAAATTATGGTTAGTGCTGTAGAAAGAAAAATTAGGACATGTTTCAAGTGTGATCTCAAATATCTTCCTGTTATATTTCAACAGGAGCAGCCTGTCAGTTGATGCCTTTGTGCTCTACTGCTGCTTCCCAGAGTGTTCTAAAGAACAACTAGAGCGTTAACAGCCTTACTTATGACAAAGGTATGGCACACCTGAAGCCATCTTGATTGGAATAAATTGGTAAAACATAAAAAATTTAATTTAAAAAGGAACAAAATGATGGGGTTCATTTTGTCATAGAAATTATGGTTAGTGCTGTAGAAAGAAAAAATTAGGACATGTTTCAAGTGTGATCTCAAATATCTTCTTATTATATTTTAACAGGAGCAGCCTGTCAGTTGATGCCTTTGTGTTCAACTGCAGCTTCCCAAAGTGTTCTAAAGAACAACTAGAGCACTAACTGCCTTACTTATGACAAAAGTATGGCATACCTGAATCCATCTTGATTGGAATAAACTGGTAACACTTAAAAGATTTGATTCAAAAAGGAACAAAATGATGGGGTTCATTTTGTCATAGAAATTATGGTTAGTGCTGTAGAAAGAAAAATTAGGACATGTTTTAATTGAGATATCAAATATCTTCCTGTTATATTTCAACAGGAGCAGCCTGTCAGTTGATGTCTTTGTGTTCTACTGCAGCTTCCCAGAGTGTTCTAAAGAACAGCTAGAGCGCTAACAGCCGTACGTATGACAAAAGTATGGCACACCTGAAGCCATTTTGATTGGAATAAACTGGTAACACTTAAAACATTTAAAATAAAAAAGGAACAAAATGATGGGGTCAATTTTGTCAAAGAAATTATGGTTAGGGCTATAGAAAGAAAAATTACGACATATTTGAAGTGTGATCTCAAATATATTCTTGTTATATTTCAACAGGAGCAGCCTGCCAGTTGATGCCTTTGTGTTCTACTGCAGCTTCCCAGAGTGGTCAAAAGAATAACTAGAGCACTAACAGTTTTACTTATGACACAATTATGGCACACCTGAAGCCTTCTTGTTTGGAATAAACTGGTAACTCTTAAAACATTTAATTTAAAAAGGAACAAAATGAGGGGGTTCATTTTGTCGTAGAAATTATTGTTAGTGCTGTAGAAAGAAAAACTTAGGAAATGTTTTAAGTGAGAGCTCAAATATCTTCCTGTTATATTTCAACAGGAGCAGCCTGTCAGTTGATGCCTTTGTGTTCTACTGCAGCTTCCCAGAGTGTTCTAAAGAACAACTAGAGCACTAACAGCCTTACTTATGACAAAAGTATGGCACACCTGAAGCAATCTTGATTGGAATAAACTGGTAACACTTAAAACATTTAATTTAAAAAAGGAACAAAATGATGGGGTCAATTTTGTCAAAGAAATTATGGTTAGGGCTATAGAAAGACAAATTACGACGTGTTTGAAGTGTGATCTCAAATATATTCTTGATATATTTCAACAGGAGCAGCCTGCCAGTTGATGCCTTTGTGTTCTACTGCAGCTTCCCAAAGTGTTCTAAAGAACAACTAGAGCACTAACTGCCTTACTTATGACAAAAGTATGGCACACCTGAAGCCATCTTGATTGGATTAAACTGGTAACTCTTAAAACATTTAATTTAAATAGGAACAAAATGAGGGGGTTCATTGTGTCATAGAAATTATGGTTTGTGCTGTAGGAAGAAAAATTAGAACATGTTTTAAGTGAGATCTCAAATACCTTCCTCTTATATTTCAACAGGAGCAGCCTGTCAGTTGATGTCTTTGTGTTCTACTGCAGCTTCCCAGAGTGGTCTAAAGAATAACTAGAGCACTAGCAGTCTTACTTATGACAACAATATGGCACATCTGAAGCCATCTTGATTGGAATAAACTGGTAACACTTAAAACATTTGATTTAAAAAGGAACAAAATGATGGGGTTCATTTTGTCATAGAAATTATGGTTAGTGCTGTAGAAAGAAAAATTAGGACATGTTTCAAGTGTGATCTCAAACATCTTCCTATTATATTTCAACAGGAGCAGCCTGTCAGTTGATGCCTTTGTGTTCTACTGCAGCTTCCCAGAGTGGTCTAAAGAACAACCAGAGGGCTAACAGCCGTATGTATGACAAAAGTATGGCACACCTGAAGCCATCTTGATTGGAATACATTGGTAACACTTAAAACATTTAATTTAAAAAGGAACAAAATGATGGGGTTCATTTTGTCATAGAAATTATGGTTAGTGCTGTAGAAAGATAAAATTAGGACATGTTTCAAGTGTGATCTCAAACATCTTCCTATTATATTTCAACAGGAGCAGCCAGTAAGTTGATGCCTTTGTGTTCTACTGCAGCTTCCCAGAGTGGTCTAAAGAACAACCAGAGGGCCAACAACCTTACGTATGACAAAAGTATGGCACACCTGAAGCCATCTTGATTAGAATAAACTGGTAACACTTAAAACATTTGATTTAAAAAGGAACAAAATGATGGGGTTCATTTTGTCATAGATATTATGGTTAGTGCTGTAGAAACAAAAATTCGGACATGTTTCAAGTGTGATCTCAAATATCTTCCTGTTATATTTCAACAGGAGCAGCCTGTCAGTTGATTCCTTTGTGCTCTACTGCTGCTTCCCAGAAAGTTCTAAAGAACAACTAGAGTGCTAACAGCCTTACTTATGACAAAGGTATGGCACACCTGAAGTCATCGTGATTGGAATAAATTGGTAACACTTCAAACATTTAATTTAAAAGGAACAAAATGATGGGGTTCATTTTGTCATAGAAATTATGGTTAGTGCTGTAGAAAGAAAAATTAGGACATGTTTCAAGTGTGATCTCAAACATATTCCTATTATATTTCAACAGGAGTAGCCTGTCAGTTGATGCCTTTGTGTTCTACTGCAGCTTCCCAGAGTGGTCTAAAGAACAACCAGAGGGCTAACAGCCTTACGTATGACAAAAGTATGGCACACCTGAAGCCATCTTGATTGGAATAAACTGGTAACACTTAAAACATTTAATTTAAAAAGGAACAAAATGATGGGGTTCATTTTGTCATAGAAATTATGGTTAGTGCTGTAGAAAGAAAAAATTAGGACATGTTTCAAGTGTGATCTCAACCATCTTCCTATTATATTTCAACAGGAGCAGCCTGTCAGTTGATGCCTTTGTGTTCTACTGCAGCTTCCCAAAGTGTTCTAAAGAACAACTAGAGCACTAACTGCCTTACTTATGACAAAAGTATGGCACACCTGAAGCCATCTTGATTGGAATAAACTGGTAACACTTAAAACATTTAAAATGAAAAAGGAACAAAATAATGGGGTCAATTTTGTCAAAGAAATTATGGTTAGGGCTATAGAAAGAAAAATTACGACATATTTGAAGTGTGATCTCAAATATATTCTTGTTATATTTCAACAGGAGAAGCCTGCCAGTTGATGCCTTTGTGTTCTACTGCAGCTTCCCAGAGTGGTCAAAAGAATAACTAGAGCACTAACAGTTTTACTTATGACACAATTATGGCACACCTGAAGCCATCTTGTTTGGAATAAACTGGTAACACTTAAAACATTTAATTTAAAAAGGAACAAAATGAGGTGGTTCATTTTGTCGTAGAAATTATTGTTAGTGCTGTAGAAAGAAAAACTTAGGACATGTTTTAAGTGAGAGCTCAAATATCTTCCTGTTATATTTCAACAGGAGCAGCCTGTCAGTTGATGCCTTTGTGTTCTACTGCAGCTTCCCAGAGTGATCTAAACAACAACCAGAGGGCTAACAGCCTTACTTATGACAAAAGTATGGCACACCTGAAGCCATCTTGATTGGAATAAACTGGTAACTCTTAAAACATTTAATTTAAAGAGGAACACAATGATGGGGTTCATTTTGTCATTGAAATTATGCTTAGTGCTGTAGAAAGAAAAATTAGGACATGTTTAAGTGAGATCTCAAATATCTTCCTGTAGTATTTCAAGAGGAGCAGCCTGTCAGTTGATGTCTTTGTGTTTTACTGCAGCTTCCCAGAGTGGTCTAAAGAATACCTAGAGCGCTAACACTCTTATTTATGACACAATTTAGGTACAGCTGAAGCCATCTTGATTGGAATAAACTGGTAACTCTAAAACATTTAATTTAAATAGGAACAAAATGAGGGGGTTCATTTTGTCATAGAAATTATGGTTAGTGTTGTAGAAAGAAAAATTAGGACATGTTTCAAGTGTGATCTCAAATATCTTCCTGTTATATTTCAACAGGAGCAGCCTGTCAGATGATGCCTTTGTGTTCTATTGCAGCTTCCCAGAGTGTTCTAAAGAACAACTAAAGCGCTAACAGCCTTACTTATGACAAAAGTCTGGCACACCTGAAGCAATCTTGATTGGAATAAACTGGTAACACTTAAAACATTTAATATAAAAAAGGAACAACATGATGGGGTCAATTTCGTCAAAGAAATTATGGTTAGGGCTATAGAAAGAAAAATTACGACGTGTTTGAAGTGTGATCTCAAATATATTCTTGTTATATTTCAACAGGTGCAGCCTGCCAGTTGATACCTTTGTGTACTACTGCAGCTTCCCAGAGTGGTCTAAAGAACAACTAGAGGGCTAGCAGCCTTACTTATGACAAACGTATGGTACACCTGAAGCCATCTTGATTGGAATAAACTGGTAACACTTAAAACATTTGATTTAAAAAGGAACAAAATGATGGGGTTCATTTTGTCATAGAAATTATGGTTAGTGCTGTAGAAAGAAAAATTAGGACATGTTTCAAGTGTGATTTCAAATATCTTCCTGTTATATTTCAACAGGAGCAGCCTGTCAGTTGATGCCTTTGTGTTCTACTGCAGCTTCCCAGAGTGTTCTAAAGAACAACTAGAGCGCTAACAGCCTTTCTTATGACAAAAGTATGGCACACCTGAAGCCTTCTTGATTGGAATAAACTGGTAACACTTAAAAGATTTAATTTAAAAAGGAAAAGAATGATGGGGTTCATTTTGTCATAGAAATTATGGTTAGTGCTGTAGAAAGAAAAATTAGGACATGTTTCAAGTGTGATTTCAAATATCTTCCTGTTATATTTCAACAGGAGCAGCCTGTCAGTTGATGCCTTTGTGCTCTACTGCTGCTTCCCAGAGTGTTCTAAAGAACAACTAGAGCGCTAACAGCCTTACTTATGACAAAGGTATGGCACACCTGAAGCCATCTTGATTGGAATAAACTGGTAACACTTAAAAGATTTAATTTAAAAAGGAAAAGAATGATGGGGTTCATTTTGTCATAGAAATTATGGTTAGTGCTGTAGAAAGATAAATTAGGACATGTTTCAAGTGTGATCTCAAACATCTTCCTATTATATTTCAACAGGAGCAGCCAGTCAGTTGATGCCTTTGTGTTCTACTGCAGCTTCCCAGAGTGGTCTAAGGAACAACCAGGGGGCTAACAGCCTTACGTATGACAAACGTATGGCACACCTGTAGCCATCTTGATTGGAATAAACTGGTAACACTTAAAACATTTGATTTAAAAAGGAACAAAATGATGGGGTCAATTTTGTCAAAGAAATTATGGGTAGGGCTATAGAAAGAAAAATTACGACATATTTGAAGTGTGATCTCAAATATATTCTTGTTATATTTCAACAGGAGCAGCCTGCCAGTTGATGCCTTTGTGTTCTACTGCAGCTTCCCAGAGTATTCTAAAGAACAACTAGAGCGCTAACAGCCCTATTTATGACAAAAATATGGCACACCTGAAGCCATCTTGATTGGAATAAACTGGTAACACTTAAAACATTTGATTTAAAAAGGAACAAAATGATGGGGTTCATTCTGTCATAGAAATTATGGTTAGTGCTGTAGAAAGAAAAATTAGGACATGTTTTAAGTGAGACCTCACATATCTTCCTCTTATATTTCAACAGGAGCAGCCTGTCAGAGGATGCCTTTGTGTTCTACTGCAGCTTCCCAGAGTGTTCTAATGAACAAAAAGAGCACTAACTGCCTTACTTATGACAAAAGTATGGCACACCTGAAGCCATCTTGATTAGAATAAACTGGTAACACTTAAAACATTTAATTTAAAAAAGGAACAAAATGATGGGGTCAATTTTGTCAAAGAAATTATGGTTAGGGCTATAGAAAGAAAAATTGTGACGTGTTTGAAGTGTGATCTCAAATATATTCTTGTTATATTTTAACAGGTGCAGCCTGCCAGTTGATGCCTTTGTGTACTACTGCAGCTTCCCAGAGTGGTCTAAAGAACAACTAGAGGGCTAGCAGCCTTACTTATGACAAACGTATGGCACACCTGAAGCCATCTTGATTGGAATAAACTGGTAACACTTAAAACATTTGATTTAAAAAGGAACAAAATGATGGGGTTCATTCTGTCATAGAAATTATGGTTAGTGCTGTAGAAAGAAAAATTAGGACATGTTTTAATTGAGATATCAAATACCTTGCTGTTATATTTCAACAGGAGCAGCCTGTCAGTTGATGTTGTTTTGTTCTACTGCAGCTTCCCAGAGTGGTCTAAAGAATAACTAGAGCACTAACAGTCTTACTTGTGACACAATTATGGCACACCTGAAGCCATCTTGATTGGAATAAACTGGTAACACTTAAAACATTTGATTTAAAAAGGAACAAAATGATGGGGTTCATTTTGTCATAGAAATTATGGTTAGTGCTGTAGAAAGAACAATTAGGACATGTTTTAATTGAGATATCAAATATCTTCCTGTTATATTTCAACAGGAGCAGCCAGTCAGTTGATGCCTTTGTGTTCTACTGTAGTTTCCCAGAGTGGTCTAAAGAATACCTAGAGCGCTAACAGTCTTATTTATGACACAATTAAGGCACACCTGAAGCCATCTTGATTGGAATAAACTGGCAACTCTTAAAACATTTAATTTAAAAAGGAACAAAATGAGGGGGTTCATATTGTCTTAGAAATTATGGTTAGTGCTGTAGAAAGAAAAATTAGGACATGTTTTAAGTGAGAGCTCAAATATCTTCCTGTTATATTTCAACAGGAGCAGCCTGTCAGAGGATGCCTTTGTGTTCTACTGCAGCTTCCCAGAGTGTTCTAATGAACAACTAGAGCACTAACTGCCTTACTTATGACAAAAGTATAGCACACCTGAAGCCATCTTGATTGGAATAAACTGGTAACACTTAAAACATTTAATTTAAAAAAGGAACAAAATGATGGGGTCAATTTTGTCAAAGAAATTATGGTTAGGGCTATAGAAAGAAAAATTGTGACGTGTTTGAAGTGTGATCTCAAATATATTCTTGTTATATTTTAACAGGTGCAGGCTGCCAGTTGATGCCTTTGTGTACTACTGCAGCTTCCCAGAGTGGTCTAAAGAACAACTAGAGGGCTAGCAGCCTTACTTATGACAAACGTATGGCACACCTGAAGCCATCTTGATTGGAATAAACTGGTAACACTTAAAACATTTGATTTAAAAAGGAACAAAATGATGGGGTTCATTCCGTCATTGAAATTATGGTTAGTGCTGTAAAAAGAAAAATTAGGACATGTTTTATTTGAGATATCAAATACCTTGCTGTTATATTTCAACAGAAGCAGCCTGTCAGTTGATGTTGTTGTGTTCTACTGCAGCTTCCCAGAGTGGTCTAAAGAATAACTAGAGAACTAACAGTCTTCCTTATGACACAATTATGGCACACCTGAAGCCATCTTGATTGGAATAAACTGGTAACTCTTAAAACATTTAATTTGAAAAGGAACAAAATGAGGGGGTTCATTTTGTCATAGAAATTATTGTTAGTGCTGTAGAAAGAAAAATTAGGACATGTTTTAAGTGAGAGCTCAAATATCTTCCTGTTATATTTCAACAGGAGCAGTCTGTCAGTTGATGCCTTTGTGTTCTATTGCAGCTTCCCAGAGTGTTCTAAAGAACAACTAGAGCGCTAACAGCCTTACTTATGACAAAGGTATGGCACACCTGAAGCCATCTTGATTGGAATAAATTGGTAAAACTTAAAACATTTAATTTAAAAAGGAACAAAATGATGGGGTTCATTTTGTCATGGAAATTATGGTTAGTGCTGTAGAAAGATAAATTAGGACATGTTTTAAGTGAGATCTCAAACATCTTCCTATTATATTTCAACAGGAGCAGCCAGTCAGTTGATGCCTTTGTGCTCTACTGCTGCTTCCCAGAGTGGTCTAAAGAATAACCAGAGGGCTAACAGCCTTACGTATGACAAAAGTATGGCACACCTGAAGCCATCTTGATTGGAATAAACTGGTAACAATTAAAACATTTGATTTAAAAAGGAACAAAATGATGGGGTTCATTTTGTCATAGAAATTATGGTTAGTGCTGTAGAAAGAAAAATTAGGACATGTTTCAAGTGTGATCTCAAATATCTTCCTGTTATATTTCAACAGGAGCAGCCTGTCAGTTGATGTCTGTGTGTTCTACTGCAGCTTCCCAGAGCGGTCTAAAGAATACCTAGAGCGCTAACACTCTTATTTATGACACAATTAAGGTACAGCTGAAGCCATCTTGATTGGAATAAACTGGTAATACTTACAACATTTAATTTAAATAGGAACAAAATGAGGGGGTTCATTTTGTCATAGAAATTATGGTTAGTGTTGTAGAAAGAAAAAGTAGGACATGTTTCAAGTGTGATCTCAAATATCTTCCTGTTATATTTCAACAGGAGCAGCCTGTCAGTTGATGCCTTTGTGTTCTATTGCAGCTTCCCTGAGTGTTCTAAAGAACAACTAAAGCGCTAACAGCCTTACTTATGACAAAAGAATGGCACACCTGAAGCCATCTTGATTGGAATAAACTGGAAACACTTAAAACATTTAATTTAAAAAAGAACAAAATGATGGGGTTCATTTTGTCATCGAAATTATGGTTAGTGCTGTATCAAGAAAAATTAGGACATATTTCAAGTGTGATCTCAAATATCTTCCTATTATATTTTAACAGGAGCAGCCTGTCAGTTTATGCTTTTGTGTTCTACTGCAGCTTCCCAAAGTGTTCTAAAGAACAACTAGAGCACTAACTGCCTTACTTATGACAAAAGTATGGCACAACTGAAGCCATCTGGATTGGAATAAACTGGTAACACTTAAAACATTTAAAATGAAAAAGGAACAAAATTATGGGGTCAATTTCGTCAAAGAAATTATGGTTAGGGCTATAGAAAAAAAAATGACGACGCGTTTGAAGTGTGATCTCAAATATATTCTTGATATATTTCAACAGGAGCAGCCTACCAGTTGAGGCCTTTGTGTTCTACTGCAGCTTCCCAGAGTATTCTAAAGAACAGCTAGAGCGCTAACAGCCCTATTTATGACAAAAATATGGCACACCTGAAGCCATCTTGATTGGAATAAACTGGTAACACTTAAAACATTTAATTTAAAAAAGGAACAAAATGATGGGGTCGATTTTGTCAAAGAAATTATGGTTAGGGCTATAGAAAGAAAAAATGCGACATGTAGGAAGTGTGATCTCAAATATATTCTTGTTATATGCTGTGGGGTTCATTCTGTCATAGAAATTATGGTTAGTGCTGTAGAAAGAAAAATGAGGACATGTTTTAATTGAGATATCAAATACCTTGCTGTTATATTTCAACAGGAGCAGCCTGTCAGTTGATGTTGTTGTGTTCTACTGCAGCTTCCCAGAGTGGTCTAAAGAATAACTAGAGCACTAACAGTCTTACTTATGACACAATTATGACACACCTGAAGCCATCTTGATTGGTATAAACTGGAAACTCTTAAAACATTTGATTTAAAAAGGAACAAAATGATGGGGTTCATTTTGTCATAGAAATTATGGTTAGTGCTGTAGAAACAAAAATTAGGACATGTTTCAAGTGTGATCTTAAATATCTTCCTGTTATATTTCAACAGGAGCAGCCTGTCAGTTGATGCCTTTGTGTTCTACTGCAGCTTCCCAGAGTGTTCTAAATAACAACTAGAGCGCTAATAGCCTTACTTATGACAAAAGTCTGGCACACCTGAAGCAATCTTGATTGGAATAAACTGGTAACACTTAAAACATTTAATATAAAAAAGGAACAACATGATGGGGTCAATTTCGTCAAAGAAATTATGGTTAGGGCTATAGAAATAAAAATTACGACGTGTTTGAAGTGTGATCTCAAATATATTCTTGTTAAATTTCAACAGGTGCAGCCTGCCAGTTGATACCTTTGTGTACTACTGCAGCTTCCCAGAGTGGTCTAAAGAACAACTAGAGGGCTATCAGCCTTACTTATGACAAAAGTATGGCACACCTGAAGCCATCTTGATTGGAATAAACTGGTAACATTTAAAACATTTGATTTAAAAAGGAACAAAATGATGGGGTTCATTCTGTCATAGAAATTATGGTTAGTGCTGTAGAAAGAAAAATTAGGACATGTTTTAATTGAGATATAAAATACCTTGCTGTTATATTTCAACAGGAGCAGCCTGTCAGTTGATGTTGTTTTGTTCTACTGCAGCTTCCCAGAGTGGTCTAAAGAATAACTAGAGCACTAACAGTCTTACTTATGACACAATTATGACACACCTGAAGCCATCTTGTATGGTATAAACTGGTAACTCTTAAAACATTTAATTTAAAAAGGAACAAAATGAGGGGGTTCATTTTGTCATAGAAAATATTGTTAGTGCTGTAGAAAGAAAAATTAGGACATGTTTTAAGTGAGAGCTTAAATATCTTCCTGTTATATTTCAACAGGAGCAGCCTGTCAGTTGATGCCTTTGTGTTCTACTGCAGCTTCCCAGAGTGTTCTAAAGAACAACTAGAGCGCTAACAGCCTTACTTATGACAAAGGTATGGCACACCTGAAGCCATCTTGATTGGAATAAACTGGTAACTCTTAAAACATTTAATTTAAATAGGAACAAAATGAGGGGGTTCATTGTGTCATAGAAATTATGGTTAGTGTTGTAGAAAGAAAAATTAGGACATGTTTCAAGTGTGATCTCAAACATCTTCCTATTATATTTCAACAGGAGCAGCCTGTCAGTTGATGCCTTTGTGTTCTACTGCAGCTTCCCAGAGTGGTCTAAAGAACAACCAGAGGGCTAATAGCCTTATGTATGACAAAAGTATGGCACACCTGAAGCCATCTTGATTGGAATATATTGGTAAAACTTAAAACATTTAATTTAAAAAAGAACAAAATGATGGGGTTAATTTTGTCATAGAAATTATGGATAGTGCTGTAGAAAGATAAAATTAGGACATGTTTCAAGTGTGATCTCAAACATCTTCTTATTATATTTCAACAGGAGCAGCCAGTCAGTTGATGCCTTTGTGTTCTACTGCCGCTTCCCAGAGTGGTCTAAAGAACAACCAGAGGGCTAACAGCCTTGCGTATGACAAAAGTATGGCACACCTGAAGCCATCTTGATTGGAATAAACTGGTAACACTTAAAACATTTGATTTAAAAAGGAACAAAATGATGGGGTTCATTTTGTCATAGAAATTATGGTTAGTGCTGTAGAAAGAAAAATTAGGACATGTTTCAAGTGTGATCTCAAATATCTTCCAGTTATATTTCAACAGGAGCAGCCTGTCAGTTGATGCCTTTGTGCTCTACTGCTGCTTCCCAGAGTGTTCTAAAGAACAACTAGAGCGTTAACAGCCTTACTTATGACAAAGGTATGGCACACCTGAAGCCATCTTGATTGGAATAAATTGGTAAAACATAAAACATTTCATTTAAAAAGGAACAAAATGATGGGGTTCATTTTGTCATAGAAATTATGGTTAGTGCTGTAGAAAGAAAAAATTAGGACATGTTTCAAGTGTGATCTCAAACATCTTCCTATTATATTTCAACAGGAGCAGCCTGTCAGTTGATGCCTTTGTGTTCTACTGCAGCTTCCCAGAGTGATCTAAACAACAACCAGAGGGTTAACAGCCTTACTTATGACAAAAGTATGGCACACCTGAAGCCATCTTGATTGGAATAAACTGGTAACACTTAAAACATTTGATTTAAAAAGGAACACAATGATGGGGTTCATTTTGTCATTGAAATTATGGTTAGTGCTGTAGAAAGAAAAATCAGGACATGTTTTAAGTGAGATCTCAAATATCTTCCTGTTGTATTTCAAGAGGAGCAGCCTGTCAGTTGATGCCTTTGTGTTCTACTGCAGCTTCCCAGAGTGGTCTAAAGAACAACCAGGGGGCTAACAGCCTTACGTATGACAAAAGTATGGCACACCTGAAGCCATCTTGATTGGAATAAACTGGTAACAGTAAAAACATTTGATTTAAAAAGGAACAAAATGATAGGGTTCATTTTGTCATAGAAATTATGGTTAGTGCTGTAGAAAGAAAAATTAGGACATGTTTCAAGTGTGATCTCAAATATCTTCCTGTTATATTTCAACAGGAGCAGCCTGTCAGTTTATGCCTTTGTGTTCTACTGCAGCTTCCCAAAGTGTTCTAAAGAACAACTAGAGCACTAACTGCCTTACTTATGACAAAAAGTATGGCACACCTGAAGCCATCTTGATTGGAATAAACTGGTAACACTTAAAACATTTAAAATGAAACAGGACCAAAATGATGGGGTCAATTTTGTCAAAGAAATTATGGTTAGGGCTATAGAAAGAAAAATTACGACATATTTGAAGAGTGATCTCAAAAATATTCTTGTTATATTTCAACAGGAGCAGCCTGTCATTTGATGCCTTTGTGTTCTACTGCAGCTTCCCAGAGTGTTCTAAATAACAACTAGAGCGCTAACAGCCTTACTTAGACAAAAGTCTGGCACACCTGAAGCAATCTTGATTGGAATAAACTGGTAACACTTAAAACATTTAATATAAAAAAGGAACAACATGATGGGGTCAATTTCGTCAAAGAAATTATGGTTAGGGCTATAGAAAGAAAAATGACGACGTGTTTGAAGTGTGATCTCAAATATATTCTTGTTATATTTCAACAGGTGCAGCCTGCCAGTTGATACCTTTGTGTACTACTGCAGCTTCCCAGAGTGGTCTAAAGAACAACTAGAGGGCTATCAGCCTTACTTATGACAAACGTATGGCACACCTGAAGCCATCTTGATTGGAATAAACTGGTAACACTTAAAACATTTGATTTAAAAAGGAACAAAATGATGGGGTTCATTCCGTCATAGAAATTATGGTTAGTGCTGTAAAAAGAAAAATTAGGACATGTTTTATTTGAGATATCAAATACCTTGCTGTTATATTTCAACAGAAGCAGCCTGTCAGTTGATGTTGTTGTGTTCTACTGCAGCTTCCCAGAGTGGTCTAAAGAATAACTAGAGAACTAACAGTCTTCCTTATGACACAATTATGGCACACCTGAAGCCATCTTGATTGGAATAAACTGGTAACTCTTAAAACATTTAATTTGAAAAGGAACAAAATGAGGGGGTTCATTTTGTCATAGAAATTATTGTTAGTGCTGTAGAAAGAAAAATTAGGACATGTTTTAAGTGAGAGCTCAAATATCTTCCTGTTATATTTCAACAGGAGCAGTCTGTCAGTTGATGCCTTTGTGTTCTATTGCAGCTTCCCAGAGTGTTCTAAAGAACAACTAGAGCGCTAACAGCCTTACTTATGACAAAGGTATGGCACACCTGAAGCCATCTTGATTGGAATAAATTGGTAAAACTTAAAACATTTAATTTAAAAAGGAACAAAATGATGGGGTTCATTTTGTCATGGAAATTATGGTTAGTGCTGTAGAAAGATAAATTAGGACATGTTTTAAGTGAGATCTCAAACATCTTCCTATTATATTTCAACAGGAGCAGCCAGTCAGTTGATGCCTTTGTGCTCTACTGCTGCTTCCCAGAGTGGTCTAAAGAATAACCAGAGGGCTAACAGCCTTACGTATGACAAAAGTATGGCACACCTGAAGCCATCTTGATTGGAATAAACTGGTAACAATTAAAACATTTGATTTAAAAAGGAACAAAATGATGGGGTTCATTTTGTCATAGAAATTATGGTTAGTGCTGTAGAAAGAAAAATTAGGACATGTTTCAAGTGTGATCTCAAATATCTTCCTGTTATATTTCAACAGGAGCAGCCTGTCAGTTGATGTCTGTGTGTTCTACTGCAGCTTCCCAGAGCGGTCTAAAGAATACCTAGAGCGCTAACACTCTTATTTATGACACAATTAAGGTACAGCTGAAGCCATCTTGATTGGAATAAACTGGTAATACTTACAACATTTAATTTAAATAGGAACAAAATGAGGGGGTTCATTTTGTCATAGAAATTATGGTTAGTGTTGTAGAAAGAAAAAGTAGGACATGTTTCAAGTGTGATCTCAAATATCTTCCTGTTATATTTCAACAGGAGCAGCCTGTCAGTTGATGCCTTTGTGTTCTATTGCAGCTTCCCTGAGTGTTCTAAAGAACAACTAAAGCGCTAACAGCCTTACTTATGACAAAAGAATGGCACACCTGAAGCCATCTTGATTGGAATAAACTGGAAACACTTAAAACATTTAATTTAAAAAAGAACAAAATGATGGGGTTCATTTTGTCATCGAAATTATGGTTAGTGCTGTATAAAGAAAAATTAGGACATATTTCAAGTGTGATCTCAAATATCTTCCTATTATATTTTAACAGGAGCAGCCTGTCAGTTTATGCTTTTGTGTTCTACTGCAGCTTCCCAAAGTGTTCTAAAGAACAACTAGAGCACTAACTGCCTTACTTATGACAAAAGTATGGCACAACTGAAGCCATCTGGATTGGAATAAACTGGTAACACTTAAAACATTTAAAATGAAAAAGGAACAAAATTATGGGGTCAATTTCGTCAAAGAAATTATGGTTAGGGCTATAGAAAAAAAAATGACGACGCGTTTGAAGTGTGATCTCAAATATATTCTTGATATATTTCAACAGGAGCAGCCTACCAGTTGAGGCCTTTGTGTTCTACTGCAGCTTCCCAGAGTATTCTAAAGAACAACTAGAGCGCTAACAGCCCTATTTATGACAAAAATATGGCACACCTGAAGCCATCTTGATTGGAATAAACTGGTAACACTTAAAACATTTAATTTAAAAAAGGAACAAAATGATGGGGTCGATTTTGTCAAAGAAATTATGGTTAGGGCTATAGAAAGAAAAAATGCGACATGTAGGAAGTGTGATCTCAAATATATTCTTGTTATATGCTGTGGGGTTCATTCTGTCATAGAAATTATGGTTAGTGCTGTAGAAAGAAAAATGAGGACATGTTTTAATTGAGATATCAAATACCTTGCTGTTATATTTCAACAGGAGCAGCCTGTCAGTTGATGTTGTTGTGTTCTACTGCAGCTTCCCAGAGTGGTCTAAAGAATAACTAGAGCACTAACAGTCTTACTTATGACACAATTATGACACACCTGAAGCCATCTTGATTGGTATAAACTGGAAACTCTTAAAACATTTGATTTAAAAAGGAACAAAATGATGGGGTTCATTTTGTCATAGAAATTATGGTTAGTGCTGTAGAAACAAAAATTAGGACATGTTTCAAGTGTGATCTTAAATATCTTCCTGTTATATTTCAACAGGAGCAGCCTGTCAGTTGATGCCTTTGTGTTCTACTGCAGCTTCCCAGAGTGTTCTAAATAACAACTAGAGCGCTAATAGCCTTACTTATGACAAAAGTCTGGCACACCTGAAGCAATCTTGATTGGAATAAACTGGTAACACTTAAAACATTTAATATAAAAAAGGAACAACATGATGGGGTCAATTTCGTCAAAGAAATTATGGTTAGGGCTATAGAAATAAAAATTACGACGTGTTTGAAGTGTGATCTCAAATATATTCTTGTTAAATTTCAACAGGTGCAGCCTGCCAGTTGATACCTTTGTGTACTACTGCAGCTTCCCAGAGTGGTCTAAAGAACAACTAGAGGGCTATCAGCCTTACTTATGACAAAAGTATGGCACACCTGAAGCTATCTTGATTGGAATAAACTGGTAACATTTAAAACATTTGATTTAAAAAGGAACAAAATGATGGGGTTCATTCTGTCATAGAAATTATGGTTAGTGCTGTAGAAAGAAAAATTAGGACATGTTTTAATTGAGATATAAAATACCTTGCTGTTATATTTCAACAGGAGCAGCCTGTCAGTTGATGTTGTTTTGTTCTACTGCAGCTTCCCAGAGTGGTCTAAAGAATAACTAGAGCACTAACAGTCTTACTTATGACACAATTATGACACACCTGAAGCCATCTTGTATGGTATAAACTGGTAACTCTTAAAACATTTAATTTAAAAAGGAACAAAATGAGGGGGTTCATTTTGTCATAGAAAATATTGTTAGTGCTGTAGAAAGAAAAATTAGGACATGTTTTAAGTGAGAGCTTAAATATCTTCCTGTTATATTTCAACAGGAGCAGCCTGTCAGTTGATGCCTTTGTGTTCTACTGCAGCTTCCCAGAGTGTTCTAAAGAACAACTAGAGCGCTAACAGCCTTACTTATGACAAAGGTATGGCACACCTGAAGCCATCTTGATTGGAATAAACTGGTAACTCTTAAAACATTTAATTTAAATAGGAACAAAATGAGGGGGTTCATTGTGTCATAGAAATTATGGTTAGTGTTGTAGAAAGAAAAATTAGGACATGTTTCAAGTGTGATCTCAAACATCTTCCTATTATATTTCAACAGGAGCAGCCTGTCAGTTGATGCCTTTGTGTTCTACTGCAGCTTCCCAGAGTGGTCTAAAGAACAACCAGAGGGCTAATAGCCTTATGTATGACAAAAGTATGGCACACCTGAAGCCATCTTGATTGGAATATATTGGTAAAACTTAAAACATTTAATTTAAAAAAGAACAAAATGATGGGGTTAATTTTGTCATAGAAATTATGGTTAGTGCTGTAGAAAGATAAAATTAGGACATGTTTCAAGTGTGATCTCAAACATCTTCTTATTATATTTCAACAGGAGCAGCCAGTCAGTTGATGCCTTTGTGTTCTACTGCCGCTTCCCAGAGTGGTCTAAAGAACAACCAGAGGGCTAACAGCCTTGCGTATGACAAAAGTATGGCACACCTGAAGCCATCTTGATTGGAATAAACTGGTAACACTTAAAACATTTGATTTAAAAAGGAACAAAATGATGGGGTTCATTTTGTCATAGAAATTATGGTTAGTGCTGTAGAAAGAAAAATTAGGACATGTTTCAAGTGTGATCTCAAATATCTTCCAGTTATATTTCAACAGGAGCAGCCTGTCAGTTGATGCCTTTGTGCTCTACTGCTGCTTCCCAGAGTGTTCTAAAGAACAACTAGAGCGTTAACAGCCTTACTTATGACAAAGGTATGGCACACCTGAAGCCATCTTGATTGGAATAAATTGGTAAAACATAAAACATTTCATTTAAAAAGGAACAAAATGATGGGGTTCATTTTGTCATAGAAATTATGGTTAGTGCTGTAGAAAGAAAAAATTAGGACATGTTTCAAGTGTGATCTCAAACATCTTCCTATTATATTTCAACAGGAGCAGCCTGTCAGTTGATGCCTTTGTGTTCTACTGCAGCTTCCCAGAGTGATCTAAACAACAACCAGAGGGTTAACAGCCTTACTTATGACAAAAGTATGGCACACCTGAAGCCATCTTGATTGGAATAAACTGGTAACACTTAAAACATTTGATTTAAAAAGGAACACAATGATGGGGTTCATTTTGTCATTGAAATTATGGTTAGTGCTGTAGAAAGAAAAATCAGGACATGTTTTAAGTGAGATCTCAAATATCTTCCTGTTGTATTTCAAGAGGAGCAGCCTGTCAGTTGATGCCTTTGTGTTCTACTGCAGCTTCCCAGAGTGGTCTAAAGAACAACCAGGGGGCTAACAGCCTTACGTATGACAAAAGTATGGCACACCTGAAGCCATCTTGATTGGAATAAACTGGTAACAGTAAAAACATTTGATTTAAAAAGGAACAAAATGATAGGGTTCATTTTGTCATAGAAATTATGGTTAGTGCTGTAGAAAGAAAAATTAGGACATGTTTCAAGTGTGATCTCAAATATCTTCCTGTTATATTTCAACAGGAGCAGCCTGTCAGTTTATGCCTTTGTGTTCTACTGCAGCTTCCCAAAGTGTTCTAAAGAACAACTAGAGCACTAACTGCCTTACTTATGACAAAAAGTATGGCACACCTGAAGCCATCTTGATTGGAATAAACTGGTAACACTTAAAACATTTAAAATGAAACAGGACCAAAATGATGGGGTCAATTTTGTCAAAGAAATTATGGTTAGGGCTATAGAAAGAAAAATTACGACATATTTGAAGAGTGATCTCAAAAATATTCTTGTTATATTTCAACAGGAGCAGCCTGTCATTTGATGCCTTTGTGTTCTACTGCAGCTTCCCAGAGTGTTCTAAATAACAACTAGAGCGCTAACAGCCTTACTTAGACAAAAGTCTGGCACACCTGAAGCAATCTTGATTGGAATAAACTGGTAACACTTAAAACATTTAATATAAAAAAGGAACAACATGATGGGGTCAATTTCGTCAAAGAAATTATGGTTAGGGCTATAGAAAGAAAAATGACGACGTG
The DNA here is from genome assembly GCF_964204655.1 of Triturus cristatus. Taxonomy (NCBI): domain Eukaryota; kingdom Metazoa; phylum Chordata; class Amphibia; order Caudata; family Salamandridae; genus Triturus; species Triturus cristatus. The sequence continues at coordinate 938,883,422 of NC_140579.1, forward strand.
TTTGAAGTGTGATCTCAAATATATTCTTGTTATATTTCAACAGGTGCAGCCTGCCAGTTGATACCTTTGTGTACTACTGCAGCTTCCCAGAGTGGTCTAAAGAACAACTAGAGGGCTATCAGCCTTACTTATGACAAAAGTATGGCACACCTGAAGCCATCTTGATTGGAATAAACTGGTAACACTTAAAACATTTGATTTAAAAAGGAACAAAATGATGGGGTTCATTCTGTCATAGAAATTATGGTTAGTGCTGTAGAAAGAAAAATTAGGACATGTTTTAATTGAGATATAAAATACCTTGCTGTTATATTTCAACAGGAGCAGCCTGTCAGTTGATGTTGTTGTGTTCTACTGCAGCTTCCCAGAGTGGTCTAAAGAATAACTAGTCATATGTATAAGGATCTCTATTTACATTAATTTCAAAACAGTTATACAATCAGAATACAGAGAAATGAAAAAATGGACAAAAGGTGTGTGAGGAACAAAATTCATTTATATCAGTGAATGGTGATAAGGGTACATAAAAATGAGACAGTTGTATATCAAAGGGGAGACATGATTATACATCCAGTTATTACTCCACTATACAGTATATCGAACACTTTTTCAAAGATATATAACCAATTATCTAGAAAGAAGTGTGACAGTCGACGTTTCGGTCTTCATACGTGAGTTTGTGAGACCATCTTCAGGACAAGAAGTTTAAAAGTTGACCCCTATAAGTTAAAAAGTATATAATGAATATAAAGACTATACAAAACACACACCTAAGCCAGAAAAATAACAATTTGAGTAATCAACGTATAAAGGAAAATCAATTCTGACATTTCACAAATGTTGTATCAGTCAATTAAACATCCAGTGATTGTAAGACATACTACAATGATGAAACGCTTTAGTCAAAGTAGAATGATCAATTATGTTAAGGCTCCATCTTACTAAATTATACTGCACTTTAACCATGATCGTTTAAACCATAAATTCATGTCGTTTCATTTCATAAACAGAAAAAGCTAAATATTCATTTTGTATCTTCACTAATAGTGACATGTTCAAATAACATATTATAAGGAGAAAATTTGATTCGTCCTTTCCTTAAAACTGAATAAATTTTGGGTTGTTTATAATTGCCTGCGGCCATGTTTGGATCGAATCGCGACAAAGTTTTGTAATAAGGAGGAAATCAATCATAATTACACTTAAAACGGTGAAATTATTCACGTTGTAATGTGAAAAGCTGTTATTAAATCACCGTAATACTCAATAACGGTCCAATATGTATTTTAACCAAGAGAAACATCTTTCAACTAATGCACGTAATCGAAGTAATTTTACCTCGTAATGTTTGATTTGATTATGAAATTCGCGGATATCTTCCTTTCTCGGTGGACGCTATGTAAAGAAAGATCATATCGTAAATCTTCAATACTTTGGAGCAACTTAACGTGTATCTTAGCCCAAAATAATTAAAAGTGTATCAAAGTACCTTTTAGATTTGAGGATATTTGAAAAGCAAAACTGTCAAAGTTTTAGCGGTACTGTGTGGTTTCACCGGCAGAGAACGGCATTCGTGTATTTAAAAACTGCAAGAGGGAAATGACAGCGTTTAGTCTGTTATTGTTACAGTTGTTAATAACCGCATACAAAGTGAGTGAAAGAAATATCTACCAACCTAGTAGTGGTCTTACTGTTGGTTCAGATACAATCACGCCGAATGTGTATGGCGCTGTATTCGCTTGCTGCGTGAATCGAGCACTGGGAATTGTTGCCACAATTGGGGGGCGTTTTACTTAAATCCCACGGAAATTACTGTAAAGGGAAAATGGGTAGTTTTAAGTTAAATTGTACTACCTTGGGGGCATTGATGGCAGAAGCCAAACGAAAAATATCAACTAACCTGGCGTGAGCACAGCAGTCATCTCAGTTGAATCGCGGCATGTAGCATTGGAATTGCCGAGATCGGTTGGTCTTAAATATACGTGTTGCAGCGGTATAGAGATAGGACTTGAAATTAGGTCACATGGTATGTAGGTAACGAAAATGTGTCGGCCATGTTGGAATGGGGTAAAAGCGTCATGCTATTCAGATTTTAAAGTAAATCGGCAGCAACGCTCGAATGTAGTATATCTGTCAAATTCTTTTAATGTATCGATGATATACTAATTATATTCTGTTTTAACCTATTCGATCCCTGTAATCGAAGTATATGGGATAAAATATTTGGATAAAGGTCAATTCTGTTGTATGTATCCTAGACTTATTTGTGTCACGAAGTAGGCTCTCCAATAATATACCTACAGTTAAACCTACGTGACAATGGGCTGAAATTAGGACAATCATTGTATGTACAAGACGAAGTTGATTCATCACATGGTGGCATGGATTGTATATATATATAGACACATATTGTGTTCTCTATGTCACATCTTTATGACTACTGCGTCATCAGAAGTTGAAATTAGGATATTCATTATATGTACAAGACGGAGTTGGTTCGTCATATGGTGGCAAGGATTGTATATATATAGATACATATTAGGTTCTACCTTTATGATTACTACGCCATCAATACAGTCAAAAATTGGATATTATACATTTTTGTTACATGGTAATTGCAAATATTTAAATTACATATATTCAAAGACTGTTACAATCAGAGTATCCTTATTATCATCAGTGATACTTAGGTTAGCGGCTATAAAAGTAGCAGTTTAATACACATAGATATAGATCACATCATCGTATAAACCTGTATAGTATTAGAAAAGTAGCTCACTGGTGGTTTGATCAAGTATGCAACAACCATTATACATAGGACCAGAGCTATTTATGGATTATACGTTATAGATCAGTATCTATTACAGATTAAAGATTACATATCGCTAGATTATAGCTGAAGTCTAAAGACAAGCTAAATTGTGCCATTCAGATGTTGAATTGAGACCACGGTTGATCAAATCTGTCATGCAGATCAATCTACCTTCCTTAATGGTCAAGAGTCGGTCTACATTACTTTGTCTCTTTGAGGGTTTGATCACATCTAGTACCCACCATTTCATATCTTTATCTGAATGACCCTGTCTCTGATAATGCTCCACAAGTGGTGCATTTTCTGTGTGGCATCTTATCCGAGATTGATGTTGTAGGATCCTTTTCTTGATTGGTTGAACTGTTTTGCCAATATAATGTAATTTACAGGGACATTGTATACAATAAATTACATTACAGGTATTACAATTGGAGAATGATTTAAGGGTAAGAGTAATACCGTTGATGGTACATTTTTTGATTGTTTGCAAGGTGTTGCATGCTAAGCACATATTGCATTTAAAATGTCCGACAATGGGGACCAGCTGTCTCATGTTGTCTACTGTGTTGTTAGGACGTTCTTCATATGCTCTAACCAATCGGTCTCTAAGGTTAGTTCCCCTTTTAAAAGAAAATAGGGGTTTTGACTGGAATTCAGGGAGATTTTTTAATAAATTCCAGTGTCGACTAACAATCTTTTTTATAGCATTAGCATGAGTTCCGAAAGTCGAGACACATACCAGATGTGGTTGTTGTGGCCGATCTTTCACAGTCAACAACGTTTCTCTGTTGTTATACCATGCACGTTTCATGGATTTTTTTAAAAGTTTGGAGGGGTACCCCCTAGCTTTTAATTTTTCTGTAAGTTTTTTAGCTTCAATGAAGTAGTCATTTTTAAAGGTACAGTTTCTGCGTAAACGCAAGAACTGCCCAAAGGGGAGGCCATCTTTAAGGGCTTGAGGATGGTGACTTTGATATTCAAGCAAGGTATTTCTGGACGTTGGTTTTGTAAACAAGGTGGTATATAGATGGTTAGAAGTATCATTTTTGATAGTTATATCCAGAAAGTTAATCTCCGCATTGTTAAATTCCATGGTGAATTTCAGGTGTGTATTTCTATTATTAAGCCAAACATGGAAGGTGTTGAGTTCTTCCTTTGTGCCATGCCAAACTAAGAAGACATCATCTATATAGCGAAGCCACTTCCTGATGTTAGAGAAAAATGGATTCGTTACATTGAATATAAATTCGTTTTCAAATACAGAGACATAGATATTCGCGATGTCTGGGGCGTAAACAGCTCCCATCGCTACTCCTTTTCGTTGTTGATAAAAAGTATTTTGAAAAAGGAAAAAATTCTCACATAGAGAGATACGAACACATTCAATAATGAATTCTGTAGGCACTTGATGTGGTCTAGCTCTAGTGTCTAGAAGATTGCATAGAATCTGTAAAACTTCCTCTTGCGGGATATTCGTATAGAGGCTCTCTATGTCCATAGTGACCAGAAATTCATTCAGGGGATCAAATTCAAAATTTTCGACTATGTTAATCACGGCCATAGTGTCCCGGATGTATGCAGGATGGTTAACCGCAAATGGTCTAATAAAGAAATCTGCATATTGGGCCAATGGCTTCAAGATGGAATTGCAACCCGAAACTATCGGGCGACCAGGTGGATTTAGAGGGTCTTTGTGCACCTTTGGGAGCAAGTATATAGCAGGGACAGTCGGTGTTTTATTTACGAGGAAGGCAGATTCTTTCTCTGAGAGCCAACCACCATCAAAACCTAACTTGCTCAGTTTTGATATTTCTGTAGAAAGTCTGTTTGTGGGATTAGTTGCAAGTTTCTTGTAGTGTATAGGGTTGGATAATTGTTTAAGAGCCTCTTCAGTATATTTGTCCTTATCCCAAAGGACTATTCCACCGCCCTTGTCCGCAGGTTTTATCAGGACATTAGGGAGTGATTGGAGATTCTGCAGTGCAACTTGTTTTTCTTTGGAGAAATTAGATTTATATTGTATCTTCTGTTTGAAGAGATTATCAATCTCAATAAGAATTGCATTCTCAAATGTTAGTATTTCCTTTTTTACCATAAAGTTACTAGGGTAAAATGTTGATTTGTTTTTTAGGCCTGTAACATCGTTGCTACAACAATTTTCCTTTCCTGTGAAAAAGTTTTTTAATCTCACAGTGCGGAAGAATTTATAGATTTCTAATTTGGTGTTGAATAAGTCATTCTTGTAGGTAGGCACAAAGCTCAACCCTGAAGAAAGAACCGCAATTTCTTGTTCAGATAGGGTATGAGCCGATAGGTTGAAAATTGGTATTGTTTGGTCCGGTGCTACCATTCGTAATACTGGTTGCGTGTCTGACGGAACCCTGGTGTATATTGGTTGCGGTACCATCCTCGTTTGGAACCCCGTTGTCTCCGAGGGGGACCTGTCCCTCGGCGATCCTGCCCTAAAAAATTCTGCCTGGAGGTAGAGGGTTGTTGATCGTATTGGCGATAGGTTGTGTCTATAGATTGATCGCTACCAGTATCTGAATTAGTATCAGAGAAGGTAATTCTCTTCTTTGGTATTTGGGTAGAATTTTGAGGATTATAAAAATCCTTCTGTAAGTATGGATACGTTTTTTCTTTATTGTATCTTTTGATATCGTTTTGCAATTTCTCAGTTTTTTTATGAGCGTTGAATTCCTCGAATTCTTTGATTGTTTGCTGTACCTTGTCAAGAAGGAATTTACCGTTAGTAATGACTGGGTCACCTAGTATCTTTTTTTCTAGGGTTTCAATTTCCTTAGCTAAGATCTTCAATTGTCTAATGGCGGTTTCTATACTTAAAACCATCCAAGTGCGGGAGCATTTGTTGGCGGAGAAGCTAAACCCTGTTTTAAATTCCTCGTCGTCAGTAAAAATTATTGGAACATTACGGATCTGAAGACCCGTTGGAATGATATTCGCATTCAAACAATCCGTCAGAAACTTAGCGTGGAGTTCTGTTCGTACTAGTTTCTTTTTGAGACGCTCGAGTTGATTAAGATCAGACTCATAAGGAAAAGAGGCGGTAAGGCCTTTATTGCCCAGCAGTGAGGGGCCACCAGCGATTTTCAGTATATATTCATCAGTATAAGATAATGTCTCTGCTTCAGACATCTACGTTATTGTTTTTAGAGACAATCAGAAAATAATAAAAAACCACTTAAAAGTGATCCACAACAGACAATTGTCTGCGCTTAAACACAATCTGTGTAGTGGATAACCCAATATACCCTTGAGGGCTTGGGCAGATAATATGTATGGGTAGGAAGTGCCTTCAAGGGGTTTGTTGAAAACTTAATTGTGTAACTTGTTTATAGGATAAATATATACCTATAACTGAGATCAATCTTATCTTTTAGATTCCAAAAGGTTATACACCATGCAATAGTCATATGTATAAGGATCTCTATTTACATTAATTTCAAAACAGTTATACAATCAGAATACAGAGAAATGAAAAAATGGACAAAAGGTGTGTGAGGAACAAAATTCATTTATATCAGTGAATGGTGATAAGGGTACATAAAAATGAGACAGTTGTATATCAAAGGGGAGACATGATTATACATCCAGTTATTACTCCACTATACAGTATATCGAACACTTTTTCAAAGATATATAACCAATTATCTAGAAAGAAGTGTGACAGTCGACGTTTCGGTCTTCATACGTGAGTTTGTGAGACCATCTTCAGGACAAGAAGTTTAAAAGTTGACCCCTATAAGTTAAAAAGTATATAATGAATATAAAGACTATACAAAACACACACCTAAGCCAGAAAAATAACAATTTGAGTAATCAACGTATAAAGGAAAATCAATTCTGACATTTCACAAATGTTGTATCAGTCAATTAAACATCCAGTGATTGTAAGACATACTACAATGATGAAACGCTTTAGTCAAAGTAGAATGATCAATTATGTTAAGGCTCCATCTTACTAAATTATACTGCACTTTAACCATGATCGTTTAAACCATAAATTCATGTCGTTTCATTTCATAAACAGAAAAAGCTAAATATTCATTTTGTATCTTCACTAATAGTGACATGTTCAAATAACATATTATAAGGAGAAAATTTGATTCGTCCTTTCCTTAAAACTGAATAAATTTTGGGTTGTTTATAATTGCCTGCGGCCATGTTTGGATCGAATCGCGACAAAGTTTTGTAATAAGGAGGAAATCAATCATAATTACACTTAAAACGGTGAAATTATTCACGTTGTAATGTGAAAAGCTGTTATTAAATCACCGTAATACTCAATAACGGTCCAATATGTATTTTAACCAAGAGAAACATCTTTCAACTAATGCACGTAATCGAAGTAATTTTACCTCGTAATGTTTGATTTGATTATGAAATTCGCGGATATCTTCCTTTCTTTGTAACGAGATTTAAATTATAACCTCTCGGTGGACGCTATGTAAAGAAAGATCATATCGTAAATCTTCAATACTTTGGAGCAACTTAACGTGTATCTTAGCCCAAAATAATTAAAAGTGTATCAAAGTACCTTTTAGATTTGAGGATATTTGAAAAGCAAAACTGTCAAAGTTTTAGCGGTACTGTGTGGTTTCACCGGCAGAGAACGGCATTCGTGTATTTAAAAACTGCAAGAGGGAAATGACAGCGTTTAGTCTGTTATTGTTACAGTTGTTAATAACCGCATACAAAGTGAGTGAAAGAAATATCTACCAACCTAGTAGTGGTCTTACTGTTGGTTCAGATACAATCACGCCGAATGTGTATGGCGCTGTATTCGCTTGCTGCGTGAATCGAGCACTGGGAATTGTTGCCACAATTGGGGGGCGTTTTACTTAAATCCCACGGAAATTACTGTAAAGGGAAAATGGGTAGTTTTAAGTTAAATTGTACTACCTTGGGGGCATTGATGGCAGAAACACCGACTGTCCCTGCTATATACTTGCTCCCAAAGGTGCACAAAGACCCTCTAAATCCACCTGGTCGCCCGATAGTTTCGGGTTGCAATTCCATCTTGAAGCCATTGGCCCAATATGCAGATTTCTTTATTAGACCATTTGCGGTTAACCATCCTGCATACATCCGGGACACTATGGCCGTGATTAACATAGTCAAAAATTTTGAATTTGATCCCCTGAATGAATTTCTGGTCACTATGGACATAGAGAGCCTCTATACGAATATCCCGCAAGAGGAAGTTTTACAGATTCTATGCAATCTTCTAGACACTAGAGCTAGACCACATCAAGTGCCTACAGAATTCATTATTGAATGTGTTCGTATCTCTCTATGTGAGAATTTTTTCCTTTTTCAAAATACTTTTTATCAACAACGAAAAGGAGTAGCGATGGGAGCTGTTTACGCCCCAGACATCGCGAATATCTATGTCTCTGTATTTGAAAACGAATTTATATTCAATGTAACGAATCCATTTTTCTCTAACATCAGGAAGTGGCTTCGCTATATAGATGATGTCTTCTTAGTTTGGCATGGCACAAAGGAAGAACTCAACACCTTCCATGTTTGGCTTAATAATAGAAATACACACCTGAAATTCACCATGGAATTTAACAATGCGGAGATTAACTTTCTGGATATAACTATCAAAAATGATACTTCTAACCATCTATATACCACCTTGTTTACAAAACCAACGTCCAGAAATACCTTGCTTGAATATCAAAGTCACCATCCTCAAGCCCTTAAAGATGGCCTCCCCTTTGGGCAGTTCTTGCGTTTACGCAGAAACTGTACCTTTAAAAATGACTACTTCATTGAAGCTAAAAAACTTACAGAAAAATTAAAAGCTAGGGGGTACCCCTCCAAACTTTTAAAAAAATCCATGAAACGTGCATGGTATAACAACAGAGAAACGTTGTTGACTGTGAAAGATCGGCCACAACAACCACATCTGGTATGTGTCTCGACTTTCGGAACTCATGCTAATGCTATAAAAAAGATTGTTAGTCGACACTGGAATTTATTAAAAAATCTCCCTGAATTCCAGTCAAAACCCCTATTTTCTTTTAAAAGGGGAACTAACCTTAGAGACCGATTGGTTAGAGCATATGAAGAACGTCCTAACAACACAGTAGACAACATGAGACAGCTGGTCCCCATTGTCGGACATTTTAAATGCAATATGTGCTTAGCATGCAACACCTCGCAAACAATCAAAAAATGTACCATCAACGGTATTACTCTTACCCTTAAATCATTCTCCAATTGTAATACCTGTAATGTAATTTATTGTATACAATGTCCCTGTAAATTACATTATATTGGCAAAACAGTTCAACCAATCAAGAAAAGGATCCTACAACATCAATCTCGGATAAGATGCCACACAGAAAATGCACCACTTGTGGAGCATTATCAGAGACAGGGTCATTCAGATAAAGATATGAAATGGTGGGTACTAGATGTGATCAAACCCTCAAAGAGACAAAGTAATGTAGACCGACTCTTGACCATTAAGGAAGGTAGATTGATCTGCATGACAGATTTGATCAACCATGGTCTCAATTCAACATCTGAATGGCACAATTTAGCTTGTCTTTAGACTTCAGCTATAATCTAGCGATATGTAATCTTTAATCTGTAATAGATACTGATCTATAACGTATAATCCATAAATAGCTCTGGTCCTATGTATAATGGTTGTTGCATACTTGATCAAACCACCTGTGAGCTACTTTTCTAATACTATACAGGTTTATACGATGATGTGATCTATATCTATGTGTATTAAACTGCTACTTTTATAGCCGCTAACCTAAGTATCACTGATGATAATAAGGATACTCTGATTGTAACAGTCTTTGAATATATGTAATTTAAATATTTGCAATTACCATGTAACAAAAATGTATAATATCCAATTTTTGACTGTATTGATGGCGTAGTAATCATAAAGGTAGAACCTAATATGTATCTATATATATACAATCCTTGCCACCATATGACGAACCAACTCCGTCTTGTACATATAATGAATATCCTAATTTCAACTTCTGATGACGCAGTAGTCATAAAGATGTGACATAGAGAACACAATATGTGTCTATATATATATACAATCCATGCCACCATGTGATGAATCAACTTCGTCTTGTACATACAATGATTGTCCTAATTTCAGCCCATTGTCACGTAGGTTTAACTGTAGGTATATTATTGGAGAGCCTACTTCGTGACACAAATAAGTCTAGGATACATACAACAGAATTGACCTTTATCCAAATATTTTATCCCATATACTTCGATTACAGGGATCGAATAGGTTAAAACAGAATATAATTAGTATATCATCGATACATTAAAAGAATTTGACAGATATACTACATTCGAGCGTTGCTGCCGATTTACTTTAAAATCTGAATAGCATGACGCTTTTACCCCATTCCAACATGGCCGACACATTTTCGTTACCTACATACCATGTGACCTAATTTCAAGTCCTATCTCTATACCGCTGCAACACGTATATTTAAGACCAACCGATCTCGGCAATTCCAATGCTACATGCCGCGATTCAACTGAGATGACTGCTGTGCTCACACCAGGTTAGTTGATATTTTTCGTTTGGCTTCTGCCATCAATGCCCCCAAGGTAGTACAATTTAACTTAAAACTACCCATTTTCCCTTTACAGTAATTTCCGTGGGATTTAAGTAAAACCCCCCCAATTGTGGCAACAATTCCCAGTGCTCGATTCACGCAGCAAGCGAATACAGCGCCATACACATTCGGCGTGATTGTATCTGAACCAACAGTAAGACCACTACTAGGTTGGTAGATATTTCTTTCACTCACTTTGTATGCGGTTATTAACAACTGTAACAATAACAGACTAAACGCTGTCATTTCCCTCTTGCAGTTTTTAAATACACGAATCCCGTTCTCTGCCGGTGAAACCACACAGTACCGCTAAAACTTTGACAGTTTTGCTTTTCAAATATCCTCAAATCTAAAAGGTACTTTGATACACTTTTAATTATTTTGGGCTAAGATACACGTTAAGTTGCTCCAAAGTATTGAAGATTTACGATATGATCTTTCTTTACATAGCGTCCACCGAGAGGTTATAATTTAAATCTCGTTACAAAGAAAGGAAGATATCCGCGAATTTCATAATCAAATCAAACATTACGAGGTAAAATTACTTCGATTACGTGCATTAGTTGAAAGATGTTTCTCTTGGTTAAAATACATATTGGACCGTTATTGAGTATTACGGTGATTTAATAACAGCTTTTCACATTACAACGTGAATAATTTCACCGTTTTAAGTGTAATTATGATTGATTTCCTCCTTATTACAAAACTTTGTCGCGATTCGATCCAAACATGGCCGCAGGCAATTATAAACAACCCAAAATTTATTCAGTTTTAAGGAAAGGACGAATCAAATTTTCTCCTTATAATATGTTATTTGAACATGTCACTATTAGTGAAGATACAAAATGAATATTTAGCTTTTTCTGTTTATGAAATGAAACGACATGAATTTATGGTTTAAACGATCATGGTTAAAGTGCAGTATAATTTAGTAAGATGGAGCCTTAACATAATTGATCATTCTACTTTGACTAAAGCGTTTCATTATTGTAGTATGTCTTACAATCACTGGATGTTTAATTGACTGATACAACATTTGTGAAATGTCAGAATTGATTTTCCTTTATACGTTGATTACTCAAATTGTTATTTTTCTGGCTTAGGTGTGTGTTTTGTATAGTCTTTATATTCATTATATACTTTTTAACTTATAGGGGTCAACTTTTAAACTTCTTGTCCTGAAGATGGTCTCACAAACTCACGTATGAAGACCGAAACGTCGACTGTCACACTTCTTTCTAGATAATTGGTTATATATCTTTGAAAAAGTGTTCGATATACTGTATAGTGGAGTAATAACTGGATGTATAATCATGTCTCCCCTTTGATATACAACTGTCTCATTTTTATGTACCCTTATCACCATTCACTGATATAAATGAATTTTGTTCCTCACACACCTTTTGTCCATTTTTTCATTTCTCTGTATTCTGATTGTATAACTGTTTTGAAATTAATGTAAATAGAGATCCTTATACATATGACTATTGCATGGTGTATAACCTTTTGGAATCTAAAAGATAAGATTGATCTCAGTTATAGGTATATATTTATCCTATAAACAAGTTACACAATTAAGTTTTCAACAAACCCCTTGAAGGCACTTCCTACCCATACATATTATCTGCCCAAGCCCTCAAGGGTATATTGGGTTATCCACTACACAGATTGTAAAGAATAACTAGAGCACTAACAGTCTTACTTATGACACAATTATGACACACCTGAAGCCATCTTGTTTGGTATAAACTGGTAACTCTTAAAACATTTAATTTAAAAAGGAACAAAATGAGGGGGTTCATTTTGTCATAGAAAATATTGTTAGTGCTGTAGAAAGAAAAATTAGGACATGTTTTAAGTGAGAGCTTAAATATCTTCCTGTTATATTTCAACAGGAGCAGCCTGTCAGTTGATGCCTTTGTGTTCTACTGCAGCTTCCCAGAGTGTTCTAAAGAACAACTAGAGCACTAACAGCCTTACTTATGACAAAGGTATGGCACACCTGAAGCCATCTTGATTGGAATAAACTGGTAACTCTTAAAACATTTAATTTAAATAGGAACAACATGAGGGGGTTCATTGTGTCATAGAAATTATGGTTAGTGTTGTAGAAAGAAAAATTAGGACATGTTTCAAGTGTGATCTCAAACATCTTCCTATTATATTTCAACAGGAGCAGCCTGTCAGTTGATGCCTTTGTGTTCTACTGCAGCGACCAAGAGTGGTCTAAAGAACAACCAGAGGGCTAACAGCCTTATGTATGACAAAAGTATGGCACACCTGAAGCCATCTTGATTGGAATATATTGGTAAAACTTAAAACATTTAATTTAAAAAAGAACAAAATGATGGGGTTCATTTTGTCATAGAAATTATGGTTAGTGCTGTAGAAAGATAAAATTAGGACATGTTTCAAGTGTGATCTCAAACATCTTCCTATTATATTTCAACAGGAGCAGCCAGTCAGTTGATGCCTTTGTGTTCTACTGCCGCTTTCCAGAGTGGTCTAAAGAACAACCAGAGGGCTAACAGCCTTGCGTATGACAAAAGTATGGCACACCTGAAGCCATCTTGATTGGAATAAACTGGTAACACTTAAAACATTTGATTTAAAAAGGAACAAAATGATGGGGTTCATTTTGCCATAGAAATTATGGTTAGTGCTGTAGAAAGAAAAATTAGGACATGTTTCAAGTGTGATCTCAAATATCTTCCAGTTATATTTCAGCAGGAGCAGCCTGTCAGTTGATGCCTTTGTGCTCTACTGCTGCCTCCCAGAGTGTTCTAAAGAACAACTAGAGAGCTAACAGCCTTACTTATGACAAAGGTATGGCACACCTGAAGTCATCTTGATTGGAATAAATTGGTAACACTTAAAACATTTAATTTAAAAAGGAACAAAATGATGGGGTTCATTTTGTCATAGAAATTAGGGTTAGTGCTGTAGAAAGAAAAATTAGGACATGTTTCAAGTGTGATCTCAAACATCTTCCTATTATATTTCAACAGGAGCAGCCTGTCAGTTGATGCCTTTGTGTTCTACTGCAGCTTCCCAGAGTGGTCTAAAGAACAACCAGGGGGCTAACAGCCTTACGTATGACACAAGTATGGCACACCTGAAGCCATCTTGATTGGAATAAACTGGTAACAGTTAAAACATTTGATTTAAAAAGGAACAAAATGATAGGGTTCATTTTGTCATAGAAATTATGGTTAGTGCTGTAGAAAGAAAAATTAGGACATGTTTCAAGTGTGATTTCAAATATCTTCCTGCTATATTTCAACAGGAGCAGCCTGTCAGTTGATGCCTTTGTGCTCTACTGCTGCTTCCCAGAGTGTTCTAAAGAACAACTAGAGCGTTAACAGCCTTACTTATGACAAAGGTATGGCACACCTCAATCCATCTTGATTGGAATAAATTGGTAAAACATAAAACATTTAATTCAAAAAGGAACAAAATGATGGGGTTCATTTTGTCATAGAAATTATGGTTAGTGCTGTAGAAAGAAAAATTAGGACATGTTTTAATTGAGATATCAAATATCTTCCTGTTATATTTCAACAGGAGCAGCCTGTCAGTTGATGTCTTTGTGTTTAACTGCAGCTTCCCAGAGTGTTCTAAAGAACAGCTAGAGCGCTAACAGCCGTACTTATGACAAAAGTATGGCACACCTGAAGCCATTTTGATTGGAATAAACTGGTAACACTTAAAACATTTAAAATAAAAAAGGAACAAAATGATGGGGTCAATTTTGTCAAAGAAATTATGGTTAGTGCTATAGAAAGAAAAATTACGACATATTTGAAGTGTGATCTCAAATATATTCTTGTTATATTTCAACAGGAGCAGCCTGCCAGTTGATGCCTTTGTGTTCTACTGCAGCTTCCCAGAGTGGTCAAAAGAATAAATAGAGCACTAACAGTTTTACTTATGACACAATTATGGCACACCTGAAGCCATCTTGTTTGGAATAAACTGGTAACTCTTAAAACATTTAATTTAAAAAGGAACAAAATGAGGGGGTTCATTTTGTCGTAGAAATTATTGTTAGTGCTGTAGAAAGAAAAACTTAGGACATGTTTTAAGTGAGAGCTCAAATATCTTCCTGTTATATTTCAACAGGAGCAGACTGTCAGTTGATGCCTTTGTGTTCTACTGCAGCTTCCCAGAATGTTCTAAAGAACAACTAGAGCGCTAACAGCCTTACTTATGACAAAAGTATAGCACACCTGAAGCAATCTTGATTGGAATAAACTGGTAACACTTAAAACATTTAATTTAAAAAAGGAACAAAATGATGGGGTCAATTTTGTCAAAGAAATTATGGTTAGGGCTATAGAAAGAAAAATTACGACGTGTTTGAAGTGTGATCTCAAATATATTCTTGATATATTTCAACAGGAGCAGCCTGCCAGTTGATGCCTTTGTGTTCTACTGTAGCTTCCCAAAGTGTTCTAAAGAACAACTAGAGCACTAACTGCCTTACTTATGACAAAAGTATGGCACACCTGAAGCCATCTTGATTGGAATAAACTGGTAACTCTTAAAACATTTAATTTAAATAGGAACAAAATGAGGGGGTTCATTGTGTCATAGAAATTATGGTTTGTGCTGTAGGAAGAAAAATTAGAACATGTTTTAAGTGAGATCTCAAATACCTTCCTCTTATATTTCAACAGGAACAGCCTGTCAGTTGATGCCTTTATATTTTACTGCAGCTTCCCAGAGTGTTCTAAAGAACAACTAGAGCGCTAACAGCCTTACTTATGACAAAAGTATGGCACACCTGAAGCCATCTTGATTGGAATAAACTGGTAACACTTAAAAGATTTGATTCAAAAAGGAACAAAATGATTGGGTTCATTTTGTCATAGAAATTATGGTTAGTGCTGTAGAAAGAAAAATTAGGACATGTTTTAATTGAGATATCAAATATCTTCCTGTTATATTTCAACAGGAGCAGCCTGTCAGTTGATGTCTTTGTGTTCTACTGCAGCTTCCCAGAGTGGTCTAAAGAATAACTAGAGCACTAACAGTCTTACTTATGACAACAATATGGCACATCTGAAGCCATCTTGATTGGAATAAACTGGTAACACTTAAAACATTTGATTTAAAAAGGAACAAAATGATGGGGTTCATTTTGTCATAGAAATTATGGTTAGTGCTGTAGAAAGAAAAATTAGGACATGTTTCAAGTGCGATCTCAAACATCTTCCTATTATATTTCAACAGGAGCAGCCTGTCAGTTGATGCCTTTGTGTTCTACTGCAGCTTCCCAGAGTGGTCTAAAGAACAACCAGAGGGCTAACAGCCGTATGTATGACAAAAGTATGGCACACCTGAAGCCATCTTGATTGGAATACATTGGTAACACTTAAAACATTTAATTTAATAAGGAACAAAATGATGGGGTTCATTTTGTCATAGAAATTATGGTTAGTGTTGTAGAAAGATAAAATTAAGACATGTTTCAAGTGTGATCTCAAACATCTTCCTATTATATTTCAACAGGAGCAGCCAGTAAGTTGATGCCTTTGTGTTCTACTGCAGCTTCCCAGAGTGGTCTAAAGAACAACCAGAGGGCTAACAACCTTACGTATGACAAAAGTATGGCACACCTGAAGCCATCTTGATTGGAATAAACTGGTAACACTTAAAACATTTGATTTAAAAAGGAACAAAATGATGGGGTTCATTTTGTCATAGAAATTATGGTTAGTGCTGTAGAAACAAAAATTAGGACATGTTTCAAGTGTGATCTCAAATATCTTTCTGTTATATTTCAACAGGAGCAGCCTGTCAGTTGATGCCTTTGTGCTCTACTGCTGCTTCCCAGAAAGTTCTAAAGAACAACTAGAGTGCTAACAGCCTTACTTATGACAAAGGTATGGCACACCTGAAGTCATCTTGATTGGAATAAATTGGTAACACTTCAAACATTTAATTGAAAAGGAACAAAATGATGGGGTTCATTTTGTCATAGAAATTATGGTTAGTGTTGTAGAAAGAAAAATTAGGACATGTTTCAAGTGTGATCTCAACCATCTTCCTATTATATTTCAACAGGAGCAGCCTGTCAGTTGATGCCTTTGTGTTCTACTGCAGCTTCCCAGAGTGGTCTAAAGAACAACCAGAGGGCTAACAGCCTTACGTATGACAAAAGTATGGCACACCTGAAGCCATCTTGATTGGAATAAACTGGTAACACTTAAAACATTTGATTTAAAAAGGAACACAATGATGGGGTTCATTTTGTCATTGAAATTATGGTTAGTGCTGTAGAAAGAAAAATTAGGACATGTTTTAAGTGAGATCTCAAATATCTTCCTGTTGTATTTCAAGAGGAGCAGCCTGTCAGTTGATGTCTTTGTGTTCTACTGCAGCTTCCCAGAGTGGTCTAAAGAATACCTAGAGCGCTAACACTCTTATTTATGACACAATTAAGGTACAGCTGAAGCCATCTTGATTGGAATAAACTGGTAACTCTAAAACATTTAATTTAAATAGGAACAAAATGAGGGGGTTCATTTTGTCATAGAAATTATGGTTAGTGTTGTAGAAAGAAAAATTAGGACATGTTTCAAGTGTGATCTCAAATATCTTCCTGTTATATTTCAACAGGAGCAGCCTGTCAGATGATGCCTTTGTGTTCTATTGCAGCTTCCCAGAGTGTTCTAAAGAACAACTAAAGCGCTAACAGCCTTACTTATGACAAAAGTATGGCACACCTGAAGCCATCTTGATTGGAATAAACTGGTAACACTTAAAACATTTGATTTAAAAAGGAACACAATGATGGGGTTCATTTTGTCATTGAAATTATGGTTAGTGCTGTAGAAAGAAAAATTAGGACATGTTTTAAGTGAGATCTCAAATATCTTCCTGTTGTATTTCAAGAGGAGCAGCCTGTCAGTTGATGTCTTTGTGTTCTACTGCAGCTTCCCAGAGTGGTCTAAAGAATACCTAGAGCGCTAACACTACTATTTATGACACAATTAAGGTACAGCTGAAGCCATCTTGATTGGAATAAACTGGTAACTCTAAAACATTTAATTTAAATAGGAACAACATGAGGGGGTTCATTTTGTCATAGAAATTATGGTTAGTGTTGTAGAAAGAAAAATTAGGACATGTTTCAAGTGTGATCTCAAATATCTTCCTGTTATATTTCAACAGGAGCAGCCTGTCAGATGATGCCTTTGTGTTCTATTGCAGCTTCCCAGAGTGTTCTAAAGAACAACTAAAGCGCTAACAGCCTTACTTATGACAAAAGTATGGCACACCTGAAGCAATCTTGATTGGAATAAACTGGTAACACTTAAAACAAAAAAGGAACAACATGATGGGGTCAATTTCGTCAAAGAAATTATGGTTAGGGCTATAGAAAGAAAAATTACGACGTGTTTGAAGTGTGATCTCAAATATATTCTTGTTATATTTCAACAGGTGCAGCCTGCCACTTGATACCTTTGTGTACTACTGCAGCTTCCCAGAGTGGTCTAAAGAACAACTAGAGGGCTAGCAGCCTTACTTATGACAAAAGTATAGCACACCTGAAGCCATCTTGATTGGAATAAACTGGTAACACTTAAAATATTTGATTTAAAAAGGAACAAAATGATGGTGTTCATTCTGTCATAGAAATTATGGTTAGTGCTGTAGAAAGAAAAATTAGGACATGTTTTAAATGAGATATCAAATACCTTGCTGTTATATTTCAACAGGAGCAGCCTGTCAGTTGATGTTGTTGTGTTCTACTGCAGCTTCACAGAGTGGTCTAAAGAATAACTAGAGCACTAACAGTCTTACTTATGACACAATTATGACACACCTGAAGCCATCTTGTTTGGTATAAACTGGTAACTCTTAAAACATTTAATTTAAAAAGGAACACAATGAGGGGGTTCATTTTGTCATAGAAAATATTGTTAGTGCTGTAGAAAGAAAAATTAGGACATGTTTTAAGTGAGAGCTCAAATATCTTCCTGTTATATTTCAACAGGAGCAGCCTGTCAGTTGATGCCTTTGTGTTCTACTGCAGCTTCCCAGAGTGTTCTAAAGAACAACTAGAGCGCTAACAGCCTTACTTATGACAAAGGTATGGCACACCTAAAGCCATCTTGATTGAAATAAACTGGTAACTCTTAAAACATTTAATTTAAATAGGAACAAAATGAGGGGGTTCATTTTGTCATAGAAATTATGGTTAGTGTTGTAGAAAGAAAAATTAGGACATGTTTCAAGTGTGATCTCAAACATCTTCCTATTATATTTCCACAGGAGCAGCCTGTCAGTTGATGCCTTTGTGTTCTACTGCAGCTTCCCAGAGTGGTCTAAAGAACAACCAGAGGGCTAATAGCCTTATGTATGACAAAAGTATGGCACACCTGAAGCCATCTTGATTGGAATAAATTGGTAAAACTTAAAACATTTAATTTAAAAAATAACAAAATGATGGGGTTCATTTTGTCATAGAAATTATGGTTAGTGCTGTAGAAAGATAAAATTAGGACATGTTTCAAGTGTGATCTCAAACATCTTCCTATTATATTTCAACAGGAGCAGCCAGTCAGTTGATGCCTTTGTGTTCTACTGCAGCTTCCCAGAGTGGTCTAAAGAACAACCAGAGGGCTAACAGCCTTGCGTATGACAAAAGTATAGCACACCTGAAGCCATCTTGATTGGAATAAACTGGTAACACTTAAAACATTTGATTTAAAAAGGAACAAAATGATGGGGTTCATTTTGTCATAGAAATTATGGTTAGTGCTGTAGAAAGAAAAATTAGGACATGTTTCAAGTGTGATCTCAAATATCTTCCTGGTATATTTCAACAGGAGCAGCCTGTCAGTTGATGCCTTTGTGCTCTACTGCTGCTTCCCAGAGTGTTCTAAAGAACAACTAGAGTGCTAACAGCCTTACTTATGACAAAGGTATGGCACACCTGAAGTCATCTTGATTGGAATAAATTGGTAACACTTAAAACATTTAATTTAAAAAATAACAAAATGATGGGGTTCATTTTGTCATAGAAATTATGGTTAGTGCTGTAGAAAGATAAAATTAGGACATGTTTCAAGTGTGATCTCAAACAACTTCCTATTATATTTCAACAGGAGCAGCCAGTCAGTTGATGCCTTTGTGTTCTACTGCAGCTTCCCAGAGTGGTCTAAAGAACAACCAGGGGGCTAACAGCCTTACGTATGACAAAAGTATGGCACACCTGAAGCCATCTTGATTGGAATAAACTGGTAACACTTAAAACATTTGATTTAAAAAGGAACAAAATGATGGGGTTCATTTTGTTATAGAAATTATGGTTAGTGCTGTAGAAAGAAAAAATTAGGACATGCTTCAAGTGTGATCTCAAACATCTTCCTGTTCAATTTCAACAGGAGCAGCCTGTCAGTTGATGCCTTTGTGTTCTATTGCAGCTTCCCAGAGTGTTCTAAAGAACAACTAAAGCGCTAACAGCCTTACTTATGACAAAAGTATGGCACACCTGAAGCCATCTTGATTGGAATAAACTGGAAACACTTAAAACATTTAATTTAAAAAGGAACAAAATGATGGGGTCAATTTTGTCATCGAAATTATGGTTAGTGCTGTAGAAAGAAAAATTAGGACATATTTCAAGTGTGATCTCAAATATCTTCCTATTATATTTTAACAGGAGCAGCCTGTCAGTTGATGCCTTTGTGTTCTACTGCAGCTTCCCAAAGTGTTCTAAAGAACAACTAGAGCACTAACTGCCTTACTTATGACAAAAGTATGGCACACCTGAAGCCATTTTGATTGGAATACACTGGTAACACTTAAAACATTTAAAATAAAAAAGGAACAAAATGATGGGGTTCATTTTGTCATAGAAATTATGGTTAGTGCTGTAGAAAGATAAATTAGGACATGTTTTAAGTGAGATCTCAAATATCTTCCTGTTATATTTCAACAGGAGCAGCCTGTCAGTTGATACCTTTGTGTACTACTGCAGCTTCCCAGAGTGGTCTAAAGAACAACTAGAGGGCTAGCAGCCTTACTTATGACAAAAGGATGGCACACCTGAAGCCATCTTGATTGGAATAAACTGGTAACACTTAAAACATTTGATTTAAAAAGGAACAAAATGATGGGGTTCATTCTGTCATAGAAATTATGGTTAGTGCTGTAGAAAGATAAATTAGGACATGTTTTAAGTGAGATCTCAAATATATTCTTGTTATATTTCAACAGGTGCAGCCTGCCAGTTGATACCTTTGTGTACTACTGCAGCTTCCCAGAGTGGTCTAAAGAACAACTAGAGGGCTAGCAGCCTTACTTATGACAAAAGTATGGCACACCTGAAGCCATCTTGATTGGAATAAACTGGTAACACTTAAAAGATTTGAGTCAAAAAGGAACAAAATGATGGGTTTCATTTTGTCATAGAAATTATGGTTAGTCCTGTAGAAAGAAAAATTAGGACATGTTTTAATTTTGATATCAAATATCTTCCTGTTATATTTCAACAGGAGCAGCCTGTCAGTTGATGTCTTTGTGTTCTACTGCAGCTTCCCAGAGTGGTCTAAAGAATAACTAGAGCACTAACAGTCTTACTTATGACAAAAATATGGCACATCTGAAGCCATCTTGATTGGAATAAACTGGTAACACTTAAAACATTTGATTTAAAAAGGAACAAAATGATGTGGTTCATTTTGTCATAGAAATTATGGTTATTGCTGTAGAAAGAAAAATTAGGACATGTTTCAAGTGTGATCTCAAATATCTTCCTGTTATATTTCAACAGGAGCAGCCTGTCAGTTGATGCCTTTGTGCTCTACTGCTGCTTCCCAGAGTGTTCTAAAGAACAACTAGAGTGCTAACAGCCTTACTTATGACAAAAGTATGGCACACCTGAAGTCATCTTGATTGGAATAAACTGGTAACACTTAAAACAGTTAATTTAAAAAGGAACAAAATGAGGGGGTTCATTTTGTCGTAGAAATTATTGTTAGTGCTGTAGAAAGAAAAACTTAGGACATGTTTTAAGTGAGAGCTCAAATATCTTCCTGTTATATTTCAACAGGTTCAGCCTGACAGTTGATGCCTTTGTGTTCTACTGCAGCTTCCCAGAGTGGTCTAAAGAACAACCAGGGGGATAACAGCCTTACGTATGACAAAAGTATGGCACACCTGAAGCCATCTTGATTGGAATAAACTGGTAACACTTAAAAGATTTATTTAAAAAGGAAAAGAATGATGGGGTTCATTTCATCATAGAAATTATGGTTAGTGCTGTAGAAAGAAAAATTAGGACATGTTTCAAGTGTGATCTCAAATATCTTCCTGTTATATTTCAACAGGAGCAGCCTGTCAGTTGATGCCCTTGTGTTCTACTGCAGCTTCCCAAAGTGTTCTAAAGAACAACTAGAGCACTAACTGCCTTACTTATGACAAAAGTATGGCACACCTGAAGCCATCTTGATTGGAATGAACTGGTAACACTTAAAAGCTTTCATTTAAAAAGGAAAAGAATGATGGGGTTCATTTTGTCATAGAAATTATGGTTAGTGCTGTAGAAAGAAAAATTAGGACATGTTTCAAGTGTGATCTCAAATATCTTCCTGTTATATTTCAACAGGAGCAGCGTGTCAGTTGATGCCTTTGTGCTCTACTGCTGCTTCCCAGAGTGGTCTAAAGAACAACCAGAGGGCTAACAGCCTTACTTATGACTAAAGTATGGCACACCTGAAGCCATCTTGATTGGAATAAACTGGTAACACTAAAAACATTTGATTTAAAAAGGAACAAAATGATGGGGTCAATTTCGTCAAAGAAATTATGGTTAGGGCTATAGAAAGAAAAATTACGACGTGTTTGAAGTGTGATCTCAAATATATTCTTGTTATATTTCAACAGGTGCAGCCTGCCAGTTGATACCTTTGTGTACTACTGCAGCTTCCCAGAGTGGTCTAAAGAACAACTAGAGGGCTAGCAGCCTTACTTATGACAAAAGTATGGCACACCTGAAGCCATCTTGATTGGAATAAACTGGTAACACTTAAAACATTTGATTTAAAAAGGAACAAAATGATGGGTTCATTCTGTCATAGAAATTATGGTTGGTGCTGTAGAAAGAAAAATTAGGACATGTTTTAATTGAGATATCAAATACCTTGCTGTTATATTTCAACAGGAACAGCCTGTCAGTTGATGTTGTTGTGTTCTACTGCAGCTTCCCAGAGTGGTCTAAAGAATAACTAGAGCACTAACAGTCTTACTTATGACACAATTATGACACACCTGAAGCCATCTTGTTTGGTATAAACTGGTAACTCTTAAAACATTTAATTTAAAAAGGAACAAAATGAGGGGGTTCATTTTGTCATAGAAAATATTGTTAGTGCTGTAGAAAGAAAAATTAGGACATGTTTTAAGTGAGAGCTCAAATATCTTCCTGTTATACTTCAACAGGAGCAGCCTGTCAGTTGATGCCTTTGTGTTCTACTGCAGCTTCTCAGAGTGTTCTAAAGAACAACTAGAGCGCTAACAGCCTTACTTATGACAAAGGTATGGCACACCTGAAGCCATCTTGATTGGAATACATTGGTAAAACTTAAAACATTTAATTTAAAAAGGAACAAAATGATGGGGTTCATTTTGTCATAGAAATTATGGTTAGTGCTGTAGAAAGATAAATTAGGACATGTTTTAAGTGAGGTCTCAAATATCTTCCTGTTATATTTCAACAGGAGCAGCCTGTCAGTTGATACCTTTGTGTTCTACTGCAGCTTCCCAGAGTGTTCTAAAGAACAACTAGAGCGCTAACAGCCTTACTTATGACAAAGGTATGGCACACCTGAAGCCATCTTGATTGGAATAAATTGGTAACACTTAAAACATTTGATATAAAAAGGAACAAAATGATGGGGTTCATTTTGTCATTGAAATTATGGTTAGTGCTGTAGAAAGAAAAATTAGGACATGTTTCAAGTGTCATCTCAAATATCTTCCTGTTATATTTCAACAGGTGCAGCCTGTCAGTTGATGCATTTGTGTTCTACTGCAGCCTCCCAGAGTGGTCTAAAGAACAACCAGAGGGCTAACAGCCTTACTTATGACAAAAGTATGACACACCTGAAGCCATGCTGATTGGAATAAACTGGTAACACTTAAAACATTTGATTTAAAAAGGAACAAAATGATGGGGTTAATTTTGTCATAGAAATTATGGTTAGTGCTGTAGAAAGAAAAATTAGGACGTTTCAAGTGTGATCTCAAATATCTTCCTGTTATATTTCAACAGGAGCAGCCTGTCAGTTGATGTCTTTCTGTTCTACTGCAGCTTCCCAGAGTGGTCTAAAGAATAACTAGAGCACTAACAGTCTTACTTATGACACAATTATGGCACACCTGAAGCCATCTTGATTGGAATAAACTGGTAACTCTTAAAACATTTAATTTAAAAAGGAAGACAATGAGGGGGTCATTTTGTCATAGAAATTATTGTTAGTGCTGTAGAAAGAAAAATTAGGACATGTTTTAAGTGAGAGCTTAAATATATTCCTGTTATATTTCAACAGGAGCAGCCTGTCAGTTGATGCCTTTGTGTTCTACTGCAGCTTCCCAGCGTGTTCTAAAGAACAACTAGAGCGCTAACAGCCTTACTTATGACAAAAGTATGGCACACCTGAAGCCATCTTGATTGGAATAAACTGGTAACTATTAAAACATTTAATTTAAAAAGGAAGACAATGAGGGGGTTCATTTTGTCATAGAAATTATGGTTAGTGCTGTAGAAAGAAAAATTAGGACATGTTTCAAGTGTGATCTCAAACATCTTCCTATTATATTTCAACAGGAGCAGCCTGTCTGTTGATGCCTTTGTGTTCTACTGCAGCTTCCCAGAGTGGTCTAAAGAACAACCAGAGGGCTAACAGCCCTATTTATGACAAAAGTATGGCACACCTGAAGCCATCTTTATTGGAATAAACTGGTAACACTTAAAACATTTGATTTAAAAAGGAACAACATGAGGGCGTTCGTTTTGTCATAGAAATTATTGTTAGTGCTGTAGAAATAAAAATTAGGACATGTTTTAAGTGAAAGCTCAAATATCTTCCTGTTATTTTTCAACAGGAGCAGCCTGTCAGTTGATGCCTTTGTGTTCTACTGCAGCTTCCCGGCGTGTTCTAAAGAGCAACTAGAGCGCTAACAGCCTTACTTATGACAAAAGTATGGTACACCTGACGCCATCTTGATTGGAATAAACTGGTAACACTTAAAAGATTTATTTAAAAAGGAAAAGAATGATGGGTCTCATTTCGTCATAGAAATTATGGTTAGTGCTGTAGAAAGAAAAATTAGGACATGTTTCAAGTGTGATCTCAAATATATTGCTGTTATATTTCAACAGGAGCAGCCTGTCAGTTGATGCCTTTGTCTTCTACTGCAGCTTCCCAGAGTGGTCTAAAGAATAACTAGAGCACTAACAGTCTTACTTATGACACAATTATGGCACACCTGAAGCCATCTTGATTGAAATAAACTGGTAACTCTTAAAACATTTAATTTAAAAAGGAACAACATGAGGGGGTTCAATTTGTCATAGAAATTATTGTTAGTGCTGTAGAAAGAAAAATTATCACATGTTTTAAGTGAGAGCTCAAATAGCATCCTGTTATATTTCAACAGGTGCAGCCTGTCAGTTGATGCATTTGTGTTCTACTGCAGCCTCCCAGTGTGTTCTAAAGAACAACTAGAGCGCTAACAGCCTTACTTATGACAAAGTTATGACACACCTGAAGCCATCTTGATTGGAATAAATTGGTAACACTTAAAACATTTGATTTAAAAAGGAACAAAATGATGGGGTTAATTTTGTCATAGAAATTATGGTTAGTGCTGAAGAAAGAAAAATTAGGACATGTTTCAAGTGTCATCTCAAATATCTTCCTGTTATATTTCAACAGGAGCAGACTGTCAGTTGATGCCTTTGTGTTCTACTGCAGCTTCCCAGAGTGGTCTAAAGAACAACCAGAGGGCTAACAGCCTTACTTATGACAAAAGTATGACACACCTGAAGCCATGCTGATTGGAATAAACTGGTAACACTTAAAACATTTGATTTAAAAAAGAACAAAATGATGGGGTTAATTTTGTCATAGAAATTATGGTTAGTGCTGTAGAAAGAAAAATTAGGACATGTTTTAAGTGAGAGCTTAAATATATTCCTGTTATATTTCAACAGGAGCAGCCTGTCAGTTGATGCCTTTGTGTTCTACTGCAGCTTCCCAGTGTGTTCTAAAGAACAACTAGAGTGCTAACAGCCTTACTTATGACAAAAGTATGGCACACCTGAAGCCATCTTGATTGGAATAAACTGGTAACTATTAAAACATTTAATTTAAAAAGGAAGAAAATGAGGGGGTTCATTTTGTCATAGAAATTATGGTTAGTGCTGTAGAAAGAAAAATTAGGACATGTTTCAAGTGTGATCTCAAACATCTTCCTATTATATTTCAACAGGAGCAGCCTGTCTGTTGATGCCTTTGTGTTCTACTGCAGCTTCCCAGAGTGGTCTAAAGAACAACCAGAGGGCTAACAGCCCTATTTATGACTAAAGTATGGCACACCTGAAGCCATGCTGATTGGAATAAACTGGTAACACTTAAAACATTTAATTTAATAAGGAAAAGAATGATGGGGCTCATTTTGTCATAGAAATTATGGTTAGGGCTGTAGAAAGAAAAATTAGGACATGTTTCAAGTGTGATCTCAAACATCTTCCTATTATATTTCAGCAGGAGCAGCCTGTCAGTTGATGACTTTGTGTTCTACTGCAGCTTCCTAGAGTGGTCTAAAGAATAACTAGAGCACTAACAGTCTTACTTATGACACAATTAGGGCACACCTGAAGCCATCTTGATTGGAATAAACTGGTAACTCTTAAAACATTTAATTTATAAAGGAACAAAATGAGGGTGTTCGTTTTGTCATAGAAATTATTGTTAGTGCTGTAGAAAGAAAAATTAGGACATGTTTTAAGTGAGAGCTTAAATATATTCCTGTTATATTTCAACAGGAGCAGCCTGTCAGTTGATGCCTTTGTGTTCTACTGCAGCTTCCCAGTGTGTTCTAAAGAACAACTAGAGTGCTAACAGCCTTACTTATGACAAAAGTATGGCACACCTGAAGCCATCTTGATTGGAATAAACTGGTAACTATTAAAACATTTAATTTAAAAAGGAAGAAAATGAGGGGGTTCATTTTGTCATAGAAATTATGGTTAGTGCTGTAGAAAGAAAAATTAGGACATGTTTCAAGTGTGATCTCAAACATCTTCCTATTATATTTCAACAGGAGCAGCCTGTCTGTTGATGCCTTTGTGTTCTACTGCAGCTTCCCAGAGTGGTCTAAAGAACAACCAGAGGGCTAACAGCCCTATTTATGACTAAAGTATGGCACACCTGAAGCCATGCTGATTGGAATAAACTGGTAACACTTAAAACATTTAATTTAATAAGGAAAAGAATGATGGGGCTCATTTTGTCATAGAAATTATGGTTAGGGCTGTAGAAAGAAAAATTAGGACATGTTTCAAGTGTGATCTCAAACATCTTCCTATTATATTTCAGCAGGAGCAGCCTGTCAGTTGATGACTTTGTGTTCTACTGCAGCTTCCTAGAGTGGTCTAAAGAATAACTAGAGCACTAACAGTCTTACTTATGACACAATTAGGGCACACCTGAAGCCATCTTGATTGGAATAAACTGGTAACTCTTAAAACATTTAATTTATAAAGGAACAAAATGAGGGTGTTCATTTTGTCATAGAAATTATTGTTAGTGCTGTAGAAAGAAAAATTAGGACATGTTTCAAGTGTGATCTCAAATATCTTCCTGTTATATTTCAACAGGAGCAGCCTGTCAGTTGATGCCTTTGTGTTCTACTGCAGCTGCCCAGAGTGGTCTAAAGAACAACCAGTGGGCTAACAGCCTTACTTATGACTAAAGTATGGCACACCTGAAGCCATCTTTATTGGAATAAACTGGTAACACTTAAAACATTTGATTTAAAAATGAAAAAAATGATGGGGTTCATTTTGTTATAGAAATTATGGTTAGTGCTGTTGAAAGAAAACTAAGGACATGTTTCAAGTTAGATATCAAATATCTTCCTGTTATATTTCAACAAGGAGCAGCCTGTCAGTTGATGACTTTGTGTTCTACTGCAGCTTCCCAGAGTGGTCTAAAGAATAACTAGAGCACTAACAGTCTTACTTATGACACAATTATGGCACACCTGAAGCCATCTTGATTGGAATAAACTGGTAACTCTTAAAACATTTAATTGACAAAGGAACAAAATGAGGGTGTTCATTTTGTCATAGAAATTATTGTCAGTGCTGTAGAAAG
Source organism: Triturus cristatus (assembly GCF_964204655.1). Taxonomy (NCBI): domain Eukaryota; kingdom Metazoa; phylum Chordata; class Amphibia; order Caudata; family Salamandridae; genus Triturus; species Triturus cristatus. Next base: position 938,911,279 of record NC_140579.1, read on the forward strand.
AAAAATTAGGACATGTTTTAAGTGAGAGCTTAAATATATTCCTGTTATATTTCAACAGGAGCAGCCTGTCAGTTGATGCCTTTGTGTTCTACTGCAGCTTCCCAGAGTGGTCTAAAGAACAACAAGAGGGCTAACAGCCCTACTTATGACTAAAGTATGACACACCTGAAGTCATCTTTATTGGAATAAACTGGTAACACTTAAAACATTTGATTTAAAAAGGAACAAAATGATGGGGTTCATTTTGTTATAGAAATTATGGTTAGTGCTGTAGAAAGAAAAATTAGGACATCTTTTAATTGAGATATCAAATATCTTCCTGTTATATTTCAACAGGAGCAGCCTGTCAGTTGATGTCTTTGTGTTCTACTGCAGCTTCCCAGAGTGGTCTAAAGAATAACTAGAGCACTAACAGTCTTACTTATGACACAATTATGGCACACCTGAAGCCATCTTGATTGAAATAAACTGGTAACTCTTAAAACATTTAATTTATAAAGGAACAAAATGAGGGCGTTCATTTTGTCATAGAAATTATTGTTAGTGCTGTAGGAAGAAAAATTAGGACATGTTTCAAGTGTAATCTCAAATATCTTCCTGTTATATTTCAACAGGAGCAGCCTGTCAGTTGATGCCTTTGTGTTCTACTGCAGCTGCCCAGAGTGGTCTAAAGAAGAACCAGTGGGCTAACAGCCTTACTTATGACTAAAGTATGGCACACCTGAAGCCATCTTTATTGGAATAAACTGGTAACACTTAAAACATTTGATTTAAAAATGAAAAAAATGATGGGGTTCATTTTGTTATAGAAATTATGGTTAGTGCTGTTGAAAGAAAAATTAGGACATGTTTCAAGTGTGATCTCAAACATCTTCCTATTATATTTCAACAGGAGCAGCCTGTCAGTTGATGACTTTGTGTTCTACTGCAGCTTCCCAGAGTGGTCTAAAGAACAACTAAAGCGCTAACAGCCTTACTTATGACAAAAGTATGGCACACCTGAAGCCATGCTGATTGGAATAAACTGGAAACACTTAAAACATTTGATTTAAAAATGGAAAAAATGATGGGGTTCATTTTGTTATAGAAATTATAATTAGTGCTGTAGAAAGAAAAATCAGGAAATGTTTCAAGTGTGATATTAAATATCTTCCTGTTATATTTCAACAGGAGCAGCCTGTCAGTTGATGCCTTTGTGTTCTACTGCAGCTTCCCAGAGTGGTCTAAAGAATAACTAGAGCACTAACAGTCTTACTTATGACACAATTATGGCATACCTGAAGCCATCTTGATTGGAATAAACTGGTAACTCTGAAAACATTTAATTTATAAAGGAACAAAATGAGGGCGTTCATTTTGTCAGAGAAATTATTGTTAGTGCTGTAGAAAGAAAAATTAGGACATGTTTCAAGTGTGATCTCAAATATCTTCCTGTTATATTTCAGCAGGAGCAGCCTGTCAGTTGATGACTTTGTGTTCTACTGCAGCTTCCTAGAGTGGTCTAAAGAATAACTAGAGCACTAACAGTCTTACTTATGACACAATTAGGGCACACCTGAAGCCATCTTGATTGGAATAAACTGGTAACTCTGAAAACATTTAATTTATAAAGGAACAAAATGAGGGCGTTCATTTTGTCAGAGAAATTATTGTTAGTGCTGTAGAAAGAAAAATTAGGACATGTTTCAAGTGTGATCTCAAATATCTTCCTGTTATATTTCAACAGGAGCAGCCTGTCAGTTGATGCCTTTGTGTTCTACTGCAGCTGCCCAGAGTGGTCTAAAGAACAACCAGTGGGCTTACTGCCTTAATTATGACTAAAGTATGGCACACCTGAAGCCATCTTTATTGGAATAAACTGGTAACACTTAAAACATTTAATTTAAAAATGAAAATAATGATGGGGTTCATTTTGTTATAGAAATTATGGTTAGTGCTGTTGATAGAAAAATAAGGACATGTTTCAAGTTAGATATCAAATATCTTCCTGTTATATTTCAACAGGAGCAGCCTGTCAGTTGATGCCTTTGTGTTCTACTGCAGCTTCCCAGAGTGGTCTAAAGAATAACTAGAGCACTAACAGTCTTACTTATGACACAATTATGGCACACCTGAAGCCATCTTGATTGGAATAAACTGGTAACTCTTAAAACATTTAATTTAAAAAGTAACAAAATGAGGGTGTTCATTTTGTCATAGAAATTATTGTTAGTGCTGTAGAAAGAAAAATTAGGACATGTTTTAAGTGAGAGCTCAAATAGCTTCCTGTTATATTTCAAAAGGAGCAGCCTGTCAGTTGATGCCTTTGTGTTCTACTGCAGCTTCCCAGAGTGTTCTAAAGAACACCTAGAGAGCTAACAGCCTTACTTATGACAAAGTTATGACACACCTGAAGCCATCTTGTTTGGAATAAATTGGTAACACTTAAAACATTTAATTTAAAAAGGAACAAAATGATGGGGTTTGTTTTGTCATAGAAATTATGGTTAGTGCTGTAGAAAGAAAAAATAGGACCTGTTTCAAGTGTCATCTCAAATATCTTCCTGTTATATTTCAACAGGAACAGCCTGTCAGTTGATGACTTTGTGTTCTACTGCAGCTTCTCAGAGTGGTCTAAAGAACAACCAGAGCGCTAACAGCCTTACTTATGACAAAAGTATGACACACCTGAAGCCATGCTGATTGGAATAAACTGGTAACACTTAAAACATTTGATTGAAAAAGGAATAAAATGATGGGGTTAATTTTGTCATAGAAATTATGGTTAGTGCTGTAGAAAGATAAATTAGGACATGTTTTAAGTGAGATCTCAAATATATTCCTGTTATATTTCAACAGGAGCAGCCTGTCAGTTGATGTCTTTCTGTTCTACTGCAGCTTCCCAGAGTGGTCTAAAGAATAACTAGAGCACTAACACTCTTACTTATGACACAATTATGGCACACCTGAAGCCATCTTGATTGGAATAAACTGGTAACTCTTAAAACATTTAATTTAAAAAGGAAGACAACGAGGGGGTCATTTTGTCATAGAAATTATTGTTAGTGCTGTAGAAATAAAAATTAGGACATGTTTTAAGTGAGAGCTTAAATATATTCCTGTTATATTTCAACAGGAGCAGCCTGTCAGTTGATGCCTTTGTGTTCTACTGCAGCTTCCCAGCGTGTTCTAAAGAACAACTAGAGCGCTAACAGCCTTACTTATGAGAAAAGTATGGCACACCTGAAGCCATCTTGATTGGAATAAACTGGTAACTCTTAAAACATTTAATTTAAAAAGGAAGAAAATGAGGGGGTTCATTTTGTCATAGAAATTATTGTTAGTGCTGTAGAAAGAAAAATTAGGACATGTTTTAAGTGAGAGCTCAAATATCTTCCTGTTATATTTCAACAGGAGCAGCCTGTCAGTTGATGCCTTTGTGTTCTACTGCAGCTGCCCAGAGTGGTCTAAAGAACAACCAGAGGGCTAACAGCCATACTTATGACTAAAGTATGGCACAACTGAAGCCATCCTTATTGGAATACCATGGTTACACTTAAAACATTTGATTTAAAAATGGAAAAAATGATGGGGTTCATTTTGTTATAGAAATTATGGTTAGTGCTGTTGAAAGAAAAATTAGGACATGTTTCAAGTGAGATCTCAAATATCTTCCTGTTATATTTCAACAGGAGCAGCCTGTCAGTTGATGCCTTTGTGTTCTACTGCAGCTTCTCAGAGTGGTTTAAAGAATAACTAGAGCACTAACAGTCTTACTTATGACACAATTATGGCACACCTGAAGCCATCTTGATTGGAATAAACTGGTAACTCTTAAAACATTTAATTGACAAAGGAACAAAATGAGGGTGTTCATTTTGTCATAGAAATTATTGTCAGTGCTGTAGAAAGAAAAATTAGGACATGTTTTAAGTGAGAGCTTAAATATATTCCTGTTATATTTCAACAGGAGCAGCCTGTCAGTTAATGCCTTTGTGTTCTACTGCAGCTTCCCAGAGTGTTCTAAAGAACAACTAGAGCGCTAACAGCCTTACTTATGACAAAGGTATGGCACACCTGAAGCCATCTTGATTGGAATAAATTGGTAACACTTAAAACATTTAATTTAAAAAGGAACAAAATGATGGGGTTCATTTTGTCATAGAAATTATGGTTAGTGCTGTAGAAAGAAAAATTAGGACATGTCTCAAGTCTGATCTCAAACATCTTCCTATTATATTTCAACAGGAGCAGCCTGTCTGTTGATGCCTTTGTGTTCTACTGCAGCTTCCCAGAGTGGTCTAAAGAACAACCAGAGGGCTAACAGCCCTATTTATGACTAAAGTATGGCACACCTGAAGCCATCTTGATTGGAATAAACTGGTAACACTTAAAACATTTGATTTAAAAAGGAACAAAATGAGGGCGTTCGTTTTGTCATAGAAATTATTGTTAGTGCTGTAGAAAGAAAAATTAGAACATGTTTTAAGTGAAAGCTCAAATATCTTCCTGTTATTTTTCAACAGGAGCAGCCTGTCAGTTGATTCCTTTGTGTTCTACTGCAGCTTCCCAGCGTGTTCTAAAGAACAACTAGAGCGCTAACAGCCTTACTTATGACAAAAGTATGGCACACCTGAAGCCATCTAGATTGGAATAAACTGGTAACACTTAAAACATTTAATTTAATAAGGAAAAGAATGATGGGGCTCATTTTGTCATAGAAATTATGGTTAGGGCTGTAGAAAGAAAAATTAGGACATGTGTTCAAGAGTGATCTCAAACATCTTCCTATTATATTTCAGCAGGAGCAGCCTGTCAGTTGATGACTTTGTGTTCTACTGCAGCTTCCTAGAGTGGTCTAAAGAATAACTAGAGCACTAACAGTCTTACTTATGACACAATTAGGGCACACCTGAAGCCATCTTGATTGGAATAAACTGGTAACTCTGAAAACATTTAATTTATAAAGGAACAAAATGAGGGCGTTCATTTTGTCAGAGAAATTATTGTTAGTGCTGTAGAAAGAAAAATTAGGACATGTTTCAAGTGTGATCTCAAATATCTTCCTGTTATATTTCAACAGGAGCAGCCTGTCAGTTGATGCCTTTGTGTTCTACTGCAGCTGCCCAGAGTGGTCTAAAGAACAACCAGTGGGCTAACAGCCTTAATTATGACTAAAGTATGGCACACCTGAAGCCATCTTTATTGGAATAAACTGGTAACACTTAAAACATTTGATTTAAAAATGAAAAAAATGATGGGGTTCATTTTGTTATAGAAATTATGGTTAGTGCTGTTGAAAGAAAAATAAGGACATGTTTCAAGCTAGATATCAAATATCTTCCTGTTATATTTCAACAGGAGCAGCCTGTCAGTTGATGCCTTTGTGTTCTACTGCAGCTTCCCAGAGTGGTCTAAAGAATAACTAGAGCACTAACAGTCTTACTTATGACACAATTATGGCACACCTGAAGCCATCTTGATAGGAATAAACTGGTAACACTTAAAACATTTGATTTAAAAAGGAACAAAATGAGGGCGTTTGTTTTGTCATAGAAATTATTGTTAGTGTTGTAGAAAGAACAATTAGGACATGTTTTAAGTGAAAGCTCAAATATCTTCCTGTTATTTTTCAACAGGAGCAGCCTGTCAGTTGATGCCTTTGTGTTCTCCTGCAGCTTCCCAGCGTGTTCTAAAGAACAACTAGAGCGCTAACAGCCTTACTTATGACAAAAGTATGGCACACCTGAAGCCATCTAGATTGGAATAAACTGGTAACACTTAAAACATTTAATTTAATAAGGAAAAGAATGATGGTGCTCATTTTGTCATAGAAATTATGGTTAGGGCTGTAGAAAGAAAAATTAGGACATGTTTCAAGTGTGATCTCAAACATCTTCCTATTATATTTCAGCAGGAGCAGCCTGTCAGTTGATGACTTTGTGTTCTACTGCTGCTTCCCAGAGTGTTCTAAAGAACAACTAGAGCGCTAACAGCCTTACTTATGACAATGGTATGGCACACCTGAAGCCATCTTGATTGGAATAAACTGGTAACTCTTAAAACATTTAATTTAAAAAGGAACAAAATGAGGGCGTTCATTTTGTCATAGAAATTATTGTTAGTGATGTAGAAAGAAAAATTAGGACATGTTTCAAGTGTGATCTCAAACATCTTCCTATTATATTTCAACAGGAGCAGCCTGTCAGTTGATGCTTTTGTGTTCTACTGCAGCTGCCCAGAGTGGTCTAAAGAACAACCAGAGGGCTAACAGCCATACTTATGACTAAAGTATGGCACAACTGAAGCCATCCTTATTGGAATACCATGGTTACACTTAAAACATTTGATTTAAAAATGGAAACAATGATGGGGTTCATTTTGTTATAGAAATTATGGTTAGTGCTGTTGAAAGAAAAATTAGGACATGTTTCAAGTGAGATCTCAAATATCTTCCTGTTATATTTCAACAGGAGCAGCCTGTCAGTTGATGCCTTTGTGTTCTACTGCAGCTTCCCAGAGTGGTCTAAAGAATAACTAGAGCACTAACAGTCTTACTTATGACACAATTATGGAACACCTGAAGCCATCTTGATTGGAATAAACTGGTAACTCTTAAAACATTTAATTGACAAAGGAACAAAATGAGGGTGTTCATTTTGTCATAGAAATTATTGTCAGTGCTGTAGAAAGAAAAATTAGGACATGTTTTAAGTGAGAGCTTAAATATATTCCTGTTATATTTCAACAGGAGCAGCCTGTCAGTTAATGCCTTTGTGTTCTACTGCAGCTTCCCAGAGTGTTCTAAAGAACAACTAGAGTGCTAACAGCCTTACTTATGACAAAAGTATGGCACACCTGAAGCCATCTAGATTGGAATAAACTGGTAACACTTAAAACATTTAATTTAATAAGGAAAAGAATGATGGGGCTCATTTTGTCATAGAAATTATGGTTAGGGCTGTAGAAAGAAAAATTAGGACATGTTTCAAGTGTGATCTCAAACATCTTCCTATTATATTTCAGCAGGAGCAGCTTCCTAGAGTGGTCTAAAGAATAACTAGAGCACTAACAGTCTTACTTATGACACAATTAGGGCACACCTGAAGCCATCTTGATTGGAATAAACTGGTAACTCTGAAAACATTTAATTTATAAAGGAACAAAATGAGGGCGTTCATTTTGTCAGAGAAATTATTGTTAGTGCTGTAGAAAGAAAAATTAGGACATGTTTCAAGTGTGATCTCAAATATCTTCCTGTTATATTTCAACAGGAGCAGCCTGTCAGTTGATGCCTTTGTGTTCTACTGCAGCTTCCCAGAGTGGTCTAAAGAATAACTAGAGCACTAACAGTCTTACTTATGACACAATTATGGCACACCTGAAGCCATCTTGATTGGAATAAACTGGTAACACTTAAAACATTTGATTTAAAAAGGAACAAAATGAGGGCGTTCGTTTTGTCATAGAAATTATTGTTAGTGCTGTAGAAAGAAAAATTAGGACATGTTTTAAGTGAAAGCTCAAATATCTTCCTGTTATTTTTCAACAGGAGCAGCCTGTCAGTTGATGCCTTTGTGTTCTACTGCAGCTTCCCAGCGTGTTCTAAAGAACAACTAGAGCGCTAACAGCCTTACTTATGACAAAAGTATGGCACACCTGAAGCCATCTAGATTGGAATAAACTGGTAACACTTAAAACATTTAATTTAATAAGGAAAAGAATGATGGGGCTCATTTTGTCATAGAAATTATGGTTAGGGCTGTAGAAAGAAAAATTAGGACATGTTTCAAGTGTGATCTCAAACATCTTCCTATTATATTTCAGCAGGAGCAGCCTGTCAGTTGATGACTTTGTGTTCTACTGCAGCTTCCTAGAGTGGTCTAAAGAATAACTAGAGCACTAACAGTCTTACTTATGACACAATTAGGGCACACCTGAAGCCATCTTGATTGGAATAAACTGGTAACTCTGAAAACATTTAATTTATAAAGGAACAAAATGAGGGCGTTCATTTTGTCAGAGAAATTATTGTTAGTGCTGTAGAAAGAAAAATTAGGACATGTTTCAAGTGTGATCTCAAATATCTTCCTGTTATATTTCAACAGGAGCAGCCTGTCAGTTGATGCCTTTGTGTTCTACTGCAGCTGCCCAGAGTGGTCTAAAGAACAACCAGTGGGCTAACAGCCTTACTTATGACTAAAGTATGGCACACCTGAAGCCATCTTTATTGGAATAAACTGGTAACACTTAAAACATTTGATTTAAAAATGAAAAAAATGATGGGGTTCATTTTGTTATAGAAATTATGGTTAGTGCTGTTGAAAGAAAAATAAGGACATGTTTCAAGTTAGATATCAAATATCTTCCTGTTATATTTCAACAGGAGCAGCCTGTCAGTTGATGCCTTTGTGTTCTACTGCAGCTTCCCAGAGTGGTCTAAAGAATAACTAGAGCACTAACAGTCTTACTTATGACACAATTATGGCACACCTGAAGCCATCTTGATTGGAATAAACTGGTAACTCTTAAAACATTTAATTGACAAAGGAACAAAATGAGGGTGTTCATTTTGTCATAGAAATTATTGTCAGTGCTGTAGAAAGAAAAATTAGGACATGTTTTAAGTGAGAGCTTAAATATATTCCTGTTATATTTCAACAGGAGCAGCCTGTCAGTTGATGCCTTTGTGTTCTACTGCATCTCCCCAGAGTGTTCTAAAGAACATCTAGAGCGCTAACAGCCTTACTTATGACAAAAGTATGGCACACCTGAAGCCATCTTGATTGGAATAAACTGGTAACACTTAAAACATTTAATTTAAAAAGAAAAAGAATGATGGGGTTCATTTTGTCATAGAAATTATGGTTAGTGCTGAAGAAAGAAAAATTAGGACATGTTTCAAGTGTGATAACAAATATCTTCCTGTTATATTTCAACAGGAGCAGCCTGTCAGTTGATGCCTCTGTGCTCTACTGCTGCTTCCCAGAGTGTTCTAAAGAACAACTAGAGCGCTAACAGCCTTACTTATGACAATGGTATGGCACACCTGAAGCCATCTTGATTGGAATAAACTGGTAACTCTTAAAACATTTAATTTAAAAAGGAACAAAATGAGGGCGTTCATTTTGTCATAGAAATTATTGTTAGTGATGTAGAAAGAAAAATTAGGACATGTTTCAAGTGTGATCTCAAACATCTTCCTATTATATTTCAACAAGAGCAGCCAGTCAGTTGATGCCTTTGTGTTCTACTGCAGCTTCCCAGAGTGGTCTAAAGAACAAACAGAGGGCTAACAGCACTACTTATGACTAAAGTATGACACACCTGAAGCCATCTTTATTGGAATAAACTGGTAACACTTAAAACATTTGATTTAAAAAGGAACAAAATGATGGGGTACATTTTGTTATAGAAATTATGGTTAGTGCTGTAGAAAGAAAAATTAGGACATGTTTCAAGTGAGATCTCATATATCTTCCTGTTATATTTCAACAGGAGCAGCCTGTCAGTTGATGCCTTTGTGTTCTACTGCTGCTTCCCAGAGTGTTCTAAAGAACAACTAGAGCGCTAACAGCCTTACTTATGACAATGGTGTGGCACACCTGAAGCCATCTTGATTGGAATAAATTGGTAACACTTAAAACATTTAATTTAAAAAGGAACAAAATGATGGGGTTCATTTTGTCATAGAAATTATGGTTAGTGCTGTAAAAAGAAAAATTAGGACATGTTTCAAGTGTGATCTCATATATCTTCCTGTTATATTTCAACAGGAGCAGCCTGTCAGTTGATGCCTTTGTCTTCTACTGCAGCTTCCCAGAGTGGTCTAAAGAACAACCAGCGGGCTAACATCCTTACTTATGACTAAAGTATGACACACCTGAAGCCATATTTATTGGAATAAACTGGTAACACTTAAAACATTTGATTTAAAAAGGAACAACATGATGGGGTTCATTTTGTTATAGAAATTATGGTTAGTGCTGTAGAAAGAAAAATTAGGACATGTTTCAAGTGTGATCTCAAATATCTTCCTGTTATATTTCAACAGGAGCAGCCTGTCAGTTGATGCCTCTGTGCTCTACTGCTGCTTCCCAGAGTGTTCTAAAGAACAACTAGAGCGCTAACAGCCTTACTTATGACAATGATATGGCACAACTGAAGCCATCTTGATTGGAATAAACTGGTAACTCTTAAAACATTTAATTTAAAAAGGAACAAAATGAGGGCGTTCATTTTGTCATAGAAATTATTGTTAGTGATGTAGAAAGAAAAATTAGGACATGTTTCAAGTGTGATCTCAAACATCTTCCTATTATATTTCAACAAGAGCAGCCAGTCAGTTGATGCCTTTGTGTTCTACTGCAGCTTCCCAGAGTGGTCTAAAGAACAAACAGAGGGCTAACAGCACTACTTATGACTAAAGTATGACACACCTGAAGCCATCTTTATTGGAATAAACTGGTAACACTTAAAACATTTGATTTAAAAAGGAACAAAATGATGGGGTACATTTTGTTATAGAAATTATGGTTAGTGCTGTAGAAAGAAAAATTAGGACATGTTTCAAGTGAGATCTCATATATCTTCCTGTTATATTTCAACAGGAGCAGCCTGTCAGTTGATGCCTTTGTGTTCTACTGCTGCTTCCCAGAGTGTTCTAAAGAACAACTAGAGCGCTAACAGCCTTACTTATGACAATGGTGTGGCACACCTGAAGCCATCTTGATTGGAATAAATTGGTAACACTTAAAACATTTAATTTAAAAAGGAACAAAATGATGGGGTTCATTTTGTCATAGAAATTATGGTTAGTGCTGTAAAAAGAAAAATTAGGACATGTTTCAAGTGTGATCTCATATATCTTCCTGTTATATTTCAACAGGAGCAGCCTGTCAGTTGATGCCTTTGTCTTCTACTGCAGCTTCCCAGAGTGGTCTAAAGAACAACCAGCGGGCTAACATCCTTACTTATGACTAAAGTATGACACACCTTAAGCCACATTTATTGGAATAAACTGGTAACACTTAAAACATTTGATTTAAAAAGGAACAACATGATGGGGTTCATTTTGTTATAGAAATTATGGTTAGTGCTGTAGAAAGAAAAATTAGGACATGTTTCAAGTGTGATCTCAAATATCTTCCTGTTATATTTCAACAGGAGCAGCCTGTCAGTTGATGCCTTTGTGTTCTACTGCAGCTGCCCAGAGTGGTCTAAAGAACAACCAGAGGGCTAACAGCCATACTTATGATTAAAGTACGGCACAACTGAAGCCATCTTTATTGGAATACACTGGTAACACTTAAAACATTTGATTTAAAAATGAAAAAAATGATGGGGTTCATTTTGTTATAGCAATTATGGTTAGTGCTGTTGAAAGAAAAATTAGGACATGTTTCAAGTGTGATCTCAAATATCTTCCTGTTATATTTCAACAGGAGCAGCCTGTCAGTTGATGCCTTTGTGTTCTACTGCAGCTGCCCAGAGTGGTCTAAAGAACAACCAGAGGGCTAACAGCCATACTTATGACTAAAGTATGGCACAACTGAAGCCATCTTTATTGGAATACACTGGTAACACTTAAAACATTTGATTTAAAAATGAAAAAAATGATGAGGTTTATTTTGTTATAGAAATTATGGTTAGTGCTGTTGAAAGAAAAATTAGGACATGTTTCAAGTGAGATCTCAAATATCTTCCTGTTATATTTCAACAGGAGCAGCATGTCAGTTGATGCCTTTGTGTTCTACTGCTGCTTCCCAGAGTGTTCTAAAGAACAACTAGGGCGCTAACAGCCTTACTTATGACAATGGTGTGGCACACCTGAAGCCATCTTGATTGGAATACATTGGTAACACTTAAAACATTTAATTTAAAAAGGAAGAAAATGAGGGGGTTCATTTTGTCATAGAACTTATTGTTAGTGCTGTAGAAAGAAAAATTAGGACATGTTTTAGGTGAAAGCTCAAATATCTTCCTGTTATTTTTCAACAGGAGCAGCCTGTCAGTTGATGCCTTTGTGTTCTACTGCAGCTTCCCAGAGTGTTCTAAAGAACAACTAGAGCGCTAACAGCCTTACTTATGACAAAAGTATGGTACACCTGACGCCATCTTGATTGGAATAAACTGGTAACACTTAAAAGATTTATTTAAAAAGGAAAAGAATGATGGGGTTCATTTCGTCATAGAAATTATGGTTAGTGCTGTAGAAAGAAAAATTAGGACATGTTTCAAGTGTGATCTCAAATATCTTGCTGTTATATTTCAAGAGGAGCAGCCTGTCAATTGATGCCTTTGTCTTCTACTGCAGCTTCCCAGAGTGGTCTAAAGAACAACCAGAGGGCTAACAGCCTTACTTATGACTAAAGTACGACACACCTAAAGCCATCTTGATTGAAATAAACTGGTAACTCTTAAAACATTTAATTGAAAAAGGAACAAAATGAGGGGGTTCAATTTGTCATAGAAATTATTGTTAGTGCTGTAGAAAGAAAAATTAGCACATGTTTTAAGTGAGAGCTCAAATAGCATCCTGTTATATTTCAACAGGAGCAGCCTGTCAGTTGATGCATTTGTGTTCTTCTGCAGCTTCCCAGTGTGTTCTAAAGAACAACTAGAGCGCTAACAGCCTTACTTATGACAAAGTTATGACACACCTGAAGCCATCTTGATTGGAATAAATTGGTAACACTAAAAACATTTAATTCAAAAAGGAACAAAATGATGGGGTTTGTTTTGTCATAGAAATTATGGTTAGTGCTGTAGAAAGAAAAATTAGGACATGTTTCAAGTGTTATCTCAAATATCTTCCTGTTATATTTCAACAGGAGCAGCCTGTCAGTTGATGCCTTTGTGTTCTACTGCAGCTTCCCAGAGTGGTCGAAAGAACAACCAGAGGGCTAACAGCCTTACTTATGACAAAAGTATGACACACCTGAAGTCATGCTGATTGGAATAAACTGGTAACTCTTTAAACATTTAATTTAAAAAGGAAGAACATGAGGGGGTTCATTTTGTCATAGAAATTATTGTTAGTGCTGTAGAAAGAAAAATTAGGACATGTTTTAAGTGAAAGCTCAAATATCTTCCTATTATTTTTCAACAGGAGCAGCCTGTCAGTTGATGCCTTTGTGTTCTACTGCAGCTTCCCAGAGTGTTCTAAAGAACAACTAGAGCGCTAACAGCCTTACTTATGACAAAAGTATGGCACACCTGAAGCCATCTTGATTGGAATAAACTGGTAACACTTAAAAGATTTATCTAAAAATGAAAAGAATGATGGGGTTCATTTCATCATAGAAATTATTGTTAGTGCTGTAGAAAGAAAAATTAGGACATGTTTCAAGTGTGATCTCAAATATCTTTCTGTTATATTTCAACAGGAGCAGCCTGTCAGTTGATGCCTTTGTGCTCTACTGCTGCTTCCCAGAGTGTTCTAAAGAACAACTAGAGCGCTAACAGCCTTACTTATGACAAAGGTCTGGCACACCTGAAGTCATCTTGATTGGAATAAATTGGTAACACTTAAAACATTTAATTTAAAAAGGAACAAAATGATGGGGTTCATTTTGTCATAGAAATGATGGTTAGTGCTGTAGAAAGAAAAATTAGGACATGTTTTAATTGAGATATCAAATATCTTCCTGTTATATTTCAACAGGAGCAGCCTGTCAGTTGAGGCGTTTGTGTTCTACTGCAGCTTCCTAGAGTGGTCTAAAGAATAACTAGAGCACTAACAGTCTTACTTATGACACAATTATGGCACACCTGAAGCCATCTTGATTGGAATAAACTGGTAACTCTTAAACATTTAATTTAAAAAGGAACAAAATGAGGGCGTTTGTTTTGTCATAGAAATTATTGTTAGTGCCGTAGAAAGAAAAATTAGGACATGTTTTAAGTGAAAGCTCAAATATCTTCCTGTTATTTTTCAACAGGAGCAGCCTGTCAGTTGATGTCTTTCTGTTCTACTGCAGCTTCCCAGAGTGGTCTAAAGAATAACTAGAGCACTAACACTCTTACTTATGACACAATTATGGCACACCTGAAGCCATCTTGATTGGAATAAACTGGTAACTCTTAAAACATTTAATTTAAAAAGGAAGACAATGTGGGGGTCATTTTGTCATAGAAATTATGGTTAGTGCTGTAGAAAGAAACATTAGGACATGTTTTAATTGAGATATCAAACATCTTCCTGTTATATTTCAACAGGAGCAGCCTGTCAGTTGATGCCTTTGTGTACTACTGCAGCTGCCCAGAGTGGTCTAAAGAACAACCAGAGGGCTAACAGTCTTACTTATGACACAATTATGGCACACCCGAAGCCATCTTGATTGGAATAAACTGGTAACTCTTAAAACATTTAATTGACAAAGGAACAAAATGAGGGTGTTCATTTTGACATAGAAACTATTGTCAGTGCTGTAGAAAGAAAAATTAGGACATGTTTTAAGTGAGAGCTTAAATATATTCCTGTTATTTTTCAACAGGAGCAGCCTGTCAGTTGATGCCTTTGTGTTCTACTGCAGCTTCCCAGAGTGTTCTAAAGAACATCTAGAGCGCTATCAGCCTTACTTATGACAAAAGTATGGCACACCTGAAGCCATCTTGATTGGAATAAACTGGTAACACTTAAAACATTTAATTTAAAAAGAAAAAGAATGATGGGGTTCATTTTGTCATAGAAATTATGGTTAGTGCTGTAGAAAGAAAAATTAGGACATGTTTCAAGTGTGATCTCAAATATCTTCCTGTAATATTTCAACAGGAGCAGCCTGTCAGTTGATGCCTTTGTGCTCTACTGCTGCTTCCCAGAGTGTTCTAAAGAACAACTAGAGCGCTAACAGCCTTACTTATGACAATGGTGTGGCACACCTGAAGCCATCTTGATTGGAATAAATTGGTAACACTTAAAACATTTAATTTAAAAAGGAACAAAATGATGGGGTTCATTTTGTCCTAGAAATTATGGTTAGTGCTGTAGAAAGAAAAATTAGGACATGTTTCAAGTGTGATCTCAAATATCTTCCTGTTATATTTCAACAGGAGCAGCCTGTCAGTTGATGCCTTTGTCTTCTACTGCAGCTTCCCAGAGTGGTCTAAAGAACAACCAGAGGGCTAACAGCCTTACGTATGACTAAAGTATGACACACCTAAAGCCATCTTTATTGGAATAAACTGGTAACACTTAAAACATTTGATTTAAAAAGGAACAACATGATGGGGTTCATTTTGTTATAGAAATTATGGTTAGTGCTGTAGAAAGAAAAATTAGGACATGTTTTAATTGAGATATCAAATAACTTCCTGTTATATTTCAACAGGAGCAGCCTGTCAGTTGATGTATTTGTGTTCTACTGCAGCTTCCCAGAGTGGTCTAAAGAATAACTAGAGCACTAACAGTCTTACTTATGACACAATTAAGGCACACCTGAAGCCATCTTGATTGAAATAAACTGGTAACTCTTAAAACATTTAATTTAAAAAGGAACAAAATGAGGGGGTTCAATTTGTCATAGAAATTATTGTTAGTGCTGTAGAAAGAAAAATTAGCACATGTTTTAAGTGAGAGTTCAAATAGCATCCTGCTATATTTCAACAGGTGCAGCCTGTCAGTTGATGCATTTGTGTTCTACTGCAGCTTCCCAGTGTGTTCTAAAGAACAACTAGAGCGCTAACAGCCTTACTTATGACAAAGTTATGACACACCGGAAGCCATCTTGATTGGAATAAATTGGTAACACTTAAAACATTTGATTTAAAAAGGAACAACATGATGGGGTTAATTTTGTCATAGAAATTATGGTTAGTGCTGTAGAAAGAAAAATTAGGACATGTTTCAAGTGTGATCTCAAATATCTTCCTGTTATATTTCAACAGGAGCAGCCTGTCAGTTGATGCCTTTGTGTTCTACTGCAGCTTCCCAGAGTGGTCTAAAGAACAACTAGAGCGCTAACAGCCTTACTTATGACAAACGTATGGCACACCTGAAGCCATCTTGATTGGAATAAACTGGTAACTCTTAAAACATTTAATTTAAAAAGGAAGATAATGAGGGGGTTCATTTTGTCATAGAAATTATTTTAGTGCTGTAGAAAGAAAAATTAGGACATGTTTTAAGTGAGATATCAAATATCTTCCTGTTATATTTCAACAGGAGCAGCCTGTCAGTTGAGGCCTTTGTGTTCTACTGCAGCTTCCCAGAGTGGTCTAAAGAATAACTAGAGCACTAACAGTCTTACTTATGACACAATTATGGCACACCTGAAGCCATCTTGATTGGAATAAACTGGTAACTCTTAAAACATTTAATTTAAAAAGGAACAAAATGCGGGCGTTCGTTTTGTCATAGAAATTATTGTTAGTGCTGTAGAAAGAAAAATTAGGACATGTTTTAAGTGAAAGCTCAAATATCTTCCTGTTATTTTTCAACAGGAGCAGCCTGTCAGTTGATGCCTTTGTGTTCTACTGCAGCTTCCCAGCGTGTTCTAAAGAACAACTAGAGCGCTAACAGCCTTACTTATGACAAAAGTATGGCACACCTGAAGCCATCTTGATTGGAATAAACTGGTAACTCTTAAAACATTTATTTTAAAAAGGAAGATAATGAGGGGGTTCATTTTGTCATAGAAATTATTGTTAGTGCTGTAGAAAGAAAAATTAGGACATGTTTTAAGTGAGAGCTCAAATATCTTCCTGTTATATTTCAACAGGAGCAGCCTGTCAGTTGATGCCTTTGTGTTCTACTGCAGCTTCCCAGAGTGTTCTAAAGAACAACTAGAGCGCTAACAGCCTTACTTATGACAAAAGTATGGCACACCTGAAGCCATCTTGATTGGAATAAACTGGTAACACTTAAAAGATTTAATTTAAAAAGGAAAAGAATGATGGGGTTCACTTTGTCATAGAAATTATGGTTAGTGCTGTAGAAAGAAAAATTATGACATGTTTCAAGTGTGATCTCAAATATCTTCCTGTTATATTTCAACAGGAGCAGCCTGTCAGTTGATGCCTTTGTGTTCTACTGCAGCTGCCCAGAGTGGTCTAAAGAACAACCAGAGGGCTAACAGCCATACTTATGACTAAAGTATGGCACAACTGGGTCCATCTTTATTGGAATACACTGGTAACACTTAAAACATTTGATTTAAAAATGAAAAAAATGATGGGGTTTATTTTGTTATAGAAATTATGGTTAGTGCTGTTGAAAGAAAAATTAGGACATGTTTTAATTGAGATATCAAATATCTTCCTGTTATATTTCAACAGGAGCAGCCTGTCAGTTGATGTCTTTCTGTTCTACTGCAGCTTCCCAGAGTGTTCTAAAGAATAACTAGAGTACTAACAGTCTTACTCATGACACATTTATGGCACACCTGAAGCCATCTTGATTGGAATAAACTGGTTACTCTTAAAACATTTAATTTAGAAAGGAAGAAAATGAGGGGGTTCATTTTGTCATAGAACTTATTGTTAGTGCTCTAGAAAGAAAAATTAGGACATGTTTTAAGTGAAAGCTCAAATAGCATCCTGCTATATTTCAACAGGTGCAGCCTGTCAGTTGATGCATTTGTGTTCTACTGCAGCTTCCTAGTGTGTTCTAAAGAACAACTAGAGCTCTAACAGCCTTACTTATGACAAAGTTATGACACACCTGAAGCCATCTTGATTGGAATAAATTGGTAACACTTAAAACATTTGATTTAAAAAGGAACAAAATGATGGGGTTAATTTTGTCATAGAAATTATGGTTAGTGCTGTAGAAAGAAAAATTAGGACATGTTTCAAGTGTGATCTCAAATATCTTCCTGTTATATTTCAGCAGGAGCAGCCTGTCAGTTGATGTCTTTCTGTTCTTCTGCAGCTTCCCAGAGTGGTCTAAAGAATAACTAGAGCACTAACAGCCTTACTTATGACACAATTATGGCATACCTGAAGCCATCTTGATTGGAATAAACTGGTAACTCTTAAAACATTTAATTTAAAAAGGAACAAAATGAGGGCGTTCGTTTTGTCATAGAAATTATTGTTAGTTCCGTAGAAAGAAAAATTAGGACATGTTTTAAGTGAAAGCTCAAATATCTTCCTGTTATTTTTCAACAGGAGCAGCCTGTCAGTTGATGCCTTTGTGTTCTACTGCAGCTTTCCAGCGTGTTCTAAAGAACAACTAGAGCGCTAACAGCCTTACTTATGACACAATTATGGCACACCTGAAGCCATCTTGATTGAATAAACTGGTAACTCTTAAAACATTTAATTAAAAAGGAACAAAATGAGGGCGTTCGTTTTGTCATAGAAATTATTGTTAGTGCTGTAGAAAGAAAAATTAGGACATGTTTTAAGTGAAAGCTCAAATATCTTCCTGTTATTTTTCAACAGGAGCAGCCTGTCAGTTGATGCCTTTGTGTTCTACTGCAGCTTCCTAGCGTGTTCTAAAGAACAACTAGAGCGCTAACAGCCTTACTTATGACAAAAGTATGGCACACCTGAAGCCATCTTGATTGGAATAAACTGGTAACTCTTAAAACATTTATTTTAAAAAGGAAGATAATGAGGGGGTTCATTTTGTCATAGAAATTATTGTTAGTGCTGTAGAAAGAAAAATTAGGACATGTTTTAAGTGAGAGCTCAAATATCTTCCTGTTATATTTCAACAGGAGCAGCCTGTCAGTTGATGCCTTTGTGTTCTACTGCAGCTTCCCAGAGTGTTCTAAAGAACAACTAGAGCGTTAACAGCCTTACTTATGACAAAAGTATGGCACACCTGAAGCCATCTTGATTGGAATAAACTGGTAACACTTAAAAGATTTAATTTAAAAAGGAAAAGAATGATGGGGTTCACTTTGTCATAGAAATTATGGTTAGTGCTGTAGAAAGAAAAATTAGGACATGTTTCAAGTGTGATCTCAAATATCTTCCTGTTATATTTCAACAGGAGCAGCCTGTCAGTTGATGCCTTTGTGTTCTACTGCAGCTGCCCAGAGTGGTCTAAAGAACAACCAGAGGGCTAACAGCCATACTTATGACTAAAGTACGGCACTACTGAAGCCATCTTTATTGGAATACACTGGTAACACTTAAAACATTTGATTTAAAAATGAAAAAAAATGATGGGGTTCATTTTGTTATAGCAATTATTGTTAGTGATATTGAAATAAAAATTAGGACATGTTTCAAGTGTGATCTCAAATATCATCCTGTTATATTTCAACAGGAGCAGCCTGTCAGTTGATGCCTTTGTGTTCTACTGCAGCTTCCCAGAGTGGTCTAAAGAACAACTAGAGCGCTAACAGCCTTACTTATGACAAACGTATGGCACACCTGAAGCCATCTTGATTGGAATAAACTGGTAACTCTTAAAACATTTAATTTAAAAAGGAAGATAATGAGGGGGTTCATTTTGTCATAGAAATTATTTTAGTGCTGTAGAAAGAAAAATTAGGACATGTTTTAAGTGAGATATCAAATATCTTCCTGTTATATTTCAACAGGAGCAGCCTGTCAGTTGAGGCCTTTGTGTTCTACTGCAGCTTCCCAGAGTGGTCTAAAGAATAACTAGAGCACTAACAGTCTTACTTATGACACAATTATGGCACACCTGAAGCCATCTTGATTGGAATAAACTGGTAACTCTTAAAACATTTAATTTAAAAAGGAACAAAATGCGGGCGTTCGTTTTGTCATAGAAATTATTGTTAGTGCTGTAGAAAGAAAAATTAGGACATGTTTTAAGTGAAAGCTCAAATATCTTCCTGTTATTTTTCAACAGGAGCAGCCTGTCAGTTGATGCCTTTGTGTTCTACTGCAGCTTCCCAGCGTGTTCTAAAGAACAACTAGAGCGCTAACAGCCTTACTTATGACAAAAGTATGGCACACCTGAAGCCATCTTGATTGGAATAAACTGGTAACTCTTAAAACATTTATTTTAAAAAGGAAGATAATGAGGGGGTTCATTTTGTCATAGAAATTATTGTTAGTGCTGTAGAAAGAAAAATTAGGACATGTTTTAAGTGAGAGCTCAAATATCTTCCTGTTATATTTCAACAGGAGCAGCCTGTCAGTTGATGCCTTTGTGTTCTACTGCAGCTTCCCAGAGTGTTCTAAAGAACAACTAGAGCGCTAACAGCCTTACTTATGACAAAAGTATGGCACACCTGAAGCCATCTTGATTGGAATAAACTGGTAACACTTAAAAGATTTAATTTAAAAAGGAAAAGAATGATGGGGTTCACTTTGTCATAGAAATTATGGTTAGTGCTGTAGAAAGAAAAATTATGACATGTTTCAAGTGTGATCTCAAATATCTTCCTGTTATATTTCAACAGGAGCAGCCTGTCAGTTGATGCCTTTGTGTTCTACTGCAGCTGCCCAGAGTGGTCTAAAGAACAACCAGAGGGCTAACAGCCATACTTATGACTAAAGTATGGCACAACTGGGTCCATCTTTATTGGAATACACTGGTAACACTTAAAACATTTGATTTAAAAATGAAAAAAATGATGGGGTTTATTTTGTTATAGAAATTATGGTTAGTGCTGTTGAAAGAAAAATTAGGACATGTTTTAATTGAGATATCAAATATCTTCCTGTTATATTTCAACAGGAGCAGCCTGTCAGTTGATGTCTTTCTGTTCTACTGCAGCTTCCCAGAGTGTTCTAAAGAATAACTAGAGTACTAACAGTCTTACTCATGACACATTTATGGCACACCTGAAGCCATCTTGATTGGAATAAACTGGTTACTCTTAAAACATTTAATTTAGAAAGGAAGAAAATGAGGGGGTTCATTTTGTCATAGAACTTATTGTTAGTGCTCTAGAAAGAAAAATTAGGACATGTTTTAAGTGAAAGCTCAAATAGCATCCTGCTATATTTCAACAGGTGCAGCCTGTCAGTTGATGCATTTGTGTTCTACTGCAGCTTCCTAGTGTGTTCTAAAGAACAACTAGAGCTCTAACAGCCTTACTTATGACAAAGTTATGACACACCTGAAGCCATCTTGATTGGAATAAATTGGTAACACTTAAAACATTTGATTTAAAAAGGAACAAAATGATGGGGTTAATTTTGTCATAGAAATTATGGTTAGTGCTGTAGAAAGAAAAATTAGGACATGTTTCAAGTGTGATCTCAAATATCTTCCTGTTATATTTCAGCAGGAGCAGCCTGTCAGTTGATGTCTTTCTGTTCTTCTGCAGCTTCCCAGAGTGGTCTAAAGAATAACTAGAGCACTAACAGCCTTACTTATGACACAATTATGGCATACCTGAAGCCATCTTGATTGGAATAAACTGGTAACTCTTAAAACATTTAATTTAAAAAGGAACAAAATGAGGGCGTTCGTTTTGTCATAGAAATTATTGTTAGTTCCGTAGAAAGAAAAATTAGGACATGTTTTAAGTGAAAGCTCAAATATCTTCCTGTTATTTTTCAACAGGAGCAGCCTGTCAGTTGATGCCTTTGTGTTCTACTGCAGCTTTCCAGCGTGTTCTAAAGAACAACTAGAGCGCTAACAGCCTTACTTATGACACAATTATGGCACACCTGAAGCCATCTTGATTGAATAAACTGGTAACTCTTAAAACATTTAATTAAAAAGGAACAAAATGAGGGCGTTCGTTTTGTCATAGAAATTATTGTTAGTGCTGTAGAAAGAAAAATTAGGACATGTTTTAAGTGAAAGCTCAAATATCTTCCTGTTATTTTTCAACAGGAGCAGCCTGTCAGTTGATGCCTTTGTGTTCTACTGCAGCTTCCTAGCGTGTTCTAAAGAACAACTAGAGCGCTAACAGCCTTACTTATGACAAAAGTATGGCACACCTGAAGCCATCTTGATTGGAATAAACTGGTAACTCTTAAAACATTTATTTTAAAAAGGAAGATAATGAGGGGGTTCATTTTGTCATAGAAATTATTGTTAGTGCTGTAGAAAGAAAAATTAGGACATGTTTTAAGTGAGAGCTCAAATATCTTCCTGTTATATTTCAACAGGAGCAGCCTGTCAGTTGATGCCTTTGTGTTCTACTGCAGCTTCCCAGAGTGTTCTAAAGAACAACTAGAGCGTTAACAGCCTTACTTATGACAAAAGTATGGCACACCTGAAGCCATCTTGATTGGAATAAACTGGTAACACTTAAAAGATTTAATTTAAAAAGGAAAAGAATGATGGGGTTCACTTTGTCATAGAAATTATGGTTAGTGCTGTAGAAAGAAAAATTAGGACATGTTTCAAGTGTGATCTCAAATATCTTCCTGTTATATTTCAACAGGAGCAGCCTGTCAGTTGATGCCTTTGTGTTCTACTGCAGCTGCCCAGAGTGGTCTAAAGAACAACCAGAGGGCTAACAGCCATACTTATGACTAAAGTACGGCACTACTGAAGCCATCTTTATTGGAATACACTGGTAACACTTAAAACATTTGATTTAAAAATGAAAAAAAATGATGGGGTTCATTTTGTTATAGCAATTATTGTTAGTGATATTGAAAGAAAAATTAGGACATGTTTCAAGTGTGATCTCAAATATCATCCTGTTATATTTCAACAGGAGCAGCCTGTCAGTTGATGCCTTTGTGTTCTACTGCAGCTGCCCAGAGTGGTCTAAAGAACAACCAGAGGGCTAACAGCCATACTTATGACTAAAGTATGGCACAACTGAAGCCATCTTTATTGGAATACACTGGTAACACTTAAAACATTTGATTTAAAAATGAAAAAAATGATGGGGTTCATTTTGTTATAGAAATTATGGTTAGTGCTGTTGAAAGAAAAATTAGGACATGTTTCAAGTGAGATCTCAAATATCTTCCTGTTATATTTCAACAGGAGCAGCCTGTCAGTTGATGCCTTTGTGTTCTACTGCTGCTTCCCAGAGTGTTCTAAAGAACAACTAGAGCGCTAACAGCCTTACTTATGACAATGGTGTGGCACACCTGAAGCCATCTTGATTGGAATAAATTGGTAACACTTAAAACATTTAATTTAAAAAGGAACAAAATGATGGGGTTCATTTTGTCATAGAAATTATGGTTAGTGCTGTAGAAAGAAAAATTAGGACATGTTTCAAGTGTGATCTCATATATCTTCCTGTTATATTTCAACAGGAGCAGCCTGTCAGTTGATGCCTTTGTCTTCTACTGCAGCTTCCCAGAGTGGTCTAAAGAACAACCAGCGGGCTAACATCCTTACTTATGACTAAAGTATGACACACCTGAAGCCATATTTATTGGAATAAACTGGTAACACCTAAAACATTTGATTTTAGAAGGAACAACATGATGGGGTTCATTTTGTTATAGAAATTATGGTTAGTGCTGTAGAAAGAAAAATTAGGACATGTTTTAATTGAGATATCAAATATCTTCCTGTTATATTTCAACAGGAGCAGCCTGTCAGTTGATGTCTTTCTGTTCTACTGCAGCTTCCCAGAGTGTTCTAAAGAATAACTAGAGTACTAACAGTCTTACTTATGACACATTTATGGCACACCTGAAGCCATCTTGATTGGAATAAACTGGTAACTCTTAAAACATTTAATTTAAAAAGGAAGAAAATGAGGGGGTTCATTTTGTCATAGAACTTATTGTTAGTGCTGTAGAAAGAAAAAATAGGACATGTTTTAGATGAAAGCTCAAATATCTTCCTGTTATTTTTCAACAGGAGCAGCCTGTCAGTTGATGCCTTTGTGTTCTACTGCAGCTTCCCAGAGTGTTCTAAAGAACAACTAGAGCGCTAACAGCCTTACTTATGACAAAAGTATGGTACACCTGACGCCATCTTGATTGGAATAAACTGGTAACACTTAAAAGATTTATTTAAAAAGGAAAAGAATGATGGGGTTCATTTCGTCATAGAAATTATGGTTAGTGCTGTAGAAAGAAAAATTAGGACATTTTTCAAGTGTGATCTCAAATATCTTGCTGTTATATTTCAACAGGAGCAGCCTGTCAATTGATGCCTTTGTCTTCTACTGCAGCTTCCCAGAGTGGTCTAAAGAACAACCAGAGGGCTAACAGCCTTAGTTATGACTAAAGTACGACACACCTAAAGCCATCTTAATTGAAATAAACTGGTAACTCTTAAAACATTTAATTGAAAAAGGAACAAAATGAGGGGGTTCAATTTGTCATAGAAATTATTGTTAGTGCTGTAGAAAGAAAAATTAGCACATGTTTTAAGTGAGAGCTCAAATAGCATCCTGTTATATTTCAACAGGTGCAGCCTGTCAGTTGATGCATTTGTGTTCTACTGCAGCTTCCCAGTGTGTTCTAAAGAACAACTAGAGCGCTAACAGCCTTACTTATGACAACGTTATGACACACCTGAAGCCATCTTGATTGGAATAAATTGGTAACACTTAAAACATTTAATTCAAAAAGGAACAAAATGATGGGGTTTGTTTTGTCATAGAAATTATGGTTAGTGCTGTTGAAAGAAAAATTAGGACATGTTTCAAGTGAGATCTCAAATATCTTCCTGTTATATTTCAACAGGAGCAGCCTGTCAGTTGATGCCTTTGTGTTCTACTGCTGCTTCCCAGAGTGTTCTAAAGAACAACTAGAGCGCTAACAGCCTTACTTATGACAATGGTGTGGCACACCTGAAGCCATCTTGATTGGAATAAATTGGTAACACTTAAAACATTTAATTTAAAAAGGAACAAAATGATGGGGTTCATTTTGTCATAGAAATTATGGTTAGTGCTGTAGAAAGAAAAATTAGGACATGTTTCAAGTGTGATCTCATATATCTTCCTGTTATATTTCAACAGGAGCAGCCTGTCAGTTGATGCCTTTGTGTTCTACTGCTGCTTCCCAGAGTGTTCTAAAGAACAACTAGAGCGCTAACAGCCTTAATTATGACAATGGTGTGTCACACCTGAAGCCATCTTGATTGGAATAAATTGGTAACACTTAAAACATTTAATTTAAAAAGGAACAAAATGATGGGGTTCATTTTGTCATAGAAATTATGGTTAGTGCTGTAGAAAGAAAAATTAGGACATGTTTCAAGTGTGATCTCATATATCTTCCTGTTATATTTCAACAGGAGCAGCCTGTCAGTTGATGCCTTTGTCTTCTACTGCAGCTTCCCAGAGTGGTCTAAAGAACAACCAGCGGGCTAACATCCTTACTTATGACTAAAGTATGACACACCTGAAGCCATATTTATTGGAATAAACTGGTAACACTTAAAACATTTGATTTAAAAAGGAACAACATGATGGGGTTCATTTTGTTATAGAAATTATGGTTAGTGCTGTAGAAAGAAAAATTAGGACATGTTTCAAGTGTGATCTCAAATATCTTCCTGTTATATTTCAACAGGAGCAGCCTGTCAGTTGATGCCTTTGTGTTCTACTGCAGCTGCCCAGAGTGGTCTAAAGAACAACCAGAGGGCTAACAGCCATACTTATGATTAAAGTACGGCACAACTGAAGCCATCTTTATTGGAATACACTGGTAACACTTAAAACATTTGTTTTAAAAATGAAAAAAATGATGGGGTTCATTTCATCATAGAAATTATTGTTAGTGCTGTAGAAAGAAAAATTAGGACATGTTTCAAGTGTGATCTCAAATATCTTCCTGTTATATTTCAACAGGAGCAGCCTGTCAGTTGATGTATTTGTGTTCTACTGCAGCTTCCCAGAGTGTTCTAAAGAACAACTAGAGCGCTAACAGCCTTTCTTATGACAAAAGTATGGCACACCTGAAGCCATCTTCATTGGAATAAACTGGTAACACTTAAAACATTTAATTTAACAAGGAACAACATGATGGGGTACATTTGTCATAGAAATTATGGTTAGTGCTGTAGAAAAAAATAATTAGGACATGTTTCAAGTGTGATCTCAAATATCTTCCTGTTATATTTCAACAGCAGCAGCCTGTCAGTTGATGCCTTTGTGTTCTACTGCAGCGTCCCAGAGTGGTCTAAAGAATACCTAGAGCACTAACAGCCTTACTTATGACAAAAGTATGGCACACCTGAAGCCATCTTGATTGGAATAAACTGGTAAGACTTAAAACATTTAATTGAAAAAGGAACAACATGAGGGGGTTCATTTTGTCATAGAAATTATTGTTAGTGCTGTAGAAAGAAAAATTAGGACATGTTTTAAGTGAAAGCTCAAATATCTTCCTATTATTTTTCAACAGGAGCAGCCTGTCAGTTGAGGCCTTTGTGTTCTACTGCAGCTTCCCAGAGTGTTCTAAAGAACAACTAGAGCGCTAACAGCCTTACTTATGACAAAAGTATGGCACACCTGAAGCCATCTTGATTGGAATAAACTGGTAAGACTTAAAACATTTAATTGAAAAAGGAACAACATGAGGGGGTTCATTTTGTCATAGAAATTATTGTTAGTGCTGTAGAAAGAAAAATTAGGACATGTTTTAAGTGAAAGCTCAAATATCTTCCTATTATTTTTCAACAGGAGCAGCCTGTCAGTTGAGGCCTTTGTGTTCTACTGCAGCTTCCCAGAGTGTTCTAAAGAACAACTAGAGCGCTAACAGCCTTACTTATGACAAAAGTATGGCACACCTGAAGCCATCTTGATTGGAATAAACTGGTAAGACTTAAAACATTTAATTGAAAAAGGAACAACATGAGGGGGTTCATTTTGTCATAGAAATTATTGTTAGTGCTGTAGAAAGAAAAATTAGGACATGTTTTAAGTGAAAGCTCAAATATCTTCCTATTATTTTTCAACAGGAGCAGCCTGTCAGTTGAGGCCTTTGTGTTCTACTGCAGCTTCCCAGAGTGTTCTAAAGAACAACTAGAGCGCTAACAGCCTTACTTATGACAAAAGTATGGCACACCTGAAGCCATCTTGATTGGAATAAACTGGTAACACTTAAAAGATTTATTTAAAAATGAAAAGAATGATGGGGTTCATTTCTTCATAGAAATTATGGTTAGTGCTGTAGAAAGAAAAATTAGGACATGTTTCAAGTGTGATCTCAAATATCTTGCTGTTATATTTCAACAGGAGCAGCCTGTCAATTGATGCCTTTGTCTTCTACTGCAGCTTCCCAGAGTGGTCTAAAGAACAACCAGAGGGCTAACAGCCTTACTTATGACTAAAGTACGACACACCTAAAGCCATCTTGATTGAAATAAACTGGTAACTCTTAAAACATTTAATTGAAAAAGGAACAAAATGAGGGGGTTCAATTTGTCATAGAAATTATTGTTAGTGCTGTAGAAAGAAAAATTAGCACATGTTTTAAGTGAGAGCTCAAATAGCATCCTGTTATATTTCAACAGGAGCAGCCTGTCAGTTGATGCATTTGTGTTCTACTGCAGCTTCCCAGTGTGTTCTAAAGAACAACTAGAGCGCTAACAGCCTTACTTATGACAAAGTTATGACACACCTGAAGCCATCTTGATTGGAATAAATTGGTAACACTTAAAACATTTAATTCAAAAAGGAACAAAATGATGGGGTTTGTTTTGTCATAGAAATTATGGTTAGTGCTGTAGAAAGAAAAATTAGGACATGTTTCAAGTGTTATCTCAAATATCTTCCTGTTATATTTCAACAGGAGCAGCCTGTCAGTTGATGCCTTTGTGTTCTACTGCAGCTTCCCAGAGTGGTCGAAAGAACAACCAGAGGGCTAACAGCCTTACTTATGACAAAAGTATGACACACCTGAAGTCATGCTGATTGGAATAAACTGGTAACTATTTAAACATTTAATTTAAAAAGGAAGAAAATGAGGGGGTTCATTTTGTCATAGAAATGATTGTTAGTGCTGTAGAAAGAAAAATTAGGACATGTTTTAAGTGAAAGCTCAAATATCTTCCTATTATTTTTCAACAGGAGCAGCCTGTCAGTTGATGCCTTTGTGTTCTACTGCAGCTTCCCAGAGTGTTCTAAAGAACAACTAGAGCGCTAACAGCCTTACTTATGACAAAAGTATGGCACACCTGAAGCCATCTTGATTGGAATAAACTGGTAACACTTAAAAGATTTATTTAAAAATGAAAAGAATGATGGGGTTCATTTCATCATAGAAATTATTGTTAGTGCTGTAGAAAGGAAAATTAGGACATGTTTCAAGTGTGATCTCAAATATCTTTCTGTTATATTTCAACAGGAGCAGCCTGTCAGTTGATGCATTTGTGCTCTACTGCTGCTTCCCAGAGTGTTCTAAAGAACAACTAGAGCGCTAACAGCCTTACTTATGACAAAGGTCTGGCACACCTGAATTCATCTTGATTGGAATAAATTGGTAACACTTAAAACATTTAATTTAAAAAGGAACAAAATGATGGGGTTCATTTTGTCATAGAAATGATGGTTAGTGCTGTAGAAAGAAAAATTAGGACATGTTTTAATTGAGATATCAAATATCTTCCTGTTATATTTCAACAGGAGCAGCCTGTCAGTTGAGGCGTTTGTGTTCCACTGCAGCTTCCTAGAGTGGTCTAAAGAATAACTAGAGCACTAACAGTCTTACTTATGACACAATTATGGCACACCTGAAGCCATCTTGATTGGAATAAACTGGTAACTCTTAAACATTTAATTTAAAAAGGAACAAAATGAGGGCGTTCGTTTTGTCATAGAAATTATTGTTAGTGCCGTAGAAAGAAAAATTAGGACATGTTTTAAGTGAAAGCTCAAATATCTTCCTGTTATTTTTCAACAGGAGCAGCCTGTCAGTTGATGTCTTTCTGTTCTACTGCAGCTTCCCAGAGTGGTCTAAAGAATAACTAGAGCACTAACACTCTTACTTATGACACAATTATGGCACACCTGAAGCCATCTTGATTGGAATAAACTGGTAACTCTTAAAACATTTAATTTAAAAAGGAAGACAATGTGGGGGTCATTTTGTCATAGAAATTATGGTTAGTGCTGTAGAAAGAAAAATTAGGACATGTTTTAATTGAGATATCAAACATCTTCCTGTTATATTTCAACAGGAGCAGCCTGTCAGTTGATGCCTTTGTGTTCTACTGCAGCTGCCCAGAGTGGTCTAAAGAACAACCAGAGGGCTAACAGTCTTACTTATGACACAATTATGGCACACCCGAAGCCATCTTGATTGGAATAAATTGGTAACACTTAAAACATTTAATTCAAAAAGGAACAAAATGCTGGGGTTTGTTTTGTCATAGAAATTATGGTTAGTGCTGTAGAAAGAAAAATTAGGACATGTTTCAAGTGTTATCTCAAATATCTTCCTGTTATATTTCAACAGGAGCAGCCTGTCAGTTGATGCCTTTGTGTTCTACTGCAGCTTCCCAGAGTGGTCGAAAGAACAACCAGAGGGCTAACAGCCTTACTTATGACAAAAGTATGACACACCTGAAGTCATGCTGATTGGAATAAACTGGTAACTATTTAAACATTTAATTTAAAAAGGAAGAAAATGAGGGGGTTCATTTTGTCATAGAAATTATTGTTAGTGCTGTAGAAAGAAAAATTAGGACATGTTTTAAGTGAAAGCTCAAATATCTTCCTATTATTTTTCAACAGGAGCAGCCTGTCAGTTGATGCCTTTGTGTTCTACTGCAGCTTCCCAGAGTGTTCTAAAGAACAACTAGAGCGCTAACAGCCTTACTTATGACAAAAGTATGGCACACCTGAAGCCATCTTGATTGGAATAAACTGGTAACACTTAAAAGATTTATTTAAAAATGAAAAGAATGATGGGGTTCATTTCATCATAGAAATTATTGTTAGTGCTGTAGAAAGGAAAATTAGGACATGTTTCAAGTGTGATCTCAAATATCTTTCTGTTATATTTCAACAGGAGCAGCCTGTCAGTTGATGCATTTGTGCTCTACTGCTGCTTCCCAGAGTGTTCTAAAGAACAACTAGAGCGCTAACAGCCTTACTTATGACAAAGGTCTGGCACACCTGAATTCATCTTGATTGGAATAAATTGGTAACACTTAAAACATTTAATTTAAAAAGGAACAAAATGATGGGGTTCATTTTGTCATAGAAATGATGGTTAGTGCTGTAGAAAGAAAAATTAGGACATGTTTTAATTGAGATATCAAATATCTTCCTGTTATATTTCAACAGGAGCAGCCTGTCAGTTGAGGCGTTTGTGTTCTACTGCAGCTTCCTAGAGTGGTCTAAAGAATAACTAGAGCACTAACAGTCTTACTTATGACACAATTATGGCACACCTGAAGCCATCATGATTGGAATAAACTGGTAACTCTTAAACATTTAATTTAAAAAGGAACAAAATGAGGGCGTTCGTTTTGTCATAGAAATTATTGTTAGTGCCGTAGAAAGAAAAATTAGGACATGTTTTAAGTGAAAGCTCAAATATCTTCCTGTTATTTTTCAACAGGAGCAGCCTGTCAGTTGATGTCTTTCTGTTCTACTGCAGCTTCCCAGAGTGGTCTAAAGAATAACTAGAGCACTAACACTCTTACTTATGACACAATTATGGCACACCTGAAGCCATCTTGATTGGAATAAACTGGTAACTCTTAAAACATTTAATTTAAAAAGGAAGACAATGTGGGGGTCATTTTGTCATAGAAATTATGGCTAGTGCTGTAGAAAGAAAAATTAGGACATGTTTTAATTGAGATATCAAACATCTTCCTGTTATATTTCAACAGGAGCAGCCTGTCAGTTGATGCCTTTGTGTTCTACTGCAGCTGCCCAGAGTGGTCTAAAGAACAACCAGAGGGCTAACAGTCTTACTTATGACACAATTATGGCACACCCGAAGCCATCTTGATTGGAATAAACTGGTAACTCTTAAAACATTTAGTTGACAAAAGAACAAAATGAGGGTGTTCATTTTGACATAGAAATTATTGTCAGTGCTGTAGAAAGAAAAATTAGGACATGTTTTAAGTGAGAGCTTAAATATATTCCTGTTATATTTCAACAGGAGCAGCCTGTCAGTTGATGCCTTTGTGTTCTACTGCAGCTTCCCAGAGGGTTCTAAAGAACATCTAGAGTGCTATCAGCCTTACTTATGACAAAATTATGGCACACCTGAAGCCATCTTGATTGGAATAAACTGGTAACACTTAAAACATTTAATTTAAAAAGAAAAAGAATGATGGGGTTCATTTTGTCATAGAAATTATGGTTAGTGCTGTAGAAAGAAAAATTAGGACATGTTTCAAGTGTGATCTCAAATATCTTCCTGTAATATTTCAACAGGAGCATCCTGTCAGTTGATCCCTTTGTGCTCTACTGCTGCTTCCCAGAGTGTTCTAAAGAACAACTAGAGCGCTAACAGCCTTACTTACGACAATGGTGTGGCACACCTGAAGCCATCTTGATTGGAATAAATTGGTAACACTTAAAACATTTAATTTAAAAAGGAACAAAATGATGGGGTTCATTTTGTCCTAGAAATTATGGTTAGTGCTGTAGAAAGAAAAATTAGGACATGTTTCAAGTGTGATCTCAAATATCTTCCTGTTATATTTCAACAGGAGCAGCCTGTCAGTTGATGCCTTTTTCTTCTACTGCAGCTTCCCAGAGTGGTCTAAAGAACAACCAGAGGGCTAACAGCCTTACGTATGACTAAAGTATGACACACCTAAAGCCATCTTTATTGGAATAAACTGGTAACACTTAAAACATTTGATTTAAAAAGGAACAACATGATGGGGTTCATTTTGTTATAGAAATTATGGTTAGTGCTGTAGAAAGAAAAATTAGGACATGTTTTAATTGAGATATCAAATATCTTCCTGTTATATTTCAACAGGAGCAGCCTGTCAGTTGATGTATTTGTGTTCTACTGCAGCTTCCCAGAGTGGTCTAAAGAATAACTAGAGCACTAACAATCTTACTTATGACACAATTATGGCACACCTGAAGCCATCTTGATTGAAATAAACTGGTAACTCTTAAAACATTTAATTTAAAAAGGAACAAAATGAGGGGGTTCAATTTGTCATAGAAATTATTGTTAGTGCTGTAGAAAGAAAAATTAGCACATGTTTTAAGTGAGAGCTCAAATAGCATCCTGCTATATTTCAACAGGTGCAGCCTGTCAGTTGATGCATTTGTGTTCTACTGCAGCTTCCCAGTGTGTTCTAAAGAACAACTAGAGCGCTAACAGCCTTACTTATGACAAAGTTATGACACACCTGAAGCCATCTTGATTGGAATAAATTGGTAACACTTAAAACATTTAATTTAAAAAGGAACAAAATGATGGGGTTAATTTTGTCATAGAAATTATGGTTAGTGCTGTAGAAAGAAAAATTAGGACATGTTTCAAGTGTCATCTCAAATATCTTCCTGTTATATTTCAATAGGAGCAGCCTGTCAGTTGATGCCTTTGTGTTCTACTACAGCTTCCCAGAGTGGTCTAAAGAACAACCAGAGGGCTAACAGCCTTACTTATGACAAAAGTATGACACACATGAAGCCATGCTGATTGGAATAAACTGGTAACACTTAAAACATTTGATTTAAAAAGGAACAACATGATGGGGTTAATTTTGTCATAGAAATTATGGTTAGTGCTGTAGAAAGAAAAATTAGGACATGTTTCAAGTGTGATCTCAAATATCTTCCTGTTATATTTCAACAGGAGCAGCCTGTCAGTTGATGCCTTTGTGTTCTACTGCAGCTTCCCAGAGTGGTCTAAAGAACAACTAGAGTGCTAACAGCCTTACTTATGACAAACGTATGGCACACCTGAAGCCATCTTGATTGGAATAAACTGGTAACTCTTAAAACATTTATTTTAAAAAGGAAGATAATGAGGGGGTTCATTTTGTCATAGAAATTATTTTAGTGCTGTAGAAAGAAAAATTAGGACATGTTTTAAGCGAGATATCAAATATCTTCCTGTTATATTTCAACAGGAGCAGCCTGTCAGTTGAGGCCTTTGTGTTCTACTGCAGCTTCCCAGAGTGGTCTAAAGAATAACTAGAGCACTAACAGTCTTACTTATGACACAATTATGGCACACCTGAAGCCATCTTGATTGGAATAAACTGGTAACTCTTAAAACATTTAATTTAAAAAGGAACAAAATGCGGGCGTTCGTTTTGTCATAGAAATTATTGTTAGTGCTGTAGAAAGAAAAATTAGGACATGTTTTAAGTGAAAGCTCAAATATCTTCCTGTTATTTTTCAACAGGAGCAGCCTGTCAGTTGATGCCTTTGTGTTCTACTGCAGCTTCCCAGCGTATTCTAAAGAACAACTAGAGCGCTAACAGCCTTACTTATGACAAAAGTATGGCACACCTGAAGCCATCTTGATTGGAATAAACTGGTAACTCTTAAAACATTTATTTTAAAAAGGAAGATAATGAGGGGGTTCATTTTGTCAAAGAAATTATTGTTAGTGCTGTAGAAAGAAAAATTAGGACATGTTTTAAGTGAGAGCTCAAATATCTTCCTGTTATATTTCAACAGGAGCAGCCTGTCAGTTGATGCCTTTGTGTTCTACTGCAGCTTCCCAGAGTGTTCTAAAGAACAACTAGAGCGCTAACAGCCTTACTTATGACAAAAGTATGGCACACCTGAAGCCATCTTGATTGGAATAAACTGGTAACACTTAAAAGATTTAATTTAAAAAGGAAAAGAATGATGGGGTTCATTTTGTCCTAGAAATTATGGTTAGTACTGTAGAAAGAAAAATTAGGACATGTTTCAAGTGTGATCTCAAATATCTTCCTGTTATATTTCAACAGGAGCAGCCTGTCAGTTGATGTATTTGTGTTCTACTGCAGCTTCCCAGAGTGGTCTAAAGAATAACTAGAGCACTAACAGTCTTACTTATGACACAATTATGGCACACCTGAAGCCATCTTGATTGAAATAAACTGGTAACTCTTAAAACATTTAATTTAAAAAGGAACAAAATGAGGGGGTTCAATTTGTCATAGAAATTATTGTTAGTGCTGTAGAAAGAAAAATTAGCACATGTTTTAAGTGAGAGCTCAAATAGCATCCTGCTATATTTCAACAGGTGCAGCCTGTCAGTTGATGCATTTGTGTTCTACTGCAGCTTCCCAGTGTGTTCTAAAGAACAACTAGAGCGCTAACAGCCTTTCTTATGACAAAGTTATGACACACCTGAAGCCATCTTGATTGGAATAAATTGGTAACACTTAAAACATTTAATTTAAAAAGGAACAAAATGATGGGGTTAATTTTGTCATAGAAATTATGGTTAGTGCTGTAGAAAGAAAAATTAGGACATGTTTCAAGTGTCATCTCAAATATCTTCCTGTTATATTTCAATAGGAGCAGCCTGTCAGTTGATGCCTTTGTGTTCTACTACAGCTTCCCAGAGTGGTCTAAAGAACAACCAGAGGGCTAACAGCCTTACTTATGACAAAAGTATGACACACATGAAGCCATGCTGATTGGAATAAACTGGTAACACTTAAAACATTTGATTTAAAAAGGAACAACATGATGGGGTTAATTTTGTCATAGAAATTATGGTTAGTGCTGTAGAAAGAAAAATTAGGACATGTTTCAAGCGTGATCTCTACTATCTTCCTGTTATATTTCAACAGGAGCAGCCTGTCAGTTGATGCCTTTGTGTTCTACTGCAGCTTCCCAGAGTGGTCTAAAGAACAACTAGAGCGCTAACAGCCTTACTTATGACAAACGTATGGCACAACTGAAGCCATCTTGATTGGAATAAACTGGTAACTCTTAAAACATTTAATTTAAAAAGGAAGATAATGAGGGGGTTCATTTTGTCATAGAAATTATTTTAGTGCTGTAGAAAGAAAAATTAGGACATGTTTTAAGTGAGATATCGAATATCTTCCTGTTATATTTCAACAGGAGCAGCCTGTCAGTTGAGGCCTTTGTGTTCTACTGCAGCTTCCTAGAGTGGTCTAAAGAATAACTAGAGCACTAACAGTCTTACTTATGACACAATTATGGCACACCTGAAGCCATCTTGATTGGAATAAACTGGTAACTCTTAAAACATTTAATTTAAAAAGGAACAAAATGCGGGCGTTCGTTTTGTCATAGAAATTATTGTTAGTGCTGTAGAAAGAAAAATTAGGACATGTTTTAAGTGAAAGCTCAAATATCTTCCTGTTATTTTTCAACAGGAGCAGCCTGTCAGTTGATGCCTTTGTGTTCTACTGCAGCTTCCCAGCGTGTTCTAAAGAACAACTAGAGCGCTAACAGCCTTACTTATGACAAAAGTATGGCACACCTGAAGCCATCTTGATTGGAATAAACTGGTAACTCTTAAAACATTTATTTTAAAAAGGAAGATAATGAGGGGGTTCATTTTGTCAAAGAAATTATTGTTAGTGCTGTAGAAAGAAAAATTAGGACATGTTTTAAGTGAGAGCTCAAATATCTTCCTGTTATATTTCAACAGGAGCAGCCTGTCAGTTGATGCCTTTGTGTTCTACTGCAGCTTCCCAGAGTGTTCTAAAGAACAACTAGAGCGCTAACAGCCTTACTTATGACAAAAGTATGGCACACCTGAAGCCATCTTGATTGGAATAAACTGGTAACACTTAAAAGATTTAATTTAAAAAGGAAAAGAATGATGGGGTTCACTTTGTCATAGAAATTATGGTTAGTGCTGTAGAAAGACAAATTATGACATGTTTCAAGTGTGATCTCAAATATCTCCCTGTTATATTTCAACAGGAGCAGCCTGTCAGTTGATGCCTTTGTGTTCTACTGCAGCTGCCCAGAGTGGTCTAAAGAACAACCAGAGGGCTAACAGCCATACTTATGACTAAAGTATGGCACAACTGGATCCATCTTTATTGGAATACACTGGTAACACTTAAAACATTTGATTTAAAAATGAAAAAAATGATGGGGTTTATTTTGTTATAGAAATTATGGTTAGTGCTGTTGAAAGAAAAAATAGGACATGTTTTAATTGAGATATCAAATATCTTCCTGTTATATTTCAACAGGAGCAGCCTGTCAGTTGATGTCTTTCTGTTCTACTGCAGCTTCCCAGAGTGTTCTAAAGAATAACTAGAGTACTAACAGTCTTACTTATGACACATTTATGGCACACCTGAAGCCATCTTGATTGGAATAAACTGGTAACTCTTAAAACATTTAATTTAGAAAGGAAGAAAATGAGGGGGTTCATTTTGTCATAGAACTTATTGTTAGTGCTGTAGAAAGAAAAATTAGGACATGTTTTAAGTGAAAGCTCAAATATCTTCCTGTTATTTTTCAACAGGAGCAGCCTGTCAGTTGATGTCTTTGTGTTCTACTGCAGCTTCCCAGAGTGGTCTAAAGAATAACTAAAGCACTAACAGTCTTACTTATGACACAATTATGGCACACCTGAAGCCATCTTGATTGAAATGAACTGGTAACTCTTAAAACATTTAATTTAAAAAGGAACAAAATGAGGGGGTTCAATTTGTCATAGAAATTATTGTTAGTGCTGTAGAAAGAAAAATTAGCACATGTTTTAAGTGAGAGCTCAAATAGCATCCTGCTATATTTCAACAGGTGCAGCCTGTCAGTTGATGCATTTGTGTTCTACTGCAGCTTCCTAGTGTGTTCTAAAGAACAACTAGAGCGCTAACAGCCTTACTTATGACAAAGTTATGACACACCTGAAGCCATCTTGATTGGAATAAATTGGTAACACTTAAAACATTTAATTTAAAAAGGAACAAAATGATGGGGTTAATTTTGTCATAGAAATTATGATTAGTGCTGTAGAAAGAAAAATTAGGACATGTTTCAAGTGTCATCTCAAATATCTTCCTGTTATATTTCAATAGGAGCAGCCTGTCAGTTGATGCCTTTGTGTTCTACTGCAGCTTCCCAGAGTGGTCTAAAGAACAACCAGAGGGCTAACAGCCTTACTTATGACAAAAGTATGACACACCTGAAGCCATGCTGATTGGAATAAACTGGTAACACTTAAAACATTTGATTTAAAAAGGAACAACATGATGGGGTTAATTTTGTCATAGAAATTATGGTTAGTGCTGTAGAAAGAAAAATTAGGACATGTTTCAAGCGTGATCTCTACTATCTTCCTGTTATATTTCAACAGGAGCAGCCTGTCAGTTGATGCCTTTGTGTTCTACTGCAGCTTCCCAGAGTGGTCTAAAGAACAACTAGAGCGCTAACAGCCTTACTTATGACAAACGTATGGCACAACTGAAGCCATCTTGATTGGAATAAACTGGTAACTCTTAAAACATTTAATTTAAAAAGGAAGATAATGAGGGGGTTCATTTTGTCATAGAAATTATTTTAGTGCTGTAGAAAGAAAAATTAGGACATGTTTTAAGTGAGATATCAAATATCTTCCTGTTATATTTCAACAGGAGCAGCCTGTCAGTTGAGGC
The DNA here is from genome assembly GCF_964204655.1 of Triturus cristatus. NCBI lineage: Eukaryota > Metazoa > Chordata > Amphibia > Caudata > Salamandridae > Triturus > Triturus cristatus. The sequence continues at coordinate 938,948,558 of NC_140579.1, forward strand.
CTTTGTGTTCTACTGCAGCTTCCCAGAGTGGTCTAAAGAATAACTAGAGCACTAACAGTCTTACTTATGACACAATTATGGCACACCTGAAGCCATCTTGATTGGAATAAACTGGTAACTCTTAAAACATTTAATTTAAAAAGGAACAAAATGCGGGCGTTCGTTTTGTCATAGAAATTATTGTTAGTGCTGTAGAAAGAAAAATTAGGACATGTTTTAAGTGAAAGCTCAAATATCTTCCTGTTATTTTTCAACAGGAGCAGCCTGTCAGTTGATGCCTTTGTGTTCTACTGCAGCTTCCCAGCGTGTTCTAAAGAACAACTAAAGCGCTAACAGCCTTACTTATGACAAAAGTATGGCACACCTGAAGCCATCTTGATTGGAATAAACTGGTAACTCTTAAAACATTTATTTTAAAAAGGAAGATAATGAGGGGGTTCATTTTGTCAAAGAAATTATTGTTAGTGCTGTAGAAAGAAAAATTAGGACATGTTTTAAGTGAGAGCTCAAATATCTTCCTGTTATATTTCAACAGGAGCAGCCTGTCAGTTGATGCCTTTGTGTTCTACTGCAGCTTCCCAGAGTGTTCTAAAGAACAACTAGAGCGCTAACAGCCTTACTTATGACAAAAGTATGGCACACCTGAAGCCATCTTGATTGGAATAAACTGGTAACACTTAAAAGATTTAATTTAAAAAGGAAAAGAATGATGGGGTTCACTTTGTCATAGAAATTATGGTTAGTGCTGTAGAAAGAAAAATTATGACATGTTTCAAGTGTGATCTCAAATATCTCCCTGTTATATTTCAACAGGAGCAGCCTGTCAGTTGATGCCTTTGTGTTCTACTGCAGCTGCCCAGAGTGGTCTAAAGAACAACCAGAGGGCTAACAGCCATACTTATGACTAAAGTATGGCACAACTGGATCCATCTTTATTGGAATACACTGGTAACACTTAAAACATTTGATTTAAAAATGAAAAAAATGATGGGGTTTATTTTGTTATAGAAATTATGGTTAGTGCTGTTGAAAGAAAAAATAGGACATGTTTTAATTGAGATATCAAATATCTTCCTGTTATATTTCAACAGGAGCAGCCTGTCAGTTGATGTCTTTCTGTTCTACTGCAGCTTCCCAGAGTGTTCTAAAGAATAACTAGAGTACTAACAGTCTTACTTATGACACATTTATGGCACACCTGAAGCCATCTTGATTGGAATAAACTGGTAACTCTTAAAACATTTAATTTAGAAAGGAAGAAAATGAGGGGGTTCATTTTGTCATAGAACTTATTGTTAGTGCTGTAGAAAGAAAAATTAGGACATGTTTTAAGTGAAAGCTCAAATATCTTCCTGTTATTTTTCAACAGGAGCAGCCTGTCAGTTGATGTCTTTGTGTTCTACTGCAGCTTCCCAGAGTGGTCTAAAGAATAACTAAAGCACTAACAGTCTTACTTATGACACAATTATGGCACACCTGAAGCCATCTTGATTGAAATGAACTGGTAACTCTTAAAACATTTAATTTAAAAAGGAACAAAATGAGGGGGTTCAATTTGTCATAGAAATTATTGTTAGTGCTGTAGAAAGAAAAATTAGCACATGTTTTAAGTGAGAGCTCAAATAGCATCCTGCTATATTTCAACAGGTGCAGCCTGTCAGTTGATGCATTTGTGTTCTACTGCAGCTTCCTAGTGTGTTCTAAAGAACAACTAGAGCGCTAACAGCCTTACTTATGACAAAGTTATGACACACCTGAAGCCATCTTGATTGGAATAAATTGGTAACACTTAAAACATTTAATTTAAAAAGGAACAAAATGATGGGGTTAATTTTGTCATAGAAATTATGATTAGTGCTGTAGAAAGAAAAATTAGGACATGTTTCAAGTGTCATCTCAAATATCTTCCTGTTATATTTCAATAGGAGCAGCCTGTCAGTTGATGCCTTTGTGTTCTACTGCAGCTTCCCAGAGTGGTCTAAAGAACAACCAGAGGGCTAACAGCCTTACTTATGACAAAAGTATGACACACCTGAAGCCATGCTGATTGGAATAAACTGGTAACACTTAAAACATTTGATTTAAAAAGGAACAAAATGATGGGGTTAATTTTGTCATAGAAATTATGGTTAGTGCTGTAGAAAGAAAAATTAGGACATGTTTCAAGTGTGATCTCAAATATCTTCCTGTTATATTTCAACAGGAGCAGCCTGTCAGTTGATGTCTTTCTGTTCTTCTGCAGCTTCCCAGAGTGGTCTAAAGAATAACTAGAGCACTAACAGCCTTACTTATGACACAATTATGGCATACCTGAAGCCATCTTGATTGGAATAAACTGGTAACTCTTAAAACATTTAATTTAAAAAGGAACAAAATGAGGGCGTTCGTTTTGTCATAGAAATTATTGATAGTTCCGTAGAAAGAAAAATTAGGACATGTTTTAAGTGAAAGCTCAAATATCTTCCTGTTATTTTTCAATAGGAGCAGCCTGTCAGTTGATGCCTTTGTGTTCTACTGCAGCTTTCCAGCGTGTTCTAAAGAACAACTAGAGCGCTAACAGCCTTACTTATGACAAAAGTATGGCACACCTGAAGCCATCTTGATTGGAATAAACTGGTAACTCTTAAAACATTTAATTTAAAAAGGAAGATAATGAGGGGGTTCATTTTGTCAAAGAAATTATTGTTAGTGCTGTAGAAAGAAAAATTAGGACATGTTTTAAGTGAGAGCTCAAATATCTTCCTGTTATATTTCAACAGGAGCAGCCTGTCAGTTGATGCCTTTGTGTTCTACTGCAGCTTCCCAGAGTGTTCTAAAGAACAACTAGAACGCTAACAGCCTTACTTATGACAAAAGTATGGCACACCTGAAGCCATCTTGATTGGAATAAACTGGTAACACTTAAAAGATTTAATTTAAAAAGGAAAAGAATGATGGGGTTCACTTTGTCATAGAAATTATGGTTAGTGCTGTAGAAAGAAAAATTATGACATGTTTCAAGTGTGATCTCAAATATCTCGCTGTTATATTTCAACAGGAGCAGCCTGTCAGTTGATGCCTTTGTGTTCTACTGCAGCTGCCCAGAGTGGTCTAAAGAACAACCAGAGGGCTAACAGCCATACTTATGACTAAAGTATGGCACAACTGGATCCATCTTTATTGGAATACACTGGTAACACTTAAAACATTTGATTTAAAAATGAAAAAAATGATGGGGTTTATTTTGTTATAGAAATTATGGTTAGTGCTGTTGAAAGAAAAATTAGGACATGTTTTAATTGAGATATCAAATATCTTCCTGTTATATTTCAACAGGAGCAGCCTGTCAGTTGATGTCTTTGTGTTCTACTGCAGCTTCCCAGCGTGTTCTAACGAACAACTAGAGTGCTAACAGCCTTACTTATGACAAAAGTATGGCACACCTGAAGCCATCTTGATTGGAATAAACTGGTAACTCTTAAAACATTTAATTAAAAAGGAACAAAATGAGGGCGTTCGTTTTGTCATAGAAATTATTGTTAGTGCTGTAGAAAGAAAAATTAGGACATGTTTTAAGTGAAAGCTCAAATATCTTCCTGTTATTTTTCAACAGGAGCAGCCTGTCAGTTGATGCCTTTGTGTTCTACTGCAGCTTCCCAGCGTGTTCTAAAGAACAACTAGAGTGCTAACAGCCTTACTTATGACAAAAGTATGGCACACCTGAAGCCATCTTGATTGGAATAAACTGGTAACTCTTAAAACATTTATTTTAAAAAGGAAGATAATGAGGGGGTTCATTTTGTCATAGAAATTATTGTTAGTGCTGTAGAAAGAAAAATTAGGACATGTTTTAAGTGAGAGCTCAAATATCTTCCTGTTATATTTCAACAGGAGCAGCCTGTCAGTTGATGCCTTTGTGTTCTACTGCAGCTTCCCAGAGTGTTCTAAAGAACAACCAGAGGGCTAACAGCCATACTTATGACTAAAGTATGGCACAACTGAAGCCATCTTTATTGGAATACACTGGTAACACTTAAAACATTTGATTTAAAAATGAAAAAAAATGATGGGGTTCATTTTGTTATAGAAATTATGGTTAGTGCTGTTGAAAGAAAAATTAGGACATGTTTCAAGTGAGATCTCAAATATCTTCCTGTTATATTTCAACAGGAGCAGCCTGTCAGTTGATGCCTTTGTGTTCTACTGCTGCTTCCCAGAGTGTTCTAAAGAACAACTAGGGCGCTAACAGCCTTACTTATGACAATGGTGTGGCACACCTGAAGCCATCTTGATTGGAATAAATTGGTAACACTTAAAACATTTAATTTAAAAAGGAACAAAATGATGGGGTTCATTTTGTCATAGAAATTATGGTTAGTGCTGTAGAAAGAAAAATTAGGACATGTTTCAAGTGTGATCTCATATATCTTCCTGTTATATTTCAACAGGAGCAGCCTGTCAGTTGATGCCTTTGTCTTCTACTGCAGCTTCCCAGAGTGGTCTAAAGAACAACCAGCGGGCTAACATCCTTACTTATGACTAAAGTATGACACACCTGAAGCCATATTTATTGGAATAAACTGGTAACACTTAAAACATTTGATTTAAAAAGGAACAACATGATGGGGTTCATTTTGTTATAGAAATTATGGTTAGTGCTGTAGAAAGAAAAATTAGGACATGTTTTAATTGAGATATCAAATATCTTCCTGTTATATTTCAACAGGAGCAGCCTGTCAGTTGATGTCTTTCTGTTCTACTGCAGCATCCCAGAGTGTTCTAAAGAATAACTAGAGTACTAACAGTCTTACTTATGACACATTTATGGCACACCTGAAGCCATCTTGATTGGAATAAACTGGTAACTCTTAAAACATTTAATTTAAAAAGGAAGAAAATGAGGGGGTTCATTTTGTCATAGAACTTATTGTTAGTGCTGTAGAAAGAAAAATTAGGACATGTTTTAGGTGAAAGCTCAAATATCTTCCTGTTATTTTTCAACAGGAGCAGCCTGTCAGTTGATGCCTTTGTGTTCTACTGCAGCTTCCCAGAGTGTTCTAAAGAACAACTAGAGCGCTAACAGCCTTACTTATGACAAAAGTATGGTACACCTGACGCCATCTTGATTGGAATAAACTGGTAACACTTAAAAGATTTATTTAAAAAGGAAAAGAATGATGGGGTTCATTTCGTCATAGAAATTATGGTTAGTGCTGTAGAAAGAAAAATTAGGACATGTTTCAAGTGTGATCTCAAATATCTTGCTGTTATATTTCAACAGGAGCAGCCTGTCAATTGATGCCTTTGTCTTCTACTGCAGCTTCCCAGAGTGGTCTAAAGAACAACCAGAGGGCTTACAGCCTTACTTATGACTAAAGTACGACACACCTAAAGCCATCTTGATTGAAATAAACTGGTAACTCTTAAAACATTTAATTGAAAAAGGAACAAAATGAGGGGGTTCAATTTGTCATAGAAATTATTGTTAGTGCTGTAGAAAGAAAAATTAGCACATGTTTTAAGTGAGAGCTCAAATAGCATCCTGTTATATTTCAACAGGTGCAGCCTGTCAGTTGATGCATTTGTGTTCTACTGCAGCTTCCCAGAGTGGTCGAAAGAACAACCAGAGGGCTAACAGCCTTACTTATGACAAAGTTATGACACACCTGAAGCCATCTTGATTGGAATAAATTGGTAACACTTAAAACATTTAATTCAAAAAGGAACAAAATGATGGGGTTTGTTTTGTCATAGAAATTATGGTTAGTGCTGTAGAAAGAAAAATTAGGACATGTTTCAAGTGTGATCTCAAATATCTTCCTGTTATATTTCAACAGGAGCAGCCTGTCAGTTGATGCCTTTGTGTTCTACTGCAGCTTCCCAGAGTGGTCGAAAGAACAACCAGAGGGCTAACAGCCTTACTTATGACAAAAGTATGACACACCTGAAGTCATGCTGATGGGAATAAACTGGTAACTCTTTAAACATTTAATTTAAAAAGGAAGAAAATGAGGGGGCTCATTTTGTCATAGAAATTATTGTTAGTGCTGTAGAAAGAAAAATTAGGACATGTTTTAAGTGAAAGCTCAAATATCTTCCTATTATTTTTCAACAGGAGCAGCCTGTCAGTTGATGCCTTTGTGTTCTACTGCAGCTTCCCAGAGTGTTCTAAAGAACAACTAGAGCGCTAACAGCCTTACTTATGACAAAAGTATGGCACACCTGAAGCCATCTTGATTGGAATAAACTGGTAACACTTAAAAGATTTATTTAAAAATGAAAAGAATGATGGGGTTCATTTCATCATAGAAATTATCGTTAGTGCTGTAGAAAGAAAAATTAGGACATGTTTCAAGTGTGATCTCAAATATCTTTCTGTTATATTTCAACAGGAGCAGCCTGTCAGTTGATGCCTTTGTGCTCTACTGCTGCTTCCCAGAGTGTTCTAAAGAACAACTAGAGCGCTAACAGCCTTACTTATGACAAAGGTCTGGCACACCTGAAGTCATCTTAATTGGAATAAATTGGTAACACTTAAAACATTTAATTTAAAAAGGAACAAAATGATGGGGTTCATTTTGTCATAGAAATGATGGTTAGTGCTGTAGAAAGAAAAATTAGGACATGTTTTAATTGAGATATCAAATATCTTCCTGTTATATTTCAACAGGAGCAGCCTGTCAGTTGAGGCGTTTGTGTTCTACTGCAGCTTCCCAGAGTGGTCTAAAGAATAACTAGAGCACTAACAGTCTTACTTATGACACGATTATGGCACACCTGAAGCCATCTTGATTGGAATAAACTGGTAACTCTTAAACATTTAATTTAAAAAGGAACAAAATGAGGGCGTTCGTTTTGTCATAGAAAATATTGTTAGTGCCGTAGAAAGAAAAATTAGGACATGTTTTAAGTGAAAGCTCAAATATCTTCCTGTTATTTTTCAACAGGAGCAGCCTGTCAGTTGATGCCTTTGTGTTCTACTGCAGCTTCCCAGCGTGTTCTAAAGAACAACTAGAGCGCTAACAGCCTTACTTATGACAAAAGAATGGCACACCTGAAGCCATCTTGATTGGAATAAACTGGTAACTCTTAAAACATTTAATTTAAAAAGGAAGATAATGAGGGGGTTCATTTTGTCATAGAAATTATTGTTAGTGCTGTAGAAAGAAAAATTAGGACATGTTTTAAGTGAGATATCAAATATCTTCCTGTTATATTTCAACAGGAGCAGCCTGTCAGTTGAGGCCTTTGTGTTCTACTGCAGCTTCCCAGAGTGGTCTAAAGAATAACTAGAGCACTAACAGTCTTACTTATGACACAATTATGGCACACCTGAAGCCATCTTGATTGGAATAAACTGGTAACTCTTAAAACATTTAATTTAAAAAGGAACAAAATGAGGGCGTTCGTTTTGTCATAGAAATTATTGTTAGTGCTGTAGAAAGAAAAATTAGGACATGTTTTAAGTGAAAGCTCAAATATCTTCCTGTTATTTTTCAACAGGAGCAGCCTGTCAGTTGATGCCTTTGTGTTCTACTGCAGCTTCCCAGCGTGTTCTAAACAACAACTAGAGCGCTAACAGCCTTACTTATGACAAAAGTATGGCACACCTGAAGCCATCTTGATTGGAATAAACTGGTAACACTTAAAAGATTTAATTTAAAAAGGAAAAGAATGATGGGGTTCACTTTGTCATAGAAATTATGGTTAGTGCTGTAGAAAGAAAAATTAGGACATGTTTCAAGTGTGATCTCAAATATCTTCCTGTTATATTTCAACAGGAGCAGCCTGTCAGTTGATGTCTTTGTGTTCTACTGCAGCTGCCCAGAGTGGTCTAAAGAACAACCAGAGGGATAACAGCCATACTTATGACTAAAGTATGGCACAACTGAAGCCATCTTTATTGGAATACACTGGTAACACTTAAAACATTTGATTTAAAAATGAAAAAAATGATGGGCTTCATTTTGTTATAGAAATTATGGTTAGTGCTGTTGAAAGAAAAATTAGGACATGTTTCAAGTGTGATCTCAAATATCTTCCTGTTATATTTCAACAGGAGCAGCCTGTCAGTTGATGGCTTTGTGTTCTACTGCAGCTGCCCAGAGTGGTCTAAAGAACAACCAGAGGGCTAACAGCCATACTTATGACTAAAGTATGGCACAACTGAAGCCATCTTTATTGGAATACACTGGTAACACTTAAAACATTTGATTTAAAAATGAAAAAAACGATGGGGTTCATTTTGTTATAGAAATTATGGTTAGTGCTGTTGAAAGAAAAATTAGGACATGTTTCAAGTGAGATCTCAAATATCTTCCTGTTATATTTCAACAGGAGCAGCCTGTCAGTTGATGCCTTTGTGTTCTACTGCTGCTTCCCAGAGTGTTCTAAAGAACAACTAGAGCGCTAACAGCCTTACTTATGACAATGGTGTGGCACACCTGAAGCCATCTTGATTGGAGTAAATTGGTAACACTTAAAACATTTAATTTAAAAAGGAACAAAATGATGGGGTTCATTTTGTCATAGAAATTATGGTTAGTGCTGTAGAAAGAAAAATTAGGACATGTTTCAAGTGTGATCTCAAATATCTTCCTGTTACATTTCAACAGGAGCAGCCTGTCAGTTGATGCCTTTGTCTTCTACTGCAGCTTCCAGAGTGGTCTAAAGAACAACCAGCGGGCTAACATCCTTACTTATGACTAAAGTATGACACACCTGAAGCCATCTTTATTGGAATAAACTGGTAACACTTAAAACATTTGATTTAAAAAGGAACAACATAATGGGGTTCATTTTGTCATAGAAATTATTGTTAGTGCTGTAGAAAGAAAAATTAGGACATGTTTTAAGTGAAAGCTCAAATATCTTCCTATTATTTTTCAACAGGAGCAGCCTGTCAGTTGATGCCTTTGTGTTCTACTGCAGCTTCCCAGAGTGTTCTAAAGAATAACTAGAGCGCTAACAGCCTTACTTATGACAAAAGTATGGTACACCTGATGCCATCTTGATTGGAATAAACTGGTAACACTTAAAAGATTTATTTAAAAAGGAAAAGAATGATGGGGTTCATTTCGTCATAGAAATTATGGTTAGTGCTGTAGAAAGAAAAATTAGGACATGTTTCAAGTGTGATCTCAAATATCTTGCTGTTATATTTCAACAGGAGCAGCCTGTCAATTGATGCCTTTGTCTTCTACTGCAGCTTCCCAGAGTGGTCTAAAGAACAACCAGAGGGCTAACAGCCTTACTTATGACTAAAGTACGACACACCTAAAGCCATCTTGATTGAAATAAACTGGTAACTCTTAAAACATTTAATTGAAAAAGGAACAAAATGAGGGGGTTCAATTTGTCATAGAAATTATTGTTAGTGCTGTAGAAAGAAAAATTAGCACATGTTTTAAGTGAGAGCTCAAATAGCATCCTGTTATATTTCAACAGGTGCAGCCTGTCAGTTGATGCATTTGTGTTCTACTGCAGCTTCCCAGAGTGGTCGAAAGAACAACCAGAGGGCTAACAGCCTTACTTATGACAAAGTTATGACACACCTGAAGCCATCTTGATTGGAATAAATTGGTAACACTTAAAACATTTAATTCAAAAAGGAACAAAATGATGGGGTTTGTTTTGTCATAGAAATTATGGTCAGTGCTGTAGAAAGAAAAATTAGGACATGTTTCAAGTGTGATCTCAAATATCTTCCTGTTATATTTCAACAGGAGCAGCCTGTCAGTTGATGCCTTTGTGTTCTACTGCAGCTTCCCAGAGTGGTCGAAAGAACAACCAGAGGGCTAACAGCCTTACTTATGACAAAAGTATGACACACCTGAAGTCATGCTGATGGGAATAAACTGGTAACTCTTTAAACATTTAATTTAAAAAGGAAGAAAATGAGGGGGCTCATTTTGTCATAGAAATTATTGTTAGTGCTGTAGAAAGAAAAATTAGGACATGTTTTAAGTGAAAGCTCAAATATCTTCCTATTATTTTTCAACAGGAGCAGCCTGTCAGTTGATGCCTTTGTGTTCTACTGCAGCTTCCCAGAGTGTTCTAAAGAACAACTAGAGCGCTAACAGCCTTACTTATGACAAAAGTATGGCACACCTGAAGCCATCTTGATTGGAATAAACTGGTAACACTTAAAAGATTTATTTAAAAATGAAAAGAATGATGGGGTTCATTTCATCATAGAAATTATCGTTAGTGCTGTAGAAAGAAAAATTAGGACATGTTTCAAGTGTGATCTCAAATATCTTTCTGTTATATTTCAACAGGAGCAGCCTGTCAGTTGATGCCTTTGTGCTCTACTGCTGCTTCCCAGAGTGTTCTAAAGAACAACTAGAGCGCTAACAGCCTTACTTATGACAAAGGTCTGGCACACCTGAAGTCATCTTAATTGGAATAAATTGGTAACACTTAAAACATTTAATTTAAAAAGGAACAAAATGATGGGGTTCATTTTGTCATAGAAATGATGGTTAGTGCTGTAGAAAGAAAAATTAGGACATGTTTTAATTGAGATATCAAATATCTTCCTGTTATATTTCAACAGGAGCAGCCTGTCAGTTGAGGCGTTTGTGTTCTACTGCAGCTTCCCAGAGTGGTCTAAAGAATAACTAGAGCACTAACAGTCTTACTTATGACACGATTATGGCACACCTGAAGCCATCTTGATTGGAATAAACTGGTAACTCTTAAACATTTAATTTAAAAAGGAACAAAATGAGGGCGTTCGTTTTGTCATAGAAAATATTGTTAGTGCCGTAGAAAGAAAAATTAGGACATGTTTTAAGTGAAAGCTCAAATATCTTCCTGTTATTTTTCAACAGGAGCAGCCTGTCAGTTGATGCCTTTGTGTTCTACTGCAGCTTCCCAGCGTGTTCTAAAGAACAACTAGAGCGCTAACAGCCTTACTTATGACAAAAGAATGGCACACCTGAAGCCATCTTGATTGGAATAAACTGGTAACTCTTAAAACATTTAATTTAAAAAGGAAGATAATGAGGGGGTTCATTTTGTCATAGAAATTATTGTTAGTGCTGTAGAAAGAAAAATTAGGACATGTTTTAAGTGAGATATCAAATATCTTCCTGTTATATTTCAACAGGAGCAGCCTGTCAGTTGAGGCCTTTGTGTTCTACTGCAGCTTCCCAGAGTGGTCTAAAGAATAACTAGAGCACTAACAGTCTTACTTATGACACAATTATGGCACACCTGAAGCCATCTTGATTGGAATAAACTGGTAACTCTTAAAACATTTAATTTAAAAAGGAACAAAATGAGGGCGTTCGTTTTGTCATAGAAATTATTGTTAGTGCTGTAGAAAGAAAAATTAGGACATGTTTTAAGTGAAAGCTCAAATATCTTCCTGTTATTTTTCAACAGGAGCAGCCTGTCAGTTGATGCCTTTGTGTTCTACTGCAGCTTCCCAGCGTGTTCTAAACAACAACTAGAGCGCTAACAGCCTTACTTATGACAAAAGTATGGCACACCTGAAGCCATCTTGATTGGAATAAACTGGTAACACTTAAAAGATTTAATTTAAAAAGGAAAAGAATGATGGGGTTCACTTTGTCATAGAAATTATGGTTAGTGCTGTAGAAAGAAAAATTAGGACATGTTTCAAGTGTGATCTCAAATATCTTCCTGTTATATTTCAACAGGAGCAGCCTGTCAGTTGATGTCTTTGTGTTCTACTGCAGCTGCCCAGAGTGGTCTAAAGAACAACCAGAGGGATAACAGCCATACTTATGACTAAAGTATGGCACAACTGAAGCCATCTTTATTGGAATACACTGGTAACACTTAAAACATTTGATTTAAAAATGAAAAAAATGATGGGCTTCATTTTGTTATAGAAATTATGGTTAGTGCTGTTGAAAGAAAAATTAGGACATGTTTCAAGTGTGATCTCAAATATCTTCCTGTTATATTTCAACAGGAGCAGCCTGTCAGTTGATGGCTTTGTGTTCTACTGCAGCTGCCCAGAGTGGTCTAAAGAACAACCAGAGGGCTAACAGCCATACTTATGACTAAAGTATGGCACAACTGAAGCCATCTTTATTGGAATACACTGGTAACACTTAAAACATTTGATTTAAAAATGAAAAAAACGATGGGGTTCATTTTGTTATAGAAATTATGGTTAGTGCTGTTGAAAGAAAAATTAGGACATGTTTCAAGTGAGATCTCAAATATCTTCCTGTTATATTTCAACAGGAGCAGCCTGTCAGTTGATGCCTTTGTGTTCTACTGCTGCTTCCCAGAGTGTTCTAAAGAACAACTAGAGCGCTAACAGCCTTACTTATGACAATGGTGTGGCACACCTGAAGCCATCTTGATTGGAGTAAATTGGTAACACTTAAAACATTTAATTTAAAAAGGAACAAAATGATGGGGTTCATTTTGTCATAGAAATTATGGTTAGTGCTGTAGAAAGAAAAATTAGGACATGTTTCAAGTGTGATCTCAAATATCTTCCTGTTACATTTCAACAGGAGCAGCCTGTCAGTTGATGCCTTTGTCTTCTACTGCAGCTTCCAGAGTGGTCTAAAGAACAACCAGCGGGCTAACATCCTTACTTATGACTAAAGTATGACACACCTGAAGCCATCTTTATTGGAATAAACTGGTAACACTTAAAACATTTGATTTAAAAAGGAACAACATAATGGGGTTCATTTTGTCATAGAAATTATTGTTAGTGCTGTAGAAAGAAAAATTAGGACATGTTTTAAGTGAAAGCTCAAATATCTTCCTATTATTTTTCAACAGGAGCAGCCTGTCAGTTGATGCCTTTGTGTTCTACTGCAGCTTCCCAGAGTGTTCTAAAGAATTACTAGAGTGCTAACAGTCTTACTTATGACACATTTATGGCACACCTGAAGCCATCTTGATTGGAATAAACTGGTAACTCTTAAAACATTTAATTAAAAAGGAACAAAATGAGGGCGTTCGTTTTGTCATAGAAATTATTGTTAGTGCTGTAGAAAGAAAAATTAGGACATGTTTTAAGTGAAAGCTCAAATATCTTCCTGTTATTTTTCAACAGGAGCAGCCTGTCAGTTGATGCCTTTGTGTTCTACTGCAGCTTCCCACCGTGTTCTAAAGAACAACTAGAGCGCTAACAGCCTTACTTATGACAAAAGTATGGCACACCTGAAGCCATCTTGATTGGAATAAACTGGTAACTCTTAAAACATTTATTTTAAAAAGGAAGATAATGAGGGGGTTCATTTTGTCATAGAAATTATTGTTAGTGCTGTAGAAAGAAAAATTAGGACATGTTTTAAGTGAGAGCTCAAATATCTTCCTGTTATATTTCAACAGGAGCAGCCTGTCAGTTGATGCCTTCGTGTTCTACTGCAGCTTCCCAGAGTGTTCTAAAGAACAACTAGAGCGTTAACAGCCTTACTTATGACAAAAGTATGGCACACCTGAAGCCATCTTGATTGGAATAAACTGGTAACACTTAAAAGATTTAATTTAAAAATGAAAAGAATGATGGGGTTCACTTTGTCATAGAAATTATGGTTAGTGCTGTAGAAAGAAAAATTAGGACATGTTTCAAGTGTGATCTCAAATATCTTCCTGTTATATTTCAACAGGAGCAGCCTGTCAGTTGATGCCTTTGTGTTCTACTGCAGCTGCCCAGAGTGGTCTAAAGAACAACCAGAGGGCTAACAGCCATACTTATGACTAAAGTACGGCACAACTGAAGCCATCTTTATTGGAATACACTGGTAACACTTAAAACATTTGATTTAAAAATGAAAAAAATGATGGGGTTCATTTTGTTATAGCAATTATGGTTAGTGATGTTGAAAGAAAAATTAGGACATGTTTCAAGTGTGATCTCAAATATCTTCCTGTTATATTTCAACAGGAGCAGCCTGTCAGTTGATGCCTTTGTGTTCTACTGCTGCTTCCCAGAGTGTTCTAAAGAACAACTAGAGCGCTAACAGCCTTACTTATGACAATGGTGTGGCACACCTGAAGCCATCTTGATTGGAATAAATTGGTAACACTTAAAACATTTAATTTAAAAAGGAACAAAATGATGGGGTTTATTTTGTCATAGAAATTATGGTTAGTGCTGTAGAAAGAAAAATTAGGACATGTTTCAAGTGTGATCTCATATATCTTCCTGTTATATTTCAACAGGAGCAGCCTGTCAGTTGATGCCTTTGTCTTCTACTGCAGCTTCCCAGAGTGGTCTAAAGAACAACCAGCGGGCTAACATCCTTACTTATGACTAAAGTATGACACACCTGAAGCCATATTTATTGGAATAAACTGGTAACACTTAAAACATTTGATTTAAAAAGGAACAACATGATGGGGTTCATTTTGTTATAGAAATTATGGTTAGTGCTGTAGAAAGAAAAATTAGGACATGTTTTAATTGAGATATCAAATATCTTCCTGTTATATTTCAACAGGAGCAGCCTGTCAGTTGATGTCTTTCTGTTCTACTGCAGCTTCCCAGAGTGTTCTAAAGAATAACTAGAGTACTAACAGTCTTACTTATGACACATTTATGGCACACCTGAAGCCATCTTGATTGGAATAAACTGGTATCTCTTAAAACATTTAATTTAAAAGAGGAAGAAAATGAGGGGGTTCATTTTGTCATAGAACTTATTGTTAGTGCTGTAGAAAGAAAAATTAGGACATGTTTTAGGTGAAAGCTCAAATATCTTCCTGTTATTTTTCAACAGGAGCAGCCTGTCAGTTGATGCCTTTGTGTTCTACTGCAGCTTCCCAGAGTGTTCTAAAGAACAACTAGAGCGCTAACAGCCTTAATTATGACAAAAGTATGGCACACCTGACGCCATCTTGATTGGAATACACTGGTAACACTTAAAAGATTTATTTAAAAAGGAAAAGAATGATGGGGTTCATTTCGTCATAGAAATTATGGTTAGTGCTGTAGAAAGAAAAATTAGGACATGTTTCAAGTGTGATCTCAAATATCTTGCTGTTATATTTCAACAGGAGCAGCCTGTCAATTGATGCCTTTGTCTTCTACTGCAGCTTCCCAGAGTGGTCTAAAGAACAACCAGAGGGCTAACAGCCTTACTTATGACTAAAGTACGACACACCTAAAGCCATCTTGATTGAAATAAACTGGTAACTCTTAAAACATTTAATTGAAAAAGGAACAAAATGAGGGGGTTCAATTTGTCATAGAAATTATTGTTAGTGCTGTAGAAAGAAAAATTAGGACATGTTTTAAGTGAAAGCTCAAATATCTTCCTATTATTTTTCAACAGGAGCAGCCTGTCAGTTGATGCCTTTGTGTTCTACTGCAGCTTCCCAGAGTGTTCTAAAGAATTACTAGAGTGCTAACAGTCTTACTTATGACACATTTATGGCACACCTGAAGCCATCTTGATTGGAATAAACTGGTAACTCTTAAAACATTTAATTAAAAAGGAACAAAATGAGGGCATTCGTTTTGTCATAGAAATTATTGTTAGTGCTGTAGAAAGAAAAATTAGGACATGTTTTAAGTGAAAGCTCAAATATCTTCCTGTTATTTTTCAACAGGAGCAGCCTGTCAGTTGATGCCTTTGTGTTCTACTGCAGCTTCCCACCGTGTTCTAAAGAACAACTAGAGCGCTAACAGCCTTACTTATGACAAAAGTATGGCACACCTGAAGCCATCTTGATTGGAATAAACTGGTAACTCTTAAAACATTTATTTTAAAAAGGAAGATAATGAGGGGGTTCATTTTGTCATAGAAATTATTGTTAGTGCTGTAGAAAGAAAAATTAGGACATGTTTTAAGTGAGAGCTCAAATATCTTCCTGTTATATTTCAACAGGAGCAGCCTGTCAGTTGATGCCTTCGTGTTCTACTGCAGCTTCCCAGAGTGTTCTAAAGAACAACTAGAGCGTTAACAGCCTTACTTATGACAAAAGTATGGCACACCTGAAGCCATCTTGATTGGAATAAACTGGTAACACTTAAAAGATTTAATTTAAAAATGAAAAGAATGATGGGGTTCACTTTGTCATAGAAATTATGGTTAGTGCTGTAGAAAGAAAAATTAGGACATGTTTCAAGTGTGATCTCAAATATCTTCCTGTTATATTTCAACAGGAGCAGCCTGTCAGTTGATGCCTTTGTGTTCTACTGCAGCTGCCCAGAGTGGTCTAAAGAACAACCAGAGGGCTAACAGCCATACTTATGACTAAAGTACGGCACAACTGAAGCCATCTTTATTGGAATACACTGGTAACACTTAAAACATTTGATTTAAAAATGAAAAAAATGATGGGGTTCATTTTGTTATAGCAATTATGGTTAGTGATGTTGAAAGAAAAATTAGGACATGTTTCAAGTGTGATCTCAAATATCTTCCTGTTATATTTCAACAGGAGCAGCCTGTCAGTTGATGCCTTTGTGTTCTACTGCTGCTTCCCAGAGTGTTCTAAAGAACAACTAGAGCGCTAACAGCCTTACTTATGACAATGGTGTGGCACACCTGAAGCCATCTTGATTGGAATAAATTGGTAACACTTAAAACATTTAATTTAAAAAGGAACAAAATGATGGGGTTTATTTTGTCATAGAAATTATGGTTAGTGCTGTAGAAAGAAAAATTAGGACATGTTTCAAGTGTGATCTCATATATCTTCCTGTTATATTTCAACAGGAGCAGCCTGTCAGTTGATGCCTTTGTCTTCTACTGCAGCTTCCCAGAGTGGTCTAAAGAACAACCAGCGGGCTAACATCCTTACTTATGACTAAAGTATGACACACCTGAAGCCATATTTATTGGAATAAACTGGTAACACTTAAAACATTTGATTTAAAAAGGAACAACATGATGGGGTTCATTTTGTTATAGAAATTATGGTTAGTGCTGTAGAAAGAAAAATTAGGACATGTTTTAATTGAGATATCAAATATCTTCCTGTTATATTTCAACAGGAGCAGCCTGTCAGTTGATGTCTTTCTGTTCTACTGCAGCTTCCCAGAGTGTTCTAAAGAATAACTAGAGTACTAACAGTCTTACTTATGACACATTTATGGCACACCTGAAGCCATCTTGATTGGAATAAACTGGTATCTCTTAAAACATTTAATTTAAAAGAGGAAGAAAATGAGGGGGTTCATTTTGTCATAGAACTTATTGTTAGTGCTGTAGAAAGAAAAATTAGGACATGTTTTAGGTGAAAGCTCAAATATCTTCCTGTTATTTTTCAACAGGAGCAGCCTGTCAGTTGATGCCTTTGTGTTCTACTGCAGCTTCCCAGAGTGTTCTAAAGAACAACTAGAGCGCTAACAGCCTTAATTATGACAAAAGTATGGCACACCTGACGCCATCTTGATTGGAATACACTGGTAACACTTAAAAGATTTATTTAAAAAGGAAAAGAATGATGGGGTTCATTTCGTCATAGAAATTATGGTTAGTGCTGTAGAAAGAAAAATTAGGACATGTTTCAAGTGTGATCTCAAATATCTTGCTGTTATATTTCAACAGGAGCAGCCTGTCAATTGATGCCTTTGTCTTCTACTGCAGCTTCCCAGAGTGGTCTAAAGAACAACCAGAGGGCTAACAGCCTTACTTATGACTAAAGTACGACACACCTAAAGCCATCTTGATTGAAATAAACTGGTAACTCTTAAAACATTTAATTGAAAAAGGAACAAAATGAGGGGGTTCAATTTGTCATAGAAATTATTGTTAGTGCTGTAGAAAGAAAAATTAGGACATGTTTTAAGTGAAAGCTCAAATATCTTCCTATTATTTTTCAACAGGAGCAGCCTGTCAGTTGATGCCTTTGTGTTCTACTGCAGCTTCCCAGAGTGTTCTAAAGAACAACTAGAGCGCTAACAGCCTTACTTCTGACAAAAGTATGGCACACCTGAAGTCATCTTGATTGGAATAAACTGGTAACACTTAAAAGATTTATTTAAAAATGAAAAGAATGATGGGGTTCATTTCATCATAGAAATTATCGTTAGTGCTGTAGAAAGAAAAATTAGGACATGTTTCAAGTGTGATCTCAAATATCTTTCTGTTATATTTCAACAGGAGCAGCCTGTCAGTTGATGCCTTTGTGCTCTACTGCTGCTTCCCAGAGTGTTCTAAAGAACAACTAGAGCGCTAACAGCCTTACTTATGACAAAGGTCTGGCACACCTGAAGTCATCTTGATTGGAATAAATTGGTAACACTTAAAACATTTAATTTAAAAAGGAACAAAATGATGGGGTTCATTTTGTCATAGAAATGATGGTTAGTGCTGTAGAAAGAAAAATTAGGACATGTTTTAATTGAGATATCAAATATCTTCCTGTTATATTTCAACAGGAGCAGCCTGTCAGTTGAGGCGTTTGTGTTCTACTGCAGCTTCCCAGAGTGGTCTAAAGAATAACTAGAGCACTAACAGTCTTACTTATGACACAATTATGGCACACCTGAAGCCATCTTGATTGGAATAAACTGGTAACTCTTAAACATTTAATTTAAAAAGGAACAAAATGAGGGCGTTCGTTTTGTCATAGAAATTATTGTTAGTGCCGTAGAAAGAAAAATTAGGACATGTTTTAAGTGAAAGCTCAAATATCTTCCTGTTATTTTTCAACAGGAGCAGCCTGTCAGTTGATGCCTTTGTGTTCTACTGCAGCTTCCCAGCGTGTTCTAAAGAACAACTAGAGCGCTAACAGCCTTACTTATGACAAAAGTATGGCACACCTGAAGCCATCTTGATTGGAATAAACTGGTAACTCTTAAAACATTTAATTTAAAAAGGAAGATAATGAGGGGGTTCATTTTGTCATAGAAATTATTGTTAGTGCTGTAGAAAGAAAAATTAGGACATGTTTTAAGTGAGATATCAAATATCTTCCTGTTATATTTCAACAGGAGCAGCCTGTCAGTTGAGGCCTTTGTGTTCTACTGCAGCTTCCCAGAGTGGTCTAAAGAATAACTAGAGCACTAACAGTCTTACTTATGACACAATTATGGCACACCTGAAGCCATCTTGATTGGAATAAACTGGTAACTCCTAAAACATTTAATTTAAAAAGGAACAAAATGAGGGCGTTCGTTTTGTCATAGAAATTATTGTTAGTGCTGTAGAAAGAAAAATTAGGACATGTTTTAAGTGAAAGCTCAAATATCTTCCTGTTATTTTTCAACAGGAGCAGCCTGTCAGTTGATGCCTTTGTGTTCTACTGCAGATTCCCAGCGTGTTCTAAACAACAACTAGAGCGCTAACAGCCTTACTTATGACAAAAGTATGGCACACCTGAAGCCATCTTGATTGGAATAAACTGGTAACACTTAAAAGATTTAATTTAAAAAGGAAAAGAATGATGGGGTTCACTTTGTCATAGAAATTATGGTTAGTGCTGTAGAAAGAAAAATTAGGACATGTTTCAAGTGTGATCTCAAATATCTTCCTGTTATATTTCAACAGGAGCAGCCTGTCAGTTGATGCCTTTGTGTTCTACTGCAGCTGCCCAGAGTGGTCTAAAGAACAACCAGAGGGATAACAGCCATACTTATGACTGAAAGTATGGCACAACTGAAGCCATCTTTATTGGAATACACTGGTAACACTTAAAACATTTGATTTAAAAATGAAAAAAATGATGGGCTTCATTTTGTTATAGAAATTATGGTTAGTGCTGTTGAAAGAAAAATTAGGACATGTTTCAAGTGTGATCTCAAATATCTTCCTGTTATATTTCAACAGGAGCAGCCTGTTAGTTGATGGCTTTGTGTTCTACTGCAGCTGCCCAGAGTGGTCTAAAGAACAACCAGAGGGCTAACAGCCATACTTATGACTAAAGTATGGCACAACTGAAGCCATCTTTATTGGAATACACTGGTAACACTTAAAACATTTGATTTAAAAATGAAAAAAACGATGGGGTTCATTTTGTTATAGAAATTATGGTTAGTGATGTTGAAAGAAAAATTAGGACATGTTTCAAGTGAGATCTCAAATATCTTCCTGTTATATTTCAACAGGAGCAGCCTGTCAGTTGATGCCTTTGTGTTCTACTGCTGCTTCCCAGAGTGTTCTAAAGAACAACTAGAGCGCTAGCAGCCTTACTTATGACAAAGGTATGGCACACCTGAAGCCATCTTGATTGGTATAAATTGGTAAAACTTAAAAGATTTAATTTAAAAAGGAAAAACATGATGGGGTTCATTTTGTCATAGAAATTATGGTTAGTGCTGTAGAAAGAAAAATTAGGATATGTTTCAAGTGTGATCTCAAACATCTTCCTATTATATTTCAACAGGAGCAGCCTGTCAGTTGATGCCTTTGTCTTCTACTGCAGCTTCCAGAGTGGTCTAAAGAACAACCAGCGGGCTAACATCCTTACTTATGACTAAAGTATGACACACCTGAAGCCATCTTTATTGGAATAAACTGGTAACACTTAAAACATTTGATTTAAAAAGGAACAACATGATGGGGTTCATTTTGTCATAGAAATTATTGTTAGTGCTGTAGAAAGAAAAATTAGGACATGTTTTAAGTGAAAGCTCAAATATCTTCCTATTATTTTTCAACAGGATCAGCCTGTCAGTTGATGCCTTTGTGTTCTACTGCAGCTTCCCAGAGTGTTCTAAAGAACAACTAGAGCGCTAACAGCCTTACTTATGACAAAAGTATGGCACACCTGAAGCCATATTGATTGGAATAAACTGGTAACACTTAAAAGATTTATTTAAAAATGAAAAGAATGATGGGGTTCATTTCATGATAGAAATTATCGTTAGTGCTGTAGAATGAAAAATTAGGACATGTTTCAAGTGTGATCTCAAATATCTTTCTGTTATATTTCAACAGGAGCAGCCTGTCAGTTGATGCCTTTGTGCTCTACTGCTGCTTCCCAGAGTGTTCTAAAGAACAACTAGAGCGCTAACAGCCTTAATTATGACAAAGGTCTGGCACAGCTGAAGCCATCTTGATTGGAATAAACTGGTAACTCTTAAAACATTTAATTTAAAAAGGAACAAAATGATGGGGTTCATTTTGTCATAGAAATGATGGTTAGTGCTGTAGAAAGAAAAATTAGGACATGTTTTAATTGAGATATCAAATATCTTCCTGTTATATTTCAACAGGAGCAGCCTGTCTGTGGATGTCTTTCTGTTCTACTGCAGCTTCCCAGAGTGTTCTAAAGAATAACTAGAGTACTAACAGTCTTACTTATGACACATTTATGGCACACCTGAAGCCATCTTGATTGGAATAAACTGGTAACTCTTAAAACATTTAATTTAAAAAGGAAGAAAATGAGGGGGTTCATTTTGTCATAGAACTTATTGTTAGTGCTGTAGAAAGAAAAATTAGGACATGTTTTAAGTGAAAGCTCAAATATCTTCCTGTTATTTTTCAACAGGAGCAGCCTGTCAGTTGATGCCTTTGTGTTCTACTGCAGCTTCCCAGAGTGTTCTAAAGAACAACTAGAGCGCTAACAGCCTTACTTATGACAAAAGTATGGTACACCTGACGCCATCTTGATTGGAATAAACTGGTAACACTTAAAAGATTTATTTAAAAAGGAAAAGAATGATGGGGTTCATTTCGTCATAGAAATTATGGTTAGTGCTGTAGAAAGAAAAATTAGGACATGTTTCAAGTGTGATCTCAAATATCTTGCTGTTATATTTCAACAGGAGCACCCTGTCAGTTGATGCCTTTGTCTTCTACTGCAGCTTCCCAGAGTGGTCTAAAGAACAACCAGAGGGCTAACAGCCTTACTTATGACTAAAGTACGACACACCTAAAGCCATCTTGATTGAAATAAACTGGTAACTCTTAAAACATTTAATTTAAAAAGGAACAAAATGAGGGGGTTCAATTTGTCATAGAAATTATTGTTAGTGCTGTAGAAAGAAAAATTAGGACATGTTTTAAGTGAGAGCTCAAATATCTTCCTGTTATATTTCAACAGGAGCAGCCTGTCAGTTGATGCCTTTGTGTTCTACTGCAGCTTCCCAGAGTGTTCTAAAGAACAACCAGAGGGCTAACAGCCATACTTATGACTAAAGTATGGCACAACTGAAGCCATCTTTGTTGGAATACACTGGTAACACTTAAAAGATTTAATTTAAAAAGGAAAAGAATGATGGGGTTCACTTTGTCATAGAAATTATGGTTAGTGCTGTAGAAAGAAAAATTAGGACATGTTTCAAGTGTGATCTCAAATATCTTCCTGTTATATTTCAACAGGAGCAGCCTGTCAGTTGATGCCTTTGTGTTCTACTGCAGCTGCCCAGAGTGGTCTAAAGAACAACCAGAGGGCTAACAGCCATACTTATGACTAATGTATGGCACAACTGAAGCCATCTTTATTGAAATACACTGGTAACACTTAAAACATTTGATTTAAAAATGAAAAAAATGATGGGGTTCATTTTGTTATAGAAATTATGGTTAGTGCTGTTGAAAGAAAAATTAGGACATGTTTCAAGTGAGATCTCAAATATCTTCCTGTTATATTTCAACAGGAGCAGCCTGTCAGTTGATGCCTTTGTGTTCTACTGCTGCTTCCCAGAGTGTTCTAAAGAACAACTAGAGCGCTAACAGCCTTACTTATGACAAAAGTATGGCACACCTGAAGCCATCTTGATTGGAATAAACTGGTAACACTTAAAAGATTTAATTTAAAAAGGAAAAGAATGATGGGGTTCACTTTGCCATAGAAATTATGGTTAGTGCTGTAGAAAGAAAAATTAGGACATGTTTCAAGTGTGATCTCAAATATCTTCCTGTTATATTTCAACAGGAGCAGCCTGCCAGTTGATGCCTTTGTGTTCTACTACAGCTGCCCAGAGAGGTCTAAAGAACAACCAGAGGGCTAACAGCCATACTTATGACTAAAGTATGGCACAACTGAAGCCATCTTTATTGGAATACACTGGTAACACTTAAAACATTTGATTTAAAAATGAAAAAAATGATGGGGTTCATTTTGTTATAGAAATTATGGTTAGTGCTGTTGAAAGAAAAATTAGGACATGTTTCAAGTGTGATCTCAAATATCTTCCTGTTATATTTCAACAGGAGCAGCCTGTCAGTTGATGCCTTTGTGTTCTACTGCAGCTGCCCAGAGTGGTCTAAAGAACAACCAAAGGGCTAACAGCCATACTTATGACTAAAGTATGGCAAAACTGAAGCCATCTTTATTGGACTACACTGGTAACACTTAAAACATTTGATTTAAAAATGAAAAAAATGATGGGGTTCATTTTGTTATAGAAATTATGGTTAGTGCTGTTGAAAGAAAAATTAGGACATGTTTCAAGTGAGATCTCAAATATATTCCTGTTATATTTCAACAGGAGCAGCCTGTCAGTTGATGCCTTTGTGTTCTACTGCTGCTTCCCAGAGTGTTCTAAAGAACAACTAGAGCGCTAACAGCCTTACGTATGACAATGGTGTGGCACACCTGAAGCCATCTTGATTGGAATAAATTGGTAACACTTAAAACATTTAATTTAAAAAGGAACAAAATGATGGGGTTCATTTTGTCATAGAAATTATGGTTAGTGCTGTAGAAAGAAAAATTAGGACATGTTTCAAGTGTGATCTCAAATATCTTCCTGTTATATTTCAACAG
The DNA here is from genome assembly GCF_964204655.1 of Triturus cristatus. NCBI lineage: Eukaryota > Metazoa > Chordata > Amphibia > Caudata > Salamandridae > Triturus > Triturus cristatus. Next base: position 938,972,153 of record NC_140579.1, read on the forward strand.
GAGCAGCCTGTCAGTTGATGCCTTTGTCTTCTACTGCAGCTTCCCAGAGTGGTCTAAAGAACAACCAGCGGGCTAACATCCTTAATTATGACTAAAGTATGACACACCTGAAGCCATCTTTATTGGAATAAACTGGTAACACTTAAAAGATTTATTTAAAAATGAAAAGAATGATGGGGTTCATTTCATCATAGAAATTATCGTTAGTGCTGTAGAAAGAAAAATTAGGACATGTTTCAAGTGTGATCTCAAATATCTTTCTGTTATATTTCAACAGGAGCAGCCTGTCAGTTGATGCCTTTGTGCTCTACTGCTGCTTCCCAGAGTGTTCTAAAGAACAACTAGAGCGCTAACAGCCTTACTTATGACAAAGGTCTGGCACACCTGAAGCCATCTTGATTGGAATAAATTGGTAACACTTAAAACATTTAATTTAAAAAGGAACAAAATGATGGGGTTCATTTTGTCATAGACATGATGGTTAGTGCTGTAGAAAGAAAAATTAGGACATGTTTTAAGTGAAAGCTCAAATATCTTCCTGTTATATTTCAACAGGAGCAGCCTGTCAGTTGAGGCCTTTGTGTTCTACTGCAGCTTCCCAGAGTGGTCTAAAGAATAACTAGAGCGCTAACAGCCTTACTTATGACAAAAGTATGGTACACCTGACGCCATCTTGATTGGAATAAACTGGTAACACTTAAAAGATTTATTTAAAAAGGAAAAGAATGATGGGGTTCGTTTCGTCATAGAAATTATGTTTAGTGCTGTAGAAAGAAAAATTAGGACATGTTTCAAGTGTGATCTCAAATATCTTGCTCTTATATTTCAACAGGAGCAGCCTGTCAGTTGATGCCTTTGTCTTCTACTGCAGCTTCCCAGAGTGGTCTAAAGAACAACCAGAGGGCTAACAGCCTTACTTATGACTAAAGTACGACACACCTAAAGCCATCTTGATTGAAATAAACTGGTAACTCTTAAAACATTTAATTTAAAAAGGAACAAAATGAGGGGGTTCAATTTGTCATAGAAATTATTGTTAGTGCTGTAGAAAGAAAAATTAGCACATGTTTTAAGTGAGAGCTCAAATAGCATCCGGTTATATTTCAACAGGTGCAGCCTGTCAGTTGATGCATTTGTGTTCTACTGCAGCTTCCCAGTGTATTCTAAAGAACAACTAGAGCGCTAACAGCCTTACTTATGACAAAGTTATGACACACCTGAAGCCATCTTGATTGGAATGAATTGGTAACACTTAAAACATTTAATTCAAAAAGGAACAAAATGATGGGGTTTGTTTTGTCATAGAAATTATGGTTAGTGCTGTAGAAAGAACAATTAGGACATGTTTCAAGTGTCATCTCAAATATCTTCCTGTTATATTTCAACAGGAACAGCCTGTCAGTTGATGCCTTTGTGTTCTGCTGCAGCTTCCCAGAGTGGTCTAAAGAACAACCAGAGGTCTAACAGCCTTACTTATGACAAAAGTATGACACACCTGAAGCCATGCTGATTGGAATAAACTGGTAAAACTTAAAACATTTGATTTAAAAAGGAACAGAATGATGGGGTTAATTTTGTCATAGAAATTATGGTTAGTGCTGTAGAAAGAAAAATTAGGACATGTTTCAAGTGTGATCTCAAATATCTTCCTGTTATATTTCAACAGGAGCAGCCTGTCAGTTGATGTCTTTCTGTTCTACTGCAGCTTCCCAGAGTGGTCTAAAGAATAACTAGAGCACTAACAGTCTTACTTATGACACAATTATGGCACACCTGAAGCCATCTTGATTGGAATAAACTGGTAACTCTTAAAACATTTAATTTAAAAAGGAAGAAAATGAGGGGGTTCATTTTGTCATAGAAATTATTGTTAGTGCTGTAGAAAGAAAAATTAGGACATGTTTTAAGTGAAAGCTCAAATATCTTCCTGTTATTTTTCAACAGGAGCAGCCTGTCAGTTGATGCTTTTGTGTTTTACTGCAGCTTCCCAGCGTGTTCTAAAGAACAACTAGAGCGCTAACAGCCTTACTTATGACAAAAGTATGGCACACCTGAATCCATCTTGATTGGAATAATCTGGTAACTCTTAAAACATTGAATTTAAAAAGGAACAAAATGAGGGCGTTCGTTTTGTCATAGAAATTATTGTTAGTGCCGTAGAAAGAAAAATTAGGACATGTTTTAAGTGAAAGCTCAAATATCTTCCTGTTATTTTTCAACAGGAGCAGCCTGTCAGTTGATGCTTTTGTGTTTTACTGCAGCTTCCCAGCGTGTTCTAAAGAACAACTAGAGCGCTAACAGCCTTACTTATGACAAAAGTATGGCACACCTGAATCCATCTTGATTGGAATAATCTGGTAACTCTTAAAACATTTAATTTAAAAAGGAAGATAATGAGGGGGTTCATTTTGTCATAGAAATTATTGTTTGTGCTGTAGAAAGAAAAATTAGGACATTTTTCAAGTGTGATCTCAAACATCTTTCTATTATATTTCAAAAGGAGCAGCCTGTCAGTTGATGCCTTTGTGTCCTACTGCAGCTTTACAGAGTGGTCTAAAGAACAACTAGAGCACTAACAGCCTTACTTATGACAAAAGTATGGAACACCTGAAGCCATCTTGATTGGAATAAACTGGTAACACTTAAAAGATTTATTTAACAATGAAAAGAATGATGGGGTTCATTTCATCATAGAAATTATCGTTAGTGCTGTAGAAAGAAAAATTAGGACATGTTTCAAGTGTGATCTCAAATATCTTTCTGTTATATTTCAACAGGAGCAGCCTGTCAGTTGATGCCTTTGTGCTCTACTGCAGCTTCCCAGAGTGGTCTAAAGAACACACAGAGGGCTAACAGCCTTACTTATGACTAAAGTACGACACACCTAAAGCCATCTTGATTGAAATAAACTGGTAACTCTTAACACATTTAATTTAAAAAGGAACAAAATGAGGGGGTTCAATTTGTCATAGAAATTATTGTTAGTGCTGTAGAAAGAAAAATTAGCACATGTTTTAAGTGAGAGCTCAAATAGCATCCTGTTATATTTCAACAGGAGCAGCCTGTCAGTTGATGCATTTGTGTTCTACTGCAGCTTCCCAGTGTGTTCTAAAGAACAACTAGAGCGCTAACAGCCTTACTTATGACAAAGTTATGACACACCTGAAGCCATCTTGATTGGAATAAATTGGTAACACTTAAAACATTTAATTCAAAAAGGAACAAAATGATGGGGTTTGTTTTGTCATAGAAATTATGGTTAGTGCTGTAGAAAGAACAATTAGGACATGTTTCAAGTGTCATCTCAAATATCTTCCTGTTATATTTCAACAGGAACAGCCTGTCAGTTGATGCCTTTGTGTTCTACTGCAGCTTCCCAGAGTGGTCTAAAGAACAACCAGAGGGCTAACAGCCTTACTTATGACAAAAGTATGACACACCTGAAGCCATGCTGATTGGAATAAACTGGTAAAATTTAAAACATTTGATTTAAAAAGGAACAGAATGATGGGGTTAATTTTGTCATAGAAATTATGGTTAGTGCTGTAGAAAGAAAAATTAGGACATGTTTCAAGTGTGATCTCAAATATCTTCCTGTTATATTTCAACAGGAGCAGCCTGTCAGTTGATGTCTTTTTGTTCTACTGCAGCTTCCCAGAGTGGTCTAAAGAATAACTAGAGCACTAACAGTCTTACTTATGACACAATTATGGCACACCTGAAGCCATCTTGATTGGAATAAACTGGTAACTCTTAAAACATTTAATTTAAAAAGGAAGAAAATGAGGGGGCTCATTTTGTCATAGAAATTATTGTTAGTGCTGTAGAAAGAAAAATTAGGACATGTTTTAAGTGAAAGCTCAAATATCTTCCTATTATTTTTCAACAGGAGCAGCCTGTCAGTTGAGGCCTTTGTGTTCTACTGCAGCTTCCCAGAGTGGTCTAAAGAATAACTAGAGCACTAACAGTCTTACTTATGACACAATTATGGCACACCTGAAGCCATCTTGATTGGAATAAACTGGTAACTCTTAAAACATTTAATTTAAAAAGGAACAAAATGAGGGCGTTCGTTTTGTCATAGAAATTATTGTTAGTGCCATAGAAAGAAAAATTAGGACATGTTTTAAGTGAAAGCTCAAATATCTTCCTGTTATTTTTCAACAGGAGCAGCCTGTCAGTTGATGCCTTTGTGTTTTACTGCAGCTTCCCAGCGTGTTCTAAAGAACAACTAGAGCGCTAACAGCCTTACTTATGACAAAAGTATGGCACACCTGAAGCCATCTTGATTGGAATAATCTGGTAACTCTTAAAACATTTAATTTAAAAAGGAAGATAATAAGGGGGTTCATTTTGTCATAGAAATTATTGTTAGTGCTGTAGAAAGAAAAATTAGGACATTTTTCAAGTGTGATCTCAAACATCTTTGTATTATATTTCAAAAGGAGCAGCCTGTCAGTTGATGCCTTTGTGTCCTACTGCAGCCTCACAGAGTGGTCTAAAGAACAACTAGAGCACTAACAGCCTTACTTATGACAAAAGTATGGCACACCTGAAGCCATCTTGATTGGAATAAACTGGTAACTCTTAAAACATTTAATTTAAAAAGGAAGAAAATGAGGGGGTTCATTTTGTCATAGAAATTATTGTTAGTGCTGTAGAAAGAAAAATTAGGACATGTTTTAAGTGAAAGCTCAAATATCTTCCTATTATTTTTCAACAGGAGCAGCCTGTCAGTTGATGCCTTTGTGTTCTACTGCAGCTTCCCAGAGTGTTCTAAAGAACAACTAGAGCGCTAACAGCCTTACTTATGACAAAAGTTTGGCACACCTGAAGCCATCTTGATTGGAATAAACTGGTAACACTTAAAAGATTTATTTAAAAATGAAAAGAATGATGGGGTTCATTTCATCATAGAAATTATCGTTAGTGCTGTAGAAAGAAAAATTAGGACATGTTTCAAGTGTGATCTCAAATATCTTTCTGTTACATTTCAACAGGAGCAGCCTGTCAGTTGATGCCTTTGTGCTCTACTGCTGCTTCCCAGAGTGTTCTAAAGAACAACTAGAGCGCTAACAGCCTTACTTATGACAAAGGTCTGGCACACCTGAAGCCATCTTGATTGGAATAAATTGGTAACACTTAAAACATTTAATTTAAAAAGGAACAAAATGATGGGGTTCATTTTGTCATAGAAATGATGGTTAGTGCTGTAGAAAGAAAAATTAGGACATGTTTTAATTGAGATATAAAATATCTTCCTGTTATATTTCAACAGGAGCAGCCTGTCAGTTGAGGCCTTTGTGTTCTACTGCAGCTTCCCAGAGTGGTCTAAAGAATAACTAGAGCACTAACAGTCTTACTTATGACACAATTATGGCACACCTGAAGCCAATTTTGATTGGAATAAACTGGTAACTCTTAAAACATTTAATTTAAAAAGGAACAAAATGAGGGCGTTCGTTTTGTCATAGAAATTATTGTTAGTGCCGTAGAAAGAAAAATTAGGACATGTTTTAAGTGAAAGCTCAAATATCTTCCTGTTATTTTTCAACAGGAGCAGCCTGTCAGTTGATGCCTTTGTGTTTTACTGCAGCTTCCCAGCATGTTCTAAAGAACAACTAGAGTGCTAACAGCCTTACTTATGACAAAAGTATGGCACACCTGAAGCCATCTTGATTGGAATAAACTGGTAACTCTTAAAACATTTAATTTAAAAAGGAAGATAATGAGGGGGTTCATTTTGTCATAGGAATTATTGTTAGTGCTGTAGAAAGAAAAATTAGGACATGTTTTAAGTGAGAGCTCAAATATCTTCCTGTTATATTTCAACAGGAGCAGCCTGTCAGTTGATGCCTTTGTGTTCTACTGCAGCTTCCCAGAGTGTTCTAAAGAACAACTAGAGTGCTAACAGCCTTACTTATGACAAAAGTATGGCACACCTGAAGCCATCTTGATTGGAATAAACTGGTAACACTTAAAAGATTTAATTTAAAAAGGAAAAGAATGATGGGGTTCACTTTGTCATAGAAATTATAGTTAGTGCTGTAGAAAGAAAAATTAGGACATGTTTCAAGTGTGATCTCAAATATCTTCCTGTTATATTTCAACAGGAGCAGCCTGTCAGTTGATGCCTTTGTGTTCTACTGCAGCTGCCCAGAGTGGTCTAAAGAACAACCAGAGGGCTAACAGCCATACTTATGACTAAAGTATGGCACAACTGAAGCCATCTTTATTGGAATACACTGGTAACACTTAAAACATTTGATTTAAAAATGAAAAAAATGATGGGCTTCATTTTGTTATAGAAATTATGGTTAGTGCTGTTGAAAGAAAAATTAGGACATGTTTCAAGTGAGATCTCAAATATCTTCCTGTTATATTTCAACAGGAGCAGCCTGTCAGTTGATGCCTTTGTGTTCTACTGCTGCTTCCCAGAGTGTTCTAAAGAACAACTAGAGCGCTAACCGCCTTACTTATGACAAAAGTATGGCACACCTGAAGCCATCTTGATTGGAATAAACTGGTAACTCTTAAAACATTTAATTTAAAAAGGAAGATAATGACGGGGTTCATTTTGTCATAGAAATTATTGTTAGTGCTGTAGAAAGAAAAATTAGGACATGTTTTAAGTGAGAGCTCAAATAACTTCCTGTTATATTTCAACAGGAGCAGCCTGTCAGTTGATGCCTTTGTGTTCTACTGCAGCTTCCCAGAGTGTTCTAAAGAACAACTAGAGCGCTAAAAGCCATACTTATGACTAAAGTATGGCACAACTGAAGCCATCTTTATTGGAATACACTGGTAACACTTAAAACATTTGATTTAAAAATGAAAAAAATGATGGGGTTCATTTTGTTATAGAAATTATGGTTAGTGCTGTTGAAAGAAAAATTAGGACATGTTTCAAGTTAGATCTCAAATATCTTCCTGTCATATTTCAACAGGAGCAGCCTGTCAGTTGATGCCTTTGTGTTCTACTGCTGCTTACCAGAGTGTTCTAAAGAACAACTAGAGAGCTAACAGCCTTTATTATGACAATGGTGTGGCACACCTGAAGCCATCTTGATTGGAATAAATTGGTAACACTTAAAACATTTAATTTAAAAAGGAACAAAATGATGGGGTTCATTTTGTCATAGAAATTATTGTTAGTGCTGTAGAAAGAAAAATTAGGACATGTTTCAAGTGCGATCTCAAATATCTTCCTGTTATATTTTAACAGGAGCAGCCTGTCAGTTGATGCCTTTGTCTTCTACTGCAGCTTCCCAGAGTGGTCTACAGAACAACCAGCGGGCTAACATCCTTACTTATGACTAAAGTATGACACACCTGAAGCCATCTTTATTGGAATAAACTGGTAACACTTAAAACATTTGATTTAAAAAGGAACAACATGATGGGGTTCATTTTGTTATAGAAATCATGGTTAGTGCTGTAGAAAGAAAAATTAGGACATGTTTTAATTGAGATATCAAATATCTTCCTGTTATATTTCAACAGGAGCAGCCTGTCAGTTGATGTCTTTCTGTTCTACTGCAGCTTCCCAGAGTGTTCTAAAGAATAACTAGAGTACTAACAGTCTTACTTATGACACATTTATGGCACACCTGAAGCCATCTTGATTGAAATAAACTGGTAACTCTTAACACATTTAATTTAAAAAGGAACAAAATGAGGGGGTTCAATTTGTCATAGAAATTATTGTTAGTGCTGTAGAAAGAAAAATTAGCACATGTTTTAAGTGAGAGCTCAAATAGCATCCTGTTATATTTCAACAGGTGCAGCCTGTCAGTTGATGCATTTGTGTTCTACTGCAGCTTCCCAGTGTGTTCTAAAGAACAACTAGAGCGCTAACAGCCTTACTTATGACAAAGTTATGACACACCTGAAGCCATCTTGATTGGAATAAATTGGTAACACTTAAAACATTTATTTCAAAAAGGAACAAAATGATGGGGTTTGTTTTGTCATAGAAATTATGGTTAGTGCTGTAGAAAGAACAATTAGGACATGTTTCAAGTGTCATCTCAAATATCTTCCTGTTATATTTCAACAGGAACAGCCTGTCAGTTGATGCCTTTGTGTTCTACTGCAGCTTCCCAGAGTGGTCTAAAGAACAACCAGAGGGCTAACAGCCTTACTTATGACAAAAGTATGACACACCTGAAGCCATGCTGATTGGAATAAACTGGTAAAACTTAAAACATTTGATTTAAAAAGGAACAGAATGATGGGGTTAATTTTGTCATAGAAATTATGGTTAGTGCTGTAGAAAGAAAAATTAGGACATGTTTCAAGTGTGATCTCAAATATCTTCCTGTTATATTTCAACAGGAGCAGCCTGTCAGTTGATGTCTTTCTGTTCTACTGCAGCTTCCCAGAGTGGTCTAAAGAATAACTAGAGCACTAACAGTCTTACTTATGACACAATTATGGCACACCTGAAGCCATCTTGATTGGAATAAACTGGTAACTCTTAAAACATTTAATTTAAAAAGGAAGAAAATGAGGGGGTTCATTTTGTCATAGAAATTATTGTTAGTGCTGTAGAAAGAAAAATTAGGACATGTTTTAAGTGAAAGCTCAAATATCTTCCTATTATTTTTCAACAGGAGCAGCCTGTCAGTTGATGCCTTTGTGTTCTACTGCAGCTTCCCACAGTGTTCTAAAGAACAACTAGAGCGCTAACAGCCTTACTTATGACAAAAGTATGGCACACCTGAAGCCATCTTGATTGGAATAAACTGGTAACATTTAAAAGATTTATTTAAAAATGAAAAGAATGATGGGGTTCATTTCATCATAGAAATTATCGTTAGTGCTGTAGAAAGAAAAATTAGGACATGTTTCAAGTGTGATCTCAAATATCTTTCTGTTATATTTCAACAGGAGCAGCCTGTCAGTTGATGCCTTTGTGCTCTACTGCTGCTTCCCAGAGTGTTCTAAAGAACAACTAGAGCGCTAACAGCCTTACTTATGACAAAGGTCTGGCACACCTGAAGCCATCTTGATTGGAATAAATTGGTAACACTTAAAACATTTAATTTAAAAAGGAACAAAATGATGGGGTTCATTTTGTCATAGAAATGATGGTTAGTGCTGTAGAAAGAAAAATTAGGACATGTTTTAATTGAGATATAAAATATCTTCCTGTTATATTTCAACAGGAGCAGCCTGTCAGTTGAGGCCTTTGTCTTCTACTGCAGCTTCCCAGAGTGGTCTAAAGAATAACTAGAGCACTAACAGTCTTACTTATGACACAATTATGGCACACCTGAAGCCATCTTGATTGGAATAAACTGGTAACTCTTAAAACATTTAATTTAAAAAGGAAGAAAATGAGGGGGTTCATTTTGTCATAGAAATTATTGTTAGTGCTGTAGAAAGAAAAATTAGGACATGTTTTAAGTGAAAGCTCAAATATCTTCCTATTATTTTTCAACAGGAGCAGCCTGTCAGTTGATGCCTTTGTGTTCTACTGCAGCTTCCCAGAGTGTTCTAAAGAACAACTAGAGCGCTAACAGCCTTACTTATGACAAAAGTATGGCACACCTGAAGCCATCTTGATTGGAATAAACTGGTAACACTTAAAAGATTTATTTAAAAATGAAAAGAATGATGGGGTTCATTTCATCATAGAAATTATCGTTAGTGCTGTAGAAAGAAAAATTAGGACATGTTTCAAGTGTGATCTCAAATATCTTTCTGTTATATTTCAACAGGAGCAGCCTGTCAGTTGATGCCTTTGTGCTCTACTGCTGCTTCCCAGAGTGTTCTAAAGAACAACTAGAGCGCTAACAGCCTTACTTATGACAAAGGTCTGGCACACCTGAAGCCATCTTGATTGGAATAAATTGGTAACACTTAAAACATTTAATTTAAAAAGGAACAAAATGATGGGGTTCATTTTGTCATAGAAATGATGGTTAGTGCTGTAGAAAGAAAAATTATGACATGTTTTAATTGAGATATAAAATATCTTCCTGTTATATTTCAACAGGAGCAGCCTGTCAGTTGAGGCCTTTGTGTTCTACGGCAGCTTCCCAGAGTGGTCTAAAGAATAACTAGAGCACTAACAGTCTTACTTATGACACAATTATGGCACACCTGAAGCCATCTTGATTGGAATAAACTGGTAACTCTTAAAACATTTAATTTAAAAAGGAACAAAATGAGGGCGTTCGTTTTGTCATAGAAATTATTGTTAGTGCCGTAGAAAGAAAAATTAGGACATGTTTTAAGTGAAAGCTCAAATATCTTCCTGTTATTTTTCAACAGGAGCAGCCTGTCAGTTGATGCCTTTGTGTTTTACTGCAGCTTCCCAGCATGTTCTAAAGAACAACTAGAGCGCTAACAGCCTTACTTATGACAAAAGTATGGCACACCTGAAGCCATCTTGATTGGAATAAACTGGTAACTCTTAAAACATTTAATTTAAAAAGGAAGATAATGAGGGGGTTCATTTTGTCATAGAAATTATTGTTAGTGCTGTAGAAAGAAAAATTAGGACATGTTTTAAGTGAGAGCTCAAATATCTTCCTGTTATATTTCAACAGGAGCAGCCTGTCAGTTGATGCCTTTGTGTTCTACTGCAGCTTCCCAGAGTGTTCTAAAGAACAACTAGAGTGCTAACAGCCTTACTTATGACAAAAGTATGGCACACCTGAAGCCATCTTGATTGGAATAAACTGGTAACACTTAAAAGATTTAATTTAAAAAGGAAAAGAATGATGGGGTTCACTTTGTCATAGAAATTATAGTTAGTGCTGTAGAAAGAAAAATTAGGACATGTTTCAAGTGTGATCTCAAATATCTTCCTGTTATATTTCAACAGGAGCAGCCTGTCAGTTGATGCCTTTGTGTTCTACTGCAGCTGCCCAGAGTGGTCTAAAGAACAACCAGAGGGCTAACAGCCATACTTATGACTAAAGTATGGCACAACTGAAGCCATCTTTATTGGAATACACTGGTAACACTTAAAACATTTGATTTAAAAATGAAAAAAATGATGGGCTTCATTTTGTTATAGAAATTATGGTTAGTGCTGTTGAAAGAAAAATTAGGACATGTTTCAAGTGAGATCTCAAATATCTTCCTGTTATATTTCAACAGGAGCAGCCTGTCAGTTGATGCCTTTGTGTTCTACTGCTGCTTCCCAGAGTGTTCTAAAGAACAACTAGAGCGCTAACCGCCTTACTTATGACAAAAGTATGGCACACCTGAAGCCATCTTGATTGGAATAAACTGGTAACTCTTAAAACATTTAATTTAAAAAGGAAGATAATGAGGGGGTTCATTTTGTCATAGAAATTATTGTTAGTGCTGTAGAAAGAAAAATTAGGACATGTTTTAAGTGAGAGCTCAAATAACTTCCTGTTATATTTCAACAGGAGCAGCCTGTCAGTTGATGCCTTTGTGTTCTACTGCAGCTTCCCAGAGTGTTCTAAAGAATAACTAGAGCACTAAAAGCCATACTTATGACTAAAGTATGGCACAACTGAAGCCATCTTTATTGGAATACACTGGTAACACTTAAAACATTTGATTTAAAAATGAAAAAAATGATGGGGTTCATTTTGTTATAGAAATTATGGTTAGTGCTGTTGAAAGAAAAATTAGGACATGTTTCAAGTGAGATCTCAAATATCTTCCTGTTATATTTCAACAGGAGCAGCCTGTCAGTTGATGCCTTTGTGTTCTACTGCTGCTTCCCAGAGTGTTCTAAAGAACAACTAGAGAGCTAACAGCCTTTATTATGACAATGGTGTGGCACACCTGAAGCCATCTTGATTGGAATAAATTGGTAACACTTAAAACATTTAATTTAAAAAGGAACAAAATGATGGGGTTCATTTTGTCATAGAAATTATGGTTAGTGCTGTAGAAAGAAAAATTAGGACATGTTTCAAGTGCGATCTCAAATATCTTCCTGTTATATTTCAACAGGAGCAGCCTGTCAGTTGATGCCTTTGTCTTCTACTGCAGCTTCACAGAGTGGTCTACAGAACAACCAGCGGGCTAACATCCTTACTTATGACTAAAGTATGACACACCTGAAGCCATCTTTATTGGAATAAACTGGTAACACTTAAAACATTTGATTTAAAAAGGAACAACATGATGGGGTTCATTTTGTTATAGAAATCATGGTTAGTGCTGTAGAAAGAAAAATTAGGACATGTTTTAATTGAGATATCAAATATCTTCCTGTTATATTATAACAGGAGCAGCCTGTCAGTTGATGTCTTTCTGTTCTACTGCAGCTTCCCAGAGTGTTCTAAAGAATAACTAGAGTACTAACAGTCTTACTTATGACACATTTATGGCACACCTGAAGCCATCTTGATTGAAATAAACTGGTAACTCTTAACACATTTAATTTAAAAAGGAACAAAATGAGGGGGTTCAATTTGTCATAGAAATTATTGTTAGTGCTGTAGAAAGAAAAATTAGCACATGTTTTAAGTGAGAGCTCAAATAGCATCCTGTTATATTTCAACAGGTGCAGCCTGTCAGTTGATGCATTTGTGTTCTACTGCAGCTTCCCAGTGTGTTCTAAAGAACAACTAGAGCGCTAACAGCCTTACTTATGACAAAGTTATGACACACCTGAAGCCATCTTGATTGGAATAAATTGGTAACACTTAAAACATTTATTTCAAAAAGGAACAAAATGATGGGGTTTGTTTTGTCATAGAAATTATGGTTAGTGCTGTAGAAAGAACAATTAGGACATGTTTCAAGTGTCATCTCAAATATCTTCCTGTTATATTTCAACAGGAACAGCCTGTCAGTTGATGCCTTTGTGTTCTACTGCAGCTTCCCAGAGTGGTCTAAAGAACAACCAGAGGGCTAACAGCCTTACTTATGACAAAAGTATGACACACCTGAAGCCATGCTGATTGGAATAAACTGGTAGAACTTAAAACATTTGATTTAAAAAGGAACAGAATGATGGGGTTAATTTTGTCATAGAAATTATGGTTAGTGCTGTAGAAAGAAAAATTAGGACATGTTTCAAGTGTGATCTCAAATATCTTCCTGTTATATTTCAACAGGAGCAGCCTGTCAGTTGATGTCTTTCTGTTCTACTGCAGCTTCCCAGAGTGGTCTAAAGAATAACTAGAGCACTAACAGTCTTACTTATGACACAATTATGGCACACCTGAAGCCATCTTGATTGGAATAAACTGGTAACTCTTAAAACATTTAATTTAAAAAGGAAGAAAATGAGGGGGTTCATTTTGTCATAGAAATTATTGTTAGTGCTGTAGAAAGAAAAATTAGGACATGTTTTAAGTGAAAGCTCAAATATCTTCCTATTATTTTTCAACAGGAGCAGCCTGTCAGTTGATGCCTTTGTGTTCTACTGCAGCTTCCCAGAGTGTTCTAAAGAACAACTAGAGCGCTAACAGCCTTACTTATGACAAAAGTATGGCACACCTGAAGCCATCTTGATTGGAATAAACTGGTAACACTTAAAAGATTTATTTAAAAATGAAAAGAATGATGGGGTTCATTTCATCATAGAAATTATCGTTAGTGCTGTAGAAAGAAAAATTAGGACATGTTTCAAGTGTGATCTCAAATATCTTTCTGTTATATTTCAACAGGAGCAGCCTGTCAGTTGATGCCTTTGTGCTCTACTGCTGCTTCCCAGAGTGTTCTAAAGAACAACTAGAGCGCTAACAGCCTTACTTATGACAAAGGTCTGGCACACCTGAAGCCATCTTGATTGGAATAAATTGGTAACACTTAAAACATTTAATTTAAAAAGGAACAAAATGATGGGGTTCATTTTGTCATAGTAATGATGGTTAGTGCTGTAGAAAGAAAAATTAGGACATGTTTTAATTGAGATATAAAATATCTTCCTGTTATATTTCAACAGGAGCAGCCTGTCAGTTGAGGCCTTTGTGTTCTACTGCAGCTTCCCAGAGTGGTCTAAAGAATAACTAGAGCACTAACAGTCTTACTTATGACACAATTATGGCACACCTGAAGCCATCTTGATTGGAATAAACTGGTAACTCTTAAAACATTTAATTTAATAAGGAACAAAATGAGGGCGTTCGTTTTGTCATAGAAATTATTGTTAGTGCCGTAGAAAGAAAAATTAGGACATGTTTTAAGTGAAAGCTCAAATATCTTCCTGTTATTTTTCAACAGGAGCAGCCTGTCAGTTGATGCCTTTGTGTTTTACTGCAGCTTCCCAGCATGTTCTAAAGAACAACTAGAGCGCTAACAGCCTTACTTATGACAAAAGTATGGCACACCTGAAGCCATCTTGATTGGAATAAACTGGTAACTCTTAAAACATTTAATTTAAAAAGGAAGATAATGAGGGGGTTCATTTTGTCATAGAAATTATTGTTAGTGCTGTAGAAAGAAAAATTAGGACATGTTTTAAGTGAGAGCTCAAATATCTTCCTGTTATATTTCAACAGGAGCAGCCTGTCAGTTGATGTCTTTCTGTTCTACTGCAGCTTCCCAGAGTGGTCTAAAGAATAACTAGAGCACTAACAGTCTTACTTATGACACAATTATGGCACACCTGAAGCCATCTTGATTGGAATAAACTGGTAACTCTTAAAACATTTAATTTAAAAAGGAAGAAAATGAGGGGGTTCATTTTGTCATAGAAATTATTGTTAGTGCTGTAGAAAGAAAAATTAGGACATGTTTTAAGTGAAAGCTCAAATATCTTCCTATTATTTTTCAACAGGAGCAGCCTGTCAGTTGATGCCTTTGTGTTCTACTGCAGCTTCCCAGAGTGTTCTAAAGAACAACTAGAGCGCTAACAGCCTTACTTATGACAAAAGTATGGCACACCTGAAGCCATCTTGATTGGAATAAACTGGTAACACTTAAAAGATTTATTTAAAAATGAAAAGAATGATGGGGTTCATTTCATCATAGAAATTATCGTTAGTGCTGTAGAAAGAAAAATTAGGACATGTTTCAAGTGTGATCTCAAATATCTTTCTGTTATATTTCAACAGGAGCAGCCTGTCAGTTGATGCCTTTGTGCTCTACTGCTGCTTCCCAGAGTGTTCTAAAGAACAACTAGAGCGCTAACAGCCTTACTTATGACAAAGGTCTGGCACACCTGAAGCCATCTTGATTGGAATAAATTGGTAACACTTAAAACATTTAATTTAAAAAGGAACAAAATGATGGGGTTCATTTTGTCATAGAAATGATGGTTAGTGCTGTAGAAAGAAAAATTAGGACATGTTTTAATTGAGATATAAAATATCTTCCTGTTATATTTCAACAGGAGCAGCCTGTCAGTTGAGGCCTTTGTGTTCTACTGCAGCTTCCCAGAGTGGTCTAAAGAATAACTAGAGCACTAACAGTCTTACTTATGACACAATTATGGCACACCTGAAGCCATCTTGATTGGAATAAACTGGTAACTCTTAAAACATTTAATTTAATAAGGAACAAAATGAGGGCGTTCGTTTTGTCATAGAAATTATTGTTAGTGCCGTAGAAAGAAAAATTAGGACATGTTTTAAGTGAAAGCTCAAATATCTTCCTGTTATTTTTCAACAGGAGCAGCCTGTCAGTTGATGCCTTTGTGTTTTACTGCAGCTTCCCAGCATGTTCTAAAGAACAACTAGAGCGCTAACAGCCTTACTTATGACAAAAGTATGGCACACCTGAAGCCATCTTGATTGGAATAAACTGGTAACTCTTAAAACATTTAATTTAAAAAGGAAGATAATGAGGGGGTTCATTTTGTCATAGAAATTATTGTTAGTGCTGCAGAAAGAAAAATTAGGACATGTTTCAAGTGAGATCTCAAATATCTTCCTGTTATATTTCAACAGGAGCAGCCTGTCAGTTGATGACTGTGTGTTCTACTGTAGCTTCCCAGAGTGGTCTAAAGAATAACTAGAGCACTAACTGTCTTACTTATGACACAATTATGGCACACCTGAAGCCATCTTGATTGAAATAAACTGGTAACTCTTAAAACATTTAATTTAAAAAGGAACAAAATGAGGGCGTTCATTTTGTCATAGAAATTATTGTTAGTGCTGTAGAAAGAAAAATTAGGACATGTTTTAAGTGAGAGCTTAACTATATTCCTGTTATATTTCAACAGGAGCAGCCTCTCAGTTGATGCCTTTGTATTCTACTGCAGCTTCCCAGAGTGGTCTAAAGAATAACTAGAGCACTAACAGTCTTACTTATGACACAATTATGGCACACCTGAAGCCATCTTGATTGAAATAAACTGGTAACTCTTAAAACATTTAATGTAAAAAGGAACAAAATGAGGGGGTACAATTTGTCATAGAATGTATTGTTAGTGCTGTAGAAAGAAAAATTAGGACATGTTTTAAGTGAGAGCTCAAATAGCATCCTGTTATATTTCAACAGGTGCAGCCTGTCAGTTGATGCATTTGTGTTCTACAGCAGCTTCCCAGCGTATTCTAAAGAACAACTAGAGTGCTAACAGCCTTACTTATGACAAAAGTATGGCACACCTGAAGACATCTTGATTGGAATAAACTGGTAACACTGAAAACATTTAATTTTAAAAGGAAAAGAATGATGGTGTTCATTTTGTCATAGAAATTATGGTAAGGGCTGTAGAAAGAAAAATTAGGACATGTTTCAAGTGTGATCTCAAACATCTTCCTATTATATTTCAACAGGAGCAGCCTGTCAGTTGATGTCTTTGTGTTCTACTGAAGCTTCCCAGAGTGGACCAAAGAATACCTAGAGCGCTAACAGTCTTATTTATGACACAATTAAGGCACAGCTGAAGCCATCTTGATTGGAATAAACTGGTAACTCTTAAAACATTTAATTTAAATAGGAACAAAATGAGGGGGTTCATTTTGTCATAGAAATTATGTTTAGTGCTGTAGAAAGAAACATTAGGACATGTTTCAAGTGAGATCTCAAATATCTTCCTGTTATATTTCAACAGGAGCAGCCTGTCAGTTGATGACTGTGTGTTCTACTGCAGCTTTCCAGAGTGGTCTAAAGAATAACTAGAGCACTAACCGTCTTACTTATGACACAATTATGGCACACCTGAAGCCATCTTGATTGAAATAAACTGGTAACTCTTAAAACATTTAATTTAAAAAGGAACAAAATGAGGGCGTTCATTTTGTCATAGAAATTATGGTAAGGGCTGTAGAAAGAAAAATTAGGACATGTTTTAAGTGAGAGCTCAAATATATTCCTGTTATATTTCAGCAGGAGCAGCCTGTCAGTTGATGCCTTTGTGTTCTACTGTAGCTTCCCAGTGTGTTCTAAAGAACAACTAGAGCGCTAACAGCCTTACTTATGACAAAAGTATGGCACACCTGAAGACATCTTGATTGGAATAAACTGGTAACACTTAAAACATTTAATTTAAAAAGGAAAAGAATGATGGGGTTCATTTTGTCATAGAAATTATGGTTAGTGCTGTAGAAAGAAAAATTAGGACATGTTTCAAGTGTGATCTCAAATATCTTCCTGTTATATTTTAACGGGAGCAGCCTGTCAGTTGATGCCTTTGTGCTCTACTGCTGCTTTCCAGAGTGTTCTAAAGAACAACTAGAGCGCTAACAGCCTTACTTCTGACAAACGTATGGCACACCTGAAGCCATCTTGATTGGAATAAACTGGTAACACTTAAAACATTTAATTTAAAAAGGAAAATAATGATGGGGTTCATTTTGTCATAGAAATGATGGTTAGTGCTGTAGAAAGAAAAATTAGGACATGTTTCAAGTGAGAGCTCAAATATATTCCTTTTATATTTCAACAGGAGCAGCCTGTCTGTTGATGCCTTTGTGTTCTACTGCAGCTGCCCAGAGTGGTCTAAAGAACAACCAGAGGGCTAACAGCAATACTTAGGACTAAAGTATGGCACAACTGAAGCCATCTTTATTGGAATACATTGGTAACACTTAAAACATTTGATTAAAAAATGAAAAAAATGATGGGGTTCATTTTGTTATAGAAATTATGGTTAGTGCTGTTGAAAGAAAAATTAGGACATGTTTCAAGTGAGATCTCAAATATCTTCCTGTTATATTTCAACAGGAGCAGCCTGTCAGTTGATGCCTTTGTGTTCTACTGCAGCTTCCCAGAGTGGTCTAAAGAATAACTAGAGCACTAACAGTCTTACTTATGACACAATTATGGCACACCTGAAGCCATCTTGATTAGAATAAACTGGTAACTCTTAAAACATTTAATTGACAAAGGAACAAAATGAGGGTGTTCATTTTGTCATAGAAATTATTGTCAGTGCTGTAGAAAGAAAAATTAGGACATATTTTAAGTGAGAGCTTAAATATATTCCTGTTATATTTCAACAGGAGCAGCCTGTCAGTTGATGCCTTTGTGTTCTACTGCAGCTTCCCAGAGTGTTCTAAAGAACATCTAGAGCGCTAACAGCCTTACTTATGACAAAAGTATGGCACACCCGAAGCCATCTTGATTGGAATAAACTGGTAACACTTAAAACATTTAACTTAAAAAGAAAAAGAATGATGGGGTTCATTTTGTCATAGAAATGATGGTTAGTGCTGTAGAAAGAAAAATTAGGACATGTTTCAAGTGTGATCTCAAATATCTTCCTGTTATATTTCAACAGGAGCAGCCTGTCAGTTGATGCCTTTGTGCTCTACTGCTGCTTCCCAGAGTGTTCTAAAGAACAACTAGAGCGCTGACAGCCTTACTTATGACAATGGTGTGGCACACCTGAAGCCATCTTGATTGGAATAAATTGGTAACACTTACAACATTTAATTTAAAAAGGAACAACATGATGGGGTTCATTTTGTCATAGAAATTATGGTTAGTGCTGTAGAAAGAAAAATTAGGACATGTTTCAAGTGTGATCTCAAATATCTTCCTGTTATATTTCAACAGGAGCAGCCTGTCAGTTGATGCCTTTGTCTTCTACTGCAGCTTCCCAGAGTGGTCTAAAGAACAACCAGAGGGCTAACATCCTTACTTATGACTAAAGTATGACACACCTGAAGCCATCTTTATTGGAATAAACTGGTAACACTTAAACAATTTGATTTAAAAAGGAACAAAATGAGGGGGTTCAATTTGTCATAGAAATTATTGTTAGTGCTGTAGAAAGAAAAATTAGCACATGTTTTAAGTGAGAGCTCAAATAGCATCCTGTTATATTTCAACAGGTGCAGCCTGTCAGTTGATGCCTTTGTGCTCTACTACTGCTTCCCAGAGTGTTCTAAAGAACAACTAGAGCGCTAACAGCCTTACTTATGACAAAGTTATGACACACCTGAAGCCAACTTGATTGGAATAAATTGTTAACACTTAAAACATTTAATTCAAAAAGGAACAAAATGATGGGGTTTGTTTTGTCATAGAAATTATGGTTAGTGCTGTAGAAAGAAAAATTAGGACATGTTTCAAGTGTCATCTCAAATATCTTCCTGTTATATTTCAACAGGAGCAGCCTGTCAGATGATGCCTTTGTGTTCTACTGCTGCTTCCCAGAGTGTTCAAAAGAACAACTAGAGCGCTAACAGCCTTACTTATGACAATGGTGTGGCACACCTGAAGCCATCTTGATTGGAATAAATTGGTAACACTTAAAACATTTAATTTAAAAAGGAACAAAATGATGGGGTTCATTTTGTCATAGAAATTATGGTTAGTGCTGTAGAAAGAAAAATTAGGACATGTTTCAAGTGTGATCTCAAATATCTTCCTGTTACATTTCAACAGGAGCAGCCTGTCAGTTGATGCCTTTGTCTTCTACTGCAGCTTCCAGAGTGGTCTAAAGAACAACCAGCGGGCTAACATCCTTACTTATGACTAAAGTATGACACACCTGAAGCCATCTTTATTGGAATAAACTGGTAACACTTAAAACATTTGATTTAAAAAGGAACAACATGATGGGATTCATTTTGTTATAGAAATTATGGTTAGTGCTGTAGAAAGAAAAATTAGGACATGTTTTAAGTGTGATCTCAAATATCTTCCTGTTATATTTCAACAGGAGCAGCCTGTCAGTTGATGCCTTTGTGTTCTACTGCTGCTTCCCAGAGTGTTCTAAAGAACAACTAGTGCGCTAACAGCCTTACTTATGACAATGGTGTGGCACACCTGAAGCCATCTTGATTGGAATAAATTGGTAACACTTAAAACATTTAATTTAAAAAGGAACAAAATGATGGGGTTCATTTTGTCATAGAAATTATGGTTAGTGCTGTAGAAAGAAAAATTAGGACATGTTTCAAGTGTGATCTCAAATATCTTCCTGTTATATTTCAACAGGAGCAGCCTGTCAGTTGATGACTTTGTATTCTACTGCAGCTTCCCACAGTGGTCTAAAGAACAACCAGAGGGCTAACATCCTTACTTATGACTAAAGTATGACACACCTGAAGCCATCTTTATTGGAATAAACTGGTAACACTTAAAACATTTGATTTAAAAAGGAACAACATGATGGGATTCATTTTGTTATAGAAATTATGGTTAGTGCTGTAGAAATAAAAATTAGGACATGTTTTAAGTGTGATCTCAAATATCTTCCTGTTATATTTCAACAGGAGCAGCCTGTCAGTTGATGCCTTTGTGCTCTACTGCTGCTTCCCAGAGTGTTCTAAAGAACACCTAGAGCGCTAACAGCCTTACTTATGACAAAGGTATGGCACACCTGAAGCCATCTTGATTGGAATAAATTGGTAACACTTAAAACATTTAATTTAAAAAGGAACAAAATGATGGGGTTCATTTTGTCATAGAAATGATGGTTAGTGCTGTAGAAAGAAAAATTAGGACATGTTTTAATTGAGATATCAAATATCTTCCTGTTATATTTCAACAGGAGCAGCCTGTCAGTTGAGGCCTTTGTGTTCTACTGCAGCTTCCCAGAGTGGTCTAAAGAATAACTAGAGCACTAACAGTCTTACTTATGACACAATTATGGCACACCTGAAGCCATCTTGATTGGAATAAACTGGTAACTCTTAAAACATTTAATTTAAAAAGGAACAAAATGAGGGTGTTTGTTTTGTCATAGAAATTATTGTTAGTGCTGTAGAAAGAAAAATTAGGACATGGTTTAAGTGAAAACTCAAATATCTTCCTGTTATTTTTCAACAGGAGCAGCCTGTCAGTTGATGCCTTTGTATTCTACTGCAGCTTCCCAGCGTGTTCTAAAGAACAACTAGCAACTAGAGCGCTAACAACCTTACTTATGACAAAAGTATGGCACACCTGAAGCCACCTTGATTGGAATAAACTGGTAACTCTGAAAACATTTAATTTAAAAAGGAAGAAAATGAGGGGGTTCATTTTGTCATAGAAATTATTGTTAGTGCTGTAGAAAAAAAAATTAGGACATGTTTTAAGTGAGAGATCAAATATCTTCCTGTTATATTTCCACAGGAGCAGCCTGTCAGTTGATGCCTTTGTGTTCTACTGCAGCTGCCCAGAGTGGTCTAAAGAACAACCAGAGGGCCAACAGCCATACTTATGACTAAAGTATGGCGCAACTGAAGCCATCTTTATTGGAATACCATGGTAACACTTAAAACATTTGATTTAAAAATGAAAAAAATGATGGGGTTCATTTTGTTATAGAAATTATGGTTAGTGCTGTTGAAAGAAAAATTAGGACATGTTTCAAGTGAGATCTCAAATATCTTCCTGTTATATTTCAACAGGAGCAGCCTGTCAGCTGATGCCTTTGTGTTCTACTGCAGCTTCCCAGAGTGGTCTAAATAATAACTAGAGCACTAACAGTCTTACTTCTGACACAATTATGGCACACCTGAAGCCATCTTGATTGGAATAAACTGGTAACTCTTAAAACATTTAATTGACAAAGGAACAAAATGAGGGTGTTCATTTTGTCATAGAAATTATTGTCAGTGCTGTAGAAAGAAAAATTAGGACATGTTTTAAGTGAGAGCTT
This sequence comes from Triturus cristatus, assembly GCF_964204655.1. Lineage (NCBI taxonomy): Eukaryota > Metazoa > Chordata > Amphibia > Caudata > Salamandridae > Triturus > Triturus cristatus. The sequence continues at coordinate 938,994,087 of NC_140579.1, forward strand.
AAATATATTCCTGCTATATTTCAACAGGAGCAGCCTGTCAGTTGATGCCTTTGTGTTCTACTGCAGCTTTCCAGAGTGTTCTAAAGAACATCTAGAGCGCTAACAGCCTTACTTATGACAAAAGTATGGCACACCTGAAGCCATCTTGATTGGAATAAACTGGTAACACTTAAAACATTTAATTTAAAAAGAAAAAGAATGATGGGGTTCATTTTGTCATAGAAATTATGGTTAGTGCTGTAGAAAGAAAAATTAGGACATGTTTCAAGTGTGATCTCAAATATCTTCCTGTTATATTTCAACAGGAGCAGCCTGTCAGTTGTTGCCTTTGTGCTCTACTGCTGCTTCCCATTGTGTTCTAAAGAACAACTAGAGCACTAACAGCCTTACTTATGACAATGGTGTGGCACACCTGAAGCCATCTTGATTGGAATAAATTGGTAACACTTAAAACATTTAATTTAAAAAGGAACAAAATGATGGGGTTCATTGTGTCATAGCAATTATGGTTAGTGCTGTAGAAAGAAAAATTAGGACATGTTTGAAGTGTGATCTCAAATATCTTCCTGTTATATTTCAACAGGAGCAGCCTGTCAGTTGATGCCTTTGTGTTCTACTGCAGCTGCCCAGAGTGGTCTAAAGAACAACCAGATGGCTAACAGCCATACTTATGACTAAAGTATGGCACAACTGAAGCCATCTTTATTGAAATACACTGGTAACACTTAAAACATTTGATTTGAAAATGAAAAAAATGATGGGGTTCATTTTGTTATAGAAATTATGGTTAGTGATGTTGAAAGAAAAATTAGGACATGTTTCAAGTGAGATCTCAAGTATCTTCCTGTTATATTTCAACAGGAGCAGCCTGTCAGTTGATGCCTTTGTGTTCTACTGCTGCTTCCCAGAGTGTTCTAAAGAACAACTAGAGCGCTAACAGCCTTACTTATGACAATGGTGTGGCACACCTGAAGACATTTTGATTGGAATAAATTGGTAACACTTAAAACATTTAATTTAAAAAGGAACAAAATGATGGGGTTCATTTTGTCATAGAAATTATGGTTAGTGCTGTAGAAAGAAAAATTAGGACATGTTTCAAGTGTGATCTCAAATATCTTCCTGTTATATTTCAACAGGAGCAGCCTGTCAGTTGATGCCTTTGTGCTCTACTGCTGCTTCCCAGAGTGTTCTAAAGAACACCTAGAGCGCTAACAGCCTTACTTATGACTAAAGTATGACACACCTGAAGTCATCTTTATTGGAATAAACTTGTAACACTTAACACATTTGATTTAAAAAGGAACAACATGATGGGGTTCATTTTGTTATAGGAATTATGGTTAGTGCTGTAGAAAGAAAAATTACAACATGTTTTAATTGAGATATCAAATAACTTCCGGTTATATTTCAACAGGAGCAGCCTGTCAGTTGATGTCTTTCTGTTCTACTGCAGCTTCCCAGAGTGTTCTAAAGAACACCTAGAGCGCTAACAGCCTTACTTATGACAAAGGTATGGCACACCTGAAGCCATCTTGATTGGAATAAATTGGAAACACTTAAAACATTTAATTTAAAAAGGAAGAAAATGAGGGGGTTCATTTTGTCATAGAAGTTATTGTTAGTGCTGTAGAAAAAAAAATTAGGACATGTTTTAAGTGAGAGATCAAATATCTTCCTGTTATATTTCAACAGGAGCAGCCTGTCAGTTGATGCCTTTGTGTTCTACTGCAGCTGCCCAGAGTGGTCTAAAGAACAACCAGAGGGCCAACAGCCATACTTATGACTAAAGTATGGCACAACTGAAGCCCTCTTTATTGGAATACCATGGTAACACTTAAAACATTTGATTGAAAAATGAAAAAAATGATGGGGTTCATTTTGTTATAGAAATTATGGTTAGTGCTGTTGAAAGAAAAATTAGGACATGTTTCAAGTGAGATCTCAAATATCTTCCTGTTATATTTCAACAGGAGCAGCCTGTCAGTTGATGCCTTTGTGTTCTACTGCAGCTTCCCAGAGTGGTCTAAATAATAACTAGAGCACTAACAGTCTTACTTATGACACAATTATGGCACACCTGAAGCCATCTTGATTGGAATAAACTGGTAACTCTTAAAACATTTAATTGACAAAGGAACAAAATGAGGGTGTTCATTTTGTCATAGAAATTATTGTCAGTGCTGTAGAAAGAAAAATTAGGACATGTTTTAAGTGAAAGCTCAAATATCTTCCTGTTATTTTTCAACAGGAGCAGCCTGTCAGTTGATGCCTTTGTGTTCTACTGCAGCTTCCCAGCGTGTTCTAAAGAACAACTAGAGCGCTAACAGCCTTACTTATGACAAAAGTATGGCACACCTGAAGCCATCTTGATTGGAATAAACTGGTAACTCTTAAAACATTTATTTTAAAAAGGAAGATAATGAGGGGGTTCATTTTGTCAAAGAAATTATTGTTAGTGCTGTAGAAAGAAAAATTAGGACATGTTTTAAGTGAGAGCTCAAATATCTTCCTGTTATATTTCAACAGGAGCAGCCTGTCAGTTGATGCCTTTGTGCTCTACTGCTGCTTCCCAGAGTGTTCTAAAGAACAATTAGAGCGCTAACAGCCTTACTTATGACAATGGTGTGGCACACCTGAAGCCATCTTGATTGGAATAAATTGGTAACACTTAAAACATTTAATTTAAAAAGGAACAAAATGATGGGGTTCATTTTGTCATAGCAATTATGGTTAGTGCTGTAGAAAGAAAAATTAGGACATGTTTGAAGTGTGATCTCAAATATCTTCCTGTTATATTTCAACAGGAGCAGCCTGTCAGTTGATGCCTTTGTGTTATACTGCAGCTGCCCAGAGTGGTCTAAAGAACAACCAGAGGGCTAACAGCCATACTTATGACTAAAGTATGGCACAACTGAAGCCATCTTTATTGAAATACACTGGTAACACTTAAAACATTTGATTTAAAAATGAAAAAAATGATGGGGTTCATTTTGTTATAGAAATTATGGTTAGTGCTGTTGAAAGAAAAATTAGGACATGTTTCAAGTGAGATCTCAAGTATCTTCCTGTTATATTTCAACAGGAGCAGCCTGTCAGTTGATGCCTTTGTGTTCTACTGCTGCTTCCCAGAGTGTTCTAAAGAACAACTAGAGCGCTAACAGCCTTACTTATGACAATGTTATGGCACACCTGAAGCCATCTTGATTGGAATAAATTGGTAACACTTAAAACATTTAATTTAAAAAGGAACAAAATGATGGGGTTCATTTTGTCCTAGAAATTAGGGTTAGTGCTGTAGAAAGAAAAATTAGGACATGTTTCAAGTGTGATCTCAAATATCTTCCTGTTATATTTCAACAGGAGCAGCCTGTCAGTTGATGCCTTTGTCTTCTACTGCAGCTTCCCAGAGTGGTCTAAAGAACAACCAGAGGGCTAACATCCTTACTTATGACTAAAGTATGACACACCTGAAGTCATCTTTATTGGAATAAACTGGTAACACTTAACACATTTGATTTAAAAAGGAACAACATGATGGGGTTCATTTTGTTATAGAAATTATGGTTAGTGCTGTAGAAAGAAAAATTACGACATGTTTTAATTGAGATATCAAATATCTTCCGGTTATATTTCAACAGGAGCAGCCTATCAGTTGATGTCTTTCTGTTCTACTGCAGCTTCCCAGAGTGTTCTAAAAAATAACTAGAGCACTAACAGTCTTACTTATGACACAATTATGGCACACCTGAAGCCATCTTGATTGGAATAAACTGGTAACACTTAAAAGATTTATTTAAAAAGGAAAAGAATGATGGGGTTCATTTTGTCATAGAAATTATGGTTAGTGCTGTAGAAAGAAAAATTAGGACATGTTTTAAGTGTGATCTCAAATATCTTCCTGGTATATTTCAACAGGAGCAGCCTGTCAGTGGATGCCTTTGTGCTCTACTGCTGCTTCCCAGAGTGTTCTGAAGAACAACTAGAGCGATAACATCCTTACTTATGACAAAGGTATGGCACACCTAAAGCCATCTTGATTGGATTAAATTGGTAATACTTAAAACATTTAATTTAAAAAGGAACACAATGATGGGGTTCATTTTGTCATAGAAATGATGGTTAGTGCTGTAGAAAGAAAAATTAGGACATGTTTTAAGTGAAAGCTCAAATATCTTCCTGTTATATTTCAACAGGAGCAGCCTGTCAGTGGATGCCTTTGTGCTCTACTGCTGCTTCCCAGAGTGGTCTAAAGAATAACTAGAGCACTAACAGTCTTACTTATGACACAATTATGGCACACCTGAAGCCATCTTGATTGGAATAAACTGGTAACTCTTAAAACATTTAATTTAAAATGGAACAAAATGAGGGCGTTTGTTTTGTCATAGAAATTATTGTTAGTGCTGTAGAAAGAAAAATTAGGACATGTTTTAAGTGAAAGCTCAAATATCTTCCTGTTATATTTCAACAGGAGCAGCCTGTCAGTTGATGCCTTTGTGTTCTACTGCAGCTGCCCAGAGTGGTCTAAAGAACAACCAGAGGGCTAACAGCCATACTTATGATTAAAGTATGGCACAACTGAAGCCATCTTTATTGGAATACCATGGTAACACTTAAAACATTTGATTTAAAAATGAAAAAAATGATGGGGTTCATTTTGTTATAGAAATTATGGTTAGTGCTGTTGAAAGAAAAATTAGGACATGTTTCAAGTGAGATCTCAAATATCTTCCTGTTATATTTCAACAGGAGCAGCCTGTCAGTTGATGCCTTTGTGTTCTACTGCAGCTTCCCAGAGTGGTCTAAAGAATAACTAGAGCACTAACAGTTTTGCTTATGACACAATTATGGCACACCTGAAGCCATCTTGATTGGAATAAACTGGTAACTCTTAAAACATTTAATTGACAAAGGAACAAAATGAGGGTGTTCATTTTGTCATAGAAATTATTGTCAGTGCTGTAGAAAGAAAAATTATTACATGTTTTAAGTGAGAGCTTAAATATATTCCTGCTATATTTCAACAGGAGCAGCCTGTCAGTTGATGCCTTTGTGTTCTACTGCAGCTTCCCAGAGTGTTCTAAAGAACATCTAGAGCGCTAACAGCCTTACTTATGACAATGGTGTGGCACACCTGAAGCCATCTTGATTGGAATAAATTGGTAACACTTAAAACATTTAATTTAAAAAGGAAAAAAATGATGGGGTTCATTTTGTTATAGAAATTATGGTTAGTGATGTTGAAAGAAAAATTAGGACATGTTTCAAGTGAGGTCTCAAGTATCTTCCTGTTATATTTCAACAGGAGCAGCCTGTCAGTTGATGCCTTTGTGTTCTACTGCTGCTTCCCAGAGTGTTCTAAAGAACAACTAGAGCGCTAACAGCCTTACTTATGACAATGGTGTGGCACACCTGAAGACATTTTGATTGGAATAAATTGGTAACACTTAAAACATTTAATTTAAAAAGGAACAAAATGATGGGGTTCATTTTGTCATAGAAATTATGGTTAGTGTTGTAGAAAGAAAAATTAGGACATGTTTCAAGTGTGATCTCAAATATCTTCCTGTTATATTTCAACAGGAGCAGCCTGTCAGTTGATGCCTTTGTGCTCTACTGCTGCTTCCCAGAGTGTTCTAAAGAACACCTAGAGCGCTAACAGCCTTACTTATGACAAAGGTATGGCACACCTGAAGCCATCTTGATTGGAATAAATTGGTAACACTTAAAACATTTAATTTAAAAAGGAAGAAAATGAGGGGATCATTTTGTCATAGAAATTATTGTTAGTGCTGTAGAAAAAAAAATAGGACATGTTTTAAGTGAGAGATCAAATATCTTCCTGTTATATTTCAACAGGAGCAGCCTGTCAGTTGATGCCTTTGTGTTCTACTGCAGCTGCCCAGAGTGGTCTAAAGAACAACCAGAGGGCCAACAGCCATACTTATGACTAAAGTATGGCACAACTGAAGCCATCTTTATTGGAATACCATGGTAACACTTAAAACATTTGATTGAAAAATGAAAAAAATGATGGAGTTCATTTTGTTATAGAAATTATGGTTAGTGATGTTGAAAGAAAAATTAGGACATGTTTCAAGTGAGATCTCAAATATCTTCCTGTTATATTTCAACAGGAGCAGCCTGTCAGTTGATGCCTTTGTGTTCTACTGCAGCTTCCCAGAGTGGTCTAAAAATTAACTAGAGCACTAACAGTCTTACTTATGACACAATTATGGCACACCTGAAGCCATCTTGATTGGAATAAACTGGTAACTCTTAAAACATTTAATTGACAAAGGAACAAAATGAGGGTGTTCATTTTGTCATAGAAATTATTGTCAGTGCTGTAGAAAGAAAAATTAGGACATGTTTTAAGTGAGAGCTTAAATATATTCCTGCTATATTTCAACAGGAGCAGCCTGTCAGTTGATGCCTTTGTGTTCTACTGCAGCTTCCCAGAGTGTTCTAAAGAACATCTAGAGCGCTAACAGCCTTACTTATGACAAAAGTATGGCACACCTGAAGCCATCTTGATTGGAATAAATTGGTAACACTTAAAACATTTAATTTAAAAAGGAACAAAATGATGGGGTTCATTTTGTCATAGAAATTATGGTTAGTGCTGTAGAAAGAAAAATTAGGACATGTTTCAAGTGTGATCTCAAATATCTTCCTGTTATATTTCAACAGGAGCAGCCTGTCAGTTGATGCCTTTGTGTTCTACTGCAGCTTCCCAGAGTGGTCTAAAGAACAACCAGAGGGCTAACATCCTTACTTATGACTAAAGTATGACACACCTGAAGTCATCTTTATTGGAATAAACTTGTAACACTTAACACATTTGATTTAAAAAGGAACAACATGATGGGGTTCATTTTGTTATAGGAATTATGGTTAGTGCTGTAGAAAGAAAAATTACAACATGTTTTAATTGAGATATCAAATATCTTCCGGTTATATTTCAACAGGAGCAGCCTGTCAGTTGATGTCTTTCTGTTCTACTGCAGCTTCCCAGAGTGTTCTAAAGAACACCTAGAGCGCTAACAGCCTTACTTATGACAAAGGTATGGCACACCTGAAGCCATCTTGATTGGAATAAATTGGAAACACTTAAAACATTTAATTTAAAAAGGAAGAAAATGAGGGGGTTCATTTTGTCATAGAAATTATTGTTAGTGCTGTAGAAAAAAAAATTAGGACATGTTTTAAGTGAGAGATCAAATATCTTCCTGTTATATTTCAACAGGAGCAGCCTGTCAGTTGATGCCTTTGTGTTCTACTGCAGCTGCCCAGAGTGGTCTAAAGAACAACCAGAGGGCCAACAGCCATACTTATGACTAAAGTATGGCACAACTGAAGCCATCTTTATTGGAATACCATGGTAACACTTAAAACATTTGATTGAAAAATGAAAAAAATGATGGGGTTCATTTTGTTATAGAAATTATGGTTAGTGCTGTTGAAAGAAAAATTAGGACATGTTTCAAGTGAGATCTCAAATATCTTCCTGTTATATTTCAACAGGAGCAGCCTGTCAGTTGATGCCTTTGTGTTCAACTGCAGCTTCCCAGAGTGGTCTAAATAATAACTAGAGCACTAACAGTCTTACTTATGACACAATTATGGCACACCTGAAGCCATCTTGATTGGAATAAACTGGTAACTCTTAAAACATTTAATTGACAAAGGAACAAAATGAGGGTGTTCATTTTGTCATAGAAATTATTGTCAGTGCTGTAGAAAGAAAAATTAGGACATGTTTTAAGTGAGAGCTTAAATATATTCCTGCTATATTTCAACAGGAGCAGCCTGTCAGTTGATGCATTTGTGTTCTACTGCAGCTTCCCAGAGTGTTCTAAAGAACATCTAGAGCGCTAACAGCCTTACTTATGACAAAAGTATGGCACACCTGAAGCCATCTTGATTGGAATAAATTGGTAACACTTAAAACATTTAATTTAAAAAGGAACAAAATGATGGGGTTCATTTTGTCATAGAAATTATGGTTAGTGCTGTAGAAAGAAAAATTAGGACATGTTTCAAGTGTGATCTCAAATATCTTCCTGTTATATTTCAACAGGAGCAGCCTGTCAGTTGATGCCTTTGTGTTATACTGCAGCTTCCCAGAGTGGTCTAAAGAACAACCAGAGGGCTAACATCCTTACTTATGACTAAAGTATGACACACCTGAAGTCATCTTTATTGGAATAAACTTGTAACACTTAACACATTTGATTTAAAAAGGAACAACATGATGGGGTTCATTTTGTTATAGGAATTATGGTTAGTGCTGTAGAAAGAAAAATTACAACATGTTTTAATTGAGATATCAAATATCTTCCGGTTATATTTCAACAGGAGCAGCCTGTCAGTTGATGTCTTTCTGTTCTACTGCAGCTTCCCAGAGTGTTCTAAAGAACACCTAGAGCGCTAACAGCCTTACTTATGACAAAGGTATGGCACACCTGAAGCCATCTTGATTAGAATAAATTGGTAACACTTAAAACATTTAATTTAAAAAGGAAGAAAATGAGGGGGTTCATTTTGTCATAGAAATTATTGTTAGTGCTGTGGAAAAAAAATTAGGACATGTTTTAAGTGAGAGATCAAATATCTTCCTGTTATATTTCAACAGGAGCAGCCTGTCAGTTGATGCCTTTGTGTTCTACTGCAGCTGCCCAGAGTGGTCTAAAGAACAACCAGAGGGCCAACAGCCATACTTATGACTAAAGTATGGCACAACTGAAGCCATCTTTATTGGAATACTATGGTAACACTTAAAACATTTGATTGAAAAATGAAAAAAATGATGGGGTTCATTTTGTTATAGAAATTATGGTTAGTGCTGTTGAAAGAAAAATTAGGACATGTTTCAAGTGAGATCTCAAATATCTTCCTGTTATATTTCAACAGGAGCAGCCTGTCAGTTGATGCCTTTGTGTTCTACTGCAGCTTCCCAGAGTGGTCTAAATATTAACTAGAGCACTAACAGTCTTACTTATGACACAATTATGGCACACCTGAAGCCATCTTGATTGGAATAAACTGGTAACTCTTAAAACATTTAATTGACAAAGGAACAAAATGAGGGTGTTCATTTTGTCATAGAAATTATTGTCAGTGCTGTAGAAAGAAAAATTAGGACATGTTTTAAGTGAGAGCTTAAATATATTCCTGCTATATTTCAACAGGAGCAGCCTGTCAGTTGATGCCTTTGTGTTCTACTGCAGCTTCCCAGAGTGTTCTAAAGAACATCTAGAGCGCTAACAGCCTTACTTATGACAACAGTATGGCACACCTGAAGCCATCTTGATTGGAATAAACTGGTAACACTTAAAACATTTAATTTAAAAAGAAAAAGAATGATGGGGTTCATTTTGTCATAGAAATTATGGTTAGTGCTGTAGAAAGAAAAATTAGGACATGTTTCAAGTGTGATCTCAAATATCTTCCTGTTATATTTCAACAGGAGCAGCCTGTCAGTTGATGCCTTTGTGCTCTACTGCTGCTTCCCAGAGTGTTCTAAAGAACAACTAGAGCGCTAACAGCCTTACTTATGACAATGGTGTGGCACACCTGAAGCCATCTTGATTGGAATAAATTGGTAACACTTAAAACATTTAATTTAAAAAGGAACACAATGATGGGGTTCATTTTGTCATAGCAATTATGGTTAGTGCTGTAGAAAGAAAAATTAGGACATGTTTGAAGTGTGATCTCAAATATCTTCCTGTTATATTTCAACAGGAGCAGCCTGTCAGTTGATGCCTTTGTGTTATACTGCAGCTGCCCAGAGTGGTCTAAAGAACAACCAGAGGGCTAACAGCCATACTTATGACTAAAGTATGGCACAACTGAAGCCATCTTTATTGAAATACACTGGTAACACTTAAAACATTTGATTTAAAAATGAAAAAAATGATGGGGTTCATTTTGTTATAAAAATTATGGTTAGTGCTGTTGAAAGAAAAATTAGGACATGTTTCAAGTGAGATCTCAAGTATCTTCCTGTTATATTTCAACAGGAGCAGCCTGTCAGTTGATGCCTTTGTGTTCTACTGCTGCTTCCCAGAGTGTTCTAAAGAACAACTAGAGCGCTAACAGCCTTACTTATGACAATGTTATGGCACACCTGAAGCCATCTTGATTGGAATAAATTGGTAACACTTAAAACATTTAATTTAAAAAGGAACAAAATGATGGGGTTCATTTTGTCCTAGAAATTATGGTTAGTGCTGTAGAAAGAAAAATTAGGACATGTTTCAAGTGTGATCTCAAATATCTTCCTGTTATATTTCAACAGGAGCAGCCTGTCAGTTGATGCATTTGTGCTCTACTGCTGCTTCCCAGAGTGTTCTAAAGAACAACTGGAGCGCTAACAGCCTTACTTATGACAATGGTGTGGCACACCTGAAGCCATCTTGATTGGAATAAATTGGTAACACTTAAAACATTTAATTTAAAAAGGAACAAAATGATGGGGTTCATTTTGTCATAGCAATTATGGTTAGTGCTGTAGAAAGAAAAATTAGGACATGTTTGAAGTGTGATCTCAAATATCTTCCTGTTATATTTCAACAGGAGCAGCCTGTCAGTTGATGCCTTTGTGTTATACTGCAGCTGCCCAGAGTGGTCTAAAGAACAACCAGAGGGCTAACAGCCATACTTATGACTAAAGTAAGGCACAACTGAAGCCATCTTTATTGAAATACACTGGTAACACTTAAAACATTTGATTTAAAAATGAAAAAAATGATGGGGTTCATTTTGTTATAGAAATTATGGTTAGTGCTGTTGAAAGAAAAATTAGGACATGTTTCAAGTGAGATCTCAAGTATCTTCCTGTTATATTTCAACAGGAGCAGCCTGTCAGTTGATGCCTTTGTGTTCTACTGCAGCTTCCCAGAGTGGTCTAAAGAATAACTAGAGCACTAACAGTCTTACTTATGACACAATTATGGCACACCTGAAGCCATCTTGATTGGAATAAACTGGTAACTCTTAAAACATTTAATTTAAAATGGAACAAAATGAGGGCGTTTGTTTTGTCATAGAAATTATTGTTAGTGCTGTAGAAAGAAAAATTAGGACATGTTTTAAGTGAAAGCTCAAATATCTTCCTGTTATTTTTCAACAGGAGCAGCCTGTCAGTTGATGCCTTTGTATTCTACTGCAGCTTCCCAGCGTGTTCTAAAGAACAACTAGAGCGCTAACAACCTTACTTATGACAAAAGTATGGCACACCTGAAGCCATCTTGATTGGAATAAACTGGTAACTCTTAAAACATTTAATTTAAAAAGGAAGAACATGAGGGGGTTCATTTTGTCATAGAAATTTTGTTAGTGCTGTAGAAAGAAAAATTAGGACATGTTTTAAGTGAGAGCTCAAATATCTTCCTGTTATATTTCAACAGGAGCAGCCTGTCAGTTAATGCCTTTGTGTTCTACTGCAGCTGCCCAGAGTGGTCTAAAGAACAACCAGAGGGCTAACAGCCATACTTATGATTAAAGTATGGCACAACTGAAGCCATCTTTATTGGAATACCATGGTAACACTTAAAACATTTGATTTAAAAATGAAAAAAATGATGGGGTTCATTTTGTTATAGAAATTATGGTTAGTGCTGTTGAAAGAAAAATTAGGACATGTTTCAAGTGAGATCTCAAATATCTTCCTGTTATATTTCAACAGGAGCAGCCTGTCAGTTGATGCCTTTGTGTTCTACTGCAGCTTCCCAGAGTGGTCTAAAGAATAACTAGAGCACTAACAGTTTTACTTATGACACAATTATGGCACACCTGAAGCCATCTTGATTGGAATAAACTGGTAACTCTTAAAACATTTAATTGACAAAGGAACAAAATGAGGGTGTTCATTTTGTCATAGAAATTATTGTCAGTGCTGTAGAAAGAAAAATTATTACATGTTTTAAGTGAGAGCTTAAATATATTCCTGCTATATTTCAACAGGAGCAGCCTGTCAGTTGATGCCTTTGTGTTCTACTGCAGCTTCCCAGAGTGTTCTAAAGAACATCTAGAGCGCTAACAGCCTTACTTATGACAAAAGTATGGCACACCTGAAGCCATCTTGATTGGAATAAACTGGTAACACTTAAAACGTTTAATTTAAAAAGAAAAAGAATGATGGGGTTCTTTTTGTCATAGAAATTATGGTTAGTGCTGTAGACAGAAAAATTAGGACATGTTTCAAGTGTGATCTCAAATATCTTCCTGTTATATTTCAACAGGAGCAGCCTGTCAGTTGATGCCTTTGTGCTCTACTGCTGCTTCCCAGAGTGTTCTAAAGAACAACTAGAGCGCTAACAGCCTTACTTATGACAATGGTGTGGCACACCTGAAGCCATCTTGATTGGAATAAATTGGTAACACTTAAAACATTTAATTTAAAAAGGAACAAAATGATGGGGTTCATTTTGTTATAGAAATTATGGTTAGTGATGTTGAAAGAAAAATTAGGGCATGTTTCAAATGAGATCTCAAGTATCTTCCTGTTATATTTCAACAGGGGCAGCCTGTCAGTTGATGCCTTTGTGTTCTACTGCTGCTTCCCAGAGTGTTCTAAAGAACAACTAGAGCGCTAACAGCCTTACTTATGACAATGGTGTGGCACACCTGAAGACATTTTGATTGGAATAAATTGGTAACACTTAAAACATTTAATTTAAAAAGGAACAAAATGATGGGGTTCATTTTGTCATAGAAATTATGGTTAGTGCTGTAGAAAGAAAAATTAGGACATGTTTCAAGTGTGATCTCAAATATCTTCCTGTTATATTTCAACAGGAGCAGCCTGTCAGTTGATGCCTTTGTGCTCTACTGCTGCTTCCCAGAGTGTTCTAAAGAACACCTAGAGCGCTAACAGCCTTACTTATGACAAAGGTATGGCACACCTGAAGCCATCTTGATTGGAATAAATTGGTAACACTTAAAACATTTAATTTAAAAAGGAAGAAAATGAGGGGGTTCATTTTGTCATAGAAATTATTGTTAGTGCTGTAGAAAAAAAATAGGACATGTTTTAAGTGAGAGATCAAATATCTTCCTGTTATATTTCAACAGGAGCAGCCTGTCAGTTGATGCCTTTGTGTTCTACTGCAGCTGCCCAGAGTGGTCTAAAGAACAACCAGAGGGCCAACAGCCATACTTATGACTAAAGTATGGCACAACTGAAGCCATCTTTATTGGAATACCATGGTAACACTTATAACATTTGATTGAAAAATGAAAAAAATGATGGGGTTCATTTTGTTATAGAAATTATGGTTAGTGCTGTTGAAAGAAAAATTAGGACATGTTTCAAGTGAGATCTCAAATATCTTCCTGTTATATTTCAACAGCAGCAGCCTGTCAGTTGATGCCTTTGTGTTCTACTGCAGCTTCCCAGAGTGGTCTAAAAATTAACTAGAGCACTAACAGTCTTACTTATGACACAATTATGGCACACCTGAAGCCATCTTGATTGGAATAAACTGGTAACTCTTAAAACATTTAATTGACAAAGGAACAAAATGAGGGTGTTCATTTTGTCATAGAAATTATTGTCAGTGCTGTAGAAAGAAAAATTAGGACATGTTTTAAGTGAGAGCTTAAATATATTCCTGCTATATTTCAACAGGAGCAGCCTGTCAGTTGATGCCTTTGTGTTCTACTGCAGCTTCCCAGAGTGTTCTAAAGAACATCTAGAGCGCTAACAGCCTTACTTATGACAAAAGTATGGCACACCTGAAGCCATCTTGATTGGAATAAACTGGTAACACTTACAACATTTAATTTAAAAAGAAAAAGAATGATGGGGTTCATTTTGTCATAGAAATTATGGTTAGTGCTGTAGAAAGAAAAATTAGGACATGTTTCAAGTGTGATCTCAAATATCTTCCTGTTATATTTCAACAGGAGCAGCCTGTCAGTTGATGCCTTTGTGTTCTACTGCTGCTTCCCAGAGTGTTCTAAAGAACAATTAGTGCGCTAACAGCCTTACTTATGACAAAGGTATGGCACACCTGAAGCCATCTTGATTAGAATAAATTGGTAACACTTAAAACATTTAATTTAAAAAGGAAGAAAATGAGGGGGTTCATTTTGTCATAGAAATTATTGTTAGTGCTGTAGAAAAAAAAATTAGGACATGTTTTAAGTGAGAGATCAAATATCTTCCTGTTATATTTCAACAGGAGCAGCCTGTCAGTTGATGCCTTTGTGTTCTACTGCAGCTGCCCAGAGTGGTCTAAAGAACAACCAGAGGGCCAACAGCCATACTTATGACTAAAGTATGGCACAACTGAAGCCATCTTTATTGGAATACCATGGTAACACTTAAAACATTTGATTGAAAAATGAAAAAAATGATGGGGTTCATTTTGTTATAGAAATTATGGTTAGTGCTGTTGAAAGAAAAATTAGGACATGTTTCAAGTGAGATCTCAAATATCTTCCTGTTATATTTCAACAGCAGCAGCCTGTCAGTTGATGCCTTTGTGTTCTACTGCAGCTTCCCAGAGTGGTCTAAAAATTAACTAGAGCACTAACAGTCTTACTTATGACACAATTATGGCACACCTGAAGCCATCTTGATTGGAATAAACTGGTAACTCTTAAAACATTTAATTGACAAAGGAACAAAATGAGGGTGTTCATTTTGTCATAGAAATTATTGTCAGTGCTGTAGAAAGAAAAATTAGGACATGTTTTAAGTGAGAGCTTAAATATATTCCTGCTATATTTCAACAGGAGCAGCCTGTCAGTTGATGCCTTTGTGTTCTACTGCAGCTTCCCAGAGTGTTCTAAAGAACATCTAGAGCGCTAACAGCCTTACTTATGACAAAAGTATGGCACACCTAAAGCCATCTTGATTGGAATAAACTGGTAACACTTACAACATTTAATTTAAAAAGAAAAAGAATGATGGGGTTCATTTTGTCATAGAAATTATGGTTAGTGCTGTAGAAAGAAAAATTAGGACATGTTTCAAGTGTAATCTCAAATATCTTCCTGTTATATTTCAACAGGAGCAGCCTGTCAGTTGATGCCTTTGTGTTCTACTGCTGCTTCCCTGAGTGTTCTAAAGAACAACTAGTGCGCTAACAGCCTTACTTATGACAATGGTGTGGCACACCTGAAGCCATCTTGATTGGAATAAATTGGTAACACTTAAAACATTTAATTTAAAAAGGAACAAAATGATGGGGTTCATTTTGTCATAGAAATTATGGTTAGTGCTGTAGAAAGAAAAATTAGGACATGTTTCAAGTGTGATCTCAAATATCTTCCTGTTATATTTCAACAGGAGCAGCCTGTCAGTTGATGCCTTTGTGTTATACTGCAGCTTCCCAGAGTGGTCTAAAGAACAACCAGAGGGCTAACATCCTTACTTATGACTAAAGTATGACACACCTGAAGTCATCTTTATTGGAATAAACTTGTAACACTTAACACATTTGATTTAAAAAGGAACAACATGATGGGGTTCATTTTGTTATAGGAATTATGGTTAGTGCTGTAGAAAGAAAAATTACAACATGTTTTAATTGAGATATCAAATATCTTCCGGTTATATTTCAACAGGAGCAGCCTGTCAGTTGATGTCTTTCTGTTCTACTGCAGCTTCCCAGAGTGTTTTAAAGAACACCTAGAGCGCTAACAGCCTTACTTATGACAAAGGTATGGCACACCTGAAGCCATCTTGATTAGAATAAATTGGTAACACTTAAAACATTTAATTTAAAAAGGAAGAAAATGAGGGGGTTCATTTTGTCATAGAAATTATTGTTAGTGCTGTAGAAAAAAAATTAGGACATGTTTTAAGTGAGAGATCAAATATCTTCCTGTTATATTTCAACAGGAGCAGCCTGTCAGTTGATGCCTTTGTGTTCTACTGCAGCTGCCCAGAGTGGTCTAAAGAACAACCAGAGGGCCAACAGCCATACTTATGACTAAAGTATGGCACAACTGAAGCCATCTTTATTGGAATACCATGGTAACACTTAAAACATTTGATTGAAAAATGAAAAAAATGATGGGGTTCATTTTGTTATAGAAATTATGGTTAGTGCTGTTGAAAGAATAATTAGGACATGTTTCAAGTGAGATCTCAAATATCTTCCTGTTATATTTCAACAGGAGCAGCCTGTCAGTTGATGCCTTTGTGTTCTACTGCAGCTTTCCAGAGTGGTCTAAATATTAACTAGAGCACTAACAGTCTTACTTATGACACAATTATGGCACACCTGAAGCCATCTTGATTGGAATAAACTGGTAACTCTTAAAACATTTAATTGACAAAGGAACAAAATGAGGGTGTTCATTTTGTCATAGAAATTATTGTCAGTGCTGTAGAAAGAAAAATTAGGACATGTTTTAAGTGAGAGCTTAAATATATTCCTGCTATATTTCAACAGGAGCAGCCTGTCAGTTGATGCCTTTGTGTTCTACTGCAGCTTCCCAGAGTGTTCCAAAGAACATCTAGAGCGCTAACAGCCTTACTTATGACAAAAGTATGGCACACCTGAAGCCATCTTGATTGGAATAAACTGGTAACACTTAAAACATTTAATTTAAAAAGAAAAAGAATGATGGGGTTCATTTTGTCATAGAAATTATGGTTAGTGCTGTAGAAAGAAAAATTAGGACATGTTTCAAGTGTGATCTCAAATATCTTCCTGTTATATTTCAACAGGAGCAGCCTGTCAGTTGATGCCTTTGTGCTCTACTGCTGCTTCCCAGAGTGTTCTAAAGAACAACTAGAGCGCTAACAGCCTTACTTATGACAATGGTGTGGCACACCTGAAGCCATCTTGATTGGAATAAATTGGTAACACTTAAAACATTTAATTTAAAAAGGAACAAAATGATGGGGTTCATTTTGTCATAGCAATTATGGTTAGTGCTGTAGAAAGAAAAATTAGGACATGTTTGAAGTGTGATCTCAAATATCTTCCTGTTATATTTCAACAGGAGCAGCCTGTCAGTTGATGCCTTTGTGTTATACTGCAGCTGCCCAGAGTGGTCTAAAGAACAACCAGAGGGCCAACAGCCATACTTATGACTAAAGTATGGCACAACTGAAGCCATCTTTATTGGAATACCATGGTAACACTTAAAACATTTGATCGAAAAATGAAAAAAATGATGGGGCTCATTTTGTTATAGAAATTATGGTTAGTGCTGTTGAAAGAAAAATTAGGACATGTTTCAAGTGAGATCTCAAATATCTTCCTGTTATATTTCAACAGGAGCAGCCTGTCAGTTGATGCCTTTGTGTTCTACTGCAGCTTTCCAGAGTGGTCTAAATATTAACTAGAGCACTAACAGTCTTACTTATGACACAATTATGGCACACCTGAAGCCATCTTGATTGGAATAAACTGGTAACTCTTAAAACATTTAATTGACAAAGGAACAAAATGAGGGTGTTCATTTTGTCATAGAAATTATTGTCAGTGCTGTAGAAAGAAAAATTAGGACATGTTTTAAGTGAGAGCTTAAATATATTCCTGCTATATTTCAACAGGAGCAGCCTGTCAGTTGATGCCTTTGTGTTCTACTGCAGCTTCCCAGAGTGTTCTAAAGAACATCTAGAGCGCTAACAGCCTTACTTATGACAAAAGTATGGCACACCTGAAGCCATCTTGATTGGAATAAACTGGTAACACTTAAAACATTTAATTTAAAAAGAAAAAGAATGATGGGGTTCATTTTGTCATAGAAATTATGGTTAGTGCTGTAGAAAGAAAAATTAGGACATGTTTCAAGTGTGATCTCAAATATCTTCCTGTTATATTTCAACAGGAGCAGCCTGTCAGTTGATGCCTTTGTGCTCTACTGCTGCTTCCCAGAGTGTTCTAAAGAACAACTAGAGCGCTAACAGCCTTACTTATGACAATGGTGTGGCACACCTGAAGCCATCTTGATTGGAATAAATTGGTAACACTTAAAAAATTTAATTTAAAAAGGAACAAAATGATGGGGTTCATTTTGTCATAGCAATTATGGTTAGTGCTGTAGAAAGAAAAATTAGGACATGTTTGAAGTGTGATCTCAAATATCTTCCTGTTATATTTCAACAGGAGCAGCCTGTCAGTTGATGCCTTTGTGTTATACTGCAGCTGCCCAGAGTGGTCTAAAGAACAACCAGAGGGCTAACAGCCATACTTATGACTAAAGTATGGCACAACTGAAGCCATCTTTATTGAAATACACTGGTAACACTTAAAACATTTGATTTAAAAATGAAAAAAATGATGGGGTTCATTTTGTTATAAAAATTATGGTTAGTGCTGTTGAAAGAAAAATTAGGACATGTTTCAAGTGAGATCTCAAGTATCTTCCTGTTATATTTCAACAGGAGCAGCCTGTCAGTTGATGCCTTTGTGTTCTACTGCTGCTTCCCAGAGTGTTCTAAAGAACAACTAGAGCGCTAACAGCCTTACTTATGACAATGTTATGGCACACCTGAAGCCATCTTGATTGGAATAAACTGGTAACACTTAAAACATTTAATTTAAAAAGAAAAAGAATGATGGGGTTCATTTTGTCATAGAAATTATGGTTAGTGCTGTAGAAAGAAAAATTAGGACATGTTTCAAGTGTGATCTCAAATATCTTCCTGTTATATTTCAACAGGAGCAGCCTGTCAGTTGATGCCTTTGTGCTCTACTGCTGCTTCCCAGAGTGTTCTAAAGAACAACTAGAGCGCTAACAGCCTTACTTATGACAATGGTGTGGCACACCTGAAGCCATCTTGATTGGAATAAATTGGTAACACTTAAAACATTTAATTTAAAAAGGAACAAAATGATGGGGTTCATTTTGTCATAGCAATTATGGTTAGTGCTGTAGAAAGAAAAATTAGGACATGTTTGAAGTGTGATCTCAAATATCTTCCTGTTATATTTCAACAGGAGCAGCCTGTCAGTTGATGCCTTTGTGTTATACTGCAGCTGCCCAGAGTGGTCTAAAGAACAACCAGAGGGCTAACAGCCATACTTATGACTAAAGTATGGCACAACTGAAGCCATCTTTATTGAAATACACTGGTAACACTTAAAACATTTGATTTAAAAATGAAAAAAATGATGGGGTTCATTTTGTTATAAAAATTATGGTTAGTGCTGTTGAAAGAAAAATTAGGACATGTTTCAAGTGAGATCTCAAGTATCTTCCTGTTATATTTCAACAGGAGCAGCCTGTCAGTTGATGCCTTTGTGTTCTACTGCTGCTTCCCAGAGTGTTCTAAAGAACAACTAGAGCACTAACAGCCTTACTTATGACAATGTTATGGCACACCTGAAGCCATCTTGATTGGAATAAATTGGTAACACTTAAAACATTTAATTTAAAAAGGAACAAAATGATGGGGTTCATTTTGTCCTAGAAATTATGGTTAGTGCTGTAGAAAGAAAAATTAGGACATGTTTCAAGTGTGATCTCAAATATCTTCCTGTTATATTTCAACAGGAGCAGCCTGTCAGTTGATGCCTTTGTCTTCTACTGCAGCTTCCCAGAGTGGTCTAAAGAACAACCAGAGGGCTAACATCCTTACTTATGACTAAAGTATGACACACCTGAAGTCATCTTTATTGGAATAAACTGGTAACACTTAACACATTTGATTTAAAAAGGAACAATATGATGGGGTTCATTTTGTTATAGAAATTATGGTTAGTGCTGTAGAAAGAAAAATTACGACATGTTTTAATTGAGATATCAAATATCTTCCGGTTATATTTCAACAGGAGCAGCCTATCAGTTGATGTCTTTCTGTTCTACTGCAGCTTCCCAGAGTGTTCTAAAAAATAACTAGAGCACTAACAGTCTTACTTATGACACAATTATGGCACACCTGAAGCCATCTTGATTGGAATAAACTGGTAACACTTAAAAGATTTATTTAAAAAGGAAAAGAATGATGGGGTTCATTTTGTCATAGAAATTATGGTTAGTGCTGTAGAAAGAAAAATTAGGACATGTTTTAAGTGTGATCTCAAATATCTTCCTGTTATATTTCAACAGGAGCAGCCTGTCAGTTGATGCCTTTGTGCTCTACTGCTGCTTCCCAGAGTGTTCTAAAGAACAACTAGAGCGATAACAGCCTTACTTATGACAAAGGTATGGCACACCTAAAGCCATCTTGATTGGATTAAATTGGTAATACTTAAAACATTTAATTTAAAAAGGAACAAAATGATGGGGTTCATTTTGTCATAGAAATGATGGTTAGTGCTGTAGAAAGAAAAATTAGGACATGTTTTAATTTAGATATCAAATATCTTCCTGTTATATTTCAACAGGAGCAGCCTTGCAGTTGAGGCCTTTGTGTTCTACTGCAGCTTCCCAGAGTGGTCTAAAGAATAACTAGAGCACTAACAGTCTTACTTATGACACAATTATGGCACACCTGAAGCCATCTTGATTGGAATAAACTGGTAACTCTTAAAACATTTAATTTAAAATGGAACAAAATGAGAGCGTTTGTTTTGTCATAGAAATTATTGTTAGTGCTGTAGAAAGAAAAATTAGGACATGTTTTAAGTGAAAGCTCAAATATCTTCCTGTTATTTTTCAACAGGAGCAGCCTGTCAGTTGATGCCTTTGTATTCTACTGCAGCTTCCCAGCGTGTTCTAAAGAACAACTAGAGCGCTAACAACCTTACTTATGACAAAAGTATGGCACACCTGAAGCCATCTTGATTGGAATAAACTGGTAACTCTTAAAACATTTAATTTAAAAAGGAAGAACATGAGGGCGTTCATTTTGTCATAGAAATTTTGTTAGTGCTGTAGAAAGAAAAATTAGGACATGTTTCAAGTGTGATCTCAAATATCTTCCTGTTATATTTCAACAGGAGCAGCCTGTCAGTTGATGCCTTTGTGTTCTACTGCTGCTTCCCAGAGTGTTCTAAAGAACAACTAGTGCGCTAACAGCCTTACTTATGACAATGGTGTGGCACACCTGAAGCCATCTTGATTGGAATAAACTGGTAACACTTACAACATTTAATTTAAAAAGAAAAAGAATGATGGGGTTCATTTTGTCATAGAAATTATGGTTAGTGCTGTAGAAAGAAAAATTAGGACATGTTTCAAGTGTGATCTCAAATATCTTCCTGTTATATTTCAACAGGAGCAGCCTGTCAGTTGATGCCTTTGTGTTCTACTGCTGCTTCCCAGAGTGTTCTAAAGAACAACTAGTGCGCTAACAGCCTTACTTATGATAATGGTGTGGCACACCTGAAGCCATCTTGATTGGAATAAATTGGTAACACTTAAAACATTTAATTTAAAAAGGAACAAAATGATGGGGTTCATTTTGTCATAGAAATTATGGTTAGTGCTGTAGAAAGAAAAATTAGGACATGTTTCAAGTGTGATCTCAAATATCTTCCTGTTATATTTCAACAGGAGCAGCCTGTCAGTTGATGCCTTTGTGTTATACTGCAGCTTCCCAGAGTGGTCTAAAGAACAACCAGAGGGCTAACATCCTTACTTATGACTAAAGTATGACACACCTGAAGTCATCTTTATTGGAATAAACTTGTAACACTTAACACATTTGATTTAAAAAGGAACAACATGATGGGGTTCATTTTGTTATAGGAATTATGGTTAGTGCTGTAGAAAGAAAAATTACAACATGTTTTAATTGAGATATCAAATATCTTCCGGTTATATTTCAACAGGAGCAGCCTGTCAGTTGATGTCTTTCTGTTCTACTGCAGCTTCCCAGAGTGTTCTAAAGAACACCTAGAGCGCTAACAGCCTTACTTATGACAAAGGTATGGCACACCTGAAGCCATCTTGATTAGAATAAATTGGTAACACTTAAAACATTTAATTTAAAAAGGAAGAAAATGAGGGGGTTCATTTTGTCATAGAAATTATTGTTAGTGCTGTAGAAAAAAAAATTAGGACATGTTTTAAGTGAGAGATCAAATATCTTCCTGTTATATTTCAACAGGAGCAGCCTGTCAGTTGATGCCTTTGTGTTCTACTGCAGCTGCCCAGAGTGGTCTAAAGAACAACCAGAGGGCCAACAGCCATACTTATGACTAAAGTATGGCACAACTGAAGCCATCTTTATTGGAATACCATGGTAACACTTAAAACATTTGATTGAAAAATGAAAAAAATGATGGGGTTCATTTTGTTAGAGAAATTATGGTTAGTGCTGTTGAAAGAAAAATTAGGACATGTTTCAAGTGAGATCTCAAATATCTTCCTGTTATATTTCAACAGGAGCAGCCTGTCAGTTGATGCCTTTGTGTTCTACTGCAGCTTTCCAGAGTGGTCTAAATATTAACTAGAGCACTAACAGTCTTACTTATGACACAATTATGGCACACCTGAAGCCATCTTGATTGGAATAAACTGGTAACTATTAAAACATTTAATTGACAAAGGAACAAAATGAGGGTGTTCATTTTGTCATAGAAATTATTGTCAGTGCTGTAGAAAGAAAAATTAGGACATGTTTTAAGTGAGAGCTTAAATATATTCCTGCTATATTTCAACAGGAGCAGCCTGTCAGTTGATGCCTTTGTGTTCTACTGCAGCTTCCCAGAGTGTTCTAAAGAACATCTAGAGCGCTAACAGCCTTACTTATGACAAAAGTATGGCACACCTGAAGCCATCTTGATTGGAATAAACTGGTAACACTTAAAACATTTAATTTAAAAAGAAAAAGAATGATGGGGTTCATTTTGTCATAGAAATTATGGTTAGTGCTGTAGAAAGAAAAATTAGGACATGTTTCAAGTGTGATCTCAAATATCTTCCTGTTATATTTCAACAGGAGCAGCCTGTCAGTTGATGCCTTTGTGCTCTACTGCTGCTTCCCAGAGTGTTCTAAAGAACAACTAGAGCGCTAACAGCCTTACTTATGACAATGGTGTGGCACACCTGAAGCCATCTTGATTGGAATAAATTGGTAACACTTAAAACATTTAATTTAAAAAGGAACAAAATGATGGGGTTCATTTTGTCATAGCAATTATGGTTAGTGCTGTAGAAAGAAAAATTAGGACATGTTTGAAGTGTGATCTCAAATATCTTCCTGTTATATTTCAACAGGAGCAGCCTGTCAGTTGATGCCTTTGTGTTATACTGCAGCTGCCCAGAGTGGTCTAAAGAACAACCAGAGGGCTAACAGCCATACTTATGACTAAAGTATGGCACAACTGAAGCCATCTTTATTGAAATACACTGGTAACACTTAAAACATTTGATTTAAAAATGAAAAAAATGATGGGGTTCATTTTGTTATAAAAATTATGGTTAGTGCTGTTGAAAGAAAAATTAGGACATGTTTCAAGTGAGATCTCAAGTATCTTCCTGTTATATTTCAACAGGAGCAGCCTGTCAGTTGATGCCTTTGTGTTCTACTGCAGCTTCCCAGAGTGGTCTAAAGAATAACTAGAGCACTAACAGTCTTACTTATGACACAATTATGGCACACCTGAAGCCATCTTGATTGGAATAAACTGGTAACTCTTAAAACATTTAATTTAAAGAGGAACAAATTGAGGGGTTTCATTTTGTCATAGAAATTATTGTTAGTGCTGTAGAGAGAAAAATTAGGACATGTTTCAAGTGAGAGCTCAAATTTCTTCCTGTTATATTTCAACAGGAGCAGCCTGTCAGTTGATGCATTTGTGTTCTACTGCAGCTTCCCAGAGTGTTCTAAAGAACAACTAGAGCACTAACAGCCTTACTTATGACAAAAGTATGGCACACCTGAAGCCATCTTGATTGGAATAAACTGGTAACACTTAAACCATTTGATTTAAAAAGGAACAAAATGTTGGGGTTCATTTTGTCATAGAAATTATGGTTAGTGCTGTAGAAAGAAAAATTAGGACATGTTTCAAGTATGATCTCAAACATCTTCCTATTATATTTCAACAGGAGCAGCCAGTCAGTTGATGCCTTTGTGTTCTACTGCAGCTTCCCAGAGTGGTCTAAAGAACAACCAGAGGGCTAACAGCCTTACTTATGACTAAAGTATGGCACACCTGAAGCCATCTTGATTGGAATAAACTGGTAACACTTAAAACATTTGATTTAAAAAGGAACAAAATGATGGGGCTCATTTTGTCATAGAAATTATGGTTAGTGCTGTAGAAAGAAAAACTTAGGACATGTTTTAATTGAGATATCAAATATCTTCCTGTTATATTTCAACAGGAGCAGCCTATCAGTTGATGTCTTTGTGTTCTACTGCAGCTTCCCAGAGTGGTCTAAAGAATAACTAGAGCACTAACAGTCTTACTTATGACACAATTATGGCACCCCTAAAGCCATCTTGATTGGAATAAACTGGTAACTCTTAAAACATTTAATTTAAAAATGAACAAAATGAGGGGGTTAATTTTGTCATAGAAATTATTGTTAGTGCTGTAGAAAGAAAGATGAGGACATGTTTCAAGTGTCATCTTAAATATCTTCCTGTTATATTTCAACAGGAGCAGCCTGTCAGTTGATGCCTTTGTGTTTTACTGCAGCTTCCCAGAGTGGTCTAAAGAATAACTAGAGCACTAACAGTCTTACTTATGACACAATTATGGCACACCTGAAGCCATCTTGATTGGAATAAACTGGTAACTCTTAAAACATTTAATTTAAAGAGGAACAAATTGAGGGGTTTCATTTTGTCATAGAAATTATTGTTAGTGCTGTAGAGAGAAAAATTAGGACATGTTTTAAGTGAGAGCTCAAATTTCTTCCTGTTATATTTCAACAGGAGCAGCCTGTCAGTTGATGCCTTTGTGCTCTACTGCTGCTCCCCAGAGTGTTCTAAAGAACAACTAGAGCACTAACAGCCTTACTTAAGACAAAAGTATGGCACACCTGAAGCCATCTTGATTGGAATAAACTGGTAACACTTAAAAGATTTAGTTTAACAAAGAAAAAAATGATGGGGTTCATTTTGTCATGGAAATTATGGTTAGTGCTGTAGAAAGAAAAATTAGGACATGTTTCAAGTATGATCTCAAATATCTTCCTGTTATATTTCAACGGGAGCCGCCTGTCAGTTGATGCTGTTGTGTTCTACTGCAGCTTCCCAGAGTGGTCTAAAGAACAACCAGAGGGCTAACAGTATTACTTATGACACAATTATGGCACCCCTGAAGCCATCTTGATTGGAATAAACTGGTAACTCTTAAAACATTTAATTTAAAACGGAACAAAATGCGGGGGTTAATTTTGTTATAGAAATTATTGTTAGTGCTGTAGAAAGAAACATTAGGACATGTTTTAAGTGAGAGCTCAAATAGCTTCCTGTTATATTTCAAAAGGAGCAGCCTGTCAGTTGATGCCTTTGTGTTCTACTGCAGCTTCCCAGGGTGTTCTAAAGAACACCTAGAGAGCTAACAGCCTTACTTATGACAAAAGTATGGCACACCTGAAGCCATCTTAATTGGAATAAACTGGTAACACTTAAAACATTTAATTAAAAAGGAAAAGAATGATGGGGTTAATTTTGTCATAGAAATTATGGTTAGTGCTGTAGAAAGAAAAATTAGGACATGTTTCAAGTGTCATCTCAAACATCTTCCTGCTATATTTCAAGAGTAGCAGCCTGTCAGTTGATGCCTTTGTGCTCTACTGCTGCTTCCCAGAGTATTCTAAAGAACTACTAGAGCGCTAACAGCCTTACTTATGACAAAGTTATGACACACCTGAAGCCATCTTGATTGGAATAAATTGGTAACACTTAAAGCATTTAATTTAAAAAGGAACAAAATGATGGGGTTTGTTTTGTCATAGAAATTATGTTTAGTGCTGTAGACAGAAAAATTAGGACATGTTTCAAGTGGCATCTCAAATATCTTCCTGTTATATTTCAACAGGAGCAGCCTGTCAGTTGATGCCTTTGTGTTCTACTGTAGCTTCCCAGAGTGGTCTAAAGAACAACCAGAGGGCTAACAGCCTTACTTATGACAAAAGTATGACACACCTGAAGCCATGTTGATTGGAATAAACTGGTAACTCTTAAAACATTTAATTTAAATAGGAACAAAATGAGGGGGTTAATTTTGTCATAGAAATTATATTTAGTGCTGTAAAAAGAAAAATTAGGACATGTTTCAAGTGTGATCTCAAATATCTTCCTGTTATATTTCAACAGGAGCAGCCTGTCAGTTGATGTCTTTCTGTTCTACTGCAGTTTCCTAGAGTGGTCTAAAGAATAACTAGAGCGCTAACAGCCTTACTTATGACAAAAGTATGGCACACCTGAAGCCATCTTGATTGGAATAAATTGGTAACACTTAAAACATTTGATTTAAAAAGGAACACAATGATGGGGTTCATTTTGTCATAGAAATTATGGTTAGTGCTGTAGAAAGAAAAATTAGGACATGTTTTAATTGAGATATCAAATATCTTCCTGTTATATTTCAACAGGAACAGCCTGTCAGTTGATGCCTTTGTGTTCTACTGCAGCTTCCCAGAGTGGTCTAAAGAATAACTAGAGCACTAACAGTCTTACTTATGACACAATTATGGCACCCCTGAAGCCATCTTGATTGGGATAAACTGGTAACTCTTAAAACATTTAATTTAAAAAGGAACAAAATGAGGGGGTTAATTTTGTCATAGAAATTTTGTTAGTGCTGTAGAAAGAAAAATTAGGACATGTTTTAAGTGAGAGCTCAAGTAGCTTCCTGTTATATTTCAAAAGGAGCAGCCTGTCAGTTGATGCCTTTGTGTTCTACTGCAGCTTCCCAGAGTGGTCTAAAGAACAACCAGAGGGCTAACATCCTTACTTATGACTAAAGTATGACACACCTGAAGTCATCTTTATTGGAATAAACTTGTAACACTTAACACATTTGATTTAAAAAGGAACAACATGATGGGGTTCATTTTGTTATAGAAATTATGGTTAGTGCTGTAGAAAGAAAAATTACGACATGTTTTAATTGAGATATCAAATATCTTCCGGTTATATTTCAACAGGAGCAGCCTATCAGTTGATGTCTTTCTGTTCTACTGCAGCTTCCCAGAGTGTTCTAAAAAATAACTAGAGCACTAACAGTCTTACTTATGACACAATTATGGCACACCTGAAGCCATCTTGATTGGAATAAACTGGTAACACTTAAAAGATTTATTTAAAAAGGAAAAGAATGATGGGGTTCATTTTGTCATAGAAATTATGGTTAGTGCTGTAGAAAGAAAAATTAGGACATGTTTTAAGTGTGATCTCAAATATCTTCCTGTTATATTTCAACAGGAGCAGCCTGTCAGTTGATGCCTTTGTGCTCTACTGCTGCTTCCCAGAGTGTTCTAAAGAACAACTAGAGCGATAACAGCCTTACTTATGACAAAGGTATGGCACACCTAAAGCCATCTTGATTGGATTAAATTGGTAATACTTAAAACATTTAATTTAAAAAGGAACAAAATGATGGGGTTCATTTTGTCATAGAAATGATGGTTAGTGCTGTAGAAAGAAAAATTAGGACATGTTTTAATTTAGATATCAAATATCTTCCTGTTATATTTCAACAGGAGCAGCCTTGCAGTTGAGGCCTTTGTGTTCTACTGCAGCTTCCCAGAGTGGTCTAAAGAATAACTAGAGCACTAACAGTCTTACTTATGACACAATTATGGCACACCTGAAGCCATCTTGATTGGAATAAACTGGTAACTCTTAAAACATTTAATTTAAAATGGAACAAAATGAGAGCGTTTGTTTTGTCATAGAAATTATTGTTAGTGCTGTAGAAAGAAAAATTAGGACATGTTTTAAGTGAAAGCTCAAATATCTTCCTGTAATTTTTCAACAGGAGCAGCCTGTCAGTTGATGCCTTTGTATTCTACTGCAGCTTCCCAGCGTGTTCTAAAGAACAACTAGAGCGCTAACAACCTTACTTATGACAAAAGTATGGCACACCTGAAGCCATCTTGATTGGAATAAACTGGTAACTCTTAAAACATTTAATTTAAAAAGGAAGAACATGAGGGCGTTCATTTTGTCATAGAAATTTTGTTAATGCTGTAGAAAGAAAAATTAGGACATGTTTCAAGTGTGATCTCAAATATCTTCCTGTTATATTTCAACAGGAGCAGCCTGTCAGTTGATGCCTTTGTGTTCTACTGCTGCTTCCCAGAGTGTTCTAAAGAACAACTAGTGCGCTAACAGCCTTACTTATGACAATGGTGTGGCACACCTGAAGCCATCTTGATTGGAATAAACTGGTAACACTTACAACATTTAATTTAAAAAGAAAAAGAATGATGGGGTTCATTTTGTCATAGAAATTATGGTTAGTGCTGTAGAAAGAAAAATTAGGACATGTTTCAAGTGTGATCTCAAATATCTTCCTGTTATATTTCAACAGGAGCAGCCTGTCAGTTGATGCCTTTGTGTTCTACTGCTGCTTCCCAGAGTGTTCTAAAGAACAACTAGTGCGCTAACAGCCTTACTTATGATAATGGTGTGGCACACCTGAAGCCATCTTGATTGGAATAAATTGGTAACACTTAAAACATTTAATTTAAAAAGGAACAAAATGATGGGGTTCATTTTGTCATAGAAATTATGGTTAGTGCTGTAGAAAGAAAAATTAGGACATGTTTCAAGTGTGATCTCAAATATCTTCCTGTTATATTTCAACAGGAGCAGCCTGTCAGTTGATGCCTTTGTGTTATACTGCAGCTTCCCAGAGTGGTCTAAAGAACAACCAGAGGGCTAACATCCTTACTTATGACTAAAGTATGACACACCTGAAGTCATCTTTATTGGAATAAACTTGTAACACTTAACACATTTGATTTAAAAAGGAACAACATGATGGGGTTCATTTTGTTATAGGAATTATGGTTAGTGCTGTAGAAAGAAAAATTACAACATGTTTTAATTGAGATATCAAATATCTTCCGGTTATATTTCAACAGGAGCAGCCTGTCAGTTGATGTCTTTCTGTTCTACTGCAGCTTCCCAGAGTGTTCTAAAGAACACCTAGAGCGCTAACAGCCTTACTTATGACAAAGGTATGGCACACCTGAAGCCATCTTGATTAGAATAAATTGGTAACACTTAAAACATTTAATTTAAAAAGGAAGAAAATGAGGGGGTTCATTTTGTCATAGAAATTATTGTTAGTGCTGTAGAAAAAAAAATTAGGACATGTTTTAAGTGAGAGATCAAATATCTTCCTGTTATATTTCAACAGGAGCAGCCTGTCAGTTGATGCCTTTGTGTTCTACTGCAGCTGCCCAGAGTGGTCTAAAGAACAACCAGAGGGCCAACAGCCATACTTATGACTAAAGTATGGCACAACTGAAGCCATCTTTATTGGAATACCATGGTAACACTTAAAACATTTGATTGAAAAATGAAAAAAATGATGGGGTTCATTTTGTTAGAGAAATTATGGTTAGTGCTGTTGAAAGAAAAATTAGGACATGTTTCAAGTGAGATCTCAAATATCTTCCTGTTATATTTCAACAGGAGCAGCCTGTCAGTTGATGCCTTTGTGTTCTACTGCAGCTTTCCAGAGTGGTCTAAATATTAACTAGAGCACTAACAGTCTTACTTATGACACAATTATGGCACACCTGAAGCCATCTTGATTGGAATAAACTGGTAACTATTAAAACATTTAATTGACAAAGGAACAAAATGAGGGTGTTCATTTTGTCATAGAAATTATTGTCAGTGCTGTAGAAAGAAAAATTAGGACATGTTTTAAGTGAGAGCTTAAATATATTCCTGCTATATTTCAACAGGAGCAGCCTGTCAGTTGATGCCTTTGTGTTCTACTGCAGCTTCCCAGAGTGTTCTAAAGAACATCTAGAGCGCTAACAGCCTTACTTATGACAAAAGTATGGCACACCTGAAGCCATCTTGATTGGAATAAACTGGTAACACTTAAAACATTTAATTTAAAAAGAAAAAGAATGATGGGGTTCATTTTGTCATAGAAATTATGGTTAGTGCTGTAGAAAGAAAAATTAGGACATGTTTCAAGTGTGATCTCAAATATCTTCCTGTTATATTTCAACAGGAGCAGCCTGTCAGTTGATGCCTTTGTGCTCTACTGCTGCTTCCCAGAGTGTTCTAAAGAACAACTAGAGCGCTAACAGCCTTACTTATGACAATGGTGTGGCACACCTGAAGCCATCTTGATTGGAATAAATTGGTAACACTTAAAACATTTAATTTAAAAAGGAACAAAATGATGGGGTTCATTTTGTCATAGCAATTATGGTTAGTGCTGTAGAAAGAAAAATTAGGACATGTTTGAAGTGTGATCTCAAATATCTTCCTGTTATATTTCAACAGGAGCAGCCTGTCAGTTGATGCCTTTGTGTTATACTGCAGCTGCCCAGAGTGGTCTAAAGAACAACCAGAGGGCTAACAGCCATACTTATGACTAAAGTATGGCACAACTGAAGCCATCTTTATTGAAATACACTGGTAACACTTAAAACATTTGATTTAAAAATGAAAAAAATGATGGGGTTCATTTTGTTATAAAAATTATGGTTAGTGCTGTTGAAAGAAAAATTAGGACATGTTTCAAGTGAGATCTCAAGTATCTTCCTGTTATATTTCAACAGGAGCAGCCTGTCAGTTGATGCCTTTGTGTTCTACTGCTGCTTCCCAGAGTGTTCTAAAGAACAACTAGAGCGCTAACAGCCTTACTTATGACAATGTTATGGCACACCTGAAGCCATCTTGATTGGAATAAATTGGTAACACTTAAAACATTTAATTTAAAAAGGAACAAAATGATGGGGTTCATTTTGTCCTAGAAATTATGGTTAGTGCTGTAGAAAGAAAAATTAGGACATGATTCAAGTGTGATCTCAAATATCTTCCTGTTATATTTCAACAGGAGCAGCCTGTCAGTTGATGCCTTTGTCTTCTACTGCAGCTTCCCAGAGTGGTCTAAAGAACAACCAGAGGGCTAACATCCTTACTTATGACTAAAGTATGACACACCTGAAGTCATCTTTATTGGAATAAACTGGTAACACTTAACACATTTGATTTAAAAAGGAACAACATGATGGGGTTCATTTTGTTATAGAAATTATGGTTAGTGCTGTAGAAAGAAAAATTACGACATGTTTTAATTGAGATATCAAATATCTTCCGGTTATATTTCAACAGGAGCAGCCTATCAGTTGATGTCTTTCTGTTCTACTGCAGCTTCCCAGAGTGTTCTAAAAAATAACTAGAGCACTAACAGTCTTACTTATGACACAATTATGGCACACCTGAAGCCATCTTGATTGGAATAAACTGGTAACACTTGAAAGATTTATTTAAAAAGGAAAAGAATGATGGGGTTCATTTTGTCATAGAAATTATGGTTAGTGCTGTAGAAAGAAAAATTAGGACATGTTTTAAGTGTGATCTCAAATATCTTCCTGTTATATTTCAACAGGAGCAGCCTGTCAGTTGATGCCTTTGTGCTCTACTGCTGCTTCCCAGAGTGTTCTAAAGAACAACTAGAGCGATAACAGCCTTACTTATGACAAAGGTATGGCACACCTAAAGCCATCTTGATTGGATTAAATTGGTAATACTTAAAACATTTAATTTAAAAAGGAACAAAATGATGGGGTTCATTTTGTCATAGAAATGATGGTTAGTGCTGTAGAAAGAAAAATTAGGACATGTTTTAATTTAGATATCAAATATCTTCCTGTTATATTTCAACAGGAGCAGCCTTGCAGTTGAGGCCTTTGTGTTCTACTGCAGCTTCCCAGAGTGGTCTAAAGAATAACTAGAGCACTAACAGTCTTACTTATGACACAATTATGGCACACCTGAAGCCATCTTGATTGGAATAAACTGGTAACTCTTAAAACATTTAATTTAAAATGGAACAAAATGAGGGCGTTTGTTTTGTCATAGAAATTATTGTTAGTGCTGTAGAAAGAAAAATTAGGACATGTTTTAAGTGAAAGCTCAAATATCTTCCTGTTATTTTTCAACAGGAGCAGCCTGTCAGTTGATGCCTTTGTATTCTACTGCAGCTTCCCAGCGTGTTCTAAAGAACAACTAGAGCGCTAACAACCTTACTTATGACAAAAGTATGGCACACCTGAAGCCATCTTGATTGGAATAAACTGGTAACTCTTAAAACATTTAATTTAAAAAGGAAGAACATGAGGGGGTTCATTTTGTCATAGAAATTTTGTTAGTGCTGTAGAAAGAAAAATTAGGACATGTTTTAAGTGAGAGCTCAAATATCTTCCTGTTATATTTCAACAGGAGCAGCCTGTCAGTTGATGCCTTTGTGTTCTACTGCAGCTGCCCAGAGTGGTCTAAAGAACAACCAGAGGGCTAACAGCCATACTTATGATTAAAGTATGGCACAACTGAAGCCATCTTTATTGGAATACCATGGTAACCCTTAAAACATTTGATTTAAAAATGAAAAAAATGACGGGGTTCATTTTGTTATAGAAATTATGGTTAGTGCTGTTGAAAGAAAAATTAGGACATGTTTCAAGTGAGATCTCAAATATCTTCCTGTTATATTTCAACAGGAGCAGCCTGTCAGTTGATGCCTTTGTGTTCTACTGCAGCTTCCCAGAGTGGTCTAAAGAATAACTAGAGCACTAACAGTTTTACTTATGACACAATTATGGCACACCTGAAGCCATCTTGATTGGAATAAACTGGTAACTCTTAAAACATTTAATTGACAAAGGAACAAAATGAGGGTGTTCATTTTGTCATAGAAATTATTGTCAGTGCTGTAGAAAGAAAAATTATTACATGTTTTAAGTGAGAGCTTAAATATATTCCTGCTATATTTCAACAGGAGCAGCCTGTCAGTTGATGCCTTTGTGTTCTACTGCAGCTTCCCAGAGTGGTCTAAAGAACATCTAGAGCGCTAACAGCCTTACTTATGACAAAAGTATGGCACACCTGAAGCCATCTTGATTGGAATAAACTGGTAACACTTAAAACATTTAATTTAAAAAGAAAAAGAATGATGGGGTTCTTTTTGTCATAGAAATTATGGTTAGTGCTGTAGACAGAAAAATTAGGACATGTTTCAAGTGTGATCTCAAATATCTTCCTGTTATATTTCAACAGGAGCAGCCTGTCAGTTGATGCCTTTGTGCTCTACTGCTGCTTCCCAGAGTGTTCTAAAGAACAACTAGAGCGCTAACAGCCTTACTTATGACAATGGTGTGGCACACCTGAAGCCATCTTGATTGGAATAAATTGGTAACACTTAAAACATTTAATTTAAAAAGGAACAAAATAATGGGGTTCATTTTTTCATAGCAATTATGGTTAGTGCTGTAGAAAGAAAAATTAGGACATGTTTCAAGTGTGATCTCACATATCTTCCTGTTATATTTCAACAGGAGCAGCCTGTCAGTTGATGCCTTTGTCTTCTACTGCAGCTTCCCAGAGTGGTCTAAAGAACAACCAGAGGGCTAACATCCTTACTTATGACTAAAGTATGACACACCTGAAGCCATCTTTATTGGAATAAACTGGTAAAACTTAAACAATTTGATTTAAAAAGGAACAACATGATGGGGTTCATTTTGTTATAGAAATTATGGTTAGTGCTGTAGAAAGAAAAATTAGGACATGTTTTAATTGAGATATCAAATATCTTCCTGTTATATTTCAACAGGAGCAGCCTGTCAGTTGATGTCTTTGTGTTCTACTGCAGCTTCCCAGAGTTGTCTAAAGAATAACTAGAGCACTAACAGTCTTACTTATGACACAATTATGGCACACCTGAAGCCATCTTGATTGAAATAAACTGGTAACTCTTAAAACATTTAATGTAAAAAGGAACAAAATTAGGGGGTTCAATTTGTCATAGAAATTATTGTTAGTGCTGTAGAAAGAAAAATTAGGACATGTTTTAAGTGAGAGCTCAAATAGCATCCTGTTATATTTCAACAGGTGCAGCCTGTCAGTTGATGCATATGTGTTCTACAGCAGCTTCCCAGCGTATTCTAAAGAACAACTAGAGCGCTAACAGCCTTACTTATGAAAAAAGTATGGCACACCTGAAGACATCTTGATTGGAATAAACTGGTAACACTTAAAACATTTAATTTAAAAGGGAAAAGAATGATGGGGTTCATTTTGTCATAGAAATTATGGTAAGGGCTGTAGAAAGAAAAATTAGGACATGTTTCAAGTGTGATCTCAAACATCTTCCTATTATATTTCAACAGGAGCAGCCTGTCAGTTGATGTCTTTGTGTTCTACTGAAGCTTTCCAGAGTGGACCAAAGAATACCTATAGCGCTAACAGTCTTATTTATGACACAATTAAGGCACAGCTGAAGCCATCTTGATTGGAATAAACTGGTAACTCTTAAAACATTTAATTTAAATAGGAACAAAATGAGGGGGTTCATGTTGTCATAGAAATTATGTTTAGTGCTGTAGAAAGAAAAATTAGGACATGTTTCAAGTGAGATCTCAAATATCTTCCTGTTATATTTCAACAGGAGCAGCCTGTCAGTTGATGACTGTGTGTTCTACTGCAGCTTCCCAGAGTGGTCTAAAGAATAACTAGAGCAATAACCGTCTTACTTATGACACAATTATGGCACACCTGAAGCCATCTTGATTGAAATAAACTGGTAACTCTTAAAACATTTAATTTAAAAAGGAACAACATGAGGGCGTTCATTTTGTCATAGAAATTATTGTTAGTGCTGTAGAAAGACAAATTAGGACATGTTTTAAGTGAGAGCTCAAATATATTCCTATTATATTTCAACAGGAGCAGCCTGTCAGTTGATGCCTCTGTGTTCTACTGTAGCTTCCCAGTGTGTTCTAAAGAACAACTAGAGCGCTAACAGCCTTACTTATGACAAAAGTATGGCACACCTGAAGACATCTTGATTGGAATAAACTGGTAACACTTAAAACATTTAATTTAAAAAGGAAAAGAATGATGGCGTTCATTTTGTCATAGAAATTATGGTTAGTGCTGTAGAAAGAAAAATTAGGACATGTTTCAAGTGAGAGCTCAAATATATTCCTTTTATATTTCAACAGGAGCAGCCTGTCTGTTGATGCCTTTGTGTTCTACTGCAGCTGCCCAGAGTGGTCTAAAGAACAACCAGAGGGCTAACAGCCATACTTATGACTAAAGTATGGCACA
The DNA here is from genome assembly GCF_964204655.1 of Triturus cristatus. Lineage (NCBI taxonomy): Eukaryota > Metazoa > Chordata > Amphibia > Caudata > Salamandridae > Triturus > Triturus cristatus. The sequence continues at coordinate 939,029,233 of NC_140579.1, forward strand.
ACTGAAGCCATCTTGATTGGAATAAACTGGTCACACTTAAAACATTTGATTTAAAACGGAACAAAATGATGGGGTTAATTTTGTCATAGAAATTATAGTAAGTGCTGTAGAAAGAAAAATTAGGACATGTTTTAAGTGAGAGCTCAAATAGCTTCCTGTTATATTTCAACAGGAGCAGCCTGTCAGTTGATGCATTTGTGTTCTACTGCAGCTTCCCAGCGTGTTCTAAAGAACAACTAGAGCGCTAACAGCCTTACTTATGACAAAAGCATGTTACACCTGAAGCCATCTAGATTGGAATAAACTGGTAACACCTAAAACATTTAATTTAAACAGGAATAGAATGATGTGGTTCATTTTGTCATAGAAATTATGGTTAGTGCTGTAGAAAGAAAAATTAGGACATGTTTTAATTTAGATATCAAATATCTTCCTGTTATATTTCAACAGGAGTAGCCTGTCAGTTGATGTCTTTGTGTTCTACTGCAGCTTCCCAGAGTGGTCTAAAGAATAACTAGAGCACTAACAGTCTTACTTATGACACAATTATGGCACCCCTAAAGCCATCTTGATTGGAATAAACTGGTAACTCTTAAAACATTTAATTTAAAAATGAACAAAATGAGGGGGTTAATTTTGTCATAGAAATTATTGTTAGTGCTGTAGAAAGAAAAATTAGGACATGTTTTAAGTGAGAGCTCAAATTTCTTCCTGTTATATTACAACAGGAGCTGCCTGTCAGTTGATGCCTTTGTGTTCTACTGCAGCTTCCCAGAGTGTTCTAAAGAACAACTAGAGCACTAACAGCCTTACTTAAGACAAACGTATGGCACACCTGAAGTCATCAAGATTGGAATAAACTGGTAACTCTTAAAACATTTAATTTAAAAAGGAAAAGAATGATGGGGTTCATTTTGTCATAGAAATTATGGTTAGTGCTGTAGAAAGAAAAATTAGGACATGTTTCAAGTGTCATCTTAAAAATCTTCCTGTTATATTTCAACAGGAGCAGCCTGTCAGTTGATGCCTTTGTGTTCTACTGCAGCTTCCCAGAGTGGTCTAAAGAATAACTAGAGCACTAACAGTCTTACTTATGACACAATTATGGCACACCTGAAGCCATCTTGATTGGAATAAACTGGTAACTCTTAAAACATTTAATTTAAAGAGGAACAAATTGAGGGGTTTCATTTTGTCATAGAAATTATTGTTAGTGCTGTAGAGAGAAAAATTAGGACATGTTTCAAGTGAGAGCTCAAATTTCTTCCTGTTATATTTCAACAGGAGCAGCCTGTCAGTTGATGCATTTGTGTTCTACTGCAGCTTCCCAGAGTGTTCTAAAGAACAACTAGAGCACTAACAGCCTTACTTATGACAAAAGTATGGCACACATGAAGCCATCTTGATTGGAATAAACTGGTAACACTTAAACCATTTGATTTAAAAAGGAACAAAATGTTGGGGTTCATTTTGTCATATAAAATATGGTTAGTGCTGTAGAAAGAAAAATTAGGACATGTTTCAAGTATGATCTCAAACATCTTCCTATTATATTTCAACAGGAGCAGCCAGTCAGTTGATGCCTTTGTGTTCTACTGCAGCTTCCCAGAGTGGTCTAAAGAACAACCAGAGGGCTAACAGCCTTACTTATGACTAAAGTATGGCACACCTGAAGCCATCTTGATTGGAATAAACTGGTAACACTTAAAACATTTGATTTAAAAAGGAACAAAATGATGGGGCTCATTTTGTCATAGAAATTATGGTTAGTGCTGTAGAAAGAAAAACTTAGGACATGTTTTAATTGAGATATCAAATATCTTCCTGTTATATTTCAACAGGAGCAGCCTATCAGTTGATGTCTTTGTGTTCTACTGCAGCTTCCCAGAGTGGTCTAAAGAATAACTAGAGCACTAACAGTCTTACTTATGACACAATTATGGCACCCCTAAAGCCATCTTGATTGGAATAAACTGGTAACTCTTAAAACATTTAATTTAAAAATGAACAAAATGAGGGGGTTAATTTTGTCATAGAAATTATTGTTAGTGCTGTAGAAAGAAAGATGAGGACATGTTTCAAGTGTCATCTTAAATATCTTCCTGTTATATTTCAACAGGAGCAGCCTGTCAGTTGATGCCTTTGTGTTTTACTGCAGCTTCCCAGAGTGGTCTAAAGAATAACTAGAGCACTAACAGTCTTACTTATGACACAATTATGGCACACCTGAAGCCATCTTGATTGGAATAAACTGGTAACTCTTAAAACATTTAATTTAAAGAGGAACAAATTGAGGGGTTTCATTTTGTCATAGAAATTATTGTTAGTGCTGTAGAGAGAAAAATTAGGACATGTTTTAAGTGAGAGCTCAAATTTCTTCCTGTTATATTTCAACAGGAGCAGCCTGTCAGTTGATGCCTTTGTGCTCTACTGCTGCTCCCCAGAGTGTTCTAAAGAACAACTAGAGCACTAACAGCCTTACTTAAGACAAAAGTATGGCACACCTGAAGCCATCTTGATTGGAATAAACTGGTAACACTTAAAAGATTTAGTTTAACAAAGAAAAAAATGATGGGGTTCATTTTGTCATGGAAATTATGGTTAGTGCTGTAGAAAGAAAAATTAGGACATGTTTCAAGTATGATCTCAAATATCTTCCTGTTATATTTCAACGGGAGCCGCCTGTCAGTTGATGCTGTTGTGTTCTACTGCAGCTTCCCAGAGTGGTCTAAAGAACAACCAGAGGGCTAACAGTATTACTTAAGACACAATTATGGCACCCCTGAAGCCATCTTGATTGGAATAAACTGGTAACTCTTAAAACATTTAATTTAAAACGGAACAAAATGCGGGGGTTAATTTTGTTATAGAAATTATTGTTAGTGCTGTAGAAAGAAACATTAGGACATGTTTTAAGTGAGAGCTCAAATAGCTTCCTGTTATATTTCAAAAGGAGCAGCCTGTCAGTTGATGCCTTTGTGTTCTACTGCAGCTTCCCAGGGTGTTCTAAAGAACACCTAGAGAGCTAACAGCCTTACTTATGACAAAAGTATGGCACACCTGAAGCCATCTTAATTGGAATAAACTGGTAACACTTAAAACATTTAATTAAAAAGGAAAAGAATGATGGGGTTAATTTTGTCATAGAAATTATGGTTAGTGCTGTAGAAAGAAAAATTAGGACATGTTTCAAGTGTCATCTCAAACATCTTCCTGCTATATTTCAAGAGTAGCAGCCTGTCAGTTGATGCCTTTGTGCTCTACTGCTGCTTCCCAGAGTATTCTAAAGAACTACTAGAGCGCTAACAGCCTTACTTATGACAAAGTTATGACACACCTGAAGCCATCTTGATTGGAATAAATTGGTAACACTTAAAGCATTTAATTTAAAAAGGAACAAAATGATGGGGTTTGTTTTGTCATAGAAATTATGTTTAGTGCTGTAGACAGAAAAATTAGGACATGTTTCAAGTGGCATCTCAAATATCTTCCTGTTATATTTCAACAGGAGCAGCCTGTCAGTTGATGCCTTTGTGTTCTACTGTAGCTTCCCAGAGTGGTCTAAAGAACAACCAGAGGGCTAACAGCCTTACTTATGACAAAAGTATGACACACCTGAAGCCATGTTGATTGGAATAAACTGGTAACTCTTAAAACATTTAATTTAAATAGGAACAAAATGAGGGGGTTAATTTTGTCATAGAAATTATATTTAGTGCTGTAAAAAGAAAAATTAGGACATGTTTCAAGTGTGATCTCAAATATCTTCCTGTTATATTTCAACAGGAGCAGCCTGTCAGTTGATGTCTTTCTGTTCTACTGCAGTTTCCTAGAGTGGTCTAAAGAATAACTAGAGCGCTAACAGCCTTACTTATGACAAAAGTATGGCACACCTGAAGCCATCTTGATTGGAATAAATTGGTAACACTTAAAACATTTGATTTAAAAAGGAACACAATGATGGGGTTCATTTTGTCATAGAAATTATGGTTAGTGCTGTAGAAAGAAAAATTAGGACATGTTTTAATTGAGATATCAAATATCTTCCTGTTATATTTCAACAGGAACAGCCTGTCAGTTGATGCCTTTGTGTTCTACTGCAGCTTCCCAGAGTGGTCTAAAGAATAACTAGAGCACTAACAGTCTTACTTATGACACAATTATGGCACCCCTGAAGCCATCTTGATTGGGATAAACTGGTAACTCTTAAAACATTTAATTTAAAAAGGAACAAAATGAGGGGGTTAATTTTGTCATAGAAATTTTGTTAGTGCTGTAGAAAGAAAAATTAGGACATGTTTTAAGTGAGAGCTCAAGTAGCTTCCTGTTATATTTCAAAAGGAGCAGCCTGTCAGTTGATGCCTTTGTGTTCTACTGCAGCTTCCCAGAGTGGTCTAAAGAACAACCAGAGGGCTAACATCCTTACTTATGACTAAAGTATGACACACCTGAAGTCATCTTTATTGGAATAAACTTGTAACACTTAACACATTTGATTTAAAAAGGAACAACATGATGGGGTTCATTTTGTTATAGAAATTATGGTTAGTGCTGTAGAAAGAAAAATTACGACATGTTTTAATTGAGATATCAAATATCTTCCGGTTATATTTCAACAGGAGCAGCCTATCAGTTGATGTCTTTCTGTTCTACTGCAGCTTCCCAGAGTGTTCTAAAAAATAACTAGAGCACTAACAGTCTTACTTATGACACAATTATGGCACACCTGAAGCCATCTTGATTGGAATAAACTGGTAACACTTAAAAGATTTATTTAAAAAGGAAAAGAATGATGGGGTTCATTTTGTCATAGAAATTATGGTTAGTGCTGTAGAAAGAAAAATTAGGACATGTTTTAAGTGTGATCTCAAATATCTTCCTGTTATATTTCAACAGGAGCAGCCTGTCAGTTGATGCCTTTGTGCTCTACTGCTGCTTCCCAGAGTGTTCTAAAGAACAACTAGAGCGATAACAGCCTTACTTATGACAAAGGTATGGCACACCTAAAGCCATCTTGATTGGATTAAATTGGTAATACTTAAAACATTTAATTTAAAAAGGAACAAAATGATGGGGTTCATTTTGTCATAGAAATGATGGTTAGTGCTGTAGAAAGAAAAATTAGGACATGTTTTAATTTAGATATCAAATATCTTCCTGTTATATTTCAACAGGAGCAGCCTTGCAGTTGAGGCCTTTGTGTTCTACTGCAGCTTCCCAGAGTGGTCTAAAGAATAACTAGACACTAACAGTCTTACTTATGACACAATTATGGCACACCTGAAGCCATCTTGATTGGAATAAACTGGTAACTCTTAAAACATTTAATTTAAAATGGAACAAAATGAGAGCGTTTGTTTTGTCATAGAAATTATTGTTAGTGCTGTAGAAAGAAAAATTAGGACATGTTTTAAGTGAAAGCTCAAATATCTTCCTGTTATTTTTCAACAGGAGCAGCCTGTCAGTTGATGCCTTTGTATTCTACTGCAGCTTCCCAGCGTGTTCTAAAGAACAACTAGAGCGCTAACAACCTTACTTATGACAAAAGTATGGCACACCTGAAGCCATCTTGATTGGAATAAACTGGTAACTCTTAAAACATTTAATTTAAAAAGGAAGAACATGAGGGCGTTCATTTTGTCATAGAAATTTTGTTAGTGCTGTAGAAAGAAAAATTAGGACATGTTTCAAGTGTGATCTCAAATATCTTCCTGTTATATTTCAACAGGAGCAGCCTGTCAGTTGATGCCTTTGTGTTCTACTGCTGCTTCCCAGAGTGTTCTAAAGAACAACTAGTGCGCTAACAGCCTTACTTATGACAATGGTGTGGCACACCTGAAGCCATCTTGATTGGAATAAACTGGTAACACTTACAACATTTAATTTAAAAAGAAAAAGAATGATGGGGTTCATTTTGTCATAGAAATTATGGTTAGTGCTGTAGAAAGAAAAATTAGGACATGTTTCAAGTGTGATCTCAAATATCTTCCTGTTATATTTCAACAGGAGCAGCCTGTCAGTTGATGCCTTTGTGTTCTACTGCTGCTTCCCAGAGTGTTCTAAAGAACAACTAGTGCGCTAACAGCCTTACTTATGATAATGGTGTGGCACACCTGAAGCCATCTTGATTGGAATAAATTGGTAACACTTAAAACATTTAATTTAAAAAGGAACAAAATGATGGGGTTCATTTTGTCATAGAAATTATGGTTAGTGCTGTAGAAAGAAAAATTAGGACATGTTTCAAGTGTGATCTCAAATATCTTCCTGTTATATTTCAACAGGAGCAGCCTGTCAGTTGATGCCTTTGTGTTATACTGCAGCTTCCCAGAGTGGTCTAAAGAACAACCAGAGGGCTAACATCCTTACTTATGACTAAAGTATGACACACCTGAAGTCATCTTTATTGGAATAAACTTGTAACACTTAACACATTTGATTTAAAAAGGAACAACATGATGGGGTTCATTTTGTTATAGGAATTATGGTTAGTGCTGTAGAAAGAAAAATTACAACATGTTTTAATTGAGATATCAAATATCTTCCGGTTATATTTCAACAGGAGCAGCCTGTCAGTTGATGTCTTTCTGTTCTACTGCAGCTTCCCAGAGTGTTCTAAAGAACACCTAGAGCGCTAACAGCCTTACTTATGACAAAGGTATGGCACACCTGAAGCCATCTTGATTAGAATAAATTGGTAACACTTAAAACATTTAATTTAAAAAGGAAGAAAATGAGGGGGTTCATTTTGTCATAGAAATTATTGTTAGTGCTGTAGAAAAAAAAATTAGGGCATGTTTTAAGTGAGAGATCAAATATCTTCCTGTTATATTTCAACAGGAGCAGCCTGTCAGTTGATGCCTTTGTGTTCTACTGCAGCTGCCCAGAGTGGTCTAAAGAACAACCAGAGGGCCAACAGCCATACTTATGACTAAAGTATGGCACAACTGAAGCCATCTTTATTGGAATACCATGGTAACACTTAAAACATTTGATTGAAAAATGAAAAAAATGATGGGGTTCATTTTGTTAGAGAAATTATGGTTAGTGCTGTTGAAAGAAAAATTAGGACATGTTTCAAGTGAGATCTCAAATATCTTCCTGTTATATTTCAACAGGAGCAGCCTGTCAGTTGATGCCTTTGTGTTCTACTGCAGCTTTCCAGAGTGGTCTAAATATTAACTAGAGCACTAACAGTCTTACTTATGACACAATTATGGCACACCTGAAGCCATCTTGATTGGAATAAACTGGTAACTATTAAAACATTTAATTGACAAAGGAACAAAATGAGGGTGTTCATTTTGTCATAGAAATTATTGTCAGTGCTGTAGAAAGAAAAATTAGGACATGTTTTAAGTGAGAGCTTAAATATATTCCTGCTATATTTCAACAGGAGCAGCCTGTCAGTTGATGCCTTTGTGTTCTACTGCAGCTTCCCAGAGTGTTCTAAAGAACATCTAGAGCGCTAACAGCCTTACTTATGACAAAAGTATGGCACACCTGAAGCCATCTTGATTGGAATAAACTGGTAACACTTAAAACATTTAATTTAAAAAGAAAAAGAATGATGGGGTTCATTTTGTCATAGAAATTATGGTTAGTGCTGTAGAAAGAAAAATTAGGACATGTTTCAAGTGTGATCTCAAATATCTTCCTGTTATATTTCAACAGGAGCAGCCTGTCAGTTGATGCCTTTGTGCTCTACTGCTGCTTCCCAGAGTGTTCTAAAGAACAACTAGAGCGCTAACAGCCTTACTTATGACAATGGTGTGGCACACCTGAAGCCATCTTGATTGGAATAAATTGGTAACACTTAAAACATTTAATTTAAAAAGGAACAAAATGATGGGGTTCATTTTGTCATAGCAATTATGGTTAGTGCTGTAGAAAGAAAAATTAGGACATGTTTGAAGTGTGATCTCAAATATCTTCCTGTTATATTTCAACAGGAGCAGCCTGTCAGTTGATGCCTTTGTGTTATACTGCAGCTGCCCAGAGTGGTCTAAAGAACAACCAGAGGGCTAACAGCCATACTTATGACTAAAGTATGGCACAACTGAAGCCATCTTTATTGAAATACACTGGTAACACTTAAAACATTTGATTTAAAAATGAAAAAAATGATGGGGTTCATTTTGTTATAAAAATTATGGTTAGTGCTGTTGAAAGAAAAATTAGGACATGTTTCAAGTGAGATCTCAAGTATCTTCCTGTTATATTTCAACAGGAGCAGCCTGTCAGTTGATGCCTTTGTGTTCTACTGCTGCTTCCCAGAGTGTTCTAAAGAACAACTAGAGCGCTAACAGCCTTACTTATGACAATGTTATGGCACACCTGAAGCCATCTTGATTGGAATAAATTGGTAACACTTAAAACATTTAATTTAAAAAGGAACAAAATGATGGGGTTCATTTTGTCCTAGAAATTATGGTTAGTGCTGTAGAAAGAAAAATTAGGACATGATTCAAGTGTGATCTCAAATATCTTCCTGTTATATTTCAACAGGAGCAGCCTGTCAGTTGATGCCTTTGTCTTCTACTGCAGCTTCCCAGAGTGGTCTAAAGAACAACCAGAGGGCTAACATCCTTACTTATGACTAAAGTATGACACACCTGAAGTCATCTTTATTGGAATAAACTGGTAACACTTAACACATTTGATTTAAAAAGGAACAACATGATGGGGTTCATTTTGTTATAGAAATTATGGTTAGTGCTGTAGAAAGAAAAATTACGACATGTTTTAATTGAGATATCAAATATCTTCCGGTTATATTTCAACAGGAGCAGCCTATCAGTTGATGTCTTTCTGTTCTACTGCAGCTTCCCAGAGTGTTCTAAAAAATAACTAGAGCACTAACAGTCTTACTTATGACACAATTATGGCACACCTGAAGCCATCTTGATTGGAATAAACTGGTAACACTTGAAAGATTTATTTAAAAAGGAAAAGAATGATGGGGTTCATTTTGTCATAGAAATTATGGTTAGTGCTGTAGAAAGAAAAATTAGGACATGTTTTAAGTGTGATCTCAAATATCTTCCTGTTATATTTCAACAGGAGCAGCCTGTCAGTTGATGCCTTTGTGCTCTACTGCTGCTTCCCAGAGTGTTCTAAAGAACAACTAGAGCGATAACAGCCTTACTTATGACAAAGGTATGGCACACCTAAAGCCATCTTGATTGGATTAAATTGGTAATACTTAAAACATTTAATTTAAAAAGGAACAAAATGATGGGGTTCATTTTGTCATAGAAATGATGGTTAGTGCTGTAGAAAGAAAAATTAGGACATGTTTTAATTTAGATATCAAATATCTTCCTGTTATATTTCAACAGGAGCAGCCTTGCAGTTGAGGCCTTTGTGTTCTACTGCAGCTTCCCAGAGTGGTCTAAAGAATAACTAGAGCACTAACAGTCTTACTTATGACACAATTATGGCACACCTGAAGCCATCTTGATTGGAATAAACTGGTAACTCTTAAAACATTTAATTTAAAATGGAACAAAATGAGGGCGTTTGTTTTGTCATAGAAATTATTGTTAGTGCTGTAGAAAGAAAAATTAGGACATGTTTTAAGTGAAAGCTCAAATATCTTCCTGTTATTTTTCAACAGGAGCAGCCTGTCAGTTGATGCCTTTGTATTCTACTGCAGCTTCCCAGCGTGTTCTAAAGAACAACTAGAGCGCTAACAACCTTACTTATGACAAAAGTATGGCACACCTGAAGCCATCTTGATTGGAATAAACTGGTAACTCTTAAAACATTTAATTTAAAAAGGAAGAACATGAGGGGGTTCATGTTGTCATAGAAATTTTGTTAGTGCTGTAGAAAGAAAAATTAGGACATGTTTTAAGTGAGAGCTCAAATATCTTCCTGTTATATTTCAACAGGAGCAGCCTGTCAGTTGATGCCTTTGTGTTCTACTGCAGCTGCCCAGAGTGGTCTAAAGAACAACCAGAGGGCTAACAGCCATACTTATGATTAAAGTATGGCACAACTGAAGCCATCTTTATTGGAATACCATGGTAACCCTTAAAACATTTGATTTAAAAATGAAAAAAATGACGGGGTTCATTTTGTTATAGAAATTATGGTTAGTGCTGTTGAAAGAAAAATTAGGACATGTTTCAAGTGAGATCTCAAATATCTTCCTGTTATATTTCAACAGGAGCAGCCTGTCAGTTGATGCCTTTGTGTTCTACTGCAGCTTCCCAGAGTGGTCTAAAGAATAACTAGAGCACTAACAGTTTTACTTATGACACAATTATGGCACACCTGAAGCCATCTTGATTGGAATAAACTGGTAACTCTTAAAACATTTAATTGACAAAGGAACAAAATGAGGGTGTTCATTTTGTCATAGAAATTATTGTCAGTGCTGTAGAAAGAAAAATTATTACATGTTTTAAGTGAGAGCTTAAATATATTCCTGCTATATTTCAACAGGAGCAGCCTGTCAGTTGATGCCTTTGTGTTCTACTGCAGCTTCCCAGAGTGGTCTAAAGAACATCTAGAGCGCTAACAGCCTTACTTATGACAAAAGTATGGCACACCTGAAGCCATCTTGATTGGAATAAACTGGTAACACTTAAAACATTTAATTTAAAAAGAAAAAGAATGATGGGGTTCTTTTTGTCATAGAAATTATGGTTAGTGCTGTAGACAGAAAAATTAGGACATGTTTCAAGTGTGATCTCAAATATCTTCCTGTTATATTTCAACAGGAGCAGCCTGTCAGTTGATGCCTTTGTGCTCTACTGCTGCTTCCCAGAGTGTTCTAAAGAACAACTAGAGCGCTAACAGCCTTACTTATGACAATGGTGTGGCACACCTGAAGCCATCTTGATTGGAATAAATTGGTAACACTTAAAACATTTAATTTAAAAAGGAACAAAATAATGGGGTTCATTTTTTCATAGCAATTATGGTTAGTGCTGTAGAAAGAAAAATTAGGACATGTTTCAAGTGTGATCTCACATATCTTCCTGTTATATTTCAACAGGAGCAGCCTGTCAGTTGATGCCTTTGTCTTCTACTGCAGCTTCCCAGAGTGGTCTAAAGAACAACCAGAGGGCTAACATCCTTACTTATGACTAAAGTATGACACACCTGAAGCCATCTTTATTGGAATAAACTGGTAAAACTTAAACAATTTGATTTAAAAAGGAACAACATGATGGGGTTCATTTTGTTATAGAAATTATGGTTAGTGCTGTAGAAAGAAAAATTAGGACATGTTTTAATTGAGATATCAAATATCTTCCTGTTATATTTCAACAGGAGCAGCCTGTCAGTTGATGTCTTTGTGTTCTACTGCAGCTTCCCAGAGTTGTCTAAAGAATAACTAGAGCACTAACAGTCTTACTTATGACACAATTATGGCACACCTGAAGCCATCTTGATTGAAATAAACTGGTAACTCTTAAAACATTTAATGTAAAAAGGAACAAAATTAGGGGGTTCAATTTGTCATAGAAATTATTGTTAGTGCTGTAGAAAGAAAAATTAGGACATGTTTTAAGTGAGAGCTCAAATAGCATCCTGTTATATTTCAACAGGTGCAGCCTGTCAGTTGATGCATATGTGTTCTACAGCAGCTTCCCAGCGTATTCTAAAGAACAACTAGAGCGCTAACAGCCTTACTTATGAAAAAAGTATGGCACACCTGAAGACATCTTGATTGGAATAAACTGGTAACACTTAAAACATTTAATTTAAAAGGGAAAAGAATGATGGGGTTCATTTTGTCATAGAAATTATGGTAAGGGCTGTAGAAAGAAAAATTAGGACATGTTTCAAGTGTGATCTCAAACATCTTCCTATTATATTTCAACAGGAGCAGCCTGTCAGTTGATGTCTTTGTGTTCTACTGAAGCTTTCCAGAGTGGACCAAAGAATACCTATAGCGCTAACAGTCTTATTTATGACACAATTAAGGCACAGCTGAAGCCATCTTGATTGGAATAAACTGGTAACTCTTAAAACATTTAATTTAAATAGGAACAAAATGAGGGGGTTCATGTTGTCATAGAAATTATGTTTAGTGCTGTAGAAAGAAAAATTAGGACATGTTTCAAGTGAGATCTCAAATATCTTCCTGTTATATTTCAACAGGAGCAGCCTGTCAGTTGATGACTGTGTGTTCTACTGCAGCTTCCCAGAGTGGTCTAAAGAATAACTAGAGCAATAACCGTCTTACTTATGACACAATTATGGCACACCTGAAGCCATCTTGATTGAAATAAACTGGTAACTCTTAAAACATTTAATTTAAAAAGGAACAACATGAGGGCGTTCATTTTGTCATAGAAATTATTGTTAGTGCTGTAGAAAGACAAATTAGGACATGTTTTAAGTGAGAGCTCAAATATATTCCTATTATATTTCAACAGGAGCAGCCTGTCAGTTGATGCCTCTGTGTTCTACTGTAGCTTCCCAGTGTGTTCTAAAGAACAACTAGAGCGCTAACAGCCTTACTTATGACAAAAGTATGGCACACCTGAAGACATCTTGATTGGAATAAACTGGTAACACTTAAAACATTTAATTTAAAAAGGAAAAGAATGATGGCGTTCATTTTGTCATAGAAATTATGGTTAGTGCTGTAGAAAGAAAAATTAGGACATGTTTCAAGTGAGAGCTCAAATATATTCCTTTTATATTTCAACAGGAGCAGCCTGTCTGTTGATGCCTTTGTGTTCTACTGCAGCTGCCCAGAGTGGTCTAAAGAACAACCAGAGGGCTAACAGCCATACTTATGACTAAAGTATGGCACAACTGAAGCCATCTTGATTGGAATAAACTGGTCACACTTAAAACATTTGATTTAAAACGGAACAAAATGATGGGGTTAATTTTGTCATAGAAATTATAGTAAGTGCTGTAGAAAGAAAAATTAGGACATGTTTTAAGTGAGAGCTCAAATAGCTTCCTGTTATATTTCAACAGGAGCAGCCTGTCAGTTGATGCATTTGTGTTCTACTGCAGCTTCCCAGCGTGTTCTAAAGAACAACTAGAGCGCTAACAGCCTTACTTATGACAAAAGCATGTTACACCTGAAGCCATCTAGATTGGAATAAACTGGTAACACCTAAAACATTTAATTTAAACAGGAATAGAATGATGTGGTTCATTTTGTCATAGAAATTATGGTTAGTGCTGTAGAAAGAAAAATTAGGACATGTTTTAATTTAGATATCAAATATCTTCCTGTTATATTTCAACAGGAGTAGCCTGTCAGTTGATGTCTTTGTGTTCTACTGCAGCTTCCCAGAGTGGTCTAAAGAATAACTAGAGCACTAACAGTCTTACTTATGACACAATTATGGCACCCCTAAAGCCATCTTGATTGGAATAAACTGGTAACTCTTAAAACATTTAATTTAAAAATGAACAAAATGAGGGGGTTAATTTTGTCATAGAAATTATTGTTAGTGCTGTAGAAAGAAAAATTAGGACATGTTTTAAGTGAGAGCTCAAATTTCTTCCTGTTATATTACAACAGGAGCTGCCTGTCAGTTGATGCCTTTGTGTTCTACTGCAGCTTCCCAGAGTGTTCTAAAGAACAACTAGAGCACTAACAGCCTTACTTAAGACAAACGTATGGCACACCTGAAGCCATCAAGATTGGAATAAACTGGTAACTCTTAAAACATTTAATTTAAAAAGGAAAAGAATGATGGGGTTCATTTTGTCATATAAAATATGGTTAGTGCTGTAGAAAGAAAAATTAGGACATGTTTCAAGTATGATCTCAAACATCTTCCTATTATATTTCAACAGGAGCAGCCAGTCAGTTGATGCCTTTGTGTTCTACTGCAGCTTCCCAGAGTGGTCTAAAGAACAACCAGAGGGCTAACAGCCTTACTTATGACTAAAGTATGGCACACCTGAAGCCATCTTGATTGGAATAAACTGGTAACACTTAAAACATTTGATTTAAAAAGGAACAAAATGATGGGGCTCATTTTGTCATAGAAATTATGGTTAGTGCTGTAGAAAGAAAAACTTAGGACATGTTTTAATTGAGATATCAAATATCTTCCTGTTATATTTCAACAGGAGCAGCCTATCAGTTGATGTCTTTGTGTTCTACTGCAGCTTCCCAGAGTGGTCTAAAGAATAACTAGAGCACTAACAGTCTTACTTATGACACAATTATGGCACCCCTAAAGCCATCTTGATTGGAATAAACTGGTAACTCTTAAAACATTTAATTTAAAAATGAACAAAATGAGGGGGTTAATTTTGTCATAGAAATTATTGTTAGTGCTGTAGAAAGAAAGATGAGGACATGTTTCAAGTGTCATCTTAAATATCTTCCTGTTATATTTCAACAGGAGCAGCCTGTCAGTTGATGCCTTTGTGTTTTACTGCAGCTTCCCAGAGTGGTCTAAAGAATAACTAGAGCACTAACAGTCTTACTTATGACACAATTATGGCACACCTGAAGCCATCTTGATTGGAATAAACTGGTAACTCTTAAAACATTTAATTTAAAGAGGAACAAATTGAGGGGTTTCATTTTGTCATAGAAATTATTGTTAGTGCTGTAGAGAGAAAAATTAGGACATGTTTTAAGTGAGAGCTCAAATTTCTTCCTGTTATATTTCAACAGGAGCAGCCTGTCAGTTGATGCCTTTGTGCTCTACTGCTGCTCCCCAGAGTGTTCTAAAGAACAACTAGAGCACTAACAGCCTTACTTAAGACAAAAGTATGGCACACCTGAAGCCATCTTGATTGGAATAAACTGGTAACACTTAAAAGATTTAGTTTAACAAAGAAAAAAATGATGGGGTTCATTTTGTCATGGAAATTATGGTTAGTGCTGTAGAAAGAAAAATTAGGACATGTTTCAAGTATGATCTCAAATATCTTCCTGTTATATTTCAACGGGAGCCGCCTGTCAGTTGATGCTGTTGTGTTCTACTGCAGCTTCCCAGAGTGGTCTAAAGAACAACCAGAGGGCTAACAGTATTACTTAAGACACAATTATGGCACCCCTGAAGCCATCTTGATTGGAATAAACTGGTAACTCTTAAAACATTTAATTTAAAACGGAACAAAATGCGGGGGTTAATTTTGTTATAGAAATTATTGTTAGTGCTGTAGAAAGAAACATTAGGACATGTTTTAAGTGAGAGCTCAAATAGCTTCCTGTTATATTTCAAAAGGAGCAGCCTGTCAGTTGATGCCTTTGTGTTCTACTGCAGCTTCCCAGGGTGTTCTAAAGAACACCTAGAGAGCTAACAGCCTTACTTATGACAAAAGTATGGCACACCTGAAGCCATCTTAATTGGAATAAACTGGTAACACTTAAAACATTTAATTAAAAAGGAAAAGAATGATGGGGTTAATTTTGTCATAGAAATTATGGTTAGTGCTGTAGAAAGAAAAATTAGGACATGTTTCAAGTGTCATCTCAAACATCTTCCTGCTATATTTCAAGAGTAGCAGCCTGTCAGTTGATGCCTTTGTGCTCTACTGCTGCTTCCCAGAGTATTCTAAAGAACTACTAGAGCGCTAACAGCCTTACTTATGACAAAGTTATGACACACCTGAAGCCATCTTGATTGGAATAAATTGGTAACACTTAAAGCATTTAATTTAAAAAGGAACAAAATGATGGGGTTTGTTTTGTCATAGAAATTATGTTTAGTGCTGTAGACAGAAAAATTAGGACATGTTTCAAGTGGCATCTCAAATATCTTCCTGTTATATTTCAACAGGAGCAGCCTGTCAGTTGATGCCTTTGTGTTCTACTGTAGCTTCCCAGAGTGGTCTAAAGAACAACCAGAGGGCTAACAGCCTTACTTATGACAAAAGTATGACACACCTGAAGCCATGTTGATTGGAATAAACTGGTAACTCTTAAAACATTTAATTTAAATAGGAACAAAATGAGGGGGTTAATTTTGTCATAGAAATTATATTTAGTGCTGTAGAAAGAAAAATTAGGACATGTTTCAAGTGTGATCTCAAATATCTTCCTGTTATATTTCAACAGGAGCAGCCTGTCAGTTGATGTCTTTCTGTTCTACTGCAGTTTCCTAGAGTGGTCTAAAGAATAACTAGAGCGCTAACAGCCTTACTTATGACAAAAGTATGGCACACCTGAAGCCATCTTGATTGGAATAAATTGGTAACACTTAAAACATTTGATTTAAAAAGGAACACAATGATGGGGTTCATTTTGTCATAGAAATTATGGTTAGTGCTGTAGAAAGAAAAATTAGGACATGTTTTAATTGAGATATCAAATATCTTCCTGTTATATTTCAACAGGAACAGCCTGTCAGTTGATGCCTTTGTGTTCTACTGCAGCTTCCCAGAGTGGTCTAAAGAATAACTAGAGCACTAACAGTCTTACTTATGACACAATTATGGCACCCCTGAAGCCATCTTGATTGGGATAAACTGGTAACTCTTAAAACATTTAATTTAAAAAGGAACAAAATGAGGGGGTTAATTTTGTCATAGAAATTTTGTTAGTGCTGTAGAAAGAAAAATTAGGACATGTTTTAAGTGAGAGCTCAAGTAGCTTCCTGTTATATTTCAAAAGGAGCAGCCTGTCAGTTGATGCCTTTGTGTTCTACTGCAGCTTCCCAGAGTGGTCTAAAGAATACCTAGAGCGCTAACAGTCTTATTTATGACACAATTAAGGAACAGCTGAAGCCATCTTGATTGGAATAAACTGGTAACTCTTAAAACATTTAATTTAAATAGGAACAAAATGAGGGGGTTCATTTTGTCATAGAAATTCTGTTTAGTGCTGTAGAAAGAAAAATTAGGACATGTTTTAAGTGTGATCTCAAATATCTTCCTGTTATATTTCAACAGGAGCAGCCTGTCAGTTGATGCCTTTGTGTTCTACTGCAGCTTCCCAGAGTGGTCTAAAGAATAACTAGAGCACTAACAGTCTTACTTATGACACAATTATGGCACACCTGAAGCCATCTTGATTGGAATAAATTGGTAACTCTTAAAACATTTAATTTAAATAGGAACAAAATGAGGCGGTTCATTTTGTCATAGAAATTATGTTTAGTGCTGTAGAAAGAAAAATTAGGACATGTTTTAATTGAGATATCAAATATCTTCCTGTTATATTTCAACAGGAGCAGCCTGTCAGTTGATGCCTTTGTGTTCTACTGCAGCTTCCCAGAGTGGTCTAAAGAATAACTAGAGCACTAACAGTCTTACTTATGACACAATTATGGCACACCTGAAGCCATCTTGATTGGAATAAATTGGTAACACTTAAAACATTTGATTTAAAAAGGAAAAAAATGATGGGGTTCATTTTGTCATAGAAATTATGGTTAGTTCTGTAGAAAGAAACATTAGGACATGTTTTAAGTGAGAGCTCAAGTAGCTTCCTGTTATATTTCAAAATGAGCAGCCTATCAGATGATGCCTTTGTGTTCTACTGCAGCTTCCCAGAGTGTTCTAAAGAACACCTAGAGAGCTAACAGCCTTACTTATGACAAAAGTATGGCACACCTGAAGCCATCTTGATTGGAATAAACTGGTAACACTTAAAATATTTATTTAAAAAGGAAAGAATGATGGGGTTCATTTTGTCATAGTAATTATGGTTAGTGCTGTAGAAAGAAAAATTAGGACATGTTTCAAGTGAGAGCTCAAATATATTCCTTTTATATTTCAACAGGAGCAGCCTGTCTGTTGATGCCTTTGTGTTCTACTCCAGCTTCCCAGAGTGTTCTAAAGAACAACTAGAACACTAACAGCCTTACTTATGACAAAAGTATGGAACACCTGAAGCCATCTTGATTGGAATAAACTGGTAACACTTAAACATTTAATTTAAAAAGGAAAATAATGATGTGGTTCATTTTGTCATAGAAATTATGGTTAGTGCTGGAGAAAGAAAAATTAGGACATGTTTCAAGTGTGATCTAAAATATCTTCCTGTTATATTTCAACAGGAGAAGCCTGTCAGTTGATGCATTTGTGTTCTACTGCAGCTTCCCAGCGTGTTCTAAAGAACAACGAGAGCGCTAACAGCCTTACTTATGACAAAAGTATGGCACACCTGAAGCCATCTAGATTGGAATAAACTGGTAACACTTAAAATATTTATTTTAAAAGGAAAAGAATGATGGGGTTCATGTTGTCATAGAAATGATGGTTAGTGCTGTAGAAAGAAAAATTAGGACATGTTTCAAGTGTGATCTCAAATATCTTCCTGTTATATTTTAACGGGAGCAGCCTGTCAGTCGATGCCTTTGTGCTCTACTGCTGCTCCCCGGAGTGTTCTAAAGAACAACTAGAGCGCTAACAGCCTTACTTATGACAAAGGTATGGCACACCTGAATCCATCTTGATTGGAATACATTGGTAACACTGAAAACATTTAATTTAAAAAGGAACAAAATGATGGGGTTCATTTTGTCATAGAAATTATGGTTAGTGCTGTAGAAAGAAAAATGAGGACATGTTTCAAGTGTGATCTCAAACATCTTCCTATTATATTTCAACAGGATCAGCCTGTCAGTTGATGCCTTTGTGCTCTACTGCTGCTTCCCAGAGCGTTCTAAAGAACAACTAGAGCGCTAACAGCCTTACTTATGACAAAGGTATGGCACATTTGAATCCATCTTGATTGGAATAAATTGGTAACACTTAAAACATTTAATTTAAAAAGGAACAAAATGATGGGGTTCATTTTGTCATAGAAATTATGGTTTGTGCTGTAGAAAGAAAAATTAGGACATGTATCAAGTATGATCTCAATTATCTTCCTGTTATATTTCAACGGGAGCGGCCTGTCAGTTGATGCCTTTGTGTTCTACTGTAGCTTCCCAGAGTGGTCTAAAGAACAACCAGAGGGCTAACAGCCTTACTTATGACTAAAGTATGGCACACCTGAAGCCATCTTTATTGGAATAAACTGGTAACACTTAAAAGATTTAATTTAAAAAGGAACACAATGATGGGGTTCATTTTGTCACAGAAATTATGGTTAGTGCTGTAGAAAGAAAAATTAGGACATGTTTTAAGTGTGATCTCAATCATCTTCCTATTATATTTCAAAAGGAGCAGCCTGTTAGTTGATGCCTTGGTGTTCTACTGCAGCTTCCCAGAGTGGTCTAAAGAACAACTAGAACACTAACAGCCTTACTTATGACAAAAGTATGGAACACCTGAAGCCATCTTGATTGGAATAAACTGGTAACACTTAAAACATTTAATTTAAAGAGGAAAATAATGATGTGGTTCATTTTGCCATAGAAATTATGGTTAGTGCTGGAGAAAGAAAAATTAGGACATGTTTCAAGTGTGATCTCAAATATCTTCCTGTTATATTTCAACGGGAGCGGCCTGTCAGTTGATGCCTTTGTGTTCTACTGTAGCTTCCCAGAGTGGTCTAAAGAACAACCAGAGGGCTAACAGCCTTACTTATGACAAAGGTATGGCACACCTGAAGCCATCTTTATTGGAATAAACTGGTAACACTTAAAAGATTTAATTTAAAAAGGAACAAAATGATGGGGTTCATTTTGTCACAGAAATTATGGTTAGTGCTGTAGAAAGAAAAATTAGGACATGTTTTAAGTGTGATCTCAATCATCTTCCTATTATATTTGAAAAGGAGCAGCCTGTCAGTTGATGCCTTGGTGTTCTACTGCAGTTTCCCAGAGTGGTCTAAAGAACAACTAGAACACTAACAGCCTTACTTATGACAAAAGTATGGCACACCTGAAGCCATCTAGATTGGAATAAACTGGTAACACTTAAAATATTTATTTAAAAAGGAAAAGAATGATGGGGTTCATTTTGTCATAGAAATTATGGTTAGTGCTGGAGAAAGAAAAATTAGGACATGTTTCAAGTGTGATCTAAAATATCTTCCTGTTATATTTCAACAGGAGCAGCCTGTCAGTTGATGCATTTGTGTTCTACTGCTGCTTCACAGATTGTTCTAAAGAACAACTAGTGCACTAACAGCCTTACTTATGACAAAGGTATGGCACACCTGAAGCAATCTTGATTGGAATGCATTGGTAACACTTAAAACATTTAATTTAAGAAGGAACAAAATGATGGGGTTCATTTTGTCATAGAAATTATGGTTAGTGCTGTAGAAAGAAAAATTAGGACGTGTTTCAAGTATGATCTCAAATATCTTCCTATTAAGCCATCTTGATTGGAATAAACTGGTAACACTTAAAACATTTAATTTAAAAAGGAAAATAATGATGTGGTTCATTTTGTCATAGAAATTATGGTTAGTGCTGGAGAAAGAAAATTTAGGACATGTTTCAAGTGTGATCTAAAATATCTTCCTGTTCTATTTCAACAGGAGCAGCCTGTCAGTTGATGCATTTGTGTTCTACTGCAGCTTCCCAGCGTGTTCTAAAGAACAACTAGAGCGCTAACAGCCTTACTTATGACAAAAGTATGGCACACCTGAAGCCATCTAGATTGGAATAAACTGGTAACACTTAAAATATTTATTTAAAAAGGAATAGAATGATGGGGTTCATTTTGTCATAGAAATTATGGATAGTGCTGTAGAAAGAAAAATTAGGACATGTTTCAAGTGTGATCTCAAATATCTTCCTGTTATATTTCAACAGCAGCAGTCTGTCAGTTGATGCCTTTGTGCTCTACTGCTGCTTCCCAGAGTGTTCTAAAGAACAACTAGAGTGCTAACAGCCTTACTTATGACAAAGGTATGGCACACCTGAAGCCATCTTGATTGGAATAAATTGGTAACACTTAAAGCATTTAATTTAAAAAGGAACAAGATTATGGGGTTCATTTTGTCACAAAAATTATGGTTAGCGCTGTAGAAAGAAAAATTAGGACATGTTTCAAGTGTGATCTCAAACATCTTCCTATTATATTTCAACTGGAGCAGCCTGTCAGTTGATGCCTTTGTGTTCTACTGCAGCTTCCCAGAGTGGTCTAAAGAACAACCAGAGGGCTAACAGCCTTACTTATGACAAAGGTATGCCACACCTGAAGCCATCTTGATTGGAATACATTGGTAACACTTAAAACATTTGATTGAAAAAGGAACAAAATGATGGGGTTCATTTTGTCATAGAAATTATGGTTAGTGCTGTAGAAAGAAAAATTAGGACATGTTTTAATTAAGATATCAAATATCTTCCTGTTATATTTCAACAGGAGCAGCCTTTCAGTTGATGTCTTTGTGTTCTACTGCAGCTGCCCAGAGTGGTCTAAAGAATAACTAGAGCACTAACAGTCTTACTTATGACACAATTGTAGCACACCTGAAGCCATCTTGATTGGAATAAACTGGTAACTCTTAAAACATTTAATTTAAAAAGGAACAAAATGAGGGGGTTCATTTTGTCATAAAAATTATTGTTAGTGCTGAATAAAGAAAAATTAGGACATGTTTTAAGTGAGAGCTCAAATAGCTTCCTGTTATATTTCAACAGGAGCAGCCTGTCAATTGATGCCTTTGTGTTCTACTGCAGCTTCCCAGAGTGTTCTAAAGAACAACTAGAGCGCTAACAGCCTTACTTATGAAAAAACTATGGCACACCTGAAGCCATCTTGATTAGAATAAACTGGTAACACTTAAAACATTTAATTTAAAAAGGAACAAAATGATGGGGTTCATTTTGTCATAGAAATTATGGTTAGTGCTGTAGAAAGCAAAATTAGGACATGTTTCAAGTGTGATCTCAAACATCTTCCTATTATATTTCAACTGGAGCAGCCTGTCAGTTGATGCCTTTGTGTTCTACTGCAGCTTCCCAGAGTGGTCTAAAGAACAACCAGAGGGCTAACAGCCTTACTTATGACAAAGATATGCCACACCTGAAGCCATCTTGATTGGAATAAATTGGTAACACTTAAAACATTTAATTTAAAAAGAAACAAAATGATGGGGTTCATTTTGTCATAGAAATTATGGTTAGTGCTGTAGAAAGAAAAATTAGGATATGTTTCAAGTGTGATCTCAAACATCTTCCTGTTATATTTCAACAGGAGCAGCCTGTCAGTTGATGTCTTTGTGTTCTACTGCAGCTTCCCAGAGTGGTCTAAAGAATACCTAGAGTGCTAACAGTCTTATTTATGACACAATTAAGGACCAGCTGAAGCCATCTTGATTGGAATAAACTAGTAACTCTTAAAACATTTAATTTAAAAAGGAACAAAATGAGGGCGTTCATTTTGTCATAGAAATTATTGTTAGTGCTGTAGAAATCAAAATTAGGACATGTTTTAAGTGAGAGTTCAAATATCTTCCTGTTATATTTCAACAGGAGCAGCCTGTCAGTTGATGCCTTTGTGTTCTACTGCATCTTCCCAGCATGTTCTAAAGAACAACTAGAGCGCTAACAGCCTTACTTATGACAAAAGTATGGCACACCTGAAGCCATCTTGATTGGAATAAACTGC
The DNA here is from genome assembly GCF_964204655.1 of Triturus cristatus. Lineage (NCBI taxonomy): Eukaryota > Metazoa > Chordata > Amphibia > Caudata > Salamandridae > Triturus > Triturus cristatus. The sequence continues at coordinate 939,051,646 of NC_140579.1, forward strand.
TAACACTTAAAACATTTAATTTAAAAAGGAAAAGAATGATGGGGTTCATTTTGTCATGGAAATTATGGTTAGTGCTGTAGAAAGAAAAATTAGGACATGTTTCAAGTGAGAGCTCAAATATATTCCTTTTATATTTCAACAGGAGCAGCCTGTCAGTTGCTGCCTTTGTGTTCTACTGCAGCTTCCCAGAGTGTTCTAAAGAACAACTAGAGCGCTAACAGCCTTACTTATGACAAAAGTATGGCACATCTGAAGCCATCTTGATTGGAAGAAACCGGTAACACCTAAAACATTTAATTTAAAAAGGAACAAAATGATGGGGTTCATTTTGTCACAGAAATTATGGTTAGTGCTGTAGAAAGAAAAATTAGGACATGTTTCAAGTGTGATCTCAAACATCTTCCTATAAAATTTCAAAAGGAGCAGCCTGTCATTTGATGCCTTTGTGTTCTACTGCAGCTTCCCAGAGTGTTCTAAAGAACAACTAGAGCGCTAACAGCCTTACTTATGACAAAGGTATGGCACACCTGAAGCCATCTTGATTGGAATAAATTGGTAACACTTAAAACATTTGATATAAAAAGGAACAAAATGATGGGGTTTATTTTGTCATAGAAATTATGGTTAGTGCTGTAGAAAGAAAAATTAGGAAATGTTTCAAGTGTGATCTCAAACATCTTCCTAATATATTTCAATAGGATCAGCCTGTCAGTTGATGCCTTTGTGTTCTACTGCAGCTTCCCAGAGTGGTCTAAAGAACAACCAGAGGGCTAACAGCATTATTTATGACTAAAGGATGGCACACCTGAAGCCATCTTGATTGGAATAAACTGGTAACACTTACAACATTTAATTTAAAAAGGAACAAAATGATGGGGTTTATTTTGTCATAGAAATTATGGTTAGTGCTGTAGAAAGAAAAGTTAGGACATGTTTTAATTGAGATATCAAACATCTTCCTGTTATATTTCAACAGGAGCAGCCTGTCAGTTGATGTCATTTTGTTCTACTGTAACTACCCAGAGTGGTCTAAAGAACAACTAGAGCACTAACAGCCTTACTTATGACAAAAGTATGGAACACCTGAAGCCATCTTGATTGGAATAAACTGGTAACACTTAAAACATTTCATTTAAAAAGGAAAATAATGATGTGGTTCATTTTGTCAACGAAATTATGGTTAGTGCTGGAGAAAGAAAAATTAGGACATGTTTCAAGTGTGATCCCAAACATCTTCCTATTATATTTCAACAGGAGCAGCCTGTCAGTTGATGTCTTTTTGTTCTACTGAAGCTTCCCAGAGTTGTCTAAAGAATACCTTGAGCGCTAACAGTCTTATTTATGACACAATTAAGGCACAGCTAAAGCCATCTTGATTGGAATAAACTGGTAACTCTTAAAACATTTAATTTAAAAAGGAACAAAATGAGGGGGTTCATTTTGTCATAGAAAATATTGTTAGTGCTGTAGAAAGAAAAATTAGGACATGTTTTAAGTGAGAGCTCAAATATCTTCCTGTTATATTTCAACAGGAGCAGCCTGTCAGTTGATGCCTTTGTGTTCTACTGCAGCTTCCCAGAGTGTTCTAAAGAACAACTAGAGCGCTAACAGCCTTACTTATGACAAAGGTATGGCACACCTGAAGCCATCTTGATTGGAATAAATTGGTAACACTTAAAACATTTGATATAAAAAGGAACAAAATGATGGGGTTCATTTTGTCATAGAAATTATGGTTAGTGCTGTAGAAAGAAAAGTTAGGACATGTTTTAATTGGGATATCAAACATCTTCCTGTTATATTTCAACAGGAGCAGCCTGTCAGTTGATGTCATTTTGTTCTACTGTAGCTACCCAGAGTGGTCTAAAGAACAACTAGAGCACTAACAGCCTTACTTATGACAAAAGTATGGAACACCTGAAGCCATCTTGATTGGAATAAACTAGTAACACTTAAAACATTTAATTTAAAAAGGAAAATAATGATGTGGTTCATTTTGTCATAGAAATTATGGTTAGTGCTGGAGAAAGAAAAATTAGTACTTGTTTTAAGTGAGTGCTCAAATATATTCCTGTTATATTTCAACGTGAGCAGCCTGTCAGTTGATGTCTTTGTGTTCTACTGAAGCTTCCCAGAGTGGTCTAAAGAATACCTAGAGCGCTAACAGTCTTATTTATGACACAATTAAGTCACAGCTGAATCCATCTTGATTGGAATAAACTGGTAACTCTTAAAACATTTAATTTAAATAGGAACAAAATGAGGGGGTTCATTTTGTCATAGAAATTATGTTTAGTGCTGTAGAAAGAAAAATTTGGACATGTTTCAAGTGAGATCTCAAATATCTTCCTGTTATATTTCAACAGGAGCAGCCTGTCAGTTGATGCCTTTTTGTTCTACTGCAGCTTCCCAGAGTGGTCTAAAGAATAACTAGAGCACTAACAGTCTTACTTATGACACAATTAAGGCACACCTGAAGCCATCTTGATTGGAATAAACTGGTAACTCTTAAAACATGTAATTTAAAAAGGAACAAAATGAGGGCGTTCATTTTGTCATAGAAATTATTGTTAGTGCTGTAGAAAGAAAAATTAGCACATGTTTTAAGTGAGTGCTCAAATATATTCCTTTTATATTTCAACAGGAGCAGCCTCTCAGTTGATGCCTTTGTGTTCTACTGCAGCTTCCCAGAGTGTTCTAAAGAACAACTAGAGCGCTAACAGCCTTACTTATGACAAAAGTATGGCACACCTGAAGCCATCTTGATTGGAATAAACTGGTAACACTTAAAACATTTAATTTAAAAAGGAAAATAATGATGTGGTTCATCTTGTCATAGAAATTATGGTTAGTGCTGGAGAAAGAAAAATTAGGACATGTTTCAAGTGTGATCTCAAATATCTTCCAGTTATATTTCAACGAGAGCAGCCTGTCAGTTGATGCCTTTGTGCTTTACTGCTGCTTCCCAGAGTGTTCTAAAGAACAACTAGAGCGCTAACAGCCTTACTTATGAAAAAGTTATGGCACACCTGAAACCATCTTGATTGGAATAAATTGGTAACACTTAAAACATTTAATTTAAAAAGGAACAAAATGATGGGGTTTATTTTGTCATAGAAATTATGGTTAGTGCTGTAGAAAGAAAAATTAGGACATGTTTCAAGTGTGATCTCAAACATCTTCCTAATATATTTCAACAGGGGCAGCCTGTCAGTTGATGTCTTTGTGTTCTACTGAAGCTTCCCAGAGTGCTCTAAAGAATACCTAGAGCGCTAACAGTCTTATTTATGACACAATTAAGTCACAGCTGAAGCCATCTTTATTGGAATAAACTGGTAACTCTTAAAACATTTAATTTAAATAGGAACAAAATGAGGGGGTTCATTTTGTCATAGAAATTATGGTTAGTGCTGTAGAAAGAAAAATTAGGACATGTTTCAAGTGTGATCTCAAACATCTTCCTATTATATTTCAACAGGATCAGCCTGTCAGTTGATGCCTTTGTGTTCTACTGCACCTTCCCAGAGTGGTCTAAAGAATAACTAGAGCACTAACAGTCTTACTTATGACACAAATAAGGCACAGCTGAAGCCATCTTGATTGGAATAAACTGGTAAATCTTAAAACATGTAATTTAAAAAGGAACAAAATGAGGGCGTTCATTTTGTCATAGAAATTATTGTTAGTGCTGTAGAAAGAAAAATTAGCACATGTTTTAAATGAGTGCTCAAATATATTCCTTTTATATTTCAACAGGAGCAGCCTGTAAGTTGATGCCTTTGTGTTCTACTGCAGCTTCCCAGAGTGTTCTAAATAACAACTAGAGCGCTAACAGCCTTACTTATGACAAAAGTATGGCACACCTGAAGCCATCTTGATTGGAATAAACTGGTAACACTTACAACATTTGATTTAAAAAGGAACAAAATGATGGGGTTTATTTTGTCATAGAAATTATGGTTAGTGCTGTAGAAAGAAAATTTAGGACATGTTTTAATTGGGATATCAAATATCTTCCTGTTATATTTCAACAGGAGCAGACTGTCAGTTGATGTCTTTGTGTTCTATTGCAGCTACCCAAAGTGGTCTAAAGAACAACTAGAGCGCTAACAGCCTTACTTATGACAAAAGTATGGAACACCTGAAGCCATCTTGATTGGAATAAACTGGTAACACTTAAAACATTTAATTTAAAAAGGAAAATAATGATGTGGTTCATCTTGTCATAGAAATTATGGTTAGTGCTGGAGAAAGAAAAATTAGGACATGTTTCAAGTGTGATCTCAAATATCTTCTTGTTATATTTCAACGCGAGCAGCCTGTCAGTGGATGCCTTTGTGCTCTACTGCTGCTTCCCAGAGTGTTCTAAAGAACAACTAGAGCGCTAACAGCCTTACTTATGACAAAGTTATGGCACACCTGAAACCATCTTGATTGGAATAAATTGGTAACACTTAAAACATTTAATTTAAAAAGGAAAATAATCATGTGGTTCATTTTGTCATAGAAATTATGGTTAGTGCTGGAGAAAGAAAAATTAGCACATGTTTTAAGTGAGTGCTCAAATATATTCCTTTTATATTTCAACAGGAGCAGCCTCTCAGTTGATGCCTTTGTGTTCTACTGCAGCTTCCCAGAGTGTTCTAAAGAACAACTAGAGCGCTAACAGCCTTACTTATGACAAAAGTATGGCACACCTGAAGCCATCTTGATTGGAATAAACTGGTAACACTTAAAACATTTAATTTAAAAAGGAAAATAATGATGTGGTTCATCTTGTCATAGAAATTATGGTTAGTGCTGGAGAAAGAAAAATTAGGACATGTTTCAAGTGTGATCTCAAATATCTTCCAGTTATATTTCAACGAGAGCAGCCTGTCAGTTGGTGCCTTTGTGCTCTACTGCTGCTTCCCAGAGTGTTCTAAAGAACAACTAGAGCGCTAACAGCCTTACTTATGAAAAAGTTATGGCACACCTGAAACCATCTTGATTGGAATAAATTGGTAACACTTAAAACATTTAATTTAAAAAGGAACAAAATGATGGGGTTTATTTTGTCATAGAAATTATGGTTAGTGCTGTAGAAAGAAAAATTAGGACATGTTTCAAGTGTGATCTCAAACATCTTCCTAATATATTTCAACAGGGGCAGCCTGTCAGTTGATGTCTTTGTGTTCTACTGAAGCTTCCCAGAGTGCTCTAAAGAATACCTAGAGCGCTAACAGTCTTATTTATGACACAATTAAGTCACAGCTGAAGCCATCTTTATTGGAATAAACTGGTAACTCTTAAAACATTTAATTTAAATAGGAACAAAATGAGGGGGTTCATTTTGTCATAGAAATTATGGTTAGTGCTGTAGAAAGAAAAATTAGGACATGTTTCAAGTGTGATCTCAAACATCTTCCTATTATATTTCAACAGGATCAGCCTGTCAGTTGATGCCTTTGTGTTCTACTGCAGCTTCCCAGAGTGGTCTAAAGAATAACTAGAGCACTAACAGTCTTACTTATGACACAAATAAGGCACAGCTGAAGCCATCTTGATTGGAATAAACTGGTAAATCTTAAAACATGTAATTTAAAAAGGAACAAAATGAGGGCGTTCATTTTGTCATAGAAATTATTGTTAGTGCTGTAGAAAGAAAAATTAGCACATGTTTTAAATGAGTGCTCAAATATATTCCTTTTATATTTCAACAGGAGCAGCCTGTAAGTTGATGCCTTTGTGTTCTACTGCAGCTTCCCAGAGTGTTCTAAATAACAACTAGAGCGCTAACAGCCTTACTTATGACAAAAGTATGGCACACCTGAAGCCATCTTGATTGGAATAAACTGGTAACACTTACAACATTTGATTTAAAAAGGAACAAAATGATGGGGTTTATTTTGTCATAGAAATGATGGTTAGTGCTGTAGAAAGAAAATTTAGGACATGTTTTAATTGGGATATCAAATATCTTCCTGTTATATTTCAACAGGAGCAGACTGTCAGTTGATGTCTTTGTGTTCTATTGCAGCTACCCAAAGTGGTCTAAAGAACAACTAGAGCGCTAACAGCCTTACTTATGACAAAAGTATGGAACACCTGAAGCCATCTTGATTGGAATAAACTGGTAACACTTAAAACATTTAATTTAAAAAGGAAAATAATGATGTGGTTCATCTTGTCATAGAAATTATGGTTAGTGCTGGAGAAAGAAAAATTAGGACATGTTTCAAGTGTGATCTCAAATATCTTCTTGTTATATTTCAACGCGAGCAGCCTGTCAGTGGATGCCTTTGTGCTCTACTGCTGCTTCCCAGAGTGTTCTAAAGAACAACTAGAGCGCTAACAGCCTTACTTATGACAAAGTTATGGCACACCTGAAACCATCTTGATTGGAATAAATTGGTAACACTTAAAACATTTAATTTAAAAAGGAAAATAATCATGTGGTTCATTTTGTCATAGAAATTATGGTTAGTGCTGGAGAAAGAAAAATTAGGACATGTTTCAAGTGTGATCTCAAATATCTTCCTGTTATATTTCAACACGAGCAGCCTGTCTTTTGATGCCTTTGTGCTCTACTGCTGCTTCCGAGAGTGTTCTAAAGAACAACTAGAGCGCTAACGGCCTTACTTATGACAAAGGTATGGAACACCTGAAGCCATCTTGATTGGAATAAACTGGTAACACTTAAAACATTTGATTTAAAAAGGATCAAAATGATGGGGTTCATTTTGTCATAGAAATTATGGTTAGTGCTGTAGAAAGAAAAATTAGGACATGTTTCAAGTGTGATCTCCAACTTCTTCCTATTATATTTCAACAGGAGCAGCCTATCAGTGGATGCCTTTGTGTTCTACTGCAGCTTCCCAGAGTGGTCTAACGAACAACCAGAGGGCTAACAGCCTTACTTATGACAAAAGTATGGCACACCTGAAGCCATCTCGATTGGAATAAACTGGTAACTCTTAAAACATGTAATTTAAAAAGGAACAAAATGATGGGGTTCATTTTGTCAAAGAAATTATGGTTAGTGCTGTAGAAAGAAAAATTAGGAAATTTTTTAAGTGAGATCTCAAATATCTTTCTGTTATATTTCAACAGGAGCAGCCTGTCAGTTCATGTATTTGTGTTCTACTGCAGCTTCCCAGAGTGGTCTAAAGAATACCTAGAGCGCTAACAGCCTTACTTATGACAAAGGTATGGCACACCTGAAGCCATCTTGATTGGAATAAATTGGTTACATTTAAAACATTCAATTTAAAAAGGAACAAAATGATGGGGTTCATTTTGTCATAGAAATATGGTTAGTGCGATAGAAAGAAAAATTAGGACATGTTTCAAGTGTGATCTCAAACATCTTCCTAATATATTTCAACAGGGGCAGCCTGTCAGTTGATGTCTTTGTGTTCTACTGAAGCTTCCCAGAGTGCTCTAAAGAATACCTAGAGCGCTAACAGTCTTATTTATGACACAATTAAGTCACATCTGAAGCCATCTTTATTGGAATAAACTGGTAACTCTTAAAACATTTAATTTAAATAGGAACAAAATGAGGGGGTTCATTTTGTCATAGAAATTATGTTTAGTGCTGTAGAAAGAAAAAATAGGACATGTTTCAAGTGAGATCTCAAATATCTTCCTGTTATATTTCAACAGGAGCAGCCTGTCAGTTGATGCCTTTGTGTTCTACTGCAGCTTCCCAGAGTGTTCTAAAGAACAACTAGAGCGCTAACAGCCTTACTTATGACAAAAGTATGGCTCACTTGAAGCCATCTTGATTGGAATAAACTGGTAACACTTAAAACATTTAATTTAAAAAGGAAAAGAATGATGGGTTTCATTTTGTCATAGAAATTATGGTTAGTGCTGTAGAAAGAAAAATTAGGACATGTTTCAAGTGTGATCTCAAACATCTTCCTATTATATTTCAACAGGATCAGCCTGTCAGTTGATGCCTTTGTGTTCTACTGCAGCTTCCCAGAGTGGTCTAAAGAACAACCAGAGGGCTAACAGCCTTACTTATGACTAAAGTATGGCACACCTAAAGCCATCTTGGTTTGAATAAACTGGTAACACTTAAAACATTTGATTTAAAAGGGAACAACATGATGGGGTAAATTTTGTCATAGAAATTATGGTTCGTGCTGTAGAAAGAAAAATTAGGACATGTTTTAATTAAGATATCAAATACCTTCCTGTTATATTTCAACAAGAGCAGCCTGTCAGTTGATGTCTTTGTGTTCTACTGCAGGTGCTCAGTGTGGTCTAAAGAATAACTAGAGCACTAACAGTCTTACTTATGACACAATTATGGCACACCTGAAGCCATCTTGATTAGAATAAACTGGTAAATCTTAAAACATTTAATTTAAATAGGAACAAAATGAGGGGGTTCATTTTGTCATAGAAATTATGTTTAGTGCAGTAGAAAGAAAAATTAGGACATGTTTCAATTGTGATCTCAAATATCTTCCTGTTATATTTCAACAGGAGCAGCCTGTCAGTTGATGCCTTTGTGTTCTACTGCAGTTTCCCAGAGTGGTCTAAAGAATACCTAGAGCGATAACAGTCTAAATTTCTGACACAATTAAGGCAAACCTGCTGCCATCTTGATTGGAATAAACTGGTAACTCTTAAAACATTTAATTTAAAAAGGAACAAAATGAGGGGGTTCATTTTGTCATAGAAATTATTGTTAGTGTTTTAGAAAGAAAAATTAGGACATGTTTTATGTAAGCCTGGGCGAAGCACCACGCTACGCTCGCGTAGTTTGCGAAGTTCGCGCTACTTCGCACTACGCGAACTGCACGTAGCACAGTGCGAACACGCGTAGCGTAGTGTTGTGTAGTGCTACGGTCATTTTTTGCTTGCTCGCGGTACTCAACGTCAAGTTGGCGACCACGAGCAAGCAAAATTAAATCCCGGCGAGACTTTTTCCTTTTTCGCGATCAGCAACATCAAGTTGGCGATCGCGAGCATGGAAAATAAACCTCCCAACGAGATTCCCAACGCGAGGAGGTCAGGTTTCTCATTGCGAGGGGTCGCGTATGCTCGCGACCGCTCGCGATGAGAAACTACCAGTTCGCGTTGAGAAAGCTGCCGCTCGAGTAAAAATCTACTCGAGGAGCAGAAAACTACAGCTCGCACTGTGCAAAATGCCATTTTCAATGATTGCACAGTGCCGGTTGCTTGTCCGCACTGTGCAATCATTGAAAACAACATCTTGCACAGTGCGAACATGTTACTACACAGTTCGCGAAGTGCTACGCGTAGCTCGCGTAGTGCGAACTTCACTTTGCGTAGCTTCGCGAAGTGCTACTTCACGAACTACGCCCACCCTTAGTTTTAAGTAAGAGCTCAAATATATTCCTGTTATATTTCAACAGGAGCAGCCTGTCAGTTGATGCCTTTGTGTTCTACTGCAGCTTCCCAGAGTGTTCTAAAGAACAACTAGAGCACTAACAGCCTTACTTATGACAAAAGTATGGCACACCTAAAGCCATCTTGATTGGAATAAACTGGTAACACTTAAAACATTTAATTTAAAAAGGAAAAGAATTATGGGGTTCATTTTGTCATGGAAATTATGGTTAGTGCTGTAGAAAGAAACATTAGGACATGTTTTAAGTGAGTGCTCAAATATCTTCCTGTTATATTTCAACAGGAGCAGCCTGTCAGTTGATGCCTTTGTGTTCTACTGCAGCTTCCCAGAGTGGTCTAAAGAATAACTAGAGCACTAACAGTCTTACTTATGACACAATTATGGCACACCTGAAGCCATCTTGATTGGAATAAACTGGTAACTCTTAAAACATTTAATTTGAAAAGGAAAAAATGAGGGGGTTCATTTTGTCATAGAAATTATTGTTAGTTCTGTAGAAAGAAACATTAGGACATGTTTTAAGTGAGAGCTCAAATATCTTCCTGTTATATTTCAACAGGAGAAGCCTGTCAGTTGATGCCTTTGTGTTCTACTGCAGCTTCCCAGAGTGTTCTAAAGAACAACTAAAGCGCTAACAGCCTTACTTATGACAAAAGTATGGCACACCTGAAGCCATCTTTATTGGAATAAACTGGTAACACTTACATGATTTAATTTAAAAAGGAAAAGAATGATGGGGCTCATTTTGTCATAGAAATTATGGTTAGTGCTGTAGAAAGAAAAATTAGGACATGTTTCAAGTGAGATCTCAAATATCTTCCTGTTATATTTCAACAGGAGCAGCCTGTCAGTTGATGCCTTTGTATTCTACTTCAGCTTCCCAGAGTGTTCTAAAGATCAACTAGAGCGCTAACAGCCTTACTTATGACAAAAGTACGGCACACCTGAAGCCATCTTGATTGGCATAAATTGGTAACACTTAAAACATTTAATTTAAAAAGGAACAACATGATGGGGTACATTTTGTCATAGAAATTATGGTTAGTGCTGTAGAAAGAAAAAATAGGACATGTTTCAAGTGTGATCTCAAATATCTTCCTGTTATATTTCAACAGGAGCAGCCTGTCAGTTGATCTCTTTGTGTTCTACAGCAGCTGCCCAGAGTGGTCTAAAGAATAACTAGAGCACTAAAAGTCTTACTTATGACACAATTATGTCACACCTGAAGCCATCTTGATTGGAATAAACTGGTAACTCTTAAAACATTTAATTTAAAAAGGAACAAAATGAGGGGGTTCATTTTGTCATAGAAATTATTGTTAGTGCTGTAGAAAGAAAAATTAGGACATGTTTGAAGTGAGAGCTCAAATAGCTTCCTGTTATATTTCAACAGGAGCAGCCTGTCAGTTGATCTCTTTGTGTTCTACAGCAGCTGCCCAGAGTGGTCTAAAGAATAACTAGGGCACTAAAAGTCTTACTTATGACACAATTATGTCACACCTGAAGCCATCTTGATTGGAATAAACTGGTAACTCTTAAAACATTTAATTTAAAAAGGAACAAAATGAGGGGGTTCATTTTGTCATAGAAATTATTGTTAGTGCTGTAGAAAGAAAAATTAGGACATGTTTGAAGTGAGAGCTCAAATAGCTTCCTGTTATATTTCAACAGGAGCAGCCTGTCAGTTGATGCCTTTGTGTTCTACTGCAGCTTCCCAGAGTGTTCTAAAGAACAACTAGAGCGCTAACAGCCTTACTTATGAAAAAAGTATAGCACACCTGAAGCCATCTTGATTGGAATAAATTGGTAACACTTAAAACTTTTAATTTAAAAAGGAAAAGAATGATGTGGTTAATTTGTCATAGAAATTATGGTTAGTGCTGTAGAAAGAAAAATTAGGACATGTTTCAAGTGTGATCTCAAGCATCTTCCTATTATATTTCAACAGGAGCAGCCTGTCTGTTGATGCCTTTGTGCTCTACTGCTGCTTCTCAGAGTGTTCTAAAGAACAACTAGAGCGCTAACAGCCTTACTTATGACAAAGGTATGCCACACCTGAAGCCATCTTGATTGGAATAAATTGTTAACAATTAAAACATTTAATTTAAAAAGGAACACAATGATGGGGTTCATTTTGTGAAAGAAATTATGGTTAGTGCTGTAGAAAGAAAAACTTAGGACATGTTTCAAGTGTGATCTCAAACATCTTCCTATTATATTTCAACAGGAGCAGCCTGTCAGTTGATGCCTTTGTGTTCTACTGCAGCTTGCCAGAGTGGTCTAAAGAACAACCAGAGTGCTAACAGCTTTACTTATGACAAAAGTATGGCACACCTGAAGCCATCTTGATTGGAATAAACTGGTAACACTTAAAACATTTGATTGAAAAAGGAACAAAATGATGGGGTTCATTTTGTCATAGAAAATATGGTTAGTGCTGTAGAAAGAAAAATTATGACATGTTTAAATTAAGATATCAAATATCTTCCTGTTATATTTCAACAGGAGCAGCCTGTCAGTTGATGTCTTTGTGTTCTACTGCAGCTGCCCAGAGTGGTCTAAAGAATAACTAGAGCACTAAAAGTCTTACTTATGACACAATTATGGCACACCTGAAGCCATCTTGATTGGAATAAACTGGTAACTCTTAAAACATTTAATTTAAAAAGGAACAAAATGAGGGGGTTCATTTTGTCATAGAAATTATTGTTAGTGCTGTAGAAAGAAAAATTAGGACATGTTTGAAGTGAGAGCACAAAGAGCTTCCTGTTATATTTCAACAGGAGCAGCCTGTCAGTTGATGCCTTTGTGTTCTACTGCAGCTTCCCAGAGTGTTCTAAAGAACAACTAGAGCGCTAACAGCCTTACTTATGAAAAAAGTATGGCACACCTGAAGCCATCTTGATTGGAATAAATTGGTAACACTTAAAACTTTTAATTTAAAAAGGAAAAGAATGATGTGGTTAATTTGTCATAGAAATTATGGTTAGTGCTGTAGAAAGAAAAATTAGGACATGTTTCAAGTGTGATCTCAAACATCTTCCTATTATATTTCAACAGGAGCAGCCTGTCAGTTGATGCCTTTGTGTTCTACTGCAGCTTGCAAGAGTGGTCTAAAGAACAACCAGAGGGCTAACAGCTTTACTTATGACAAAAGTATGGCACACCTGAAGCCATCTTGATTGGAATAAACTGGTAACACTTAAAACATTTGATTGAAAAAGGAACAAAATGATGGGGTTCATTTTGTCATAGAAATTATGGTTAGTGTTGTAGAAAGATACATTAGGGCATGTTTTAAGTGAGATCTCAAATAGCTTCCTGTTATATTTCAACAGGAGCAGCCTGTCAGTTGATGTATTTGTGTTCTACTGCAGCTTCCAAGAGTGGTCTAAAGAATATCTAGAGTGCTAACAGTCTTATTTATAACACAATTAAGGCACAGCTGAAATCATCTTGATTTGAATAAACTGGTAACTCTTAAAACATTTAATTTAAATAGGAACAAAATGAGGGGGTTCATTTGTCATATAAATTATGGTTAGTGCTGTAGAAAGAAAAATGAGGACATGTTTTAAGTGAGATCTCAAATATCTTCCAGTTATATTTCAAGAGGAGCAGCCTGTCAGTTGATGCCTTTGTATTCTACTTCAGCTTCCCAGAGTGTTCTAAAGACCAACTAGAGCGCTAACAGCCTTACTTATGACGAAAGTATGGCACACCAGAAGCCATCTTGATTGGAATAAACTGGCAACACTTAAAACATTTGATTTAAAAAGGAACACAATGATGGGGTTCATTTTGTCATAAAAATTATGGTTAGTGCTTTAGAAAGAAAAATTAGGACATGTTTTAATTGAGATCTCAGATATCTTCCTGTTATATTTCAACAGGAGCAGCCTGTCAGTTGATGCCTTTGTGTTCTACTGCAGCTTCCCAGAGTGGTATAAAGAATAACTAGAGCACTAACAGTCTTACTTAGGACACAATGATGGCACACCTGAAGCCATCTTGATTGGATTAAACTGGTAACTCTTAAAACCTTTAATTTAAAAAGGAACAAAATGAGGGGGTTCAATTTGTCATAGAAATTAATGTTAGTGCTGTAGAAAGAATAAGTAGGACATGTTTTAAGTGAGAGCTCAAATATCTTCCTGTTATATTTCAACAGGAGCAGCCTGTCAGTTGATGTCTTTGTGTTCTACTGCAGCTTCCCATAGTGGTCTAAAGAATACCTAGAGCGCTAACAGTCTAATTATGACACAATTAAGGCACACCTGATGCCATCTTGATTGGAATAAACTGGTAACTCTTAAAACATTTAATTTAAAAAGTAACAAAATGAGGGGGTTCATTTTGTCATAGAAATTATTGTTAGTGCTGTAGAAAGGAAAATTAGGACATGTTTTAAGTGAGAGCTCAAATATCTTCCTCTTATATTTCAACAGGAGCTGCCTGTCAGTTGATGCCTTTGTGTTCTACTGCAGCTTCCCAGAGTGTTCTAAAGAACAACTAGAGCGCTAACAGCCTTACTTATGACAAAAGTATGGCACCCCTGAAGCCATCTTGATTGGAATGAACTGGTAACACTTAAAACATTTAATTTAAAAAGGAAAAGAATGATGGGATTCATTTTCTCATAGAAATTATGGTTAGTGCTGTAGAAAGAAAAATTAGGACATGTTTCAAGTGTGAGCTTAAATATCTTCCTGTTATATTTGAACGGGAGCAGCCTGTCAGTTGATGCCTTTGGGCTCTACTGCTGCTTCCCAGAGTGTTCTAAAGAACAACTAGAGCGCTAACAGCCTTACTTATGACAAAGGTATAGCACACCTGAAGCCATCTTGATTGGAATAAAGTGGTAACACTTAAAAGATTTAATTTAAAAAGGAACAAAATGATGGGGTTCATTTTGACATAGAAATTATGGTCAGTTTTGTAGAAAGAAAAATTAGGACATGTTTCAAGTGTGATCTCAAACATCTTCCTATTATATTTCAACAGGAGCAGCCTGTCAGTTGATGCCTTTATGTTCTACTGCAGCTTCTCAGAGTGGTCTAAAGAACAACCAGAGGGCTAACTGTCTTACTTATGACTAAAGTATGGCACACCTGAAGCCTTCTTGATTGGAATAAACTGGTAACACTTAAAACATTTAATTTAAAAAGGAACAAAATGAGGGGGTTCATTTTGTCATAGAAATTATTGTTAGTTCTGTAGAAAGAAACATTAGGACATGTTTTAAGTGAGAGCTCAAATATCTTCCTGTTATATTTCAACAGGAGCAGCCTGTCAGTTGATGCCTTTAGGTTCTACTGCAGCTTCCCAGTGTGTTCTAAAGAACAACTAGAGCGCTAACAGCCTTACTTATGACAAAAGTATGGCACACCTGAAGCCATCTTGATTGGAATAAACTGGTAATACTTACAAGATTTAATTTAAAAAGGAAAAGAATGATGGGGCTCATGTTGTCATAGAAATGATGGATAGTGCTGTAGACAGAAAAATTAGGACATGTTTCAAGTGTGATCTCAAATATCTTCCTGTTATATTTCAACAGGAGCAGCCTGTCAGTTGATGCCTTTGTGCTCTACAGCTGCTTCCCAGAGTGTTCTAAAGAACAACTAGAGCGCTAGCAGCTTACTTATGACAAAGGTATGGCACACCTGACGCCATCTTGATTGGTATAAATTGGTAACACTTAAAAGATTTAATTTAAAAAGGAAAAAAATGATGGGGTTCATTTTGTCATAGAAATTATGGTTAGTGCTGTAGAAAGAAAAATTAGGATATGTTTCAAGTGTGATCTCAAACATCTTCCTATTATATTTCAACAGGAGCAGCCTGTCAGTTGATGCCTTTGTGTTCTACTGCAGCTTCCCAGAGTGGTCTAAAGAACAACTAGAGCGCTAACATCCTTACTTATGAAAAAAGTATGGCACACCTGAAGCCATCTTGATTGGAATAAATTAGTAACACTTAAAACATTTAATTTAAAAAGGAACAAAATGATGGGGTTCATTTTGTCATAGAAATTATGGTTAGTGCTGTAGAAAGTAAAATTAGGACATATTTCAAGTGTGATCTCAAACATCTTCCTATTATATTTCAACAGGAACAGCCTGTCAGTTGATGCCTTTGTGTTCTACTGCTGCTTCCCAGAGTGGTCTAAAGAACAACCAGAGGGCTAACAGCCTTACTTATGACTAAAGTATGGCACACCTGAAGCCTTCTTGATTGGAATAAACTGATAACACTTAAAACATTTGATTTAAAAAGGAACAGAATGATGGGGGTCATTTTGTCATTGAAATTATGGTTAGTGCTGTAGAAAGAAAAATTAGGACATGTTTTAAGTGAGATCTCAAATATCTTCCTGTTATATTTCAAGAGGAGCAGCCTGTCAGTTGATGCCTTTGTGCTCTACTGCTGCTTCCCAGAGTGTTCTAAAGAACAGCTAGAGCGCTAACAGCCTTACTTATGACAAAGGTATGGCACACCTGAAGCCATCTCGATTGGAATAAACTGGTAAAACTTAAAACATTTGATTTAAAAAGGAACACAATGATGGGGTTCATTTTGTCATAAAAATTATGGTTAGTGCTTTAGAAAGAAAAATTAGGACATGTTTTAATTGAGATCTCAAATATCTTCCTGTTATATTTCAACAGGAGCAGCCTGTCAGTTGATGCCTTTGTGTTCTACTGCAGCTTCCCAGAGTGGTATAAAGAATAACTAGAGCACTAACAGTCTTACTTAGGACACAATTATGGCACACCTGAATCCATCTTGATTGGATTAAACTGGTAACTCTTAAAACCTTTAATTTAAAAAGGAACAAAATGAGGGGGTTCAATTTGTCCTAGAAATTAATGTTAGTGCTGTAGAAAGAAAAAGTAGGACATGTTTTAAGTGAGAGCTCAAATATCTTCCTGTTATATTTCAACAGGAGCAGCCTGTCAGTTGATGTCTTTGTGTTCTACTGCAGCTTCCCATAGTGGTCTAAAGAATACCTAGAGCGCTAACAGTCTAATTATGACACAATTAAGGCACACCTGATGCCATCTTGATTGGAATAAACTGGTAACTCTTAAAACATTTAATTTAAAAAGTAACAAAATGAGGGGGTTCATTTTGTCATAGAAATTATTGTTAGTGCTGTAGAAAGAAAAATTAGGACATGTTTTAAGTGAGAGCTCAAATATCTTCCTCTTATATTGCAACAGGAGCTGCCTGTCAGTTGATGCCTTTGTGTTCTACTGCAGCTTCCCAGAGTGTTCTAAAGAACAACTAGAGCGCTAACAGCCTTACTTATGACAAAAGTATGGCACACCTGAAACCATCTAGATTTGAATAAACTGGTAACAATTAAAACCTTTAATTTAATAAGGAAAATAATGATGGGGCTCATGTTGTCATAGAAATGATGGTTAGTGCTGTAGACAGAAAAATTAGGACATGTTTCAAGTGTGATCTCAAATATCTTCCTGTTATATTTCAACAGGAGCAGCCTGTCAGTTGATGCCTTTGTGCTCTACTGCTGCTTCCCAGAGTGTTCTAAAGAACAACTAGAGCGCTAGCAGCTTACTTATGACAAAGGTATGGCACACCTGAAGCCATCTTGATTGGTATAAATTGGTAACACTTAAAAGATTTAATTTAAAAAGGAAAAAAATGATGGGGTTCATTTTGTCATAGAAATTATGGTTAGTGCTGTAGAAAGAAAAATTAGGATATGTTTCAAGTGTGATCTCAAACATCTTCCTATTTTATTTCAACAGGAGCAGCCTGTCAGTTGATGCCTTTGTGTTCTACTGCAGCTTCCCAGAGTGGTCTAAAGAACAACTAGAGCGCTAACAGCCTTACTTATGAAAAAAATATGGCACACCTGAAGCCATCTTGATTGGAATAAATTAGTAACACTTAAAACATTTAATTTAAAAAGGAACAAAATGATGGTGTTCATTTTGTCATAGAAATTATGGTTAGTGCTGTAGAAAGAAAAATTAGGACATATTTCAAGTGTGATCTCAAACATCTTCCTATTATATTTCAATAGGAACAGCCTGTCAGTTGATGCCTTTGTGTTCTACTGCAGCTTCCCAGAGTGATATAAACAGCAACCAGAGGGCTAACAGCCTTACTTATGACTAAAGTATGGCACACCTGAAGCCTTCTTGATTGGAATAAACTGGTAACACTTAAAACATTTGATTTAAAAAGGAACAGAATGATGGGGTTAATTTTGTCATTGAAATTATGGTTAGTGCTGTAGAAAGAAAAATTAGGACATGTTTTAACCCCTTCCATGCGGGGCGGATACCCCCGCTGTGCTGAGCGCTGCTTGCGCGGGCGTGGTCATGACGGAACGGTTCCGTCATGAGCACAGCTCCACCGACGCTCATGACGGAACCGTTCCGTCATGAGCGCCGAAGGGGTTAAGTGAGATCTCAAATATCTTCCTGTTATATTTCAAGAGGAGCAGCCTGTCAGTTGATGTCTTTGTGTTCTACTGCAGCTTCCCAGAGTGGTCTAAAGAATACCTAGAGCGCTAACAGTCTTATTTATGACACAATTAAGGCACAGCTGAAGCCATCTTGATTGGAATAAACTGGTAACTCTTAAAACATTTTGTTGTAGTTTGAAGAAAACCATGAAGCCAAGAATACGAGGTAAGTAAAGCATTTATTTTCCTGTCATCCACTCTCCTGAACTGGAGAGCTCTCCTCAACATTCTACTGTCACCTCTCAGGGGACATACCAACATGGTGGAAACAGAGGGGTGTGCGGAGCATACCATTTAATACAGAACTGAGATTACAACACATCTCCCTATATATGTATTTAAGAGAAAATATAACATCATGACATATGCATTGTTGGCATGGCTAATACACCAACTTACAGTTGAGATGACACAGCGATTCTGTCCTTACTCCACGTCTGACCATTCTCTAGGCGAACCACATTCTTGCAATCTTTATCCACCTTTTGGTGTGTCTGATACTTGCTCAACCCAGGTTGTACATGTGTGGGCTTCTTCACAACCACAGTGGTACCCCTCGTGTACTCTTGTGTTTTGACTCCCTGACTATGATCATACCAACCCTTGTACCTACTTTGATGTTGGGATCTCAGATGCTTACTGACCCCAAGGTCTGGGTTCACCTTTTTTCCACCCCCCAGCCAGTGCGGGACCAGTTTGGTACACGGTTCCCTTCCCCTTAAGTTAACAAAAGGAGACACTCCCGTGACCAGATTGGGGGTAGTGTGGTATGCCCAAATGCACTCTCTCAGGGAATCTTCCACGTTGAACCCACTAGCAATGGCCAACTGAATGTGCTCTTTTATGAATCTGTTAGTTCTCTCCACCAACCCATTGGCTCTCGGACAATAGAGTGCAGTTCTCTCGTGTTTTATGTTTAACTCTTCGAGAAATGTGGTCATGGCCTCTGAGGTAAACTGCACTCCATTGTCAGTAACCAATGTTGCCGGAATGCCTTCATACACGAATACATTCTTCAAGAATGTGATGAGGTTACTCGTGGTAGTCTGCGGTGTGAACTTAACGTTTACCCAATGTGACGTGTAGTCCACCAACACAAACATAAACCTCTTCTGGGTGCCTAGAACTTCCATGGGACCAATTATGTCGACTGCCAATTTGGTCCAAGGAACTTCTGGCACCTCTACAGGGGATAAAGGAGTCTTACGTGTAACTTTGCTCTTATCACTACTTGCACAGCTGTTGCATTCCTTTACTTTAATTTCGATCATGGAGTCCATATTTGGAAACCAGAAATCATTCCTGACTTTGCATTTGGTCAGGCTCCTCCCCAAATGGCCCTCATGGGCCAGGTCAATTATTTTGTTTCTCATGCTGCAAGGAGGAACAACTCTTTTCCCCCTATGTATCATATCCGACATAACTGATAATTCATATCTCACTTCCCAAAAATCCTTTACTTCTTCTGGAACTTGAGAACGGTGTTCAGGCCAACCATTGAGAATTAACTCTCTGAGGATGCTCATTTCCTTGTCCCCCGCCATGCTTTTCTCCCACTCTTCCTTCGTCAAAGAAGAGAGATGCTTGGAAAATATAGGAGCATCCAACTGTTCTTCTTTTGCATACTCCAGAAGGGGTGACCTTGACAAATAGTCTGCAATTACGTTCTTCGGACCTGGCAAATACTCTACCTTGAAGCAATAGTTTTGTAACCCCAGGACCCATTTAGCAATGCGTGGGGAATTGTTGTGTATATTTTTTGGTGAAAACATGAAGGTCAAAGGTTTGTGGTCAGTGTGTATAACAAATTTTATCCCCCACAGGAAAAATTTAAAATGGTTCACTGCCCAGAAACACGCCAAAGCCTCCCTCTCAATCACGGAATAGTTCTTCTCCGCCGAGTTGAGCGAACGTGATGCAAATGCAATAATAGTGACCTTCCCTTGTTCATGTTGAGATAGCATTGCTCCCAACCCTTTGTTAGAAGCATCTGTGGTCAGGACCGTTTTCTTGCATGGGTCGAATGCGCCTAACGCAGGTGATTCAAGAATGCTCTTTTTTATTGCCTTAACCGCCCTGCTGTGTTTTTCTTCCCACAGAAATTCCTTCTCCTTTTTTAGCATGTCACGCAACTCATCACACATGTCTGCAAAGTTCCTTACATATTTAGACATGTATTCCGCTAGACCCAGGAATGATTTAAGTTCTTCCTTGTTGGTAGGATCATGGGCGTCCATAACTGCTTGAATCAAACTATACTTTGGTTTGAAACCATCTTTGGAAATAGTATGACCCAAATAGTCAACTGAGTCCACTTTGATTTTACACTTTTCCAGTTTCACGGTTAAACCTGCCCTGGTCAACCTTTGACACACCGTGTTAAAAATGGCATCATGTTCTTCTTCCGTAGCCCCATACATTAAAATGTCATCTTGGAAACACAACGTGTTTTTGACACCATCTAACACTTGTTGCATCACTTTCTGGAAGATAGATGCCGCCGAGGCTAAACCAAACGGCATCCTTACAAACATGTAAGCACCAAACGGCGAAGAAAACGCCGTTAGCGGTCTTGAATCTGGGTGTAACTCGACTTGGTGGTAGGCCATGGACAAATCGATGACTGAGAAAAAACACCCTTTACCCATTGTGCTCAACATTTCATTTATGTTGGGCAGAGGAAACCTCTCCACCCAGATGTTGTCGTTTAGGCTGCGTAAGTCAACACACACACGGATACCCTTATCGTTGGCCTTAGACGCTAACACCAGGGGGGCCAACCATTCAGATGCATCAATGGGTTGTATAACCCCCATGTCACATAGTTTGTCCAGTTCGTTTTTCAGAACTTCTCTCAAGCGCAACGGTACAGGGAGCGCCCTATGAACTACTGGTTTTGCGCCTTTCTTAACTCTGATTTTGTGCTGGAACTCTTTCAATTTTCCTAGTTTTTCTGTAAATAGGTCAGGAAAGGCCTTTTGTAGACGACAGCATTCCTTGTTGTCGAGGGTGTCTACCAAAATGACTTGTTCTTTGTTATTTGGATCAAGGATGATACCTAGTACTTTTTGGTGCTGCCATCCCAAAAGGTTCACCCCTTTTTCTACCACATACACTTTGCCCATCATAGATCTGTCTTTAAACTCTATGTGGCTATTCAACATCCCCACTAGGGGAATGGGGTCTCTGGTGTACCCCTCAGGAGAAATGTCAGGAGGATGTAGCATGTTTTTGCTGCAACCTAGGATTTCCTCGAAGTCCTTTTCATTTATGAGAGTATACGGGGAACACGAATCAGCAAACACTTCAATGGCTTTGTTGTCTATATGTATTACACATTTGGGATAGTTGGGCTTGGACGTTTCATCACTGTCCTTGACTTGGAAAACGAATCTTGCCTGTGTTTCTCCACTGGGATTGCTGACCCTGGAAGTGTTACTCGTCCCCTCCCTGCATACTCTGGCCAAATGCCCTCTTCTATTGCATTTTTTACACATAACACTGCGTGCTGGGCAAAATGGGCTATTAGCTAAGTGGTTGCTGCTTCCACACCTGTAACATTTCAAATTTTGACCTTCCTTGTGGACGGATAGATTTTTCGCACCTTCCCTATTATGCACCTTTAGCACTTCTCCATCAACCTCTTCACATTGAATGGGGGCGACCACTTCTTCCTTTGCTTTCATTTCTCTAACACACTTGGCCGTGTGCTCAATAGATTGGGCAATGGCAACGGCCTGCTTTAAGGACGGATTTTTTGCAAGTCATTTTTCCTGGACCTTCCCACTGTTTGTACATCTTACTAGTTGGTCTCTTATCAAAGAATCATTAAGCTCCCCAAAGTCGCACAATTGCGTCAAACCTCTAAGAGCCGCTATATAATTATTGATGGATTCGCTCTTTCCTTGCACTCTGCTAAAGAATTTGTGGCGTTCAAGCACCACGTTGACTTTGTCTCCAAAATGAATTTCTAATTTCATCAGTGTCAGGTCGTACACATCAGCATCATCCTCTTCCTCCAGTTCAGGTTCGGGTAAAGTTTCGTAAACTTTACGACCATGCACCCCCAAATTATGCAATAGTATGTGTTGTTTACGCAACGGAGAAAACCTTTCTCCACCCATCGCAATCAAATAGGATTCGAACAGCTTAGTCCAGTCCTTCCAATGTATTTCTGGATCACCACAGTCATTTAAAAATGAGGGCGGTTGGCTCATCCCAGGCGTACCCATATTGTGTGAGATGGAGGGTACTTGGCTGACGTAACTTGCCTGGCTGGTGTGGGAATACACCCTGCGGCCAACCACCCGCTAGCTGAACCCACTCTAACAGAACCTTGTATAGGGGATACTCAAGGTAACTCTCAAATCCCCTTGTAACGCTAAAATAAGGTGAGATCTAGAGAGGATTTGCTTAAAAAAATACTTCACCTTCCTTTCTGACTGATTGCCAGACTCTGGGGAAACCCTGCTGAGGAGACCTTTAATGGCGAGCTTACAGTGTGTGTGCGCATCACAGAACAGAAACGCACTGTAGTACAAGAAGCAAGGGTTCTATCTCCTTCTTTGGGTGCGCATCACAGTAACTCCATAAGGCACGTGGAATGTGTGCCTATCACAGTGGAAGCAAACAAAGTAAACGGAAAGGTCTTACTTTCGAAGACGAATTATCGCCCTAGCTGGCAGATCGCTGCACAGGAACCACAGAGGCAGGACCCGGCTGATATTGACTGGAGCACCGGTGATCTGCCAAGAGGCGTCGACTCCCAGCTTCGCCGTGGTATCGGCTCGAACAGCTGAAGCGCAGGGACTGACAGGGGGCGTGTCGACTTCCAGCTTCGCCGTGGTACCGGCTCGAACAGCTGAAGCGCCGGGAACTGACAGGAGGCGTGTCACCCTCACGGCCGCTGAACAGGAAGAGGCGAGGGCGTGAACTTTCCAGCAGCGAAGACGGAACCTGTCAGCTGACTGAGGGAAACCCCAAGGTTCGTACACTCCTCTCGTGTCAACGAGCCTGGGAATATCAGGAGCGTGTTGAGCTCAGCACCGCTGACTGGATGAAACGAAGGCGGGAGCCTTCCTCAGCTGAGAAGACGGAAGTTCCACGGAGGGTTTATACCACAGGATAAGCGGAGAGCACAATGAAAAGGCTGTCAAGGAACCAGTTGCTGCGATTCCTCGCGTAAGATCGTCGTGGAGTCAAAATGCCCCAACAGTTTTCCTGTCGTCCTTTTCAGCAAATCCGGAGAGAATGTAACGAAAGGGGAGATGACAGGCTGCCCCCTGCGCAGAGACGTCGCCAGTGTTGTAGTTTGAAGAAAACCATGAAGCCAAAAAGACGAGGTAAGTAAAGCATTTATTTTCCTGTCATCCACTCTCCTGAACTGGAGAGCTCTCCTCAACATTCTACTGTCACCTCTCAGGGGACATACCAACATGGTGGAAACAGAGGGGTCTTATTTATGACACAATTAAGGCACACCTGATGCCATCTTGATTGGAATAAACTGGTAACTCTTAAAACATTTAATTTAAAAAGGAAAAGAATGATGGGGATCATTTTGTCATAGAAATTAAGGTTAGTGCTGTAGAAATAAAAATTAGGACATGTTTCAAGTGTGATCTCAAATATCTTCCTGTTATATTTCAACGGGAGCAGCCTGTCAGTTTGAGAAAATAAAGATTACGACAAGGCCTATGTGTCCCCTATGTGTTCCCCAACGTTTCGTGTACATGCATGTACGCCATGCATTTTCCCTCCATGGCCTGTCAACCATGATGCCTATGCTATAACGTGGCCTGCCATCAAGTCTCCCATGAGAGAAACGACAAATCTGCACTGAGGCCTACACGTTTTGCATCATGTTTTCCTGCACTCGTGCCATTTTCATGAAAGCCCATTTTGTGGCTCAGCCGGAGCCCGAAAAGAGGTTTCAGGCCTCAGACGCTCTGAGAGCTGCAGCTGCGTATCCTTGGCCTCGCACACTTGGGCCTCAGCCAAAGGGACCCAGTCCGGGGTGCCGAGATAGTATTGAGCACGGTTATCTGCTTACTCCTACTGAATCACATTCCTGCCTGGAAAAGGAGGAATAAACAAAACCCGCCTGCAAAGGATAGAGCCTAGCCTTTCTGTCTCCCTTTCAGTGATTGCAAAGCTCACGTCAGTGAAAAACCCATAGCCCCCATGTAAGGCCCACGCAGTGAATAAAGAAATAGAAGCCACATCGGCTCTTGGTGATAGGCAACCTATGTCACAGATCAGTTCCTGCTCCGGACTTTAGATATCAGATAATACAAGATGTGCTGGTCGTCCTGACACTGAAGGCCTCTCTTCCAGACTCCCCGGCTGCACAGCAACCTTCCCCCAGTTACACGTCAGTTACACGTCATGCTCGAGTTGAGCACAAGTAAGGCAAAGTTCCAGTAAAGTTCCAGCCGATCACGCAACCCCCTCCAGGTACCCACCCACCTATGACACTCACCTATGACTCATCAAGTGGACGCCCACATGGACACCCACCTTCACACCTACTTACACGCCCACATGCTCTTATCTCATTCTCTCTTGCTCTGCCTGAAGCGCTCCTGCTTACGTATAATATTGAATGTATATATACTGTACTCTGTGAATAAAGTTGCAGAAGACCCTTCCTGATCCCTTGTGGTGATGGAACCATTCTCCCTATAACTCGAGTTATTGGAATAAAGCCCTTCTGAACCTGATACCACGGACTCAGCCTCTTGCTTTATGCATGATCCTATTGATACCTATAGAAATTATGAGTGCGTAATACTTTATCTATGACATTATTATGGCTCCCGAACAGGGATGAATCCCCTTCCCCACGCGCCGGAGATGAAGGTCCAGTTTTGCCCCCTTCTACAGCCGTGACGGACTTCAAGTGTACACGTCGCGGGTTTTCCCGCCAACTCCCTCAGGCCAACGGAGGAGACGGACTGCGACCAGGCATCCATACGAGGCGGTGAGGATTGCGGATCATCCCGACCCAGAGCCCACCCTGCGAGAGAGCTGTGTCCGAGGTTTCTAGAGATCAGCCAAAGATACGCCATTCTCGTGCATGCGCAGCGTCGAGTGTCCGAGGCCTTCAAGTTCTGCTTCCCGGTGAGTTTCATGGGGGTTGCATAAAGACGGGTTCATTTAATGAACACGGTAAAGACGTGTCTCACTTGTGAGACCGGTATGGTTCTGCTGTATTCCAGTGCATAGAGTTTTCAAGTATTCAAGTATACAAGTGCATGCATAGAGTCATTCAAGTATTCAAGTATTCAGGTGCACCGATTCAACTGTATGAATGTTATTGTCTTAGTCAGGTTCAGTTAGGTTTGAATGTGTCAGGTTTGTATGTAAGATTGTTTCATTGTGATTTTTTTTTTGGTTACATTTCAACATGCCGTTGTTTTCGAAACTGCGTAAAATAGGTACTAGGAAAGGTGTATTAGAGGAATCAGTTAACATTCCGCCTAGAGACACACCTGGACATTTCATGTACTGTAAACATGGTTTAGATGCCGTGTTGTTTTTAGAGCTATGGGTGGATTACACGAAGGATTTAGAGACACAGTATAGATGGCCTATCACGGGAACGTGGGATGCGGAATGCATTATGAAGGTAGAGGAAGAGCTATGGAAGAGAAAATGTAGACCTGCTCAGAAGGATGCCATTGAGTTTTGGCGCAAGGAGTCACATAGAAGAACAGAGAAAGAGTTCCACAAAGCAGAGAGAAGTAGACAGGAGTCTGAAAAAGCCAAAGCAAAGAAGTTACAGGAGGAAGGGGAGCGGGTCAAAAGAGAACAGGCTGAAAGAGAAAGAATTATTGTCGTTGCTGGTATTTATCCCGTCCTTTCAGAGGAACTAGCAAGAGTGGCCCCAGTAGAAAGACCCGTTAGAGTGCCATCGCAAGTACCCCGAAAAATAAGACCAACAGCATCCGAAGCGTTTGTTACCACCTA
This sequence comes from Triturus cristatus, assembly GCF_964204655.1. NCBI lineage: Eukaryota > Metazoa > Chordata > Amphibia > Caudata > Salamandridae > Triturus > Triturus cristatus. Next base: position 939,077,496 of record NC_140579.1, read on the forward strand.
CCTAGAGGAATCCCCACCAGCATACCTAGACGGATCTTTCCCTGCACCCCCAACACAGGCCCAACTCCAGGAGCTCGAGGACGGTGGGGAGGGATCCGGGACAGCATCAGGAGGGGGGCCGACTGTAAAAGTAGACATCTCCGAATGTATATACGATCCAGATCCAGGAAAGAGCAATATGCTCGTGATTTCACTAAGACTTAGACAAGCAGTCGCATACTTGGAAAAATTACCAGATATGGATAAACACCTAAAGAAATTGTACAATTTCATAAGAACAGGGGAGGGTCCTGAGTGCATAGCAGAGGCCACACAAAACCGAAAAGTAATTGTTAAGAACTATATCCTTCGTTTCCTAATTAACTGTCTGATCAGGGAAAAAGACGAAGGTGACGGGGATGTACACCCTTGTTATATAGGTTGGAGTGATCACATAGATGCCGGTCAGCATGATAAATCAGGACAGACAGACAGCATGTTGACCAAAATCCAAAAGGCAATAATAGCCTCACACGAAGCAGGACCAGACGGAAAGGCTGAGTCATCCTCTGATGACGAAGCCGGGGACAAAGACTAAGTACTATACGTGGGCCATGCCCGACGGTTTGAGAGGCCCAAGGGCCTCAATTACCGTAAACAGGGAACGGCTATAAAAGAAAGATATTCCCTTGAAAGTTTATTCCAAACTACCGAAAAGGCCCTGAATAGATGGATAGGTAACGACCAGCCCCTCACCCCGACCGAAAAAGAATTAGCACGGTCAGCCACCCTGTGGGTGTCCCAATATGATACATATAATAATGATATAGTAGCCCAAACGTTCTTGAGCCTCCCACCAAACGAACAGCGCATAGCTGGTGTTTACATGGTCCAACATTTGATTATGTTGTATGAGAGTCAATATTCTGATCCCGGTCTATTGTATAAGTTATTGGACGACATAGTACTAGATAGGTGGACGAACATGGGTACTGAATTGATTAATGTCATCCTAGATCAGCGACACAAATATATAGAATTCGTGACTAGGTCCCTGCTTCCCGCTCCACCCCATGATAGGCGACAGTTATACGACAAGCTGAACCCCCTACGAGAGGTTCATCCTGTAAAAGATACAAACAATGTGCTACAACGGGTGTATGTCTACACCCCCTTGTCGAAATTAGAGATACTGGAAATGAAAAAGATGTTGCCCTCCCATGATAAAGACCCGGGGGGTTTTCACCGAGAACTAAAAGACATTCTCCGCTTAGGAGAGTATACATATGCTGACATTCTAAAATTATTGAGTACTATTGCCTGCTGGTATTTACGAGAAGCTTAAAGAAAAGGACTGGGAGGTGGGAGAGAAAAAGATTAGCTGGGATGTGTTGGAAAGAGAGGTTGCAGCCACAGCCCCGGGGGTTGGTCTGGGTCCCCGAGCTAAAGAATTACCTGAACTCCTTGTACAAGTTTTGCCTAGATTATTAGTTACTAAAAAGGAAGACTGGGATGCTATTTCAGCCTGTAAGCAGAAACCAGACGAGGACACAAGCGATTTTTACTCTAGGTTTGAGAAATGTTTTACTATCAATAGTGGCCTTAAGCCCGGTAGCGAATCATATCCCCATCTTTTCGTGAGCAAACTAGTAGAAAATTCCCTACCCGAGATTAAGTATAGGGTACTGAAGGTTGAGAGTACTTGGCAAGCAAACAGCCCTTCACAAATGTTACAAATGTTACAATATCACCAGAACAGAATTAGAGAAGAACACGAGCAGGAAAAGAGATGCATGAAAGACACAAAGATGAAGATGCTGGTGGCCCAATCGGCACCGGCAAACACAAACACGAACAAAAGTAGCGCGACACCAGTTAAAAGGAACTGTAATTATTGCAAGAAGCCAGGCCACTACGTAAATGAATGTGCAGTCCTGAAACACAATATAGCTACAGGTAAAACAAAGCCACGTCCATCTCCTCCCAAGGAAAATAACACGCATCAGACATCAGATACGTTTCCACCGCCGCCACCGCCAGTCCATGCACCTGCACCCACCCACGCTACAGCACAAATGTATCAGCACGCTCAACCTAACTATCCAGAATACCAAGCATATTCATGAAGGAGCCTAGAGAGGGATTTCGACTTGCCCCTTATTCCAGTTCCTGTGGACCAAGAGGGTCCCTATGTACATACACGTTTACTGGGACAGGATAAAAAGTTTTTGATTGACACTGGGGCGAGTAGAACTATCATAAGTCATTCCGAGGTTCCAGGGGCACCCCTCTCGGGCTCAAAGAGCATATCCCTGGGTTTTTCAGGAAAGCCAATTATTAACGAGGTTTCGGAACCAGTCTCTTTAGGAGTTGGTCCACTGATACATACAACAGACTTACTGCTTACTAAATCATGTCCAGAAAACTTACTTGGTATAAAGACATTAAAGGAACTGGGAGCAATTATCTGTTGCTCGCCAGAAGGAGTGTGACTGTATTTACGTGATTTCATGGGACATTTTGTAATAAAAGATTTTGTCATCAGGCTCCAAAATGTACCACAGCACCTATGGGCACAAGGTCCGACTGACGTAGGTTTCATGAACATTACACCACACCAGGTCACCCTCAAAGCAGGAGTAGTGCTGACACGGATACGACAATACAAGATCCCACCTGAGGCTGAAGTAGGGTTACTGAAATTAATCGACGAACTCATTGCACAAGGGGTGGTGGTGGAGACTGATTCAAACGTATGCAATTCACCTGTTCTTCCTATTCTTAAGCGAACTGATCCCAAAGCACCACCTGTCTATAGATTAGTTGTGGACCTGCGAGAATTGAACAAATGTGTAGTCCCACAGTACCCGGTGGTCCCGGACATTTCTTCATTATTGACTGCTATTGATGCAGAGGCTACGTTCTTTACAGTTATCGATCTGAAGAACGCATTTTTCACTATCCCAATACATCCAGACAGCCAATATCTTTTTGGCTTCAGTTTAAAAGGCCGCAGCTTCAGATTCACAAGAGCTCCACAGGGCTACACAGAGAGTCCTAGCATCTACAGTAAGGCACTCAAACGGCAACTAGACAGTATTCATATGCCTACCACTACAGCACTGATACAGTACGTAGATGACATTCTCATCACAGCAAGATCAGAAACTGACTGCAAAGATGCATCACTCACGGTTTTACACTTTCTGGCTGACAAGGGGCACAAAGTGTCCCCTTCGAAGTTACAATTCTGTGAACAGCAAGTGGCGTACCTTGGGCACTTGCTATCCAAGGAGGGTAGGCGACTGACACCGGAACGTATTCAATTGATTTCTGGCCTTTCACAGCCCAAGACACAAAAGGAGGTACGTGCATTCATTGGCCTTACTTCATATTGCAGGCAGTGGATTCCCCAGTATGCTTACATAGCCAAGCCCCTAATGCAGTTGACGACACAGGAGGCAGCTTCTACTAATGTCCTCCCTTGGACACAAGAACACACTGTGGCATTTGAAGAATTAAAAAGAGCTTTATGTCAAGCACCAGTTTTAGCGACCCCTGATTACAACAAATCTTTTATGCTTTTTGTGACAGAGCGGGATGGAACAGCACTATCTGTCCTCACACAAGATCATGCAGGAAAACACAAGCCCTGTGCTTATTTTTCTAGTACATTGGACCCAGTAGCCCAGGCTTTGCCTGCGTGCCTAAAATCTGTTGCAGCAACGGCCTTAGCCATAAGACAAAGTGACTCGATAGTGCTGGGCCACCCCCTGACAGTACAAGTACCGCAGGCAGTGGAGGTTCTCTTGAACCGGACACAAGCCCAACACCTGACTGTAGCGAGACTGACAGGTTATGAGCTGACGTTATTTCAACCACACATAGAGATCAGACAATGCAACATACTGAATCCTGCTACTCTTTTGCCCTCTAGTACAGAAAACGTTCCACCACATGACTGTGTTGAAGTGATACATACCGTGACTAAACCAAGACAAGACTTGACAGATGTTGCACTCCCAGACCCTGACCTAACACTCTATGTTGACGGCTCATGCATGAGGACGGGGGCGGGAGAATTAGTGGCAGCATATGCAGTGACCACTGCTACTGAAATCATAGAGACTAAAAGAATAGACATACTGTCAGCACAAGCAGCAGAGCTCATCGCTCTGACACAAGCATGCATAAGAGCTAAGCACTTGAGAGTAAACATTTACACCGATTCACAATATGCATTCGGGGTAGTTCACGATTTTGGAGTACTATGGAAAGAAAGAGGTTTCTTGACCTCTCACGGGGCCAAGATACAGCATGGCCCCCTTATACAAGCCCTTCTGGAAGCGATACATTTACCGACAGCCATAGCTATCCTGAAATGCAAAGCACATACTAAAGCCACAGATACCATTTCTCAAGGCAAAGATCTGGCAGACCGAACTGCTAAACAGACAGCTCAGACCCCACTAGACATGACGAACTCACAGATACCATCAATGACCAAAGCCATGACAGTCAGGGATCCTTCCAGGGATGTACAAGATATACAGACACATGCTACTCTAGACGAATTAAAGAAATGGTCGGAACAAGGAGGGGTACTGACTGATCAGGGTTGGATGACTAAGGGCAAGGCAACATGGTTTCTTCCTGATTCGATGGTACAAGTGATCATAAATACCGCACATAGTCCTGCACACTTAGGAGAGAAAGCAATGCTAGACAGCTTACAGAATATCTGGTTCAACAAGCACCTGCGTGCAGCAGCGAAACAAAAAGTCAGAACATGTATGATCTGTTGCCAATTCAATCCAGGTAAAGGCATTCCGGTGGAACAAGGTGGATTCTCTCCACCTGACCATCCTTTTGAAGTCCTCCAAATGGATTATATCCAAATGAACAGATGTAGAGGTTACAAATATGTCCTGGTAGTTGTATGTGCACTCACAAGATGGACAGAAGCCTATCCAGTCCCTGATTATACTGCTGTAACTACCGCCAGACAATTGGTGCGAGAGTTTTTCCCACGTTATGGATTACCGCGTGTCGTATATTCCGACAACGGTCAGCCTTTCTCCTCTGAACTCATGAAGCAGGTGTCTCTTCTGTTAGGGTATACCTGGAAGTTTCATTGTGTGTGACATCCTGAAGCAGCAGGCCTTGTAGAAAGGCACAATCAGACCTTAAAGACAAAACTAGCAAAGATTTGTGCAGAAAAAGGTGTAGATTGGATGGTAGCCCTGCCGGTTGCCCTCTTTTACATGCGAATGGTAGCCCATTCTAGAACTGGCTTATCTCCTTACGAAGTGGTCTTTGGTAGGCCACCGAATATGTGGGGCACTCCGATGCCTAAAAAGATTACTGATGTTGATAGTAACTTGCTGACAGATTACCTGGCTTCCTTGATGTCTGCACTACTCTCTTGTCGTTCGCAGGTTGCCGCCGCCTTCCCTGACAACACCCAGGTCAAGGAACACTCCATCGCTCCTGGGGATTATATTTTAATAAGGAACTTTGACAGGACGAGTCCTCTTGAGCCGAGGTGGAAGGCGCCGAAGTTAGTGCTATTGACGACGAGGACAGCCGTTAAAGTCGAAGGACGGAAAGGATGGCTGCATATACACCACTGCAAGCGCTACTTCGGGAATAACGACTCTTTTAAAAAGGAAACAAACTTTTCAGACTTTGAGCCCCCTTTACTAGAGGAGACTCCTCAGCAGGAGTGCAAAGCTAAACTTAGATCTAGAAAGCCAGACCCCGTTTGATCAATTAAGTCCACTAGGTGGTGAATCGGTTGAACATGTATTCTGACTTGCATAAGATCTCGGACAATGATAATCATAAAAAGAGCAAGATGAAAAGCAAATACTGTAAAATATTACGTGGTAGATGTATAGTGACTTTGATTTTTCTATCTCTTCTGTGCATCACGATAATATGTATCAGCTTAATACTACATGCTATTTTTCCTCCTATTGCCTCACTCTTACACTCCTCCACTAATGATACCATAAAGCATACATTTAGTGATCTGCCATCCTATGAGCTATCCTATCGACTTGCCCTGCGCAACAATACCTTTATTCAGATGCTGCATCATTCACATCAGACTAGCAATGCTACAGACTGCTGGGTCTGTGGCCGACTTCCCCCGTATCAGAAGGTGAAGGGATTGTTGCCTCTTTTCCCTTTTCCGTTCTCCCATAATGGTTCTTGCGGAGCATGGTTTGCCTTAATGACATCCATCAACGGTGATGCCAAAGAATGTCAAGACAAGGAGTGTAGGGGTGACTGGGTATGGGGTAACTTGAATAAAGTCATGAATGAAGCATGTTTCCCAGACGAAGAAGGTCTTCCCCAAAGAAAAGGTACAGATCTAGAAAATGAAGAGTATCAGCAAGGAAATGCGTCCCTCGACTTTATAATGTTGAATGTCAAGCCCATACACAATGTAGGTCCATCCTCAATTACAATCCTGCCAGTAAAAGGGGACTTGTGTGTCAGAAAAGAAGGCTCAGTACATTTGGGGCACAGCGAGTGTAATACTATAATAGAGTTTAAAGACAAAGGAAAGTCCTATTTCAGAGGATCACGACACACCTACTTTATTTGTGGCCAGACAGCCTATGTACAGCTGCCCTTAGACTGGGGTGGGACGTGCTACATATCATTTCTTTTACCACCCGTTTTCTTGGCCCCATCGAACTATCATCAAGATACCCAACTAGCACTTATCAGACACAGACGAGGGCTCGATGCCTCCGGCATTGACCAGACCGAGACAGCTTGGGAGCAATATACAGATTTCAACAAAGGATTCTTTTTCTTCATAGGTCCCGTCCAGAATAGTAAACTTATCCGCAGGCTAACAAGGATTCTAGAAACAGTTGTAAAAGAGACTGCATCAGCCCTGGGGAACTTGACCCAGGAACAGTCTGCTATGAGAATGGTCGTTCTTCAGAACCGCCTTGTTCTTGACGTCATCCTGGCGGATAGGGGCGGGGCTTGTAGAATCATCGGCTCCAGCTGTTGCGTTTTTATTCCTAATAACGCACCATCTGTATACAAAGCAATAACAAGGCTCCACAAGATTGCCCAAAGCATACATCAAGACCCAGGCACGTGGACTTGGTCCAGTTGGCTCTGGGGAGTAATATCGGCATGGGGATGGAAAGTGTGGACCTTCTGTGGGTTAATACTACTAATGGTATTCAGTTGTTGTCTATGTCTGCAGTGTGGCCCGGCCATTTGCGGCCTGTGTGCTACTGCATGTGTTCCACGTCCCCATATACAAAGCATTGAAAATGGAAAAATAATGCTGCAAGAACAGATCGACTGTCTCATGAGAATATATGTGACATGAAGGGTCCACTAGGGGACAAGGAGGGAATGAGAAAATAAAGATTACGACAAGGACTATGTGTCCCTTATGTGTTCCCCAACGTTTTGTGTACATGCATGTATGCCATGCATTTTCCCTCCATGGCCTGTCAACCATGATGCCTATGCTATAACGTGGCCTGCCATCAAGTCTCCCATGAGAGAAACGACAAATCTGCACTGAGGCCTACACGTTTTGCATCATGTTTTCCTGCACTCGTGCCATTTTCATGAAAGCCCATTTTGTGGCTCAGCCGGAGCCCGAAAAGAGGTTTCAGGCCTCAGACGCTCTGAGAGCTGCAGCTGCGTATCCTTGGCCTCGCACACTTGGGCCTCAGCCAAAGGGACCCAGTCCGGGGTGCCGAGATAGTATTGAGCACGGTTATCTGCTTACTCCTACTGAATCACATTCCTGCCTGGAAAAGGAGGAATAAACAAAACCCGCCTGCAAAGGATAGAGCCTATCCTTTCTGTCTCCCTTTCAGTGATTGCAAAGCTCACGTCAGTGAAAAACCCATAGCCCCCATGTAAGGCCCACGCAGTGAATAAAGAAATAGAAGCCACATCGGCTCTTGGTGATAGGCAACCTATGTCACAGATCAGTTCCTGCTCCGGACTTTAGATATTAGATAATACAAGATGTGCTGGTCGTCCTGACACTGAAGGCCTCTCTTCCAGACTCCCCGGCTGCACAGCAACCTTCCCCCAGTTACACGTCAGTTACACGTCATGCTCGAGTTGAGCACAAGTAAGGCAAAGTTCCAGTAAAGTTCCAGCTGATCACGCAACACCCTCCAGGTACCCACCCACCTATGACACTCACCTATGACTCATCAAGTGGACGCCCACATGGACACCCACCTTCACGCCTACTTACACGCCCACATGCTCTTATCTCATTCTCTCTTGCTCTGCCTGAAGCGCTCCTGCTTACGTATAATATTGAATGTATATATACTGTACTCTGTGAATAAAGTTGCAGAAGACCCTTCCTGATCCCTTGTGGTGATGGAACCATTCTCCCTATAACTCGAGTTATTGGAATAAAGCCCTTCTGAACCTGATACCACGGACTCAGCCTCTTGCTTTATGGCTGATCCTATTGATACCTATAGAAATTATGAGTGCGTAATACTTTATCTACGACAAGTTGATGCCTTTGTGCTCTACTGCTGCTTCCCTGAGTGTTCTAAAGAACAACTAGAGCGCTAACAGCCTTACTTATGACAAAGGTATGGCACACCTGAAGCCATCTTGATTGGAATAAAGTGGTAACACTTAAAACATTTAATTTAAAAAGGAACAAAATGATGGGGTTCATTTTGACATAGAAATTATGGTTAGTTCTGTAGAAAGAAAAATTAGGACATGTTTCAAGTGTGATCTCAAACATCTTCCTATTATATTTCAACAAGAGCAGCCTGTCAGTTGATGCCTTTATGTTCTACTGCAGCTTCCCAGAGTGGTCTAAAGAACAACCAGAGGGCTAACAGTCTTACTTATGACTAAAGTATGGCACACCTGAAGCCTTCTTGATTGGAATAAACTGGTAACACTTAAAACATTTGATTTAAAAAGGAACACAATGATGGGGTTAATTTTGTCATTGGAATTATGGTTAGTGCTGTAGAAAGAAAAATTAGGACATGTTTTAAGTGAGATCTCAAATATCTTCCTGTTATATTTCAAGAGGAGCAGCTTGTCAGTTGATGTCTTTGTGTTCTACTGCAGCTTCCCAGAGTGGTCTAAAGAATACCTAGAGCGCTAACAGTCTTATTTATGACACAATTAAGGCACAGCTGAAGCCATCTTGATTGGAATAAACTGGTAACTCTTAAAACATTTAATTTAAATAGGAACAAAATGAGGGCGTTCATTTTGTCATAGAAATTATTGTAAGTGCTGTAGAAAGAAAAATTAGGACATGTTTTAAGTGGGAGCTCAAATATCTTCCTGTTATATTTCAACAGGAGCAGCCTTTTAGTTGATGCCTTTGTGTTCTACTGCAGCTTCCCAGAGTGTTCTAACGGACAGCTAGAGCGCTAACAGCCTTACTTATGACAAAATTATGGCACACCTGAAGCCTTCTAGATTGGAATAAACTGGTAACAATTAAAACATTTAATTTAATAAGGAACAAAATGAGGGGGTTCATTTTGTCATTGAAATTATTGTTAGTGCTGTAGAAAGAAAAATTAGGACATGTTTTAAGTGAGAGCTCAAATATCTTCCTGTTATATTTCAACATGAGCAGCCTGTCAGTTGATGCCTTTGTGTTCTACTGCAGTTTCCCAGAGTGGTCTAAAGAATACCTAGAGCGCTAACAGTCTAATTATGACACAATTAAGGCACACCTGATGCCATCTTGACTGGAATAAACTGGTAACTCTTAAAACATTTAATTTAAAAAGGAACAAAATGAGGGGGTTCATTTTGTCATAGAAATTATTGTTAGTGCTGTAGAAAGAAAAATTAGGACATGTTTTAAGTGAGAGCTCAAATATCTTCCTGTTATATTTCAACATGAGCAGCCTGTCAGTTGATGCCTTTGTGTTCTACTGCAGTTTCCCAGAGTGGTCTAAAGAATACCTAGAGCGCTAACAGTCTAATTATGACACAATTAAGGCACACCTGATGCCATCTTGACTGGAATAAACTGGTAACTCTTAAAACATTTAATTTAAAAAAGAAACAAAATGAGGGGGTTCATTTTGTCATAGAAATTATTGTTAGTGCTGTAGAAAGAAAAATTAGGATATGTTTTAAGTGAGAGCTCAAATATCTTCCTCTAATATTTTAACAGGAGCTGCCTGTCAGTTGATGCCTTTGTGTTCTACTGCAGCTTCCCGAGTGTTCTTAAAAACAACTAGAGCGCTAACAACCTTACTTATGACAAAAGTATGGCACACCTGAAGCCATCTTGATTGGAATAAACTGGTAACACTTAAAACATTTAATTTAAAAAGGAAAAGAATGATGGGGTTCATTTTGTCATAGAAATTATGGTTAGTGCTGTAGAAAGAAAAATTAGGACATGTTTCAAGTGTGATCTCAAATATCTTCCTGTTATATTTCAACAGGAGCAGCCTGTGAGTTGATGCCTTTGTGCTCTACTGCTGCTTCCCAGAGTGTTCTAAAGAATAACTAGAGCGCTAGCAGCCTTACTTATGACAAAAGTATGGCACACCTGAAGCCATCTTGATTGGAATAAACTGATAACACTTAAAACATTTAATTTAAAAAGGAAAAGAATGACGGGGTTCATTTTGTCATAGAAATTATGGTTAGTGCTGTAGAAAGAAAAATGAGGACATGTTTCAAGTATGAGCTCAAATATCTTCCTGTTATATTTCAACGGGAGCAGCCTGTCAGTTGATGCCTTTGTGTTCTACTGCAGCTTCCCGAGTGTTCTTAAAAACAACTAGAGCGCTAACAACCTTACTTATGACAAAAGTATGGCACACCTGAAGCCATCTTGATTGGAATAAACTGGTAACACTTAAAACATTTAATTTAAAAAGGAAAAGAATGATGGGGTTCATTTTGTCATAGAAATTATGGTTAGTGCTGTAGAAAGAAAAATTAGGACATGTTTCAAGTGTGATCTCAAATATCTTCCTGTTATATTTCAACAGGAGCAGCCTGTGAGTTGATGCCTTTGTGCTCTACTGCTGCTTCCCAGAGTGTTCTAAAGAATAACTAGAGTGCTAGCAGCCTTACTTATGACAAAAGTATGGCACACCTGAAGCCATCTTGATTGGAATAAACTGATAACACTTAAAACATTTAATTTAAAAAGGAAAAGAATGACGGGGTTCATTTTGTCATAGAAATTATGGTTAGTGCTGTAGAAAGAAAAATGAGGACATGTTTCAAGTATGAGCTCAAATATCTTCCTGTTATATTTCAACGGGAGCAGCCTGTCAGTTGATGCCTTTGTGTTCTACTGCAGCTTCCCGAGTGTTCTTAAAAACAACTAGAGCGCTAACAACCTTACTTATGACAAAAGTATGGCACACCTGAAGCCATCTTGATTGGAATAAACTGGTAACACTTAAAACATTTAATTTAAAAAGGAACAAAATGGTGGGGTTCATTTTGTCATAGAAATTATGGTTAGTGCTATAGAAAGAAACATTAGGACATGTTTTAAGTGAGAGCTCAAATATCTTCCTGTTATATTTCAACAGGAGCAGCCTGTCAGTTGATGCATTTTTGTGTTCTACTGCAGCTTCCAAGAGTGGTCTAAAGAATAACTAGAGCACTAACAGTATACTTATGACACAATTATGGCACACCTGAAGCCATCTTGATTGGAATAAACTGGTAACTCTTAAAACATTTACTTTAAAAAGGAACAAAATGAGGGGGTTCATTTTGTCATAGAAATTATTGTTAGTTCTGTAGAAAGAAACATTAGGACATGTTTTAAGTGAGAGCTCAAATATCTTCCTGTTATATTTCAACAAGAGCAGCCTGTCAGTTGATGCCTTTAGGTTCTACTGCAGCTTCCCAGAGTGTTCTAAAGAACAACTAGAGCACTAACAGCCTTACTTATGACAAAAGTATGGCACACCTGAAGCCATCTTGATTGGAATAAACTGGTAACACTTACAAGATTTAATTTAAAAAAGAAAAGAATGATGGGGCTCATTTTGTCATAGAAATTAAGGTTAGTGCTGTAGAAAGAAAAATTAGGACATGTTTCAAGTGTGATCTCAAATATCTTCCTGTTATATTTCAACAGGAGCAGCCTGTCAGTTGATGCCTTTGTGCTCTACTGCTGCTTTCCAGAGTGTTCTAAAGAACAACTAGAGCGCTAGCAGCCTTACTTATGACAAAAGTATGGCACACCTGAAGCCATCTTGTTTGGAATAAACTGGTAACACTTACACGATTTAATTTAAAAAGGAAAAGAATGATGGGGTTCATTTTGTCATAGAAATTATGGTTAGTGCTGTAGAAAGAAAAATTAGGACATGTTTCAAGTGTGAGCTCAAATATCTTCCTGTTATATTTCAACGGGAGCAGCCTGTCAGTTGATGCCTTTGTGCTCTACTGCTGCTTCCCAGAGTGTTCTAAAGAACAACTAGAGCGCTAGCAGCTTACTTATGACAAAGGTATGGCACACCTGAAGCCATTTTGATTGGTATAAATTGGTAACACTTAAAGGATTTAATTTAAAAAGGAAAAAAATGATGGGGTTCATTTTGTCATAGAAATTATGGTTAGTGCTATAGAAAGAAACATTAGGACATGTTTTAAGTGAGAGCTCAAATATCTTCCTGTTATATTTCAACAGGAGCAGCCTGTCAGTTGATGCATTTTTGTGTTCTACTGCAGCTTCCAAGAGTGGTCTAAAGAATAACTAGAGCACTAACAGTATACTTATGACACAATTATGGCACACCTGAAGCCATCTTGATTGGAATAAACTGGTAACTCTTAAAACATTTACTTTAAAAAGGAACAAAATGAGGGGGTTCATTTTGTCATAGAAATTATTGTTAGTTCTGTAGAAAGAAACATTAGGACATGTTTTAAGTGAGAGCTCAAATATCTTCCTGTTATATTTCAACAAGAGCAGCCTGTCAGTTGATGCCTTTAGGTTCTACTGCAGCTTCCCAGAGTGTTCTAAAGAACAACTAGAGCACTAACAGCCTTACTTATGACAAAAGTATGGCACACCTGAAGCCATCTTGATTGGAATAAACTGGTAACACTTACAAGATTTAATTTAAAAAAGAAAAGAATGATGGGGCTCATTTTGTCATAGAAATTAAGGTTAGTGCTGTAGAAAGAAAAATTAGGACATGTTTCAAGTGTGATCTCAAATATCTTCCTGTTATATTTCAACAGGAGCAGCCTGTCAGTTGATGCCTTTGTGCTCTACTGCTGCTTTCCAGAGTGTTCTAAAGAACAACTAGAGCGCTAGCAGCCTTACTTATGACAAAAGTATGGCACACCTGAAGCCATCTTGTTTGGAATAAACTGGTAACACTTACACGATTTAATTTAAAAAGGAAAAGAATGATGGGGTTCATTTTGTCATAGAAATTATGGTTAGTGCTGTAGAAAGAAAAATTAGGACATGTTTCAAGTGTGAGCTCAAATATCTTCCTGTTATATTTCAACGGGAGCAGCCTGTCAGTTGATGCCTTTGTGCTCTACTGCTGCTTCCCAGAGTGTTCTAAAGAACAACTAGAGCGCTAGCAGCTTACTTATGACAAAGGTATGGCACACCTGAAGCCATTTTGATTGGTATAAATTGGTAACACTTAAAGGATTTAATTTAAAAAGGAAAAAAATGATGGGGTTCATTTTGTCATAGAAATTATGGTTAATGCTGTAGAAAGAAAAATTAGGATATGTTTCAAATGTGATCTCAAACATCTTCCTATTATATTTCAACAGGAGCAGCCTGTCAGTTGATTTCTTTGTGTTCTACTGCAGCTTCCCAGAGTGGTCTAAAGAACAACTAGAGCGCTAACAGCCTTACTTATGAAAAAGTATGGCACACCTGAAGCCATCTTGATTGGAATCAATTAGTAACACTTAAAACATTTAATTTAAAAAGGAACAAAATGATGGGGTTGATTTTGTCATAGAAATTATGGTTAGTGCTGTAGAAAGAAAAATTAGGACATATTTCAAGTGTGATCTCAAACATCTTCCTATTATATTTCAACAGGAGCAGGCTGTCAGTTGATGCCTTTGTGTTCTACTGCAGCTTCCCATGGTGATCTAAACAACAACCAGAGGGTTAACAGCATTACTTATGACTAAAGTATGGCACACCTGAAGCTTTCTTGATTGGAATAAACTGGTAACACTTAAAACATTTGATTTAAAAAGGAACAGAATGATGGGGTTCATTTTGTCATTGAAATTATGGTTAGTGCTGTAGAAAGAAAAATTAGGACATGTTTTAAGTGAGATCTCAAATATCCTTCTGTTATATTTCAAGAGGAGCAGCCTGTCAGTTGATGTCTTTGTGTTCTACTGCAGCTTCCCAGAGTGGTCTAAAGAATACCTAGAGCGCTAACAGTCTTATTTATGACACAATTAAGGCACAGCTGAAGCCATCTTGATTGGAATAAACTGGTAACTCTTAAAACATTTATTTTAAAAAGGAACAAAATGAGGGGGTTAATTTTGTCATAGAAATTATTGTTAGTGCTGTAGAAAGAAAAATTAGGACATGTTTTAAGTGAGAGCTCAAATATCTTCCTGTTATATTTCAACAGGAGCAGCCTTTCAGTTGATGCCTTTGTGTTCTACTGCAGCTTCCCAGAGTGTTCTAAAGGACAACTAGAGCGCTAACTGCCTTACTTATGACAAAAGTATGGCACACCTGAAGCCATCTAGATTGGAATAAACTGGTAACAATTAAAACATTTAATTTAATAAGGAAAATAATGATGGGGTTCATTTTGTCATAGAAATTATGGTTAGTGATGACGAAAGAAAAATTAGGACATGTTTCAATTGTGATCTCAAATATCTTCCTGTTATATTTCAACATGAGCAGCCTGTCAGTTGATGCCTTTGTTTTCTACTGCAGATTCCCAGAGTGGTCTAAAGAACACCTAGAGCACTAACAGTCTTATTTATGACACAATTAAGGCACACCGGATGCCATCTTGATTGGAATAAACTGGTAACTCTTAAAACATTTAATTTAAAAAGGAACAAAATGAGGGGGTTCATTTTGTCATTGAAATTATTGTTAGTGCTGTAGAAAGAAAAATTAGGACATGTTTTAAGTGAGAGCTCAAATATATTCCTATTATATTTCAACAGGAGCAGCCTGTCAGTTGATGCCTTTGTGTTCTACTGCAGCTTCCCAGAGTGTTCTAAAGAACAACTTGAGCGCTAACAGCCTTACTTATGACAAAAGTATGGCACACCTGAAGCCATCTTGATTGGAATAAACTGGTAAAACATAAAACATTTAATTTAAAAAGGAACAAAATGATGGGGTTCATTTTGACATAGAAATTATGGTTAGTTCTGTAGAAAGAAAAATTAGGACATGTTTCAAGTGTGATCTCAAACATCTTCCTATTATATTTCAACAGGAGCAGCCTGTCAGTTGATGCCTTTATGTTCTACTGCAGCTTCCCAGAGTGATCTAAAGAACAACCAGAGGGCTAACAGTCTTACTTATGACTAAAGTATGGCACACCTGAAGCCATCTTGATTGGAATAAACTGGTAACACTTAAAACAATTGATTTAAAAAGGAACAAAATGATGGGGTTCATTTTGTCATAGAAATTATGGTTAGTGCTGTAGAAAGAAACATTAGGACATGTTTAAAGTGAGAGCTCAAATATCTTCCTCTTATATTTCAACAGGAGCTGCCTGTCAGTTGATGCCTTTGTGCTCTACTGCAGCTTGCCAGAGTGTTCTAAAGAACAACTAGAGCGCTAACAGCCTTACTTATGACAAAAGTATGGCACACCTGAAGCTATCTTGATTGGAATAAACTGTTAACACTTAAAACATTTAATTTAAAAAGGAAAAGAATGATGGGGATCATTTTGTCATAGAAATTATGGCTAGTGCTGTAGAAAGAAACATTAGGACATGTTTTAAGTGAGAGCTCAAATATCTTCCTGTTATATTTCAACAGGAGCAGCCTGTCAGTTGATGCATTTTTGTGTTCTACTGCAGCTTCCAAGAGTGGTCTAAAGAATAACTAGAGCACTAACAGTCTTACTTATGACAAAATTATGGCACACCTGAAGCCATCTTGATTGGAATAAACTGGTAACTCTTAAAACATTTAATTTGAAAAGGAAAAAATGAGGGGGTTCATTTTGTCATAGAAATTATTGTTAGTTCTGTAGAAAGAAACATTAGGACATGTTTTAAGTGAGAGCTCAAATATCTTCCTGTTATATTTCAACAGGAGAAGCCTGTCAGTTGATGCCTTTGTGTTCTACTGCAGCTTCCCAGAGTGTTCTAAAGAACAACTAAAGCGCTAACAGCCTTACTTATGACAAAAGTATGGCACACCTGAAGCCATCTTGATTGGAATAAACTGGTAACACTTACATGATTTAATTTAAAAAGGAAAAGAATGATGGGGCTCATTTTGTCATAGAAATTATGGTTAGTGCTGTAGAAAGAAAAATTAGGACATGTTTCAAGTGTGAACTCAAATATCTTCCTGTTACATTTCAACAGGAGCAGCCTGTCAGTTGATGCCTTTGTGCTCTACTGCTGCTTTCCAGAGTGTTCTAAAGAACAACTAGAGCGCTAGCAGCCTTACTTATGACAAAGGTATGGCACACCTGAAGCCATCTTGATTGGTATAAATTGGTAAAACTTAAAAGATTTAATTTAAAAAGGAAAAACATGATGGGGTTCATTTTGTCATAGAAATTATGGTTAGTGCTGTAGAAAGAAAAATTAGGATATGTTTCAAGTGTGATCTCAAACATCTTCCTATTATATTTCAACAGGAGCAGCCTGTCAGTTGATGCCTTTGTGTTCTACTGGAGCTTCTCAGAGTGGTCTAAAGAACAACTAGAGTGCTAACAGCCTTACTTATGAAAAAAGTATGGCACACCTGAAGCCATCTTGATTGGAATAAATTAGTAACACTTAAAACATTTAATTTAAAAAGGAACAAAACGATGGGGTTCATTTTGTCATAGAAATTATGGTTAGTGCTGTAGTAAGAAAAATTAGGACATATTTCAAGTGTGATCTCAAACATCTTCCTATTATATTTCAACAGGAGCAGCCTGTCAGTTGATGCCTTTGTGTTCTACTGCAGCTTCCCAGAGTGATCTAAACAACAACCAGAGGGCTAACAGCCTTACTTATGACAAAAGTATGGCACACCTGAAGCCATCTTGATTGGAATAAACTGGTAACACATAAAACATTTGATTTAAAAAGGAACACAATAATGGGGTTCATTTTGTCATTGAAATTATGGTTAGTGCTGTAGAAAGAAAAATTAGGACATGTTTTAATTGAGATCTCAAATATCTTCCTGTTGTATTTCAAGAGGAGCAGCCTGTCAGTTGATGTCTTTGTGTTCTACTGCAGCTTCCCAGAGTGGACTAAAGAATACCTAGAGCGCTAACAGTCTTATTTATGACACAATTAAGGCACAGCTGAAGCCATCCTGATTGGAATAAACTGGTAACTCTTAAAACATTTAATTTAAATAGGAACACAATGAGGGGGTTCATTTTGTCATAGAAATTATGTTTAGTACTGTAGGAAGAAAAATAAGGACGTGTTTCAAGTGTGATCTCAAATATCTTCCTGTTATATTTCAACAGGAGCAGCCTGTCAGTTGATGCCTTTGTGTTCTACTGCAGCTTCCCAGAGTGGTCTAAAGAACAACTAGAGCGCTAACAGCCTTACTTATGACAAAAGTATGGCACACCTGAAGCCATCTACATTTAAATGAACTGGTACAACTTAAAACAATTAATATAATAGGGAAAAGAATGATGGGGTTCATTTTGTCATAGAAATTATGGTTAGTGCTGTAGAAAGAAAAATTAGGACATGTTTCAATTGTGATCTCAAATATCTTCCTGTTATATTTCAACAGGAGCAGCCTGTCAGTTGATGCCTTTTTGTTCTACTGGAGCTTCCCAGAGTGGTCTAAAAAACAACTAGAGCGCTAACAGCCTTACTTATGAAAAAAGTATGGCACACCTGAAGCCATCTTGATTGGAATAAATTAGTAACACTTAAAACATTTAATTTAAAAAGGAACAAAATGATGGGGTTCATTTTGTCATAGAAATTATGGTTAGTGCTGTAGAAAGAAAAATTAGGACATATTTCAAGTGTGATCTCAAACATCTTCCTATTATATTTCAACAGGAGCAGCCTGTCAGTTGATGCCTTTGTGTTCTACTGCAGCTTCCCAGAGTGATCTAAACAACAACCAGAGGGCTAACAGCCTTACTTATGACAAAAGTATGGCACACCTGAAGCCATCTTGATTGGAATAAACTGGTAACACTTAAAACATTTGATTAAAAAAGGAACACAATGATGGGGTTCATTTTGTCATTGAAATTATGGTTAGTGCTGTAGAAAGAAAAATTAGGACATGTTTTAAGTGAGATCTCAAATATCTTCCTGTTATATTTCAAGAGGAGCAGCCTGTCAGTTGATGTCTTTGTGTTCTACTGCAGCTTCCTAGAGTGGAGTAAAGAATACCTAGAGCGCTAACAGTCTTATTTATGACACAATTAAGTACAGCTGAAGCCATCCTGATTGGAATAAACTGGTAACTCTTAAAACATTTAATTTAAATAGGAACACAATGAGGGGGTTCATTTTGTCTTAGAAATTATGTTTAGTGCTGTAGGAAGAAAAATAAGGACGTGTTTCAAGTGTGATCTCAAATATCTTCCTGTTATATTTCAACAGGAGTAGCCTGTCAGTTGATACCTTTGTGTTCTACTGCAGCTTCCCAGAGTATTCTAAAGAACAACTAGAGCGCTAACAGCCTTACTTATGACAAAAGTATGGCACACCTGAAGCCATCTACTTTGAAATGAACTGGTACAACTTAAAACATTTAATTTAATAGGGAAAAGAATGATGGGGTTCATTTTGTCATAGAAATTATGGTTAGTGCTGTAGAAAGAAAAATTAGGATATGTTTCAATTGTGATCTCAAATATCTTCCTGTTATATTTCAACAGGAGCAGCCTGTCAGTTGATGCCTTTGTGTTCTACTGCAGTTTCCCAGAGTGGTCTAAAGAATACCTAGAGCGATAACAGTCTAAATTTCTGACACAATTAAGGCAAACCTGCTGCCATCTTGATTGGAATAAACTGGTAACTCTTAAAACATTTAATTTAAAAAGGAACAAAATGAGGGGGTTCATTTTGTCATAGAAATTATTGTTAGTGTTTTAGAAAGAAAAATTAGGACATGTTTTATGTAAGCCTGGGCGAAGCACCACGCTACGCTCGCGTAGTTTGCGAAGTTCGCGCTACTTCGCACTACGCGAACTGCACGTAGCACAGTGCGAACACGCGTAGCGTAGTGTTGTGTAGTGCTACGGTCATTTTTTGCTTGCTCGCGGTACTCAACGTCAAGTTGGCGACCACGAGCAAGCAAAATTAAATCCCGGCGAGACTTTTTCCTTTTTCGCGATCAGCAACATCAAGTTGGCGATCGCGAGCATGGAAAATAAACCTCCCGGCGAGATTCCCAACGCGAGGAGGTCAGGTTTCTCATTGCGAGGGGTCGCGTATGCTCGCGACCGCTCGCGATGAGAAACTACCAGTTCGCGTTGAGAAAGCTGCCGCTCGAGTAAAAATCTACTCGAGGAGCAGAAAACTACAGCTCGTACTGTGCAAAATGCCATTTTCAATGATTGCACAGTGCCGGTTGCTTGTCCGCACTGTGCAATCATTGAAAACAACATCTTGCACAGTGCGAACATGTTACTACGCAGTTCGCGAAGTGCTACGCGTAGCTCGCGTAGTGTGAACTTCACTTTGCGTAGCTTCGCGAAGTGCTACTTCACGAACTACGCCCACCCTTAGTTTTAAGTAAGAGCTCAAATATATTCCTGTTATATTTCAACAGGAGCAGCCTGTCAGTTGATGCCTTTGTGTTCTACTGCAGCTTCCCAGAGTGTTCTAAAGAACAACTAGAGCACTAACAGCCTTACTTATGACAAAAGTATGGCACACCTAAAGCCATCTTGATTGGAATAAACTGGTAACACTTAAAACATTTAATTTAAAAAGGAAAAGAATTATGGGGTTCATTTTGTCATGGAAATTATGGTTAGTGCTGTAGAAAGAAACATTAGGACATGTTTTAAGTGAGTGCTCAAATATCTTCCTGTTATATTTCAACAGGAGCAGCCTGTCAGTTGATGCCTTTGTGTTCTACTGCAGCTTCCCAGAGTGGTCTAAAGAATAACTAGAGCACTAACAGTCTTACTTATGACACAATTATGGCACACCTGAAGCCATCTTGATTGGAATAAACTGGTAACTCTTAAAACATTTAATTTGAAAAGGAAAAAATGAGGGGGTTCATTTTGTCATAGAAATTATTGTTAGTTCTGTAGAAAGAAACATTAGGACATGTTTTAAGTGAGAGCTCAAATATCTTCCTGTTATATTTCAACAGGAGAAGCCTGTCAGTTGATGCCTTTGTGTTCTACTGCAGCTTCCCAGAGTGTTCTAAAGAACAACTAAAGCGCTAACAGCCTTACTTATGACAAAAGTATGGCACACCTGAAGCCATCTTGATTGGAATAAACTGGTAACACTTACATGATTTAATTTAAAAAGGAAAAGAATGATGGGGCTCATTTTGTCATAGAAATTATGGTTAGTGCTGTAGAAAGAAAAATTAGGACATGTTTCAAGTGTGAACTCAAATATCTTCCTGTTACATTTCAACAGGAGCAGCCTGTCAGTTGATGCCTTTGTGCTCTACTGCTGCTTTCCAGAGTGTTCTAAAGAACAACTAGAGCGCTAGCAGCCTTACTTATGACAAAGGTATGGGACACCTGAAGCCATCTTGATTGGTATAAATTGGTAAAACTTAAAAGATTTAATTTAAAAAGGAAAAACATGATGGGGTTCATTTTGTCATAGAAATTATGGTTAGTGCTGTAGAAAGAAAAATTAGGATATGTTTCAAGTGTGATCTCAAACATCTTCCTATTATATTTCAACAGGAGCAGCCTGTCAGTTGATGCCTTTGTGTTCTACTGGAGCTTCTCAGAGTGGTCTAAAGAACAACCAGAGGGCTAACAGCCTTACTTATGACAAAAGTATGGCACACCTGAAGCCATCTTGATTGGAATAAACTGGTAACACATAAAACATTTGATTTAAAAAGGAACACAATAATGGGGTTCATTTTGTCATTGAAATTATGGTTAGTGCTGTAGAAAGAAAAATTAGGACATGTTTTAATTGAGATCTCAAATATCTTCCTGTTGTATTTCAAGAGGAGCAGCCTGTCAGTTGATGTCTTTGTGTTCTACTGCAGCTTCCCAGAGTGGACTAAAGAATACCTAGAGCGCTAACAGTCTTATTTATGACACAATTAAGGCACAGCTGAAGCCATCCTGATTGGAATAAACTGGTAACTCTCAAAACATTTAATTTAAATAGGAACACAATGAGGGGGTTCATTTTGTCATAGAAATTATGTTTAGTACTGTAGGAAGAAAAATAAGGACGTGTTTCAAGTGTGATCTCAAATATCTTCCTGTTATATTTCAACAGGAGCAGCCTGTCAGTTGATGCCTTTGTGTTCTACTGCAGCTTCCCAGAGTGGTCTAAAGAACAACTAGAGCGCTAACAGCCTTACTTATGACAAAAGTATGGCACACCTGAAGCCATCTACATTTAAATGAACTGGTACAACTTAAAACAATTAATATAATAGGGAAAAGAATGATGGGGTTCATTTTGTCATAGAAATTATGGTTAGTGCTGTAGAAAGAAAAATTAGGACATGTTTCAATTGTGATCTCAAATATCTTCCTGTTATATTTCAACAGGAGCAGCCTGTCAGTTGATGCCTTTTTGTTCTACTGGAGCTTCCCAGAGTGGTCTAAAAAACAACTAGAGCGCTAACAGCCTTACTTATGAAAAAAGTATGGCACACCTGAAGCCATCTTGATTGGAATAAATTAGTAACACTTAAAACATTTAATTTAAAAAGGAACAAAATGATGGGGTTCATTTTGTCATAGAAATTATGGTTAGTGCTGTAGAAAGAAAAATTAGGACATATTTCAAGTGTGATCTCAAACATCTTCCTATTATATTTCAACAGGAGCAGCCTGTCAGTTGATGCCTTTGTGTTCTACTGCAGCTTCCCAGAGTGATCTAAACAACAACCAGAGGGCTAACAGCCTTACTTATGACAAAAGTATGGCACACCTGAAGCCATCTTGATTGGAATAAACTGGTAACACTTAAAACATTTGATTAAAAAAGGAACACAATGATGGGGTTCATTTTGTCATTGAAATTATGGTTAGTGCTGTAGAAAGAAAAATTAGGACATGTTTTAAGTGAGATCTCAAATATCTTCCTGTTATATTTCAAGAGGAGCAGCCTGTCAGTTGATGTCTTTGTGTTCTACTGCAGCTTCCTAGAGTGGAGTAAAGAATACCTAGAGCGCTAACAGTCTTATTTATGACACAATTAAGTACAGCTGAAGCCATCCTGATTGGAATAAACTGGTAACTCTTAAAACATTTAATTTAAATAGGAACACAATGAGGGGGTTCATTTTGTCTTAGAAATTATGTTTAGTGCTGTAGGAAGAAAAATAAGGACGTGTTTCAAGTGTGATCTCAAATATCTTCCTGTTATATTTCAACAGGAGTAGCCTGTCAGTTGATACCTTTGTGTTCTACTGCAGCTTCCCAGAGTATTCTAAAGAACAACTAGAGCGCTAACAGCCTTACTTATGACAAAAGTATGGCACACCTGAAGCCATCTACTTTGAAATGAACTGGTACAACTTAAAACATTTAATTTAATAGGGAAAAGAATGATGGGGTTCATTTTGTCATAGAAATTATGGTTAGTGCTGTAGAAAGAAAAATTAGGATATGTTTCAAGTGTGATCTCAAACATCTTCCTATTATATTTCAACAGGAGCAGCCTGTCAGTTGATGCCTTTGTGTTCTACTGCAGTTTCCCAGAGTGGTCTAAAGAATACCTAGAGCGATAACAGTCTAAATTTCTGACACAATTAAGGCACACCTGATGCCATCTTGATTGGAATAAACTGGTAACTCTTAAAACATTTAATTTAAAAAGGAACAAAATGAGGGGGTTCATTTTGTCATAGAAATTATTGTTAGTGTTTTAGAAAGAAAAATTAGGACATGTTTTAAGTAAGCCTGGGCGAAGCACTACGCTACGCTCGCGTAGTTTGCGAAGTTCGCGCTATTTCGCACTACGCGAACTGCACGTAGCACAGTGCGAACACGCGTAGCGTAGTGTTGTGTGGCTACGGTCATTTTTTGCTTGCTCGCGGTCCTCAACGTCAAGTTGGTGACCGCGAGCAAGCAAAATGACATCCCGGCGAGACTTTTTCCTTTTTCGCGATCAGCAACATTAAGTTGGCGATCGCGAGCATGGAAAATAAACCTCCCGGCAAGATTCCCAACGCGAGGAGGTCAGGTTTCTCATTGCGAGGGGTCACGTATGCTCGCGACCGCTCGCGATGAGAAACTACCAGTTAGCGTTGAGAAAGCTGCCGCTCGAGTAAAAATCTACTCGAGGAGCAGAAAACTACAGCTCGCACTGTGCAAGATGCCATTTTCAATGATTACACAGTGCCGGTTGCTTGTCCGCACTGTGCAATCATTGAAAACAACATCTTGCACAGTGCGAACATGTTACTATGCAGTTCGCGAAGTGCTACGCGTAGCTCGCGTAGTGCGAACTTCACTTTGCGTAGCTTCGCGAAGTGCTACTTCGCGAACTACGCCCACCCTTAGTTTTAAGTGAGAGCTCAAAGATATTCCTGTTATATTTCAACAGGAGCAGCCTGTCAGTTGATGCCTTTGTGTTCTACTGCAGCTTCCCAGAGTGTTCTAAAGAACAACTAGAGCGCTATCAGCCTTACTTATGACAAAAGTATGGCACACCTGAAGCCATCTTGATTGGAATAAACTGGTAACACTTAAAACATTTAATTTAAAAAGGAAAAGAATTATGGGGTTCATTTTGTCATAGAAATCATGGTTAGTGCTGTAGAAAGAAACATTAGGACATGTTTTAAGTGAGAGCTCAAATATCTTCCTGTTATATTTCAACAGGAGCAGCCTGTCAGTTGAAGCCTTTGTGTTCTACTGCAGCTTCCCAGAGTGGTCTAAAGAATAACTAGAACACTAACAGTCTTACTTATGACACAATTATGGCACACCTGAAGCCATCTTGATTGGAATAAACTGGTAACTCTTAAAACATTTAATTTAAAAAGGAACCAAATTAGCGGGTTCATTTTGTCATAGAAATTATTGTTAGTGCTGTAGAAAGAAACATTAGGACATGTTTTAAGTGAGAGCTCAAATATCTTCCTGTTATATTTCAACAGGAGCAGCATGTCAGTTGATGCCTTTGTGCTCTACTGCTGCTTCCCAGAGTGTTCTAAAGAACAACTAGAGCGCTAGCAGCCTTACTTATGACAAAGGTATGGCACACCTTAAGCCATCTTGATTGGTATAAATTGGTAACACTTAAAAGATTTAATTTAAAAAGGAACAAAATGATGGCGTTCATTTTGTCATAGAAATTATGCTTAGTGCTGTAGAAAGAAAAATTAGGACATGTTTTTAGTGAGATCTCAAATATCTTCCTGTTATATTTCAACAGGAGCAGCTTGTCAGTTGATGTCTTTGTGTTCTACTGCAGCTTCCCAGAGTGTTCTGAAGAACAACTACAGCGCTAACAGCCTTACTTATGACAAACGTATGGCACACCTGAAGCAATCTTGATTGGAATAAACTGGCAACACTTAAAACATTTAATTTAAAAAGGAACAAAATGATGGGGTTCATTTTGTCATAGAAATTATGGTTAGTGCTGTAGAAAGAAAAATTAGTACATGTTTCAAGTCTGATCTCAAATATCTTCCTATTATATTTCAACAGGAGCAGCCTGTCAGTTGATGCCTTTGTGTTCTACTGCAGCTTCCCAGAGTGGTCTAAAGAACAACTAGAGCGCTAACAGCCTTACGTATGAAAAAAGTATGGCACACCTGAAGCCATCTTGATTGGAATAAATTAGTAACACTTAAAACATTTAATTTAAAAAGGAACAAAATGATGGGGTTCATTTTGCCATAGAAATTATGGTTAGTGCTGTAGAAAGAAAAATTAGGACATATTTCAAGTGTGATCTCAAACATCTTCATATTATATTTCAACAGGAGCAGCCTGTCAGTTGATGCCTTTGTGTTCTACTGCAGCTTCCCAGAGTGATCTAAACAACAACCAGAGGGCTAACAGCCTTACTTATGACTAAAGTATGGCCCACCTGAAGCCTTCTTGATTGGAATAAACTGATAACACTTAAAACATTTGATTTAAAAAGGAACAAAATGATGGAGTTAATTGTGTCATAGAAATTATGGTTAGTGCTGTAGAAAGAAAAATTAGGACATGTTTTAATTGAGATATCAAATGTCTTCCTGTTATATTTTAACAGGAGCAGCCTGTCAGTTGATGTCTTTGTGTTCTACTGCAGCTTCCCAGAGTGGTCCAAAGAATAACTAGAGCACTAACAGTCTTATTTATGACACAATTATGGCACACCTGAAGCCATCTTGATTGGAATAAACTGGTAACTCTTAAAACATTTAATTAAAATAAGGAACAAAATGAGGGGGTTCATTTTGTCATAGAAATTATTGTTAGTGCTGTAGAAAGAAAAATTAGGACATGTTTCAAGTGTGATCTCAAACATCTTCCTATTATATTTCAACAGGAGCAGCCTGTCAGTTGATGCCTTTGTGCTCTACTGCAGCTTCCCAGAGTGGTATAAAGAACAACTAGAGCACTAACAGCCTTACTTATGACAAAGGTATGGCACACCTGAATCCATCTTGATTTGAATAAATTGGTAACACTTAAAACATTTAATTTAAAAAGGAACAACATGATGGTGTTAATTTGTCATAGAAATTATGCTTAGTGCTGTAGAGAGAACAATTAGGATATGTTTCAAGTGTGATCTCAAACATCTTCCTATTATATTTCAACAGGAGCAGCCTGTCAGTTGATGCCTTTGTGTTCTACTGCAGCTTCCCAGAGTGGTCAAAAGAACAACCAGAGGGCTAAGAGCCTTACTTATGAAAAAAGTATGGCGCACGTGAAGCCATGTTGATTGGAAGAAACTGGTAACACTTAAAACATTTGATTTAAAAAGGAACACAATGATGGGGTTCATTTTGTCAAAGAAATTATGGTTAGTGCTGTAGAAAGATAAATTAGGACATGTTTTAAGTGAGATCTCAAATATCTTCCTGTTATATTTCAACAGGAGCAGCCTGTCAGTTGATGTCTTTGTGTTCTACTGCAGCTTCCCACGGTGGTCTAAAGAATACCTAGGGCGCTAACAGTCTTATTTATGACACAATTAAGGCACAGCTGACGCCATCTTAATTGGAATAAACTGGTAACTCTTAAAACATTTAATTTAAATAGGAACAAAATGAGGGGGTTCATTTTGTCATAGAAATTATGTTTAGTGCTGTAGAAAGAAAAATTAGGACATGTTTTAAGTGAGAGCTCAAATATCTTCCTGTTATATTTCAACAGGAGCAGCCTGTCAGTTGATGCCTTTGTGCTCTACTGCTGCTTCCCAGAGTGTTCTAAAGAACAACTAGAGCGCTAGCAGCCTTACTTATGACAAAGGTATGGCACACCTGAAGCCATCTTGATTGGTATAAATTGGTAACACTTAAAAGATTTAATTTAAAAAGGAAAAAAATGATGGGGTTCATTTTGTCATAGGAATTATGGTTAGTGCTGTAGAAAGAAAAATTAGGATATGTTTCAAGTGTGATCTCAAACATCTTCCTGTTATATTTCAACAGGAGCAGCCTGTCAGTTGATGCCTTTGTGTTCTACTGCAGTTTCCCAGAGTGGTCTAAAGAATACCTAGAGTGATAACAGTCTAAATTTCTGACACAATTAAGGCACACCTGATGCCATCTTGATTGGAATAAACTGGTAACTCTTAAAACATTCAATTTAAAAAGGAACAAAATGATGGGGTTCATTTTGTCATAGGAATTATGGTTAGTGCTGTAGAAAGAAAAATTAGGATATGTTTCAAGTGTGATCTCAAACATCTTCCTATTATATTTCAACAGGAGCAGCCTGTCAGTTGATGCCTTTGTGTTCTACTGCAGTTTCCCAGAGTGGTCTAAAGAATACCTAGAGCGATAACAGTCTAAATTTCTGACACAATTAAGGCACACCTGATGCCATCTTGATTGGAATAAACTGGTAACTCTTAAAACATTTAATTTAAAAAGGAACAAAATGAGGGGGTTAATTTTGTCATAGAAATTATTGTTAGTGTTTTAGAAAGAAAAATTAGGACATGTTTTAAGTAAGCCTGGGCGAAGCACTACGCTACGCTCGCGTAGTTTGCGAAGTTCGCGCTATTTCGCACTACGCGAACTGCACGTAGCACAGTGCGAACACGCGTAGCGTAGTGTTGTGTGGCTACGGTCATTTTTTGCTTGCTCGCGGTCCTCAACGTCAAGTTGGTGACCGCGAGCAAGCAAAATGACATCCCGGCGAGACTTTTTCCTTTTTCGCGATCAGCAACATTAAGTTGGCGATCGCGAGCATGGAAAATAAACCTCCCGGCAAGATTCCCAACGCGAGGAGGTCAGGTTTCTCATTGCGAGGGGTCACGTATGCTCGCGACCGCTCGCGATGAGAAACTACCAGTTAGCGTTGAGAAAGCTGCCGCTCGAGTAAAAATCTACTCGAGGAGCAGAAAACTACAGCTCGCACTGTGCAAGATGCCATTTTCAATGATTACACAGTGCCGGTTGCTTGTCCGCACTGTGCAATCATTGAAAACAACATCTTGCACAGTGCGAACATGTTACTATGCAGTTCGCGAAGTGCTACGCGTAGCTCGCGTAGTGCGAACTTCACTTTGCGTAGCTTCGCGAAGTGCTACTTCGCGAACTACGCCCACCCTTAGTTTTAAGTGAGAGCTCAAAGATATTCCTGTTATATTTCAACAGGAGCAGCCTGTCAGTTGATGCCTTTGTGTTCTACTGCAGCTTCCCAGAGTGTTCTAAAGAACAACTAGAGCGCTATCAGCCTTACTTATGACAAAAGTATGGCACACCTGAAGCCATCTTGATTGGAATAAACTGGTAACACTTAAAACATTTAATTTAAAAAGGAAAAGAATTATGGGGTTCATTTTGTCATAGAAATCATGGTTAGTGCTGTAGAAAGAAACATTAGGACATGTTTTAAGTGAGAGCTCAAATATCTTCCTGTTATATTTCAACAGGAGCAGCCTGTCAGTTGAAGCCTTTGTGTTCTACTGCAGCTTCCCAGAGTGGACTAAAGAATAACTAGAACACTAACAGTCTTACTTATGACACAATTATGGCACACCTGAAGCCATCTTGATTGGAATAAACTGGTAACTCTTAAAACATTTAATTTAAAAAGGAACCAAATTAGCGGGTTCATTTTGTCATAGAAATTATTGTTAGTGCTGTAGAAAGAAACATTAGGACATGTTTTAAGTGAGAGCTCAAATATCTTCCTGTTATATTTCAACAGGAGCAGCATGTCAGTTGATGCCTTTGTGCTCTACTGCTGCTTCCCAGAGTGTTCTAAAGAACAACTAGAGCGCTAGCAGCCTTACTTATGACAAAGGTATGGCACACCTTAAGCCATCTTGATTGGTATAAATTGGTAACACTTAAAAGATTTAATTTAAAAAGGAACAAAATGATGGCGTTCATTTTGTCATAGAAATTATGCTTAGTGCTGTAGAAAGAAAAATTAGGACATGTTTTTAGTGAGATCTCAAATATCTTCCTGTTATATTTCAACAGGAGCAGCTTGTCAGTTGATGTCTTTGTGTTCTACTGCAGCTTCCCAGAGTGTTCTGAAGAACAACTACAGCGCTAACAGCCTTACTTATGACAAACGTATGGCACACCTGAAGCAATCTTGATTGGAATAAACTGGCAACACTTAAAACATTTAATTTAAAAAGGAACAAAATGATGGGGTTCATTTTGTCATAGAAATTATGGTTAGTGCTGTAGAAAGAAAAATTAGTACATGTTTCAAGTCTGATCTCAAATATCTTCCTATTATATTTCAACAGGAGCAGCCTGTCAGTTGATGCCTTTGTGTTCTACTGCAGCTTCCCAGAGTGGTCTAAAGAACAACTAGAGCGCTAACAGCCTTACGTATGAAAAAAGTATGGCACACCTGAAGCCATCTTGATTGGAATAAATTAGTAACACTTAAAACATTTAATTTAAAAAGGAACAAAATGATGGGGTTCATTTTGCCATAGAAATTATGGTTAGTGCTGTAGAAAGAAAAATTAGGACATATTTCAAGTGTGATCTCAAACATCTTCATATTATATTTCAACAGGAGCAGCCTGTCAGTTGATGCCTTTGTGTTCTACTGCAGCTTCCCAGAGTGATCTAAACAACAACCAGAGGGCTAACAGCCTTACTTATGACTAAAGTATGGCCCACCTGAAGCCTTCTTGATTGGAATAAACTGATAACACTTAAAACATTTGATTTAAAAAGGAACAAAATGATGGAGTTAATTGTGTCATAGAAATTATGGTTAGTGCTGTAGAAAGAAAAATTAGGACATGTTTTAATTGAGATATCAAATGTCTTCCTGTTATATTTTAACAGGAGCAGCCTGTCAGTTGATGTCTTTGTGTTCTACTGCAGCTTCCCAGAGTGGTCCAAAGAATAACTAGAGCACTAACAGTCTTATTTATGACACAATTATGGCACACCTGAAGCCATCTTGATTGGAATAAACTGGTAACTCTTAAAACATTTAATTAAAATAAGGAACAAAATGAGGGGGTTCATTTTGTCATAGAAATTATTGTTAGTGCTGTAGAAAGAAAAATTAGGACATGTTTCAAGTGTGATCTCAAACATCTTCCTATTATATTTCAACAGGAGCAGCCTGTCAGTTGATGCCTTTGTGCTCTACTGCAGCTTCCCAGAGTGGTATAAAGAACAACTAGAGCACTAACAGCCTTACTTATGACAAAGGTATGGCACACCTGAATCCATCTTGATTTGAATAAATTGGTAACACTTAAAACATTTAATTTAAAAAGGAACAACATGATGGTGTTAATTTGTCATAGAAATTATGCTTAGTGCTGTAGAGAGAACAATTAGGATATGTTTCAAGTGTGATCTCAAACATCTTCCTATTATATTTCAACAGGAGCAGCCTGTCAGTTGATGCCTTTGTGTTCTACTGCAGCTTCCCAGAGTGGTCAAAAGAACAACCAGAGGGCTAAGAGCCTTACTTATGAAAAAAGTATGGCGCACGTGAAGCCATGTTGATTGGAAGAAACTGGTAACACTTAAAACATTTGATTTAAAAAGGAACACAATGATGGGGTTCATTTTGTCAAAGAAATTATGGTTAGTGCTGTAGAAAGATAAATTAGGACATGTTTTAAGTGAGATCTCAAATATCTTCCTGTTATATTTCAACAGGAGCAGCCTGTCAGTTGATGTCTTTGTGTTCTACTGCAGCTTCCCACGGTGGTCTAAAGAATACCTAGGGTGCTAACAGTCTTATTTATGACACAATTAAGGCACAGCTGACGCCATCTTAATTGGAATAAACTGGTAACTCTTAAAACATTTAATTTAAATAGGAACAAAATGAGGGGGTTCATTTTGTCATAGAAATTATGTTTAGTGCTGTAGAAAGAAAAATTAGGACATGTTTCAAGTGTGATTTCAAATATCTTCCTGTTATATTTCAACAGGAGCAGCCTGTCAGTTGATGCCTTTGTGTTCTACTGCAGCTTCCCAGAGTAATCTAAAGAACAACTAGAGCGCTAACAGCCTTACTTAAAACAAAAGTATGGCAAACCTGAAGCCATCTAGATTGGAATAAACTGGTAACACTTAAAACATGTAATTTATTAAGGAAAAGAATGATGGGGTCCATTTTGTCATAGACATAGAAATTATGGTTAGAGCTGTAGAAAGAAAAATTAGGACATGTTTCAAGTGTGATCTCAAATATTTTCCTGTTATATTTCAACAGGAGCAGCCTGTCAGTTGATGCCTTTGTGTTCTACTGAAGTTTCCCAGAGTGGTCTAAAGAATACCTAGAGCGCTAACTGTCTTATTTATGACACAATTGAGGCACACCTGATGCCATCTTCATTGGAATAAACTGGTAACTCCTAAAACATTTAATTAAAAAAGGAACAAAATGAGGGGGTTCATTTTGTCATAGAAATGATTGTTAGTGCTGTAGAAAGAAAAAAATAGGACATGTTTTAGGTGAGAGCTCAAATATATTCCTGTTATATTTCAGCAGGAGCAGCCTGTCAGTTGATGCCTTTGTGTTCTACTGCAGCTTCCCAGAGTGTTCTAAAGAACAACTAGAGCGCTAACAGCCTTACTTATGACAAAAGTATGGCACACCTGAAGTCATCTTGATTGGAATAAACTGGTAACACTTAAAACAGTTAATTAAAAAAGGAAACAAATGATGGGGTTCATTTTGTCATAGAAATTATGGTTAGTGCTGTAGAAAGAAAAATTAGGACATGGTTTAAGTGAGATCTCAAATATCCTTCTGTTATATTTCAAGAGGAGCAGCCTGTCAGTTGATGTCTTTGTGTTCTACTGCAGCTTCCCAGAGTGGTCTAAAGAATACCTAGAGCGCTAACAGTCTTATTTATGACACAATTAAGGCACAGCTGAAGCCATCTTGATTGGAATAAACTGGTAACTCTTAAAACATTTATTTTAAAAAGGAACAAAATGAGGGGGTTAATTTTGTCATAGAAATTATTGTTAGTGCTGTAGAAAGAAAAATTAGGACATGTTTTAAGTGAGAGCTCAAATATCTTCCTGTTATATTTCAACAGGAGCAGCCTTTCAGTTGATGCCTTTGTGTTCTACTGCAGCTTCCCAGAGTGTTCTAAAGGACAACTAGATCGCTAACTGCCTTACTTATGACAAAAGTATGGCACACCTGAAGCCATCTAGATTGGAATAAACTGGTAACAATTAAAACATTTAATTTAATAAGGAAAATAATGATGGGGTTCATTTTGTCATAGAAATTATGGTTAGTGATGACGAAAGAAAAATTAGGACATGTTTCAATTGTGATCTCAAATATCTTCCTGTTATATTTCAACATGAGCAGCCTGTCAGTTGATGCCTTTGTTTTCTACTGCAGATTCCCAGAGTGGTCTAAAGAACACCTAGAGCACTAACAGTCTTATTTATGACACAATTAAGGCACACCGGATGCCATCTTGATTGGAATAAACTGGTAACTCTTAAAACATTTAATTTAAAAAGGAACAAAATGAGGGGGTTCATTTTGTCATTGAAATTATTGTTAGTGCTGTAGAAAGAAAAATTAGGACATGTTTTAAGTGAGAGCTCAAATATATTCCTATTATATTTCAACAGGAGCAGCCTGTCAGTTGATGCCTTTGTGTTCTACTGCAGCTTCCCAGAGTGTTCTAAAGAACAACTTGAGCGCTAACAGCCTTACTTATGACAAAAGTATCGCACACCTGAAGCCATCTTGATTGGAATAAACTGGTAAAACTTAAAACATTTAATTTAAAAAGGAACAAAATGATGGGGTTCATTTTGACATAGAAATTATGGTTAGTTCTGTAGAAAGAAAAATTAGGACATGTTTCAAGTGTGATCTCAAACATCTTCCTATTATATTTCAACAGGAGCAGCCTGTCAGTTGATGCCTTTATGTTCTACTGCAGCTTCCCAGAGTGATCTAAAGAACAACCAGAGGGCTAACAGTCTTACTTATGACTAAAGTATGGCACACCTGAAGCCATCTTGATTGGAATAAACTGGTAACACTTAAAACAATTGATTTAAAAAGGAACAAAATGATGGGGTTCATTTTGTCATAGAAATTATGGTTAGTGCTGTAGAAAGAAACATTAGGACATGTTTAAAGTGAGAGCTCAAATATCTTCCTCTTATATTTCAACAGGAGCTGCCTGTCAGTTGATGCCTTTGTGCTCTACTGCAGCTTGCCAGAGTGTTCTAAAGAACAACTAGAGCGCTAACAGCCTTACTTATGACAAAAGTATGGCACACCTGAAGCTATCTTGATTGGAATAAACTGTTAACACTTAAAACATTTAATTTAAAAAGGAAAAGAATGATGGGGATCATTTTGTCATAGAAATTATGGCTAGTGCTGTAGAAAGAAACATTAGGACATGTTTTAAGTGAGAGCTCAAATATCTTCCTGTTATATTTCAACAGGAGCAGCCTGTCAGTTGATGCATTTTTGTGTTCTACTGCAGCTTCCAAGAGTGGTCTAAAGAATAACTAGAGCACTAACAGTCTTACTTATGACAAAATTATGGCACACCTGAAGCCATCTTGATTGGAATAAACTGGTAACTCTTAAA
Source organism: Triturus cristatus (assembly GCF_964204655.1). NCBI lineage: Eukaryota > Metazoa > Chordata > Amphibia > Caudata > Salamandridae > Triturus > Triturus cristatus. Next base: position 939,111,068 of record NC_140579.1, read on the forward strand.
ACATTTAATTTGAAAAGGAAAAAATGAGGGGGTTCATTTTGTCATAGAAATTATTGTTAGTTCTGTAGAAAGAAACATTAGGACATGTTTTAAGTGAGAGCTCAAATATCTTCCTGTTATATTTCAACAGGAGAAGCCTGTCAGTTGATGCCTTTGTGTTCTACTGCAGCTTCCCAGAGTGTTCTAAAGAACAACTAAAGCGCTAACAGCCTTACTTATGACAAAAGTATGGCACACCTGAAGCCATCTTGATTGGAATAAACTGGTAACACTTACATGATTTAATTTAAAAAGGAAAAGAATGATGGGGCTCAATTTGTCATAGAAATTATGGTTAGTGCTGTAGAAAGAAAAATTAGGACATGTTTCAAGTGTGAACTCAAATATCTTCCTGTTACATTTCAACAGGAGCAGCCTGTCAGTTGATGCCTTTGTGCTCTACTGCTGCTTCCCAGAGTGTTCTAAAGAACAACTAGAGCGCTAGCAGCCTTACTTATGACAAAGGTATGGCACACCTGAAGCCATCTTGATTGGTATAAATTGGTAAAACTTAAAAGATTTAATTTAAAAAGGAAAAACATGATGGGGTTCATTTTGTCATAGAAATTATGGTTAGTGCTGTAGAAAGAAAAATTAGGATATGTTTCAAGTGTGATCTCAAACATCTTCCTATTATATTTCAACAGGAGCAGCCTGTCAGTTGATGCCTTTGTGTTCTACTGGAGCTTCTCAGAGTGGTCTAAAGAACAACTAGAGCGCTAACAGCCTTACTTATGAAAAAAGTATGGCACACCTGAAGCCATCTTGATTGGAATAAATTAGTAACACTTAAAACATTTAATTTAAAAAGGAACAAAACGATGGGGTTCATTTTGTCATAGAAATTATGGTTAGTGCTGTAGTAAGAAAAATTAGGACATATTTCAAGTGTGATCTCAAACATCTTCCTATTATATTTCAACAGGAGCAGCCTGTCAGTTGATGCCTTTGTGTTCTACTGCAGCTTCCCAGAGTGATCTAAACAACAACCAGAGGGCTAACAGCCTTACTTATGACAAAAGTATGGCACACCTGAAGCCATCTTGATTGGAATAAACTGGTAACACATAAAACATTTGATTTAAAAAGGAACACAATAATGGGGTTCATTTTGTCATTGAAATTATGGTTAGTGCTGTAGAAAGAAAAATTAGGACATGTTTTAATTGAGATCTCAAATATCTTCCTGTTGTATTTCAAGAGGAGCAGCCTGTCAGTTGATGTCTTTGTGTTCTACTGCAGCTTCCCAGAGTGGACTAAAGAATACCTAGAGCGCTAACAGTCTTATTTATGACACAATTAAGGCACAGCTGAAGCCATCCTGATTGGAATAAACTGGTAACTCTTAAAACATTTAATTTAAATAGGAACACAATGAGGGGGTTCATTTTGTCATAGAAATTATGTTTAGTACTGTAGGAAGAAAAATAAGGACGTGTTTCAAGTGTGATCTCAAATATCTTCCTGTTATATTTCAACAGGAGCAGCCTGTCAGTTGATGCCTTTGTGTTCTACTGCAGCTTCCCAGAGTGGTCTAAAGAACAACTAGAGCGCTAACAGCCTTACTTATGACAAAAGTATGGCACACCTGAAGCCATCTACATTTAAATGAACTGGTACAACTTAAAACAATTAATATAATAGGGAAAAGAATGATGGGGTTCATTTTGTCATAGAAATTATGGTTAGTGCTGTAGAAAGAAAAACTTAGGACATGTTTCAATTGTGATCTCAAATATCTTCCTGTTATATTTCAACAGGAGCAGCCTGTCAGTTGATGCCTTTTTGTTCTACTGGAGCTTCCCAGAGTGGTCTAAAAAACAACTAGAGCGCTAACAGCCTTACTTATGAAAAAAGTATGGCACACCTGAAGCCATCTTGATTGGAATAAATTAGTAACACTTAAAACATTTAATTTAAAAAGGAACAAAATGATGGGGTTCATTTTGTCATAGAAATTATGGTTAGTGCTGTAGAAAGAAAAATTAGGACATATTTCAAGTGTGATCTCAAACATCTTCCTATTATATTTCAACAGGAGCAGCCTGTCAGTTGATGCCTTTGTGTTCTACTGCAGCTTCCCAGAGTGATCTAAACAACAACCAGAGGGCTAACAGCCTTACTTATGACAAAAGTATGGCACACCTGAAGCCATCTTGATTGGAATAAACTGGTAACACTTAAAACATTTGATTAAAAAAGGAACACAATGATGGGGTTCATTTTGTCATTGAAATTATGGTTAGTGCTGTAGAAAGAAAAATTAGGACATGTTTTAAGTGAGATCTCAAATATCTTCCTGTTATATTTCAAGAGGAGCAGCCTGTCAGTTGATGTCTTTGTGTTCTACTGCAGCTTCCTAGAGTGGAGTAAAGAATACCTAGAGCGCTAACAGTCTTATTTATGACACAATTAAGTACAGCTGAAGCCATCCTGATTGGAATAAACTGGTAACTCTTAAAACATTTAATTTAAATAGGAACACAATGAGGGGGTTCATTTTGTCTTAGAAATTATGTTTAGTGCTGTAGGAAGAAAAATAAGGACGTGTTTCAAGTGTGATCTCAAATATCTTCCTGTTATATTTCAACAGGAGTAGCCTGTCAGTTGATACCTTTGTGTTCTACTGCAGCTTCCCAGAGTATTCTAAAGAACAACTAGAGCGCTAACAGCCTTACTTATGACAAAAGTATGGCACACCTGAAGCCATCTACTTTGAAATGAACTGGTACAACTTAAAACATTTAATTTAATAGGGAAAAGAATGATGGGGTTCATTTTGTCATAGAAATTATGGTTAGTGCTGTAGAAAGAAAAATTAGGATATGTTTCAATTGTGATCTCAAATATCTTCCTGTTATATTTCAACAGGAGCAGCCTGTCAGTTGATGCCTTTGTGTTCTACTGCAGTTTCCCAGAGTGGTCTAAAGAATACCTAGAGCGATAACAGTCTACATTTCTGACACAATTAAGGCAAACCTGCTGCCATCTTGATTGGAATAAACTGGTAACTCTTAAAACATTTAATTTAAAAAGGAACAAAATGAGGGGGTTCATTTTGTCATAGAAATTATTGTTAGTGTTTTAGAAAGAAAAATTAGGACATGTTTTATGTAAGCCTGGGCGAAGCACCACGCTACGCTCGCGTAGTTTGCGAAGTTCGCGCTACTTCGCACTACGCGAACTGCACGTAGCACAGTGCGAACACGCGTAGCGTAGTGTTGTGTGGCTACGGTCATTTTTTGCTTGCTCGCGGTCCTCAACGTCAAGTTGGCGACCGCGAGCAAGCAAAATGACATCCCGGCGAGACTTTTTCCTTTTTCGCGATCAGCAACATCAAGTTGGCGATCGCGAGCATGGAAAATAAACCTCCCGGCGAGATTCCCAACGCGAGGAGGTCAGGTTTCTCATTGCGAGGGGTCGCGTATGCTCGCGACCGCTCGCGATGAGAAACTACCAGTTCGCGTTGAGAAAGCTGCCGCTCCAGTAAAAATCTACTCGAGGAGCAGAAAACTACAGCTCGCACTGTGCAAAATGCCATTTTCAATGATTGCACAGTGCCGTTTGCTTGTCCGCACTGTGCAATCATTGAAAACAACATCTTGCACAGTGCGAACATGTTACTACGCAGTTCGCGAAGTGCTACGCGTAGCTCGCGTAGTGCGAACTTCACTTTGCGTAGCTTCGCGAAGTGCTACTTCACGAACTACGCCCACCCTTAGTTTTAAGTAAGAGCTCAAATATATTCCTGTTATATTTCAACAGGAGCAGCCTGTCAGTTGATGCCTTTGTGTTCTACTGCAGCTTCCCAGAGTGTTCTAAAGAACAACTAGAGCACTAACAGCCTTACTTATGACAAAAGTATGGCACACCTGAAGCCATCTTGATTGGAATAAACTGGTAACACTTAAAACATTTAATTTAAAAAGGAAAAGAATTATGGGGTTCATTTTGTCATGGAAATTATGGTTAGTGCTGTAGAAAGAAACATTAGGACATGTTTTAAGTGAGTGCTCAAATATCTTCCTGTTATATTTCAACAGGAGCAGCCTGTCAGTTGATGCCTTTGTGTTCTACTGCAGCTTCCCAGAGTGGTCTAAAGAATAACTAGAGCACTAACAGTCTTACTTATGACACAATTATGGCACACCTGAAGCCATCTTGATTGGAATAAACTGGTAACTCTTAAAACATTTAATTTAAAAAGGAACAAAATGAGGGGGTTCATTTTGTCATAGAAATTATTGTTAATGCTGTAGAAAGAAACATTAGGACATGTTTTAAGTGAGAGCTCAAATATCTTCCTGTTATATTTCAACAGGAGCAGCCTGTCAGTTGATGCCTTTGTGCTCTACTGCTGCTTCCCAGAGTGTTCTAAAGAACAACTAGAGCACTAGCAGCCTTACTTATGACAAAGGTATGGCACACCTGAAGCCATCTTGATTGGTATAAATTGGTAACACTTAAAAGATTTAATTTAAAAAGGAAAAAAATGATGGGGTTCATTTTGTCATAGGAATTATGGTTAGTGCTGTAGAAAGAAAAATTAGGATATGTTTCAAGTGTGATCTCAAACATCTTCCTATTATATTTCAACAGGAGCAGCCTGTCAGTTGATGCCTTTGTGTTCTACTGCAGTTTCCCAGAGTGGTCTAAAGAATACCTAGAGTGATAACAGTCTAAATTTCTGACACAATTAAGGCACACCTGATGCCATCTTGATTGGAATAAACTGGTAACTCTTAAAACATTCAATTTAAAAAGGAACAAAATGATGGGGTTCATTTTGTCATAGAAATTATGGTTAGTGCTGTAGAAAGAAAAATTAGGACATGTTTCAATTGTGATCTCAAATATCTTCCTGTTATATTTCAACAGGAGCAGCCTGTCAGTTGATGCCTTTGTGTTCTACTGCAGTTTCCCAGAGTGGTCTAAAGAATACCTAGAGCGATAACAGTCTAAATTTCTGACACAATTAAGGCACACCTGATGCCATCTTGATTGGAATAAACTGGTAACTCTTAAAACATTTAATTTAAAAAGGAACAAAATGAGGGGGTTCATTTTGTCATAGAAATTATTGTTAGTGTTTTAGAAAGAAAAATTAGGACATGTTTTAAGTAAGCCTGGGCGAAGCACTACGCTACGCTCGCGTAGTTTGCGAAGTTCGCGCTATTTCGCACTACGCGAACTGCACGTAGCACAGTGCGAACACGCGTAGCGTAGTGTTGTGTGGCTACGGTCATTTTTTGCTTGCTCGCGGTCCTCAACGTCAAGTTGGCGACCGCGAGCAAGCAAAATGACATCCCGGCGAGACTTTTTCCTTTTTCGCGATCAGCAACATTAAGTTGGCGATCGCGAGCATGGAAAATAAACCTCCCGGCAAGATTCCCAACGCGAGGAGGTCAGGTTTCTCATTGCGAGGGGTCACGTATGCTCGCGACCGCTCGCGATGAGAAACTACCAGTTAGCGTTGAGAAAGCTGCCGCTCGAGTAAAAATCTACTCGAGGAGCAGAAAACTACAGCTCGCACTGTGCAAGATGCCATTTTCAATGATTACACAGTGCCGGTTGCTTGTCCGCACTGTGCAATCATTGAAAACAACATCTTGCACAGTGCGAACATGTTACTATGCAGTTCGCGAAGTGCTACGCGTAGCTCGCGTAGTGCGAACTTCACTTTGCGTAGCTTCGCGAAGTGCTACTTCGCGAACTACGCCCACCCTTAGTTTTAAGTGAGAGCTCAAAGATATTCCTGTTATATTTCAACAGGAGCAGCCTGTCAGTTGATGCCTTTGTGTTCTACTGCAGCTTCCCAGAGTGTTCTAAAGAACAACTAGAGCGCTATCAGCCTTACTTATGACAAAAGTATGGCACACCTGAAGCCATCTTGATTGGAATAAACTGGTAACACTTAAAACATTTAATTTAAAAAGGAAAAGAATTATGGGGTTCATTTTGTCATAGAAATTATGGTTAGTGCTGTAGAAAGAAACATTAGGACATGTTTTAAGTGAGAGCTCAAATATCTTCCTGTTATATTTCAACAGGAGCAGCCTGTCAGTTGAAGCCTTTGTGTTCTACTGCAGCTTCCCAGAGTGGTCTAAAGAATAACTAGAACACTAACAGTCTTACTTATGACACAATTATGGCACACCTGAAGCCATCTTGATTGGAATAAACTGGTAACTCTTAAAACATTTAATTTAAAAAGGAACCAAATTAGCGGGTTCATTTTGTCATAGAAATTATTGTTAGTGCTGTAGAAAGAAACATTAGGACATGTTTTAAGTGAGAGTTCAAATATCTTCCTGTTATATTTCAACAGGAGCAGCATGTCAGTTGATGCCTTTGTGCTCTACTGCTGCTTCCCAGAGTGTTCTAAAGAACAACTAGAGCGCTAGCAGCCTTACTTATGACAAAGGTATGGCACACCTTAAGCCATCTTGATTGGTATAAATTGGTAACACTTAAAAGATTTAATTTAAAAAGGAACAAAATGATGGCGTTCATTTTGTCATAGAAATTATGCTTAGTGCTGTAGAAAGAAAAATTAGGACATGTTTTTAGTGAGATCTCAAATATCTTCCTGTTATATTTCAACAGGAGCAGCTTGTCAGTTGATGTCTTTGTGTTCTACTGCAGCTTCCCAGAGTGTTCTAAAGAACAACTACAGCGCTAACAGCCTTACTTATGACAAACGTATGGCACACCTGAAGCCATCTTGATTGGAATAAACTGGCAACACTTAAAACATTTAATTTAAAAAGGAACAAAATGATGGGGTTCATTTTGTCATAGAAATTATGGTTAGTGCTGTAGAAAGAAAAATTAGTACATGTTTCAAGTCTGATCTCAAATATCTTCCTATTATATTTCAACAGGAGAAGCCTGTCAGTTGATGCCTTTGTGTTCTACTGCAGCTTCCCAGAGTGGTCTAAAGAACAACTAGAGCGCTAACAGCCTTACGTATGAAAAAAGTATGGCACACCTGAAGCCATCTTGATTGGAATAAATTAGTAACACTTAAAACATTTAATTTAAAAAGGAACAAAATGATGGGGTTCATTTTGCCATAGAAATTATGGTTAGTGCTGTAGAAAGAAAAATTAGGACATATTTCAAGTGTGATCTCAAACATCTTCATATTATATTTCAACAGGAGCAGCCTGTCAGTTGATGCCTTTGTGTTCTACTGCAGCTTCCCATAGTGATCTAAACAACAACCAGAGGGCTAACAGCCTTACTTATGACTAAAGTATGGCCCACCTGAAGCCTTCTTGATTGGAATAAACACTTAAAACATTTGATTTAAAAAGGAACAAAATGATGGAGTTAATTGTGTCATAGAAATTATGGTTAGTGCTGTAGAAAGAAAAATTAGGACATGTTTTAATTGAGATATCAAATGTCTTCCTGTTATATTTTAACAGGAGCAGCCTGTCAGTTGATGTCTTTGTGTTCTACTGCAGCTTCCCAGAGTGGTCCAAAGAATAACTAGAGCACTAACAGTCTTATTTATGACACAATTATGGCACACCTGAAGCCATCTTGATTGGAATAAACTGGTAACTCTTAAAACATTTAATTAAAATAAGGAACAAAATGAGGGGGTTCATTTTGTCATATAAATTATTGTTAGTGCTGTAGAAAGAAAAATTAGGACATGTTTCAAGTGTGATCTCAAACATCTTCCTATTATATTTCAACAGGAGCAGCCTGTCAGTTGATGCCTTTGTGCTCTACTGCAGCTTCCCAGAGTGGTATAAAGAACAACTAGAGCACTAACAGCCTTACTTATGACAAAGGTATGGCACACCTGAATCCATCTTGATTTGAATAAATTGGTAACACTTAAAACATTTAATTTAAAAAGGAACAACATGATGGTGTTAATTTGTCATAGAAATTATGGTTTGTGCTGTAGAGAGAACAATTAGGATATGTTTCAAGTGTGATCTCAAACATCTTCCTATTATATTTCAACAGGAGCAGCCTGTCAGTTGATGCCTTTGTGTTCTACTGCAGCTTCCCAGAGTGGTCAAAAGAACAACCAGAGGGCTAAAAGCCTTACTTATGAAAAAAGTATGGCGCACGTGAAGCCATGTTGATTGGAAGAAACTGGTAACACTTAAAACATTTGATTTAAAAAGGAACACAATGATGGGGTTCATTTTGTCAAAGAAATTATGGTTAGTGCTGTAGAAAGATAAATTAGGACATGTTTTAAGTGAGATCTCAAATATCTTCCTGTTATATTTCAACAGGAGCAGCCTGTCAGTTGATGTCTTTGTGTTCTTCTGCAGCTTCCCACGGTGGTCTAAAGAATACCTAGGGCGCTAACAGTCTTATTTATGACACAATTAAGGCACAGCTGACGCCATCTTAATTGGAATAAACTGGTAACTCTTAAAACATTTAATTTAAATAGGAACAAAATGAGGGGGTTCATTTTGTCATAGAAATTATGTTTAGTGCTGTAGAAAGAAAAATTAGGACATGTTTCAAGTGTGATTTCAAATATCTTCCTGTTATATTTCAACAGGAGCAGCCTGTCAGTTGATGCCTTTGTGTTCTACTGCAGCTTCCCAGAGTAATCTAAAGAACAACTAGAGCGCTAACAGCCTTACTTAAGACAAAAGTATGGCAAACCTGAAGCCATCTAGATTGGAATAAACTGGTAACACTTAAAACATGTAATTTATTAAGGAAAAGAATGATGGGGTCCATTTTGTCATAGACATAGAAATTATGGTTTGTGCTGTAGAGAGAACAATTAGGATATGTTTCAAGTGTGATCTCAAACATCTTCCTATTATATTTCAACAGGAGCAGCCTGTCAGTTGATGCCTTTGTGTTCTACTGCAGCTTCCCAGAGTGGTCAAAAGAACAACCAGAGGGCTAAAAGCCTTACTTATGAAAAAAGTATGGCGCACGTGAAGCCATGTTGATTGGAAGAAACTGGTAACACTTAAAACATTTGATTTAAAAAGGAACACAATGATGGGGTTCATTTTGTCAAAGAAATTATGGTTAGTGCTGTAGAAAGATAAATTAGGACATGTTTTAAGTGAGATCTCAAATATCTTCCTGTTATATTTCAACAGGAGCAGCCTGTCAGTTGATGTCTTTGTGTTCTTCTGCAGCTTCCCACGGTGGTCTAAAGAATACCTAGGGCGCTAACAGTCTTATTTATGATACAATTAAGGCACAGCTGACGCCATCTTAATTGGAATAAACTGGTAACTCTTAAAACATTTAATTTAAATAGGAACAAAATGAGGGGGTTCATTTTGTCATAGAAATTATGTTTAGTGCTGTAGAAAGAAAAATTAGGACATGTTTCAAGTGTGATTTCAAATATCTTCCTGTTATATTTCAACAGGAGCAGCCTGTCAGTTGATGCCTTTGTGTTCTACTGCAGCTTCCCAGAGTAATCTAAAGAACAACTAGAGCGCTAACAGCCTTACTTAAGACAAAAGTATGGCAAACCTGAAGCCATCTAGATTGGAATAAACTGGTAACACTTAAAACATGTAATTTATTAAGGAAAAGAATGATGGGGTCCATTTTGTCATAGACATAGAAATTATGGTTAGAGCTGTAGAAAGAAAAATTAGGACATGTTTCAAGTGTGATCTCAAATATCTTCCTGTTATATTTCAACAGGAGCAGCCTGTCAGTTGATGCCTTTGTGTTCTACTGAAGTTTCCCAGAGTGGTCTAAAGAATACCTAGAGCGCTAACTGTCTTATTTATGACACAATTGAGGCACACCTGATGCCATCTTCATTGGAATAAACTGGTAACTCCTAAAACATTTAATTAAAAAAGGAACAAAATGAGGGGGTTCATTTTGTCATAGAAATGATTGTTAGTGCTGTAGAAAGAAAAAATAGGACATGTTTTAAGTGAGAGCTCAAATATATTCCTGTTATATTTCAGCAGGAGCAGCCTGTCAGTTGATGCCTTTGTGTTCTACTGCAGCTTCCCAGAGTGTTCTAAAGAACAACTAGAGCGCTAACAGCCTTACTTATGACAAAAGTATGGCACACCTGAAGTCATCTTGATTGGAATAAACTGGTAACACTTAAAACAGTTAATTTAAAAAGGAAACAAATGATGGGGTTCATTTTGTCATAGAAATTATGGTTAGTGCTGTAGAAAGAAAAATTAGGACATGTTTCAAGTGTGATCTCAAATATCTTCTTGTTATATTTCAACGGGAGCAGCCTGTCAGTTGATGCCTTTGTGCTCTACTGCTGCTTTCCAGAGTGTTCTAAAGAACAACTAGAGCGCTAACAGCCTTACTTTTGACAAAGGTATGGCACACCTGAAGCCATCTTGATTGGAATAAATTGGTAACAGTTAAAACATTTAATTTAAAAAGGAACAAAATGATGGGGTTTATTTTGTCATAGAAATTATGGTTAGTGCTGTAGAAAGAAAAATTAGGACATGTTTCAATTGTGATCTCAAATATCTTCCTGTTATATTTCAACAGGAGCAGCCTGTCAGTTGCTTCCTTTGTGTTCTACTGCAGTTTCCCAGAGTGGTCTAAAGAATACCTAGAGCGATAACAGTCTAAATTTCTGACACAATTAAGGCACACCTGATGCCATCTTGATTGGAATAAACTGGTAACTCTTAAAAAATGTAATTTAAAAAGGAAAAGAATTATGGGGTTCATTTTGTCATAGAAATTATGGTTAGTGCTGTAGAAAGAAACATTAGGACATGTTTTAAGTGAGAGCTCAAATATCTTCCTGTTATATTTCAACAGGAGCAGCCTGTCAGTTGATGCCTTTGTGTTCTACTGCAGCTTCCCAGAGTGGTCTAAAGAATAACTAGAGCACTAACAGTCTTACTTATGACACAATTATGGCACACCTGAAGCCATCTTGATTGGAATAAACTGGTAACTCTTAAAACATTTAATTTAAAAAGGAACAAAATGAGGGGGTTCATTTTGTCATAGAAATTATTGTTAGTGCTGTAGAAAGAAACATTAGGACATGTTTTAAGTGAGAGCTCAAATATCTTCCTGTTATATTTCAACAGGAGCAGCCTGTCAGTTGATGCCTTTGTGCTCTACTGCTGCTTCCCAGAGTGTTCTAAAGAATAACTAGAGCGCTAACAGCCTTACTTTTGACAAAGGTATGGCACACCTGAAGCCATCTTGATTGGAATAAATTGGTAACAGTTAAAACATTTAATTTAAAAAGGAACAAAATGATGGGGTTTATTTTGTCATAGAAATTATGGTTAGTGCTGTAGAAAGAAAAATTAGGACATGTTTCAATTGTGATCTCAAATATCTTCCTGTTATATTTCAACAGGAGCAGCCTGTCAGTTGCTTCCTTTGTGTTCTACTGCAGTTTCCCAGAGTGGTCTAAAGAATACCTAGAGCGATAACAGTCTAAATTTCTGACACAATTAAGGCACACCTGATGCCATCTTGATTGGAATAAACTGGTAACTCTTAAAAAATGTAATTTAAAAAGGAAAAGAATTATGGGGTTCATTTTGTCATAGAAATTATGGTTAGTGCTGTAGAAAGAAACATTAGGACATGTTTTAAGTGAGAGCTCAAATATCTTCCTGTTATATTTCAACAGGAGCAGCCTGTCAGTTGATGCCTTTGTGTTCTACTGCAGCTTCCCAGAGTGGTCTAAAGAATAACTAGAGCACTAACAGTCTTACTTATGACACAATTATGGCACACCTGAAGCCATCTTGATTGGAATAAACTGGTAACTCTTAAAACATTTAATTTAAAAAGGAACAAAATGAGGGGGTTCATTTTGTCATAGAAATTATTGTTAGTGCTGTAGAAAGAAACATTAGGACATGTTTTAAGTGAGAGCTCAAATATCTTCCTGTTATATTTCAACAGGAGCAGCCTGTCAGTTGATGCCTTTGTGCTCTACTGCTGCTTCCCAGAGTGTTCTAAAGAATAACTAGAGCGCTAGCAGCCTTACTTATGACAAAGGCATGGCACACCTGAAGCCATCTTGATTGGTATAAATTGGTAACACTTAAAACATTTAATTTAAAAAGGAACAAAATGATGGGGTTCATTTTATCATAGAAATTATCGTTAGTGCTGTAGAAAGAAAAATTAGGACATGTTTCAAGTGTGATCTCAAATATCTTCCTGTTATATTTCAACAGGAGCAGCCTGTCAGTTGATGCCTTTGTGCTCTACTGCTGCTTCCCAGAGTGTTCTAAAGAACACCTAGAGCGCTAACAGCCTTACCTATGACACAATTATGGCACACCTGAAGCTATCTTGATTGGAATAAACTGGTAACTCTTAAAACATTTAATTTAAAAAGGAACAAAATTACGGGGTTGCTTTTGTCATAGAAATTAAGGTTAGTGCTGTAGAAAGAAAAATTAGGATATGTTTCAAGTGTGATCTCAAAAATCTTCCTGTTATATTTCAACAGGAGCAGCCTGTCAATGGATGCCTTTGTGTTCTACTGCAGCGTCCCATAGTAATCAAAAGAATAACTTGAGCACTAACAGTCTTACTTATGACACAATTATGGCACACCTGAAGCCATCATGATTGGAATAAACTGGTAACACTTAAAACATTTGATTTAAAAAGGAACAAAATTATGGGGTTCATTTTGTCATAGAAATTATGGTTAGTGCTGTAGAAAGAAAAATTAGGACTTGTTTTAAGTGAGAGCTCAAATATCTTCCTGTTATAGTTCAACAGGAGCAGCCTGTCAGTTGATGCCTTTGTGTTCTACTGCAGCTTCCCTGAGTGTTCTAAAAACAACTAGAGCGCTAACAGCCTTACTTATGAAAAAAGTATGGCACACCTGAAGCCATCTTGATTGGAATAAACTGGTAACACTTAAAATATTTAATTTAAAAATGTAAAGAATGATAAGGTTCATTTTGTCATACAAATTGTGGTTAGTGCTGTTGAAAGAAAAATTAGGACATGTTTTAAGTGAGAGTTCAAATATCTTCCTGTTATATTTCAACAGGAGCAGCTTGTCAGTTGATGTATTTGTGTTCTACTGCAGCTTCCCAGAGTGTTCTAAAGAACAACTACAGCGCTAACAGCCTTACTTATGACAAACGTATGGCACACCTGAAGCCATCTTGATTGGAATAAACTGGCAACACTTAAAACATTTAATTTAAAAAGGAACACAATGATGGGGTTCATTTTGTCATAGAAATTATGGTTAGTGCTGTAGAAAGAAAAAATTAGTACATGTTTCAAGTGTGATCTCAAATATCTTCCTATTATATTTCAACAGGAGCAGCCTGTCAGTTGATGCCTTTGTGTTCTACTGCAGCATCCCAGAGTGATCTAAAGAGCAACCAGAGGGCTAACAGCCTTACTTATGACAAAAGTATGGCACACCTGAAGCCATCTTGATTAGAATAAACTGGTAACACTTAAAACATTTAATTTAAAAAGGAACAAAATGATGGGGTTTATTTTGTCATAGAAATGATGGTTAGTGCTGTAGAAAGAAAAATTAGGACATGTTTCAAGTGTGATCTCAAATATCTTCCTGTTATATTTCAACAGGAGCAGCCTGTCAGTTGATGCCTTTGTGTTCTAATGCAGCTTCCCAGAGTGTTCTAAAGAACAACTAGAGCGGTAACAGCCTTACTTATGACAAAAGTATGGCACACCTGAAGCCATCTTGATTGGAATATAATGGTAACACTTAAAACATTTAATTTAAAAAGGAACAAAATGATGGGGTTCATTTTGACATAGAAATTATGGTTAGTGCTGTAGAAAGAAAAATTAGGACATGTTTTAAGTGTGATCTCAAATATCTTCCTATTATATTTCAACAGGAGCAGCCTGTCAGTTGATGCCTTTGTGTTCTCCTGCAGCTTCCCAGAGTGTTCTAAAGAACAACTAGAGCGGTAATAGCCTTACTTATGACAAAAGTATGGCACACCTGAAGCCATCTTGATTGGAATAAAATGGTAACACTTAAAACATTTAATTTAAAAAGGAACAAAATGATGGGGTTCATTTTGTCATAGAAATTATGGTTAGGGCTATAGAAAGAAAAATGACGACGTGTTTGAAGTGTGATCTCAAATATCTTCTTGTTATATTTCAAAAGGAGCAGCCTGCTAGTTGATGCATTTGTGTTCTACTGCAGCTTCCCAGAGTGGTCTAAAGAACAACTAGAGCGCTAACAGTCTTACTTATGACCCAATTATGGCACACCTGAAGCTATCTTGATTGGAATAAACTGGTAAATATTTAAACATTTAATTTAAAAAGGAACAAAATGATGGGGTTGCTTTTGTCATAGAAATTAAGGATAGTGCTGTAGAAAGAAAAATTAGGATATGTTTGAAGTGTGATCTCAAATATCTTCTTGTTATATTTCAAAAGGAGCAGCCTGCTAGTTGATGCATTTGTGTTCTACTGCAGCTTCCCAGAGTGTACTAAAGAACAACTAGAGCACTAACTGCCTTACTTATGACAAAAGTATGGCACACCTGAAGCCATCTTGATTGGAATAAACTGGTAACACTTAAAACATTTAATTTTAAAAAGGAACAAAATGATGGGGTCAATTTTGTCATAGAAATTATGATTAGGGCTATAGAAAGAAAAATTACGACGTGTTTGAAGTGTGATCTCAAATATCTTCTTGTTATATTTCAAAAGGAGCAGCCTGCCAGTTGATGCCTTTGTGTTCTATTACAGCTTCCAAGAGTGGTCTAAAGAACAACCAGAGGGCTAACAGCCTTACTTATGACAAAAGTATGGCACACCTGAAGCCATCTTGATTAGAATAAACTGGTAAGACTTAAAACATTTAATTTAAAAAGAAACAAAATGATGGGGTTTATTTTGTCATAGAAATTATGGTTAGTGCTGTAGAAAGAAAAATTAGGACATGTTTCAAGTGTGATCTCAAATTTCTTCCTGTTATATTTCAACAGGAGCCGCCTGTCAGTTGATGCCTTTGTGTTCTAATGCAGCTTCCCAGAGTGTTCTAAAGAACAACTAGAGCGGTAATAGCCTTACTTATGACAAAAGTATGGCACACCTGAAGCCATCTTGATTGGAATAAAATGGTAACACTTAAAACATTTAATTTAAAAAGGAACAAAATGATGGGGTTCATTTTGTCATAGAAATTATGGTTAGGGCTATAGAAAGAAAAATGACGACGTGTTTGAAGTGTGATCTCAAATATCTTCTTGTTATATTTCAAAAGGAGCAGCCTGCTAGTTGATGCCTTTGTGTTCTACTGCAGCTTCCCAGAGTGGTCTAAAGAACAACTAGAGCGCTAACAGTCTTACTTATGACCCAATTATGGCACACCTGAAGCTATCTTGATTGGAATAAACTGGTAAATATTTAAACATTTAATTTAAAAAGGAACAAAATGATGGGGTTGCTTTTGTCATAGAAATTAAGGATAGTGCTGTAGAAAGAAAAATTAGGATATGTTTCAAGTGTGATCTCAAATGTCTTCCTGTTATATTTCAACAGGAGCAGCCTGTCAGTTGATGCCTATGTGTTCTACTGCAGCGTCCCAGAGTGGTCAAAAGAATAACTAGAGCACTAACAGTCTTACTTATGACACAATTATGGCACACCTGAAGCCATCTTGATTGGTATGAACTGGTAACTTTTAAAACATTTAATTTAAAAAGGAACAAAATGAGGGGGTTCATTTTGTCATAGAAATAATTGTTAGTGCTGTAGAAAGAAAAAATAGGACATGTTTTAATTGAGAGCTCAAATATCTTCCTGTTATATTTCAACAGGATCAGCCTGTCAGTTGATGACTTTGTTTTCTACTGCAGCTTCCCAGAGTGTTCTAAAGAACAACTAGAGTGCTAACAGCCTTACTTATGACAAAAGTATGGCACACCTGAAGTCATCTTGATTGGAATAAATTGGTAACAGTTAAAATATTTAATTTAAAAAGGAACAAAATGATGGGGTTTATTTTGTCATAGAAATTATGGTTAGTGCTGTAGAAAGAAAAATTAGGACATGTTTCAATTGTGATCTCAAATATCTTCCTGTTATATTTCAACAGGAGCAGCCTGTCAGTTGATGCCTTTGTGTTCTACTGCAGTTTCCCAGAGTGGTCTAAAGAATACCTAGAGCGATAACAGTCTAAATTTCTGACACAATTAAGGCACACCTGATGCCATCTTGATTGGAATAAACTGGTAACTCTTAAAACATTTAATTTAAAAAGGAACAAAATGAGGGGGTTCATTTTGTCATAGAAATTATTGTTAGTGTTTTAGAAAGAAAAATTAGGACATGTTTTAAGTAAGCCTGGACGAAGCACTACGCTACGCTCGCGTAGTTTGAGAAGTTCGCGCTACTTCACACTACGCGAACTGCACGTAGCACAGTGCAAACACGCGTAGCGTAGTGTTGTGTAGTGCTACGGTCATTTGTTGCTTGCTCGCGGTCCTCAACGTCAAGTTGGCGACCGCGAGCAAGCAAAATGACATCCCGGCGAGACTTTTTCCTTTTTCGCGATCAGCAACATCAAGTTGGCAATCGCGAGCATGGAAAATAAACCTCCCGGCGAGATTCCCAACGCGAGGAGGTCAGGTTTCTCATTGCGAGGGGTCGCGTATGCTCGCGACCGCTCGCGATGAGAAACTACCAGTTCACGTTGAGAAAGCTGCCGCTCGAGTAAAAATCTACTCGAGGAGCAGAAAACTACAGCTCGCACTGTGCAAGATGCCATTTTCAATGATTGCACAGTGCCGTTTGCTTGTCCGCACTGTGCAATCATTTAAAACAACATCTTGCACAGTGCGAACATGTTACTACGCAGTTCGCGAAGTGCTACGCGTAGCTCGCGTAGTGCGAACTTCACTTTGCGTAGCTTCGCGAAGTGCTACTTCGCGAACTATGCCCACCCTTAGTTTTAAGTGAGAGCTCAAATATATTCCTGTTATATTTCAACAGGAGCAGCCTGTCAGTTGATGCCTTTGTGTTCTACTGCAGCTTCCCAGAGTGTTCTAAAGAACAACTAGAGCGCTAACAGCCTTACTTATGACAAAAGTATGGCACACCTGAAGCCATCTTGATTGGAATAAACTGGTAAAACTTAAAAAATTTAATTTAAAAAGGAAAAGAATTATGGGGTTCATTTTGTCATAGAAATTATGGTTAGTGCTGTAGAAAGAAACATTAGGACATGTTTTAAGTGAGAGCTCAAATATCTTCCTGTTATATTTCAACAGGAGCAGCCTGTCAGTTGATGCCTTTGTGTTCTACTGCAGCTTCCCAGAGTGGTCTAAAGAATAACTAGAGCACTAACAGTCTTACTTATGACACAATTATGGCACACCTGAAGCCATCTTGATTGGAATAAACTGGTAACACTTAAAACATTTAATTTAAAAAGGAACAAAATGATGGGGTTTATTTTGTCATAGAAATGATGGTTAGTGCTGTAGAAAGAAAAATTAGGACATGTTTCAAGTGTGATCTCAAATATCTTCCTGTTATATTTCAACAGGAGCAGCCTGTCAGTTGATGCCTTTGTGTTCTAATGCAGCTTCCCAGAGTGTTCTAAAGAACAACTAGAGCGGTAACAGCCTTACTTAAGACAAAAGTATGGCACACCTGAAGCCATCTTGATTAGAATAAACTGGTAACACTTAAAACATTTAATTTAAAAAGGAACAAAATGATGGGGTTCATTTTGCCATAGAAATTATGGTTAGTGCTGTAGAAAGAAAAATTAGGACATATTTCAAGTGTGATCTCAAACATCTTCATATTATATTTCAACAGGAGCAGCCTGTCAGTTGATGCCTTTGTGTTCTACTGCAGCTTCCCAGAGTGATCTAAACAACAACCAGAGGGCTAACAGCCTTACTTATGACTAAAGTATGGCCCACCTGAAGCCTTCTTGATTGGAATAAACTGATAACACTTAAAACATTTGATTTAAAAAGGAACAAAATGATGGAGTTAATTGTGTCATAGAAATTATGGTTAGTGCTGTAGAAAGAAAAATTAGGACATGTTTTAATTGAGATATCAAATGTCTTCCTGTTATATTTTAACAGGAGCAGCCTGTCAGTTGATGTCTTTGTGTTCTACTGCAGCTTCCCAGAGTGGTCCAAAGAATAACTAGAGCACTAACAGTCTTATTTATGACACAATTATGGCACACCTGAAGCCATCTTGATTGGAATAAACTGGTAACTCTTAAAACATTTAATTAAAATAAGGAACAAAATGAGGGGGTTCATTTTGTCATAGAAATTATTGTTAGTGCTGTAGAAAGAACAATTAGGATATGTTTCAAGTGTGATCTCAAACATCTTCCTATTATATTTCAACAGGAGCAGCCTGTCAGTTGATGCCTTTGTGTTCTACTGCAGCTTCCCAGAGTGGTCAAAAGAACAACCAGAGGGCTAAGAGCCTTACTTATGAAAAAAGTATGGCGCACGTGAAGCCATGTTGATTGGAAGAAACTGGTAACACTTAAAACATTTGATTTAAAAAGGAACACAATGATGGGGTTCATTTTGTCAAAGAAATTATGGTTAGTGCTGTAGAAAGATAAATTAGGACATGTTTTAAGTGAGATCTCAAATATCTTCCTGTTATATTTCAACAGGAGCAGCCTGTCAGTTGATGTCTTTGTGTTCTACTGCAGCTTCCCACGGTGGTCTAAAGAATACCTAGGGCGCTAACAGTCTTATTTATGACACAATTAAGGCACAGCTGACGCCATCTTAATTGGAATAAACTGGTAACTCTTAAAACATTTAATTTAAATAGGAACAAAATGAGGGGGTTCATTTTGTCATAGAAATTATGTTTAGTGCTGTAGAAAGAAAAATTAGGACATGTTTCAAGTGTGATTTCAAATATCTTCCTGTTATATTTCAACAGGAGCAGCCTGTCAGTTGATGCCTTTGTGTTCTACTGCAGCTTCCCAGAGTAATCTAAAGAACAACTAGAGCGCTAACAGCCTTACTTAAGACAAAAGTATGGCAAACCTGAAGCCATCTAGATTGGAATAAACTGGTAACACTTAAAACATGTAATTTATTAAGGAAAAGAATGATGGGGTCCATTTTGTCATAGACATAGAAATTATGGTTAGAGCTGTAGAAAGAAAAATTAGGACATGTTTCAAGTGTGATCTCAAATATTTTCCTGTTATATTTCAACAGGAGCAGCCTGTCAGTTGATGCCTTTGTGTTCTACTGAAGTTTCCCAGAGTGGTCTAA
This sequence comes from Triturus cristatus, assembly GCF_964204655.1. Taxonomy (NCBI): domain Eukaryota; kingdom Metazoa; phylum Chordata; class Amphibia; order Caudata; family Salamandridae; genus Triturus; species Triturus cristatus. The sequence continues at coordinate 939,130,357 of NC_140579.1, forward strand.
AGAATACCTAGAGCGCTAACTGTCTTATTTATGACACAATTGAGGCACACCTGATGCCATCTTCATTGGAATAAACTGGTAACTCCTAAAACATTTAATTAAAAAAGGAACAAAATGAGGGGGTTCATTTTGTCATAGAAATGATTGTTAGTGCTGTAGAAAGAAAAAAATAGGACATGTTTTAAGTGAGAGCTCAAATATATTCCTGTTATATTTCAGCAGGAGCAGTCTGTCAGTTGATGCCTTTGTGTTCTACTGCAGCTTCCCAGAGTGTTCTAAAGAACAACTAGAGCGCTAACAGCCTTACTTATGACAAAAGTATGGCACACCTGAAGTCATCTTGATTGGAATAAACTGGTAACACTTAAAACAGTTAATTTAAAAAGGAAACAAATGATGGGGTTCATTTTGTCATAGAAATTATGGTTAGTGCTGTAGAAAGAAAAATTAGGACATGTTTTAAGTGAGATCTCAAATATCCTTCTGTTATATTTCAAGAGGAGCAGCCTGTCAGTTGATGTCTTTGTGTTCTACTGCAGCTTCCCAGAGTGGTCTAAAGAATACCTAGAGCGCTAACAGTCTTATTTATGACACAATTAAGGCACAGCTGAAGCCATCTTGATTGGAATAAACTGGTAACTCTTAAAACATTTATTTTAAAAAGGAACAAAATGAGGGGGTTAATTTTGTCATAGAAATTATTGTTAGTGCTGTAGAAAGAAAAATTAGGACATGTTTTAAGTGAGAGCTCAAATATCTTCCTGTTATATTTCAACAGGAGCAGCCTTTCAGTTGATGCCTTTGTGTTCTACTGCAGCTTCCCAGAGTGTTCTAAAGGACAACTAGATCGCTAACTGCCTTACTTATGACAAAAGTATGGCACACCTGAAGCCATCTAGATTGGAATAAACTGGTAACAATTAAAACATTTAATTTAATAAGGAAAATAATGATGGGGTTCATTTTGTCATAGAAATTATGGTTAGTGATGACGAAAGAAAAATTAGGACATGTTTCAATTGTGATCTCAAATATCTTCCTGTTATATTTCAACATGAGCAGCCTGTCAGTTGATGCCTTTGTTTTCTACTGCAGATTCCCAGAGTGGTCTAAAGAACACCTAGAGCACTAACAGTCTTATTTATGACACAATTAAGGCACACCGGATGCCATCTTGATTGGAATAAACTGGTAACTCTTAAAACATTTAATTTAAAAAGGAACAAAATGAGGGGGTTCATTTTGTCATTGAAATTATTGTTAGTGCTGTAGAAAGAAAAATTAGGACATGTTTTAAGTGAGAGCTCAAATATATTCCTATTATATTTCAACAGGAGCAGCCTGTCAGTTGATGCCTTTGTGTTCTACTGCAGCTTCCCAGAGTGTTCTAAAGAACAACTTGAGCGCTAACAGCCTTACTTATGACAAAAGTATCGCACACCTGAAGCCATCTTGATTGGAATAAACTGGTAAAACTTAAAACATTTAATTTAAAAAGGAACAAAATGATGGGGTTCATTTTGACATAGAAATTATGGTTAGTTCTGTAGAAAGAAAAATTAGGACATGTTTCAAGTGTGATCTCAAACATCTTCCTATTATATTTCAACAGGAGCAGCCTGTCAGTTGATGCCTTTATGTTCTACTGCAGCTTCCCAGAGTGATCTAAAGAACAACCAGAGGGCTAACAGTCTTACTTATGACTAAAGTATGGCACACCTGAAGCCATCTTGATTGGAATAAACTGATAACACTTAAAACAATTGATTTAAAAAGGAACAAAATGATGGGGTTCATTTTGTCATAGAAATTATGGTTAGTGCTGTAGAAAGAAACATTAGGACATGTTTAAAGTGAGAGCTCAAATATCTTCCTCTTATATTTCAACAGGAGCTGCCTGTCAGTTGATGCCTTTGTGCTCTACTGCAGCTTGTCAGAGTGTTCTAAAGAACAACTAGAGCGCTAACAGCCTTACTTATGACAAAAGTATGGCACACCTGAAGCTATCTTGATTGGAATAAACTGTTAACACTTAAAACATTTAATTTAAAAAGGAAAAGAATGATGGGGATCATTTTGTCATAGAAATTATGGCTAGTGCTGTAGAAAGAAACATTAGGACATGTTTTAAGTGAGAGCTCAAATATCTTCCTGTTATATTTCAACAGGAGCAGCCTGTCAGTTGATGCATTTTTGTGTTCTACTGCAGCTTCCAAGAGTGGTCTAAAAAATAACTAGAGCACTAACAGTCTTACTTATGACAAAATTATGGCACACCTGAAGCCATCTTGATTGGAATAAACTGGTAACTCTTAAAACATTTAATTTGAAAAGGAAAAAATGAGGGGGTTCATTTTGTCATAGAAATTATTGTTAGTTCTGTAGAAAGAAACATTAGGACATGTTTTAAGTGAGAGCTCAAATATCTTCCTGTTATATTTCAACAGGAGAAGCCTGTCAGTTGATGCCTTTGTGTTCTACTGCAGCTTCCCAGAGTGTTCTAAAGAACAACTAAAGCGCTAACAGCCTTACTTATGACAAAAGTATGGCACACCTGAAGCCATCTTGATTGGAATAAACTGGTAACACTTACATGATTTAATTTAAAAAGGAAAAGAATGATGGGGCTCATTTTGTCATAGAAATTATGGTTAGTGCTGTAGAAAGAAAAATTAGGACATGTTTCAAGTGTGAACTCAAATATCTTCCTGTTACATTTCAACAGGAGCAGCCTGTCAGTTGATGCCTTTGTGCTCTACTGCTGCTTCCCAGAGTGTTCTAAAGAACAACTAGAGCGCTAGCAGCCTTACTTATGACAAAGGTATGGCACACCTGAAGCCATCTTGATTGGTATAAATTGGTAAAACTTAAAAGATTTAATTTAAAAAGGAAAAACATGATGGGGTTCATTTTGTCATAGAAATTATGGTTAGTGCTGTAGAAAGAAAAATTAGGATATGTTTCAAGTGTGATCTCAAACATCTTCCTATTATATTTCAACAGGAGCAGCCTGTCAGTTGATGCCTTTGTGTTCTACTGGAGCTTCTCAGAGTGGTCTAAAGAACAACTAGAGCGCTAACAGCCTTACTTATGAAAAAAGTATGGCACACCTGAAGCCATCTTGATTGGAATAAATTAGTAACACTTAAAACATTTAATTTAAAAAGGAACAAAACGATGGGGTTCATTTTGTCATAGAAATTATGGTTAGTGCTGTAGTAAGAAAAATTAGGACATATTTCAAGTGTGATCTCAAACATCTTCCTATTATATTTCAACAGGAGCAGCCTGTCAGTTGATGCCTTTGTGTTCTACTGCAGCTTCCCAGAGTGATCTAAACAACAACCAGAGGGCTAACAGCCTTACTTATGACAAAAGTATGGCACACCTGAAGCCATCTTGATTGGAATAAACTGGTAACACATAAAACATTTGATTTAAAAAGGAACACAATAATGGGGTTCATTTTGTCATTGAAATTATGGTTAGTGCTGTAGAAAGAAAAATTAGGACATGTTTTAATTGAGATCTCAAATATCTTCCTGTTGTATTTCAAGAGGAGCAGCCTGTCAGTTGATGTCTTTGTGTTCTACTGCAGCTTCCCAGAGTGGACTAAAGAATACCTAGAGCGCTAACAGTCTTATTTATGACACAATTAAGGCACAGCTGAAGCCATCCTGATTGGAATAAACTGGTAACTCTTAAAACATTTAATTTAAATAGGAACACAATGAGGGGGTTCATTTTGTCATAGAAATTATGTTTAGTACTGTAGGAAGAAAAATAAGGACGTGTTTCAAGTGTGATCTCAAATATCTTCCTGTTATATTTCAACAGGAGCAGCCTGTCAGTTGATGCCTTTGTGTTCTACTGCAGCTTCCCAGAGTGGTCTAAAGAACAACTAGAGCGCTAACAGCCTTACTTATGACAAAAGTATGGCACACCTGAAGCCATCTACATTTAAATGAACTGGTACAACTTAAAACAATTAATATAATAGGGAAAAGAATGATGGGGTTCATTTTGTCATAGAAATTATGGTTAGTGCTGTAGAAAGAAAAATTAGGACATGTTTCAATTGTGATCTCAAATATCTTCCTGTTATATTTCAACAGGAGCAGCCTGTCAGTTGATGCCTTTTTGTTCTACTGGAGCTTCCCAGAGTGGTCTAAAAAACAACTAGAGCGCTAACAGCCTTACTTATGAAAAAAGTATGGCACACCTGAAGCCATCTTGATTGGAATAAATTAGTAACACTTAAAACATTTAATTTAAAAAGGAACAAAATGATGGGGTTCATTTTGTCATAGAAATTATGGTTAGTGCTGTAGAAAGAAAAATTAGGACATATTTCAAGTGTGATCTCAAACATCTTCCTATTATATTTCAACAGGAGCAGCCTGTCAGTTGATGCCTTTGTGTTCTACTGCAGCTTCCCAGAGTGATCTAAACAACAACCAGAGGGCTAACAGCCTTACTTATGACAAAAGTATGGCACACCTGAAGCCATCTTGATTGGAATAAACTGGTAACACTTAAAACATTTGATTAAAAAAGGAACACAATGATGGGGTTCATTTTGTCATTGAAATTATGGTTAGTGCTGTAGAAAGAAAAATTAGGACATGTTTTAAGTGAGATCTCAAATATCTTCCTGTTATATTTCAAGAGGAGCAGCCTGTCAGTTGATGTCTTTGTGTTCTACTGCAGCTTCCTAGAGTGGAGTAAAGAATACCTAGAGCGCTAACAGTCTTATTTATGACACAATTAAGTACAGCTGAAGCCATCCTGATTGGAATAAACTGGTAACTCTTAAAACATTTAATTTAAATAGGAACACAATGAGGGGGTTCATTTTGTCTTAGAAATTATGTTTAGTGCTGTAGGAAGAAAAATAAGGACGTGTTTCAAGTGTGATCTCAAATATCTTCCTCTTATATTTCAACAGGAGTAGCCTGTCAGTTGATACCTTTGTGTTCTACTGCAGCTTCCCAGAGTATTCTAAAGAACAACTAGAGCGCTAACAGCCTTACTTATGACAAAAGTATGGCACACCTGAAGCCATCTACTTTGAAATGAACTGGTACAACTTAAAACATTTAATTTAATAGGGAAAAGAATGATGGGGTTCATTTTGTCATAGAAATTATGGTTAGTGCTGTAGAAAGAAAAATTAGGATATGTTTCAATTGTGATCTCAAATATCTTCCTGTTATATTTCAACAGGAGCAGCCTGTCAGTTGATGCCTTTGTGTTCTACTGCAGTTTCCCAGAGTGGTCTAAAGAATACCTAGAGCGATAACAGTCTAAATTTCTGACACAATTAAGGCAAACCTGCTGCCATCTTGATTGGAATAAACTGGTAACTCTTAAAACATTTAATTTAAAAAGGAACAAAATGAGGGGGTTCATTTTGTCATAGAAATTATTGTTAGTGTTTTAGAAAGAAAAATTAGGACATGTTTTATGTAAGCCTGGGCGAAGCACCACGCTACGCTCGCGTAGTTTGCGAAGTTCGCACTACTTCGCACTACGCGAACTGCACGTAGCACAGTGCGAACACGCGTAGCGTAGTGTTGTGTGGCTACGGTCATTTTTTGCTTGCTCGCGGTCCTCAACGTCAAGTTGGCGACCGCGAGCAAGCAAAATGACATCCCGGCGAGACTTTTTCCTTTTTCGCGATCAGCAACATCAAGTTGGCGATCGCGAGCATGGAAAATAAACCTCCCGGCGAGATTCCCAACGCGAGGAGGTCAGGTTTCTCATTGCGAGGGGTCGCGTATGCTCGCGACCGCTCGCGATGAGAAACTACCAGTTCGCGTTGAGAAAGCTGCCGCTCCAGTAAAAATCTACTCGAGGAGCAGAAAACTACAGCTCGCACTGTGCAAAATGCCATTTTCAATGATTGCACAGTGCCGGTTGCTTGTCCGCACTGTGCAATCATTGAAAACAACATCTTGCACAGTGCGAACATGTTACTACGCAGTTCGCGAAGTGCTACGCGTAGCTCGCGTAGTGCGAACTTCACTTTGCGTAGCTTCGCGAAGTGCTACTTCACGAACTACGCCCACCCTTAGTTTTAAGTAAGAGCTCAAATATATTCCTGTTATATTTCAACAGGAGCAGCCTGTCAGTTGATGCCTTTGTGTTCTACTGCAGCTTCCCAGAGTGTTCTAAAGAACAACTAGAGCACTAACAGCCTTACTTATGACAAAAGTATGGCACACCTGAAGCCATCTTGATTGGAATAAACTGGTAACACTTAAAACATTTAATTTAAAAAGGAAAAGAATTATGGGGTTCATTTTGTCATGGAAATTATGGTTAGTGCTGTAGAAAGAAACATTAGGACATGTTTTAAGTGAGTGCTCAAATATCTTCCTGTTATATTTCAACAGGAGCAGCCTGTCAGTTGATGCCTTTGTGTTCTACTGCAGCTTCCCAGAGTGGTCTAAAGAATAACTAGAGCACTAACAGTCTTACTTATGACACAATTATGGCACACCTGAAGCCATCTTGATTGGAATAAACTGGTAACTCTTAAAACATTTAATTTAAAAAGGAACAAAATGAGGGGGTTCATTTTGTCATAGAAATTATTGTTAATGCTGTAGAAAGAAACATTAGGACATGTTTTAAGTGAGAGCTCAAATATCTTCCTGTTATATTTCAACAGGAGCAGCCTGTCAGTTGATGCCTTTGTGCTCTACTGCTGCTTCCCAGAGTGTTCTAAAGAACAACTAGAGCGCTAGCAGCCTTACTTATGACAAAGGTATGGCACACCTGAAGCCATCTTGATTGGTATAAATTGGTAAAACTTAAAAGATTTAATTTAAAAAGGAAAAAAATGATGGGGTTCATTTTGTCATAGGAATTATGGTTAGTGCTGTAGAAAGAAAAATTAGGATATGTTTCAAGTGTGATCTCAAACATCTTCCTATTATATTTCAACAGGAGCAGCCTGTCAGTTGATGCCTTTGTGTTCTACTGCAGTTTCCCAGAGTGGTCTAAAGAATACCTAGAGTGATAACAGTCTAAATTTCTGACACAATTAAGGCACACCTGATGCCATCTTGATTGGAATAAACTGGTAACTCTTAAAACATTCAATTTAAAAAGGAACAAAATGATGGGGTTCATTTTGTCATAGAAATTATGGTTAGTGCTGTAGAAAGAAAAATTAGGACATGTTTCAATTGTGATCTCAAATATCTTCCTGTTATATTTCAACAGGAGCAGCCTGTCAGTTGATGCCTTTGTGTTCTACTGCAGTTTCCCAGAGTGGTCTAAAGAATACCTAGAGCGATAACAGTCTAAATTTCTGACACAATTAAGGCACACCTGATGCCATCTTGATTGGAATAAACTGGTAACTCTTAAAACATTTAATTTAAAAAGGAACAAAATGAGGGGGTTCATTTTGTCATAGAAATTATTGTTAGTGTTTTAGAAAGAAAAATTAGGACATGTTTTAAGTAAGCCTGGGCGAAGCACTACGCTACGCTCGCGTAGTTTGCGAAGTTCGCGCTATTTCGCACTACGCGAACTGCACGTAGCACAGTGCGAACACGCGTAGCGTAGTGTTGTGTGGCTACGGTCATTTTTTGCTTGCTCGCGGTCCTCAACGTCAAGTTGGCGACCGCGAGCAAGCAAAATGACATCCCGGCGAGACTTTTTCCTTTTTCGCGATCAGCAACATTAAGTTGGCGATCGCGAGCATGGAAAATAAACCTCCCGGCAAGATTCCCAACGCGAGGAGGTCAGGTTTCTCATTGCGAGGGGTCACGTATGCTCGCGACCGCTCGCGATGAGAAACTACCAGTTAGCGTTGAGAAAGCTGCCGCTCGAGTAAAAATCTACTCGAGGAGCAGAAAACTACAGCTCGCACTGTGCAAGATGCCATTTTCAATGATTACACAGTGCCGGTTGCTTGTCCGCACTGTGCAATCATTGAAAACAACATCTTGCACAGTGCGAACATGTTACTATGCAGTTCGCGAAGTGCTACGCGTAGCTCGCGTAGTGCGAACTTCACTTTGCGTAGCTTCGCGAAGTGCTACTTCGCGAACTACGCCCACCCTTAGTTTTAAGTGAGAGCTCAAAGATATTCCTGTTATATTTCAACAGGAGCAGCCTGTCAGTTGATGCCTTTGTGTTCTACTGCAGCTTCCCAGAGTGTTCTAAAGAACAACTAGAGCGCTATCAGCCTTACTTATGACAAAAGTATGGCACACCTGAAGCCATCTTGATTGGAATAAACTGGTAACACTTAAAACATTTAATTTAAAAAGGAAAAGAATTATGGGGTTCATTTTGTCATAGAAATTATGGTTAGTGCTGTAGAAAGAAACATTAGGACATGTTTTAAGTGAGAGCTCAAATATCTTCCTGTTATATTTCAACAGGAGCAGCCTGTCAGTTGAAGCCTTTGTGTTCTACTGCAGCTTCCCAGAGTGGTCTAAAGAATAACTAGAACACTAACAGTCTTACTTATGACACAATTATGGCACACCTGAAGCCATCTTGATTGGAATAAACTGGTAACTCTTAAAACATTTAATTTAAAAAGGAACCAAATTAGCGGGTTCATTTTGTCATAGAAATTATTGTTAGTGCTGTAGAAAGAAACATTAGGACATGTTTTAAGTGAGAGTTCAAATATCTTCCTGTTATATTTCAACAGGAGCAGCATGTCAGTTGATGCCTTTGTGCTCTACTGCTGCTTCCCAGAGTGTTCTAAAGAACAACTAGAGCGCTAGCAGCCTTACTTATGACAAAGGTATGGCACACCTTAAGCCATCTTGATTGGTATAAATTGGTAACACTTAAAAGATTTAATTTAAAAAGGAACAAAATGATGGCGTTCATTTTGTCATAGAAATTATGCTTAGTGCTGTAGAAAGAAAAATTAGGACATGTTTTTAGTGAGATCTCAAATATCTTCCTGTTATATTTCAACAGGAGCAGCTTGTCAGTTGATGTCTTTGTGTTCTACTGCAGCTTCCCAGAGTGTTCTAAAGAACAACTACAGCGCTAACAGCCTTACTTATGACAAACGTATGGCACACCTGAAGCCATCTTGATTGGAATAAACTGGCAACACTTAAAACATTTAATTTAAAAAGGAACAAAATGATGGGGTTCATTTTGTCATAGAAATTATGGTTAGTGCTGTAGAAAGAAAAATTAGTACATGTTTCAAGTCTGATCTCAAATATCTTCCTATTATATTTCAACAGGAGCAGCCTGTCAGTTGATGCCTTTGTGTTCTACTGCAGCTTCCCAGAGTGGTCTAAAGAACAACTAGAGCGCTAACAGCCTTACGTATGAAAAAAGTATGGCACACCTGAAGCCATCTTGATTGGAATAAATTAGTAACACTTAAAACATTTAATTTAAAAAGGAACAAAATGATGGGGTTCATTTTGCCATAGAAATTATGGTTAGTGCTGTAGAAAGAAAAATTAGGACATATTTCAAGTGTGATCTCAAACATCTTCATATTATATTTCAACAGGAGCAGCCTGTCAGTTGATGCCTTTGTGTTCTACTGCAGCTTCCCATAGTGATCTAAACAACAACCAGAGGGCTAACAGCCTTACTTATGACTAAAGTATGGCCCACCTGAAGCCTTCTTGATTGGAATAAACACTTAAAACATTTGATTTAAAAAGGAACAAAATGATGGAGTTAATTGTGTCATAGAAATTATGGTTAGTGCTGTAGAAAGAAAAATTAGGACATGTTTTAATTGAGATATCAAATGTCTTCCTGTTATATTTTAACAGGAGCAGCCTGTCAGTTGATGTCTTTGTGTTCTACTGCAGCTTCCCAGAGTGGTCCAAAGAATAACTAGAGCACTAACAGTCTTATTTATGACACAATTATGGCACACCTGAAGCCATCTTGATTGGAATAAACTGGTAACTCTTAAAACATTTAATTAAAATAAGGAACAAAATGAGGGGGTTCATTTTGTCATATAAATTATTGTAAGTGCTGTAGAAAGAAAAATTAGGACATGTTTCAAGTGTGATCTCAAACATCTTCCTATTATATTTCAACAGGAGCAGCCTGTCAGTTGATGCCTTTGTGCTCTACTGCAGCTTCCCAGAGTGGTATAAAGAACAACTAGAGCACTAACAGCCTTACTTATGACAAAGGTATGGCACACCTGAATCCATCTTGATTTGAATAAATTGGTAACACTTAAAACATTTAATTTAAAAAGGAACAACATGATGGTGTTAATTTGTCATAGAAATTATGGTTTGTGCTGTAGAGAGAACAATTAGGATATGTTTCAAGTGTGATCTCAAACATCTTCCTATTATATTTCAACAGGAGCAGCCTGTCAGTTGATGCCTTTGTGTTCTACTGCAGCTTCCCAGAGTGGTCAAAAGAACAACCAGAGGGCTAAAAGCCTTACTTATGAAAAAAGTATGGCGCACGTGAAGCCATGTTGATTGGAAGAAACTGGTAACACTTAAAACATTTGATTTAAAAAGGAACACAATGATGGGGTTCATTTTGTCAAAGAAATTATGGTTAGTGCTGTAGAAAGATAAATTAGGACATGTTTTAAGTGAGATCTCAAATATCTTCCTGTTATATTTCAACAGGAGCAGCCTGTCAGTTGATGTCTTTGTGTTCTTCTGCAGCTTCCCACGGTGGTCTAAAGAATACCTAGGGCGCTAACAGTCTTATTTATGACACAATTAAGGCACAGCTGACGCCATCTTAATTGGAATAAACTGGTAACTCTTAAAACATTTAATTTAAATAGGAACAAAATGAGGGGGTTCATTTTGTCATAGAAATTATGTTTAGTGCTGTAGAAAGAAAAATTAGGACATGTTTCAAGTGTGATTTCAAATATCTTCCTGTTATATTTCAACAGGAGCAGCCTGTCAGTTGATGCCTTTGTGTTCTACTGCAGCTTCCCAGAGTAATCTAAAGAACAACTAGAGCGCTAACAGCCTTACTTAAGACAAAAGTATGGCAAACCTGAAGCCATCTAGATTGGAATAAACTGGTAACACTTAAAACATGTAATTTATTAAGGAAAAGAATGATGGGGTCCATTTTGTCATAGACATAGAAATTATGGTTAGAGCTGTAGAAAGAAAAATTAGGACATGTTTCAAGTGTGATCTCAAATATCTTCCTGTTATATTTCAACAGGAGCAGCCTGTCAGTTGATGCCTTTGTGTTCTACTGAAGTTTCCCAGAGTGGTCGAAAGAATACCTAGAGCGCTAACTGTCTTATTTATGACACAATTGAGGCACACCTGATGCCATCTTCATTGGAATAAACTGGTAACTCCTAAAACATTTAATTAAAAAAGGAACAAAATGAGGGGGTTCATTTTGTCATAGAAATGATTGTTAGTGCTGTAGAAAGAAAAAATAGGACATGTTTTAAGTGAGAGCTCAAATATATTCCTGTTATATTTCAGCAGGAGCAGCCTGTCAGTTGATGCCTTTGTGTTCTACTGCAGCTTCCCAGAGTGTTCTAAAGAACAACTAGAGCGCTAACAGCCTTACTTATGACAAAAGTATGGCACACCTGAAGTCATCTTGATTGGAATAAACTGGTAACACTTAAAACAGTTAATTTAAAAAGGAAACAAATGATGGGGTTCATTTTGTCATAGAAATTATGGTTAGTGCTGTAGAAAGAAAAATTAGGACATGTTTCAAGTGTGATCTCAAATATCTTCTTGTTATATTTCAACGGGAGCAGCCTGTCAGTTGATGCCTTTGTGCTCTACTGCTGCTTTCCAGAGTGTTCTAAAGAACAACTAGAGCGCTAACAGCCTTACTTTTGACAAAGGTATGGCACACCTGAAGCCATCTTGATTGGAATAAATTGGTAACAGTTAAAACATTTAATTTAAAAAGGAACAAAATGATGGGGTTTATTTTGTCATAGAAATTATGGTTAGTGCTGTAGAAAGAAAAATTAGGACATGTTTCAATTGTGATCTCAAATATCTTCCTGTTATATTTCAACAGGAGCAGCCTGTCAGTTGCTGCCTTTGTGTTCTACTGCAGTTTCCCAGAGTGGTCTAAAGAATACCTAGAGCGATAACAGTCTAAATTTCTGACACAATTAAGGCACACCTGATGCCATCTTGATTGGAATAAACTGGTAACTCTTAAAAAATGTAATTTAAAAAGGAAAAGAATTATGGGGTTCATTTTGTCATAGAAATTATGGTTAGTGCTGTAGAAAGAAACATTAGGACATGTTTTAAGTGAGAGCTCAAATATCTTCCTGTTATATTTCAACAGGAGCAGCCTGTCAGTTGATGCCTTTGTGTTCTACTGCAGCTTCCCAGAGTGGTCTAAAGAATAACTAGAGCACTAACAGTCTTACTTATGACACAATTATGGCACACCTGAAGCCATCTTGATTGGAATAAACTGGTAACTCTTAAAACATTTAATTTAAAAAGGAACAAAATGAGGGGGTTCATTTTGTCATAGAAATTATTGTTAGTGCTGTAGAAAGAAACATTAGGACATGTTTTAAGTGAGAGCTCAAATATCTTCCTGTTATATTTCAACAGGAGCAGCCTGTCAGTTGATGCCTTTGTGCTCTACTGCTGCTTCCCAGAGTGTTCTAAAGAATAACTAGAGCGCTAGCAGCCTTACTTATGACAAAGGCATGGCACACCTGAAGCCATCTTGATTGGTATAAATTGGTAACACTTAAAACATTTAATTTAAAAAGGAACAAAATGATGGGGTTCATTTTATCATAGAAATTATCGTTAGTGCTGTAGAAAGAAAAATTAGGACATGTTTCAAGTGTGATCTCAAATATCTTCCTGTTATATTTCAACAGGAGCAGCCTGTCAGTTGATGCCTTTGTGCTCTACTGCTGCTTCCCAGAGTGTTCTAAAGAACACCTAGAGCGCTAACAGCCTTACCTATGACACAATTATGGCACACCTGAAGCTATCTTGATTGGAATAAACTGGTAACTCTTAAAACATTTAATTTAAAAAGGAACAAAATTACGGGGTTGCTTTTGTCATAGAAATTAAGGTTAGTGCTGTAGAAAGAAAAATTAGGATATGTTTCAAGTGTGATCTCAAAAATCTTCCTGTTATATTTCAACAGGAGCAGCCTGTCAATGGATGCCTTTGTGTTCTACTGCAGCGTCCCATAGTAATCAAAAGAATAACTTGAGCACTAACAGTCTTACTTATGACACAATTATGGCACACCTGAAGCCATCATGATTGGAATAAACTGGTAACACTTAAAACATTTGATTTAAAAAGGAACAAAATTATGGGGTTCATTTTGTCATAGAAATTATGGTTAGTGCTGTAGAAAGAAAAATTAGGACTTGTTTTAAGTGAGAGCTCAAATATCTTCCTGTTATAGTTCAACAGGAGCAGCCTGTCAGTTGATGCCTTTGTGTTCTACTGCAGCTTCCCTGAGTGTTCTAAAAACAACTAGAGCGCTAACAGCCTTACTTATGAAAAAAGTATGGCACACCTGAAGCCATCTTGATTGGAATAAACTGGTAACACTTAAAATATTTAATTTAAAAATGTAAAGAATGATAAGGTTCATTTTGTCATACAAATTGTGGTTAGTGCTGTTGAAAGAAAAATTAGGACATGTTTTAAGTGAGAGTTCAAATATCTTCCTGTTATATTTCAACAGGAGCAGCTTGTCAGTTGATGTATTTGTGTTCTACTGCAGCTTCCCAGAGTGTTCTAAAGAACAACTACAGCGCTAACAGCCTTACTTATGACAAAAGTATGGCACACCTGAAGCCATCTTGATTAGAATAAACTGGTAACACTTAAAACATTTAATTTAAAAAGGAACAAAATGATGGGGTTTATTTTGTCATAGAAATGATGGTTAGTGCTGTAGAAAGAAAAATTAGGACATGTTTCAAGTGTGATCTCAAATATCTTCCTGTTATATTTCAACAGGAGCAGCCTGTCAGTTGATGCCTTTGTGTTCTAATGCAGCTTCCCAGAGTGTTCTAAAGAACAACTAGAGCGGTAACAGCCTTACTTATGACAAAAGTATGGCACACCTGAAGCCATCTTGATTGGAATATAATGGTAACACTTAAAACATTTAATTTAAAAAGGAACAAAATGATGGGGTTCATTTTGACATAGAAATTATGGTTAGTGCTGTAGAAAGAAAAATTAGGACATGTTTTAAGTGTGATCTCAAATATCTTCCTATTATATTTCAACAGGAGCAGCCTGTCAGTTGATGCCTTTGTGTTCTCCTGCAGCTTCCCAGAGTGTTCTAAAGAACAACTAGAGCGGTAATAGCCTTACTTATGACAAAAGTATGGCACACCTGAAGCCATCTTGATTGGAATAAAATGGTAACACTTAAAACATTTAATTTAAAAAGGAACAAAATGATGGGGTTCATTTTGTCATAGAAATTATGGTTAGGGCTATAGAAAGAAAAATGACGACGTGTTTGAAGTGTGATCTCAAATATCTTCTTGTTATATTTCAAAAGGAGCAGCCTGCTAGTTGATGCCTTTGTGTTCTACTGCAGCTTCCCAGAGTGGTCTAAAGAACAACTAGAGCGCTAACAGTCTTACTTATGACCCAATTATGGCACACCTGAAGCTATCTTGATTGGAATAAACTGGTAAATATTTAAACATTTAATTTAAAAAGGAACAAAAGGATGGGGTTGCTTTTGTCATAGAAATTAAGGATAGTGCTGTAGAAAGAAAAATTAGGATATGTTTTAAGTGTGATCTCAAATATCTTCCTATTATATTTCAACAGGAGCAGCCTGTCAGTTGATGCCTTTGTGTTCTACTGCAGCTTCCCAGAGTGTACTAAAGAACAACTAGAGCACTAACTGCCTTACTTATGACAAAAGTATGGCACACCTGAAGCCATCTTGATTGGAATAAACTGGTAACACTTAAAACATTTAATTTTAAAAAGGAACAAAATGATGGGGTCAATTTTGTCATAGAAATTATGATTAGGGCTATAGAAAGAAAAATTACGACGTGTTTGAAGTGTGATCTCAAATATCTTCTTGTTATATTTCAAAAGGAGCAGCCTGCTAGTTGATGCCTTTGTGTTCTACTGCAGCTTCCCAGAGTGGTCTAAAGAACAACCAGAGGGCTAACAGCCTTACTTATGACAAAAGTATGGCACACCTGAAGCCATCTTGATTAGAATAAACTGGTAAGACTTAAAACATTTAATTTAAAAAGAAACAAAATGATGGGGTTTATTTTGTCATAGAAATTAAGGATAGTGCTGTAGAAAGAAAAATTAGGATATGTTTCAAGTGTGATCTCAAATGTCTTCCTGTTATATTTCAACAGGAGCAGCCTGTCAGTTGATGCCTATGTGTTCTACTGCAGCGTCCCAGAGTGGTCAAAAGAATAACTAGAGCACTAACAGTCTTACTTATGACACAATTATGGCACACCTGAAGCCATCTTGATTGGTATGAACTGGTAACTTTTAAAACATTTAATTTAAAAAGGAACAAAATGAGGGGGTTCATTTTGTCATAGAAATAATTGTTAGTGCTGTAGAAAGAAAAAATAGGACATGTTTTAATTGAGAGCTCAAATATCTTCCTGTTATATTTCAACAGGAGCAGCCTGTCAGTTGATGACTTTGTTTTCTACTGCAGCTTCCCAGAGTGTTCTAAAGAACAACTAGAGTGCTAACAGCCTTACTTATGACAAAAGTATGGCACACCTGAAGTCATCTTGATTGGAATAAATTGGTAACAGTTAAAATATTTAATTTAAAAAGGAACAAAATGATGGGGTTTATTTTGTCATAGAAATTATGGTTAGTGCTGTAGAAAGAAAAATTAGGACATGTTTCAATTGTGATCTCAAATATCTTCCTGTTATATTTCAACAGGAGCAGCCTGTCAGTTGATGCCTTTGTGTTCTACTGCAGTTTCCCAGAGTGGTCTAAAGAATACCTAGAGCGATAACAGTCTAAATTTCTGACACAATTAAGGCACACCTGATGCCATCTTGATTGGAATAAACTGGTAACTCTTAAAACATTTAATTTAAAAAGGAACAAAATGAGGGGGTTCATTTTGTCATAGAAATTATTGTTAGTGTTTTAGAAAGAAAAATTAGGACATGTTTTAAGTAAGCCTGGGCGAAGCACTACGCTACGCTCTCGTAGTTTGAGAAGTTCGCGCTACTTCGCACTACGCGAACTGCACGTAGCACAGTGCAAACACGCGTAGCGTAGTGTTGTGTAGTGCTACGGTCATTTGTTGCTTGCTCGCGGTCCTCAACGTCAAGTTGGCGACCGCGAGCAAGCAAAATGACATCCCGGCGAGACTTTTTCCTTTTTCGCGATCAGCAACATCAAGTTGGCAATCGCGAGCATGGAAAATAAACCTCCCGGCGAGATTCCCAACGCGAGGAGGTCAGGTTTCTCATTGCGAGGGGTCGCGTATGCTCGCGACCGCTCGCGATGAGAAACTACCAGTTCACGTTGAGAAAGCTGCCGCTCGAGTAAAAATCTACTCGAGGAGCAGAAAACTACAGCTCGCACTGTGCAAGATGCCATTTTCAATGATTGCACAGTGCCGTTTGCTTGTCCGCACTGTGCAATCATTTAAAACAACATCTTGCACAGTGCGAACATGTTACTACGCAGTTCGCGAAGTGCTACGCGTAGCTCGCGTAGTGCGAACTTCACTTTGCGTAGCTTCGCGAAGTGCTACTTCGCGAACTATGCCCACCCTTAGTTTTAAGTGAGAGCTCAAATATATTCCTGTTATATTTCAACAGGAGCAGCCTGTCAGTTGATGCCTTTGTGTTCTACTGCAGCTTCCCAGAGTGTTCTAAAGAACAACTAGAGCGCTAACAGCCTTACTTATGACAAAAGTATGGCACACCTGAAGCCATCTTGATTGGAATAAACTGGTAAAACTTAAAAAATTTAATTTAAAAAGGAAAAGAATTATGGGGTTCATTTTGTCATAGAAATTATGGTTAGTGCTGTAGAAAGAAACATTAGGACATGTTTTAAGTGAGAGCTCAAATATCTTCCTGTTATATTTCAACAGGAGCAGCCTGTCAGTTGATGCCTTTGTGTTCTACTGCAGCTTCCCAGAGTGGTCTAAAGAATAACTAGAGCACTAACAGTCTTACTTATGACACAATTATGGCACACCTGAAGCCATCTTGATTGGAATAAACTGGTAACTCTTAAAACATTTAATTTAAAAAGGAACAAAATGAGGGGGTTCATTTTGTCATAGAAATTATTGTTAGTGCTGTAGAAAGAAACATTAGGACATGTTTTAAGTGAGAGCTCAAATATCTTCCTGTTATATTTCAACAGGAGCAGCCTGTCAGTTGATGCCTTTGTGCTCTACTGCTGCTTCCCAGAGTGTTCTAAAGAATAACTAGAGCGCTAGCAGCCTTACTTATGACAAAGGTATGGCACACCTGAAGCCATCTTGATTGGTATAAATTGGTAACACTTAAAACATTTAATTTAAAAAGGAACAAAATGATGGGGTTCATTTTATCATAGAAATTATGGTTAGTGCTGTAGAAATAAAAATTAGGACATGTTTCAAGTGTGATCTCAAATATCTTCCTGTTATATTTCAACAGGAGCAGCCTGTCAGTTGATGCCTTTGTGCTCTACTGCTGCTTCCCAGAGTGTTCTAAAGAACACCTAGAGCGCTAACAGCCTTACCTATGACACAATTATGGCACACCTGAAGCTATCTTGATTGGAATAAACTGGTAACTCTTAAAACATTTAATTTAAAAAGGAACAAAATTACGGGGTTGCTTTTGTCATAGAAATTAAGGTTAGTGCTGTAGAAAGAAAAATTAGGATATGTTTCAAGTGTGATCTCAAATATCTTCCTGTTATATTTCAACAGGAGCAGCCTGTCAATGGATGCCTTTGTGTTCTACTGCAGCGTCCCATAGTAATCAAAAGAATAACTTGAGCACTAACAGTCTTACTTATGACACAATTATGGCACACCTGAAGCCATCATGATTGGAATAAACTGGTAACACTTAAAACATTTGATTTAAAAAGGAACAAAATTATGGGGTTCATTTTGTCATAGAAATTATGGTTAGTGCTGTAGAAAGAAAAATTAGGACTTGTTTTAAGTGAGAGCTCAAATATCTTCCTGTTATAGTTCAACAGGAGCAGCCTGTCAGTTGACACCTTTGTGTTCTACTGCAGCTTCCCAGAGTGTTCTAAAAACAACTAGAGCGCTAACAGCCTTACTTATGAAAAAAGTATGGCACACCTGAAGCCATCTTGATTGGAATAAACTGCTAACACTTAAAATATTTAATTTAAAAATGTAAAGAATGATGGGGTTCATTTTGTCATACAAATTGTGGTTAGTGCTGTTGAAAGAAAAATTAGGACATGTTTTAAGTGAGAGTTCAAATATCTTCCTGTTATATTTCAACAGGAGCAGCTTGTCAGTTGATGTATTTGTGTTCTACTGCAGCTTCCCAGAGTGTTCTAAAGAACAACTACAGCGCTAACAGCCTTACTTATGACAAACGTATGGCACACCTGAAGCCATCTTGATTGGAATAAACTGGCAACACTTAAAACATTTAATTTAAAAAGGAACACAATGATGGGGTTCATTTTGTCATAGAAATTATGGTTAGTGCTGTAGAAAGAAAAAATTAGTACATGTTTCAAGTGTGATCTCAAATATCTTCCTATTATATTTCAACAGGAGCAGCCTGTCAGTTGATGCCTTTGTGTTCTGCTGCAGCTTCCCAGAGTGATCTAAAGAGCAACCAGAGGGCTAACAGCCTTACTCATGACAAAAGTATGGCACACCTGAAGCCATCTTGATTAGAATAAACTGGTAACACTTAAAACATTTAATTTAAAAAGAAACAAAATGATGGGGTTTATTTTGTCATAGAAATTATGGTTAGTGCTGTAGAAAGAAAAATTAGGACATGTTTCAAGTGTGATCTCAAATATCTTCCTGTTATATTTCAACAGGAGCAGCCTGTCAGTTGATGCCTTTGTGTTCTAATGCACCTTCCCAGAGTGTTCTAAAGAACAACTAGAGCGGTAACAGCCTTACTTATGACAAAAGTATGGCACACCTGAAGCCATCTTGATTGGAATATAATGGTAACACTTAAAACATTTCATTTAAAAAGGAACAAAATGATGGGGTTCATTTTGTCATAGAAATTATGGTTAGTGCTGTAGAAAGAAAAATTAGGACATGTTTTAAGTGTGATCTCAAATATCTTCCTATTATATTTCAACAGGAGCAGCCTGTCAGTTGATGCCTTTGTGTTCTCCTGCAGCTTCCCAGAGTGTACTAAAGAACAACTAGAGCACTAACTGCCTTACTTATGACAAAAGTATGGCACACCTGAAGCCATCTTGATTGGAATAAACTGGTAACACTTAAAACATTTAATTTTTAAAAGGAACAAAATGATGGGGTCAATTTTGTCATAGAAATTATGGTTAGGGCTATAGAAAGAAAAATTACGACGTGTTTGAAGTGTGATCTCAAATATCTTCTTGTTATATTTCAAAAGGAGCAGCCTGCCAGTTGATGCCTTTGTGTTCTACTACAGCTTCCCAGAGTGGTCTAAAGAACAACCAGAGGGCTAACAGCCTTACTTATGACAAAAGTATGGCACACCTGAAGCCATCTTGATTAGAATAAACTGGTAAGACTTAAAACATTTAATTTAAAAAGAAACAAAATGATGGGGTTTATTTTGTCATAGAAATTATGGTTAGTGCTGTAGAAAGAAAAATTAGGACATGTTTCAAGTGTGATCTCAAATTTCTTCCTGTTATATTTCAACAGGAGCAGCCTGTCAGTTGATGCCTTTGTGTTCTAATGCAGCTTCCCAGAGTGTTCTAAAGAACAACTAGAGCAGTAATAGCCTTACTTATGACAAAAGTATGGCACACCTGAAGCCATCTTGATTGGAATAAAATGGTAAAACTTAAAACATTTAATTTAAAAAGGAACAAAATGATGGGGTTCATTTTGTCATAGAAATTATGGTTAGGGCTATAGAAAGAAAAATGACGACGTGTTTGAAGTGTGATCTCAAATATCTTCTTGTTATATTTCAAAAGGAGCAGCCTGCTAGTTGATGCCTTTGTGTTCTACTGCAGCTTCCCAGAGTGGTCTAAAGAACAACTAGAGCGCTAACAGTCTTACTTATGACCCAATTATGGCACACCTGAAGCTATCTTGATTGGAATAAACTGGTAAATATTTCAACATTTAATTTAAAAAGGAACAAAATGATGGGGTTGCTTTTGTCATAGAAATTAAGGATAGTGCTGTAGAAAGAAAAATTAGGATATGTTTCAAGTGTGATCTCAAATGTCTTCCTGTTATATTTCAACAGGAGCAGCCTGTCAGTTGATGCCTATGTGTTCTACTGCAGCGTCCCAGAGTGGTCAAAAGAATAACTAGAGCACTAACAGTCTTACTTATGACACAATTATGGCACACCTGAAGCCATCTTGATTGGTATAAACTGGTAACTTTTAAAACATTTAATTTAAAAAGGAACAAAATGAGGGGGTTCATTTTTTCATAGAAATAATTGTTAGTGCTGTAGAAAGAAAAAATAGGACATGTTTTAATTGAGAGCTCAAATATCTTCCTGTTATATTTCAACAGGAGCAGCCTGTCAGTTGATGCCTTTGTGTTCTACTGCAGCTTCCCAGAGTGTTCTAAAGAACAACTAGAGCGCTAACAGCCTTACTTATGACAAAAGTATGGCATACCTGAAGCCATCTTGATTGGAACAAACTGGTAACTCTTAAAACATTTAATTTAAAAAGGAAAAGAATGATGGGGTTCATTTTGTCATAGAAATTATGGTTAGTGCTGTAGAAAGAAAAATTAGGACATGTTTCAAGTGTGATCTCAAATATCTTCCTGTTATATTTCAACAGGAGCAGCCTGTCAGTTGATGCCTTTGTGCTCTACTGCTGCTTCCCAGAGTGTTCTAAAGAACAACTAGAGCAGTAACAGCCTTACTTATGACAAAAGTATGGCACACCTGAAGCCATCTTGATTGGAATAAAATGGTAACACTTAAAACATTTAATTTAAAAAGGAACAAAATTATGGGGTTCATGTTGTCATAGAAATTATGGTTAGTGCTGTAGAAAGAAAAATTAGTACATGTTTCAAGTGTGATCTCAAATATCTTCCTATTATATTTCAACAGGAGCAGCCTGTCAGTTGATGCCTTTCTGTTCTAATGCAGCTTCCCAGAGTGTTCTAAAGAACAACTAGAGCGGTAACAGCCTTACTTATGACAAAAGTATGGCACACGTGAAGCCATCTTGATTGGAATAAAATGGTAACACTTAAAACATTTAATTTAAAAAGGAACAAAATGATGGTGTTCATTTTGTCATAGAGATTATGGTAAGGGCTATAGAAAGAAAAATTACGACGTGTTTGAAGTGTGATCTCAAATATTTTCATGTTATATTTCAAAAGGAGCAGCCTGCCAGTTGATGCCTTTGTGTTCTACTGCAGCTTCCCAGAGTGGTCTAAAGACCAACTAGATCGCTAACAGTCTTACTTATGACCCAATTCTGGAACACCTGAAGCCAACTTGATTGGAATAAACTGGTAAATATTTACACATTTAATTTAAAAAGGAACAAAATGATGGCGTTCATTTTGTCATAGAAATTATGCTTAGTGCTGTAGAAAGGAAAATTAGGACATGTTTTTAGTGAGATCTCAAATATCTTCCTGTTATATTTCAACAGGAGCAGCTTGTCAGTTGATGTCTTTGTGTTCTACTGCAGCTTCCCAGAGTGTTCTAAAGAACAACTACAGCGCTAACAGCCTTACTTATGACAAACGTATGGCACACCTGAAGCCATCTTGATTGGACTAAACTGGCAACACTTAAAAAATTTAATTTAAAAAGGAAAAAAATGATGGGGTTCATTTTGTCATAGAAATTATGGTTAGTGCTGTAGAAAGAAAAATTAGTACATGTTTCAAGTGTGATCTCAAATATCTTCCTATTATATTTCAACAGGAGCAGCCTGTCAGTTGATGCCTTTGTGTTCTACTGCAGCTTCCCAGAGTGGTCTAAAGAACAACCAGAGGGCTAATAGCCTTACTTATAACAAAAGTATGGGACACCTGAAGCCATCTTAATTAGAATAAACTGGTAACACTTAAAACATTTAATTTAAAAAGGAACAAAATGATGGGGTTTATTTTGTCATAGAAATTATGGTTAGTGCTGTAGAAAGAAAAATTAGGACATGTTTCAAGTGTGATCTCAAATATCTTCCTGTTAAATTTCAACAGGAGCAGCCTGTCAGTTGATGCCTTTGTGTTCTAATGCAGGTTCCCAGAGTGTTCTAAAGAACAGCTAGAGCGGTAACAGCCTTACTTATGACAAACGTATGGCACACCTGAAGCCATCTTGATTGGAATAAAATGGTAACACTTAAAACATTTAATTTAAAAAGGAACAAAATGATGGGGTTCATTTTGTCATAGAAATTATGGTTAGTGCTGTAGAAAGAAAAATTAGTACATGTTTCAAGTGTGATCTCAAATATCTTCCTATTATATTTCAACAGGAGCAGCCTGTCAGTTGATGCCTTTGTGTTCTAATGCAGCTTCCCAGAGTGTTCTAAAGAACAACTAGAGCGGTAACAGCCTCACTTATGACAAAAGTATGGCACACCTGAAGCCATCTTGATTGGAATAAAATGGTAACACTTAAAACATTTAATTTAAAAAGGAACAAAATGATGGGGTTCATTTTGTCATAGAAATTATGTTTAGTGCTGTAGAAAGAAAAATTAGGAAATGTTTCAAGTGTGATCTCAAATATCTTCATGTTATATTTCAAAAGGAGCAGCCTGCCAGTTGATGCCTTTGTGTTCTACTGCAGCTTCCCAGAGTGGTCTAAAGACCAACTAGATCGCTAACAGTCTTACTTATGACCCAATTACGGCACACCTGAAGCCATCTTGATTGGAATAAACTGGTTAATATTTAAATATTTAATTTAAAAAGGAACAAAATGATGGCGTTCATTTTGTCACAGAAATTATGCTTAGTGCTGTAGAAAGAAAAATTAGGACATGTTTTTAGTGAGATCTCAAATATCTTCCTGTTATATTTCAACAGGAGCAGCCTGTCAGTTGATGCCTTTGTGTTCTAATGCAGCTTCCCAGAGTGTTCTAAAGAACAACTAGAGCAGTAACAGCCTTACTTATGACAAACGTATGGCACACCTGAAGCCATCTTGATTGGAATAAAATGGTAACACTTAAAACATTTAATTTAAAAAGGAACAAAATGATGGGGTTCATTTTGTCATAGAAATTATGCTTAGTGCTGTAGAAAGAAAAATTAGGACATGTTTTTAGTGAGATCTCAACTATCATCCTGTTATATTTCAACAGGAGCAGCCTGTCAGTTGATGTCTTTGTGTTCTACTGCAGCTTCCCAGAGTGGTCTAAAGAACAACCAGAGGGCTAACAGCCTTACGTATGACAAAAGTATGGCACACCTGAAGCCAAGTAGATTGGAATAAACTGGTAACACTTAAAACATTTCATTTAAAAATGTAAAGAAGGATGGGGTTCATTATGTCATACAAATTATGGTTAGTGCTATAGAAAGAAAAATTAGGACATGTTTTAAGTGAGAGCTCAAATATCTTCCTGTTATATTTCAACAGGAACAGCTTGTCAGTTGATGTCTTTGTGTTCTAATGCAGCTTCCCAGAGTGTTCTAAAGAACAACTAGAGCGGTAACAGCCTTACTTATGACAAAAGTATGGCACACCTGAAGCCATCTTGATTGGAATAAAATGGTAACACTTAAAACATTTAATTTAAAAAGGAACAAAATGATGGGGTTCATTTTGTCATAGAAATTATGGTTAGTGCTGTAAATAGAAAAATTAGGACATGTTTCAAGTGTGATCTCAAATATCTTCCTATTATATTTCAACAGGAGTAGCCTGTCAGTTGATGCCTTTGTGTTCTCCTGCAGCTTCCCAGAGTGTTCTAAAGAACAACTAGAGCACTAACTGCCTTACTTATGACAAAAGGATGGCACACCTGAAGCCATCTTGATTGGAATAAACTGGTAACACTTAAAACATTTAATTTTAAAAAGGAACAAAATGATGGGGTCAATTTTGTCATAGAAATGATGGTTAGGGCTATAGAAAGAAAAATTACGACGTGTTTGAAGTGTGATCTCAAATATCTTCTTGTTATATTTCAAAAGGAGCAGCCTGCCATTTGATGCCTTTGTGTTCTTCTGCAGCTTCCCAGAGTGGTCTAAAGAACAACTAGAGCGCTAACAGTCTTACTTATGACACAATTATGGCACACCTGAAGCCATCTGGATTGGAATAAACTGGTAAATATTAAAACATTTAATTTAAAAAGGAACAAAATGAGGGCGTTCATTTTGTCATAGAAATTATGGTTAGTGCTGTAGAAAGAAAAATTAGGACAAGTTTTAAGTGAGATCTCAAATATCTTCCTGTTATATTTCAACAGGAGCAGCCTGTCAGTTGATGTCTTTGTGTTCCACTGCAGCTTCCCAGAGTGGTCTAAAGATCATCTAGAGTGCTAACAGCCCAATTTATGACAAAATTATGGCACTCCTGAAGCCTTCTTGATTGGAATAAACTGGTAACACTTAAAACATTAAATTTAAAAGGAACAAAATGATGGCGTTCATTTTGTCATAAAAATGATGGTTAGTGCTGTAGAATGATAAATTAGGACATTTTTTAAATGAGATCTCAAATATCTTCCTGTTATATTTCAACAGGAGCAGCATGTCAGTTGATGTCTTTGTGTTCTACTGCAGCTTCCCAGAGTGGTCTAAAGAATACCTAGAGCGGTAACAGCCTTACTTATGACGAAAGTATGGCACACCTGAAGCCATCTTGATTGGAATAAAATGGTAACACTTAAAAGATTTAATTTAAAAAGGAACAAAATGATGGGGTTCATTTTGTCATGGAAATTATGGTTAGGGCTATAGAAAGAAAAATTACGACGTGTTTGAAGTAGGGGTGGGCGGAATTTGCGAAATTAACTTTCGCAAATTATCGCGAAAATGCTAAAAATCTCCGCAAACACGCCGGAAATATCGCGAAGACGCGGAAGTTTTTTTCCCGCCTGTTCGCGGTATTTTTTGCGTGATCGCGGGTTGCCAACTTACCCATGCGGTTGCTCAAGGGCGCGGCCATCTTGTTTTCACTTGTCCCGCCCTCTCGCGATGCTTACTTCCTGTTCCGGGTCACGCAATGCATGTTCGCGCCCGTTCGCGGTCGAAATTTCCTGTTCGCGACCGCTTTTACTTGATCGCGTTGCTTTTTGCTTGCTCGGGGAGAAAATATCGCGTGAACTTGCGCACGTGGTCGTAATGGGCACGGCCATCTTGTTTTTCACTCTATTGCATGGTTCTGAGGCCTGATTTTCAATCCTCCCAAAATCCTTTCAATCCTTTGTTTACAGCCACTTTTTTTGGATCTTTATTACTTATTATTTCTCTAACTATTTTCCTGCTTCTATATTTTTGTTTTTTGTCTACTTTTTTTTATTTTTTTAGCTACTTTTTCTCTTTCTATTGCCTGCTATTTATTTCCTTTACTCCTTTATTTATTTTACCTTTTCTTTCCCGCCCCGTCCCCAGAACCATGTCCAAGGGTAGGGCTGTTCGCCGGCGCAGCCAGAGCCGCGACCGCCTTCCTTGCGGAAGGCGGCGCCCACAAGGGGTGCAGGCACGGGCCTTATTTGGGGAGGAGGAGTTGGCTGCACTAATTTTCTTTGTGCAGCACCACCTCCCCTCAACCCTGGCAGCAGGTGGCAGGCCTGGGTCCGGGTACGGCCTCCGGGAGCGTCGGCAGCGGTGGGGGAAGGTGCACCGGGCAGTGTCGCGCATCTCTGGGATCCGGCGCACTCAGGCACAGCTGACGCACCGGTGGTCCGACATCCTGGACCGTGAGCAGGACCTGCTGGACCTGCTAGGAGTGGAGGTCCCGGGGCTTGGTGTGTACATATTTAATTACTACAACTTTGTGTCTGTTCTTCTGCTCTGTGTTATATATTGCGAATATTTTTTTTCCTTCCAACCAGCTAGAATGTTGCTGCTTACAAATCAATACATTCCAGGTTAATAACGTTTAAAAGTCTTCTGTGATTATGGTGCTCTTCTGCGCTACTACTAATCTTACTTGTTTGCAGCTTTGCGTTTGCGCTTGCTTAGCGTGATTCTTTACGAGTTTATTTTAGAGAAATTAAGTTTCGTAATGCTACAGTGACTCTAGTCCACTCCTTACTTTGTCCCGTCACTAATAGATAGGGGCGGATTGATGTTTAGGTTCACTACTTTGTATGAGCTTCTAATTTGTTAGTGGTATGCGTGATGCCCCCTCACTCAGTTACGTGACGTGCTGCTAGTACGGCAGTCTTTAGAACCTTTTCTAGTTTGTTCAATGAGTGGTGGTAGGCTTAGCAGTTACTTAGCAGTAGCAGATCAGCATCAATCAAACCAAAATTTGGTGTATACAACAAATGTAGTCATGTTCATGTGTCCTCCACGATTTGACCATACGCATTGTTGAGGAATACAGTGGAAATGCATAATTAATTTACAATTGGCATGCCTGAAATAGGTGGGCTAGGTTGGGTGGTACGTTGTACTTAGGCTTAGTTGAAACTTATTTTTCTGGAATCAGAATGGAAGACTGGATTACTGTTGATAAATAGTAACTTAAGTAGTCGAACTGCGAATCCCCCGATATTACATGTTGACCAGATGAGATCGGTCAATAAAGTTATTGCAATTGTTGTTTACATAAGTGTTTTTTGACCGTTGTTGAAAAATATTGTATTTGTTTGACACCATCCATCAATGTTTGTCTCTTTCTTATATCTTTCCTGGTCATCAGCACCCAGGGGCAGACCAACAGGGACTGGGCAGTCGGCGGGACCGGAACAACACCACCAGGAGGACACCGCTGAGGGCTCCTCTGCTGACCCCAGTAAGTCTTCTTGTTTTTAATAATATTTCTTATTCCATAACTTTTACTGCCCCATATTTTTCCTGAACTATTGTTGGTTTCCAAATGCTATTTTTTTACCACCAAATATCCTTCGATCTTTACGGTTTCAAAAATCTTATCCCTGCCTCCGCTATGATGACTCTGAGTACTACTACTACTACATACTATCAGTCTGTCTGTACTGTAGTAGCTAGTCTTGCCCAGTTGGCCGGTGCCACTCTTTGTGAAAGGTTGTAATATAAAACTCATATTCACCAGTAGCTCGAGCCATTGAGTCCAATCCGTTGGGTCGTCGTCTTGTACTACTTTTACTCTTATTGATCTTGAGGCTTTGAAAATTCACAACAACAACAGCCCTACCAAATTCATTACTATTTTGATATGATACCCTATAGGACATACTACTGTTGTAGGGATCTTGCACATACATTTGCACCAGAAAATAGGATGTTGGTGATGGTAGGTTGGACCTTCCTTACACACCTCAATCAGAAATTCCGCACCCACCACAATTCCACTGCTTGACTATAGTACTGTCTTGTCATAACTATTAGGTCTCGGAACCCTCCCCCCAAGATACCCAACAAGTAGAGAACCCAGAACATACCACACCCAACCTCTCAGTCGTGAAAGCAATTCACATGCACACCCTTACTTTAATTTGCTCACTCGTGTAAGTTAGTCCACACCAAATACCACCAATTCTATGTAAGTTCAAAATGTTTATTTCAATTTGAGAAGGTCTGTACACTGTTTTCTTAGCAGCACCAACCGGAAAATCAATAACATTAAAACAATATACATTGTTACACTTATACAGTTGGGAATTAAATCATGATAACTGAACAGTGGTGGAAGGCAGCACCACCATCCCATAGCAATTTAGTTTATAATAATTTATAAAAGAAGATGTGAGTGAAGGGACCCCTCACCTTAAAAGAACCTAGTACTGGTAGTTGTTGCATTATTCAGAAGCTCTGGTTCGTAGAAGGGAATCTTGCGTCTGTAATGCGAAAAAAGAAATGGTGTGCGTTAGTATATTGCAACTTGCAAGCATTTCTCAGCCGTGCCAAAAAGTGTAGCATCTATGGATAAGCAATATGGACTAACAGTAACAGTAGTACACCAGTACTTCCTAAAAAAGTGGCTTGTTAATGTTTGTGGACCGCTTGTACGCAGCGCGTAGACTAGACAGTAGCAGTGTGAGGCAGGTCATGTTGGCTCGAAGGTGTCTTAAGAAGCTGCAAGGTAAAGGTAACGTCACATGTGCAAAAATAAAAGCCACAAAGGTAAAATGGTAGCATGGCTAGGGCTAATTAAGCAAAGGCTACAATGATCATATATAACTATTAGTGTCTACTCTACTACTACCTGATTTGTACTAGTGATGTATGTTAGTATTAACTCATTTTTCAACCTTGCAACTGATCAATAGGGGGGAGGTGTATATGACGCCTAATGAATGTGTAATGTTTTCTAGGCGCACTACCGACCACCAGTGCCGGGGCCAGCGAACAAGGCGACGCGGAGGGAGAGGATGCGGCAGTTGCTGCCGATACCGACGATGGAGCGGTAGGGGGAGTGGCAGCACCTGTGGCAGGCGGTGGTAAGTTAGATTCATAATCCTTAACTATTGTTGAACTTGACAGCACACTCACTGCAAGGGTGTACTGTATGTATATGTACACTGTACAGTTGTGACTTAGGGCCCCATTAGGATGGTGGGCATATTGCCCCCACCGGGCTGGCTGGAATTCACTGCCGACTCCGCAGGGGCAATCCTCCCGCCATCCCTGTAGAAAATATTCAGACCCCCCACATGTCGACCAGGCGGAAAAGGGTTCAATATGGCGGTGGTGTCTCTCTGAACACACCGCCAGCCATATAATCTGCATTTTGGAATGCCTTTGCGTGGCGGCATTGCCGTCTGCCACGGAAAGGCATGCAGTCATTGCAGAGTATGCTTGGGGGCCCCCATGGAGGGTACCTACCTATGCTATGGTACC
Organism: Triturus cristatus; assembly: GCF_964204655.1. Classification (NCBI taxonomy): domain Eukaryota; kingdom Metazoa; phylum Chordata; class Amphibia; order Caudata; family Salamandridae; genus Triturus; species Triturus cristatus. Next base: position 939,159,475 of record NC_140579.1, read on the forward strand.
ACCCCGCCTTTCAAAGCAAAACGTGACAGGCTCCGTGCGGGGCCCGTCATGTTGTGCTTGGAAAAGCAGAACAACATTTTACCATTGCTTTCAGCAAAGCCAACCAGAATGTAAAAAAAAAACAGGACCGCCACTGTCCTGGGCGCATCATCCTAATTAATTGTTCCCACGGGACCCCCACCCTTTTTAGCAGGAGGATGGCAGGCGGACAGAGTCTGCCCGCTATCCGATGTCGTAAGTAAGTATGAGTTGTTGGGGACGTTTGAAGAGTGAACTAGAAGACTAGAATTCTCTTTAATTGGCATAGGACTAGGAGCCGGAGTATTGAGTAACCAATGGCCTCATCTATCTGATTTCAACTCCGCTTTGAAAGTTTTATGGAGAAGAGCACCTGGTGCACTGTTCAACTAAAAAGTGAAAGACGGGTGGAAGGAAGAAGGACGGGCGACATTTAAAATGTTATGTACTACTGTGCTTTATTTTATAGTGCTACTCTACCATGTGCCACTATGTGTATAAATAATTACCTTGTCCTACTGTTTTTCTAAGACTATATTTTACAATTGTCTTGTTTTTTTCTTTTTGATACACAGCTACTCCGAAACTCAACCGGAAGGAGTTGGCCGCCAAGGCACGGCGTCTGAAGCTGGAGGCAATCCAGCAGGAATACCTGCGGCTGGTGGTCCTAGCCGAGGAGGAGGAGGAGACTGTGGCAGCAATTGTTCAAGCCTCCTCCAGTGCCCCGGGCCCCAGCCACCTCCCTCCAGCGGTACGGTGCCACCGTCTGGCGGCTGCCCGCCGCCACCGTGCCATCTCCGGTGCCCCCCCCCACTGTGGCTGCAACTGCCGCGGCCTTAGACGCCGCGTTGCCCGTTTAGAGGACGAGATGCGCCAAATACGTGTCCTCCTTCAGTCCCGCCCCACCACTTAGTCCCTGTCATCCTGTTCTGCCCCTTTTTTAATTCTTGTTTGGGTGGGTGGGTGGAAACTTGTTTGGGTGTTACGGACTTCTATGGACATTGGTTGGGGTTAGGAGGGGGGTGGGTCAGCTTTTGTGGGTTTAGTTTATTTTTCTTAGGGTAAATTAAATATATTTTTCTATGTTACATGCAATGTTGTTAATGTTTTGTAGGTGGGGTAACTGTTTTACATCACACTGTTTCCTTGCTGGTGCACGGCCGCCCATAGCCTGTGTTTGATTTCAATAATTTGCTGACTGTATAAGACACAAACAGATAGATGCGACACACCTCACTCATTGACTGGTCCTTCTAGTACTTTCAGTCTGTCCTGTAGTCTATGCATTCTTTGGAGTGGTGTGTGAAAATAAAATCATTGACAACATGTCCATTATTAATTCTGCCTCCCCCAAACTTCTCTCTTACCGGTGCTTGATGTTTATGTCCAACTGTGGCACAGCACTGGCTGCATGGTGAAGATGGTTTCCTTTTTCATACATGCCATGATTGGGGTGGTGGTGGTGGTAGTATAGTAGTAGTAGTAGACACTGGCAGGGCGGCAGCATTTCCAAAAAAAGAAAAGGAGACAGTCAATCGCCTTTGAGAGACTGTTAGAGGAGTAGTTGAATGAAGTACAGTACAGAACTTACCGAGCAACAATAATATGCTCAAATATTTGACCCAAAAACTGAATGGTGGTTAGGAGGATAGCCTACTAGACAGAGTTACAAACTATAGTTGTGTCGAGTCACTTGACTATGCCTACAGTCTAACAGTTAGTGCTGTATATGAGGAATGACAACAAACATATCCAATCAATGCCGGCAATTCATGCTGAGGTATATGTTCCTTTGTTAAATAAAATAACCTCTGAAATATCCTACTCATGGGTGGCCAAGCAGAAGAAGATCATCGCTCTGCCTTGACATTGAAGTAGTGTTGCTTTCACCACATCCGCCCCAGCAAGTGTGTGATTAAGTATTGGTGTACATTTAATTTAGTTACACCTCAACATTAAGTCACACGGCCCGGGGGAAGAGGGTTAGGGTTTGTTGAATGGATGGGAAGGGGGTTTTTGGGAAAGGTTTGACATAGAAAAACAGTATGCATACATAGACAAACAAACGACAATCATTGAAGACTACCATATCCATATGTTAAGGGAGAAAAAGGCAATGCATGCATGATGATGATAGACCCGGATTACATACACTTCTAGTTCTTGTTCTTTTGTTCCGGCCTTAATACTTTAACAGATAGCAAATAGAAATTTTAAATATTGGTAGGGAAGAATCGTAAACACAGAGCAAACCTAATGATGATTGATAATAACAACTCCAAGAACACACTGTTGTAAAGATTGTATACAAGATATTAATCAAATTATTTAAAAGAAGTTAAAAGTGGATACTGTTACTGTCTTATCCTGGTCAAAAATGTGGACTGGATTTTTGCATCTCGGCATTCCTCTTGCTCCTCTCGTCCATCAATCTTGGGTGTGTCGCCTCGCCACTCGCCACTGCCCGGCTGGTAAAAAAAAGGTGATTGATTGGTAAGGTAATTAATATGCATTGTAATGTTTTACAAAGTTTTGGGCAAGGCCCGGCCTGTAATTGTAGATGGAAAACCAAAGGGGATATTGAGAAAGAAAGTGAAAACAAATGCACAAGTGATGGTGTAGTGCAACAAGAACGCTTTCCGAGGTGGCATGTATGCATCATCTCTACTCTAGTCTGTTTCCAGCATTGACCTTCAACAGTAACAGGAGAGAGCAGGCCCACAGTGCTTAGCATTAGCACATCCTACGTTAACACTTTAGAGTCCTTTTTTTTCTCTCAAAGAGTTGGACAAACGCAAAGCACATTATCCATTCCAAACATAGCATTTTACAGTTTAAGTTAGTAAAATAAATTCACTGCAGTCATCCCACCGCTACACTCTATTCAACTTCTACACAGACATTTGGGTCTGCTGTGGTTGTTGTTGACGTGTTTACCTTTAGGCTTTTCCGTTTTATGCCACTCCTGAAACATCCTCCTGACTTCATCATCATCTCAGATACTTTTACTGACTGACTGAAGATCGGCCTGCAGTATAAGTATAATTTTTATGACACAACAAGAGTAGAAATATAAATATTACTGACTTGAGTCATTCTTTATTGTGTACAGAAAGATAGATTACTACTAGTACACTTTGACATCACTTTGTGCACAACAAACAAACAACGCAAACACAAAGACCAATAGCTCAGAGTCAGGTGTCCAATGCATGCCATTGATTGTCATCATTCATTACCTGTTCCTTCTCATCTTAAGTTAACGGGCCATCTCTTTCGCCATCATCATGATGGACGGTGCTGTTGTGTCACAGTCATTTGCATTGCGCAGATTGAGTGAGTTCCCTTCCTGTATTGAATTAAAAGCAATGCATCACCAAGCTGCAGGAGAAGTACAAATTTCGTATTTGCAAGAAGGGGAAAAATAGTGTGTTCTGTAGGAAGTTGATTAGTGGCAGTGACCAATTACATGAATTCATGCACAACAAACACAACAAAATCTACATCATTCAGTCTGCGACTCTGCGGCCAATGCATGGCATCAATCATTACCTGTTCCATCTTATTTTCACTTTTTCAGTTAATGGCCAGTCTCTATCGGCTCTGAAAGGAGGATAGCTATAGTAGTCATTTTATTCATGGTCCACTTGTTTTGGAAGGATGAGGAAAGTTTGAATTTGTTGTTACCATCATCCAATCATCATTCATGAGGGAAATGGAATTGAGCAGGAGATTCAGTATGATCGAGCGGAGGAGCTGGATTCGGAGGACTGTACTGTCAAATGGCAGACACCTGAAACTTGTATATTAAATTAGAAGAGTAGAAGACGGTGATAATGGATTTGTTGCGATTCACAAGTTTATAACCGGAACGACAGACACATAAACAAAGGGGGAAAAAGGGAGGAAGACAGTAAGTGCGATCCTAATTGTCAGGGAAGTATAGCTCGTCCTCAAACTCTGGGGGTTCTTCCAGTAGTAGGTAATCATCTGACACAATACTTCCGTCACCTGAGCCGCTGTCCTCATCTTCCTCTGTTGATTCATGTATTGTGTAATTCGGCAGTATGAAGTGCTGATTCATTTTGATCATTGTTAACCTCTCCACGTTTTTTGGAGATAGACTGGTCCTTCTCAATGTTATAATGGAACCAGCAGCACTGAAAACACGTTCGGAAGAGACACTTGCGACAGGGCAAGCCAGATAGCTTATCGCCAGCCTGCTGAGCTGTGGCCATTCAGACCTTTTCCTATACCAATACTGCAATGGGTTTTGATCAACGTACACCTCTGTTGGGTCGTCCAGATAGTCCTGGACCATACGCTCAATGTTCAGGGTTGCTGATGGTAAGCTTTTGTGCTGTTTTTTCTGTGCATCAGCACTGTGCTTACAATAGCCCATCTTTACATACCAAACCTGTAATGATAATGATTGTACTCGGCCTAATGATCCAGTTTTTGTTTCTGTAGTCGATAGTGATGGTGAGTGTTGTGATTGTGAGCCAACCGCACTGCCCTCAGCCGACGAAGTTGCACTTGATTCTGCATGGCCTGCTTCAGTATCAGTGCTTGTTGTGGGTTGATGTGGCGGGCTTTTAATTAGCAGCCCTTCGTTTTCAAACTTAATGGCTGCTTCAGCTATACAACTTTTATAGAGGGCAACATCATTGTCGGAAAAAGCAAGGAATGTCTTCACTAGTCCTAATTTTGCACGTGGATCCAGAATTGTGGCACAAATGTAATGTTCTTGTGACAAAATTTTATTTTGTATCCTTACATTTTCAGTTAAGCGCCTGGATAAGCTCTCCACCAAGTCATGGGCTTGCCTTCTGTCCTCTACACCTTTGGAGGATTCAGACACATTATTCAGCCCATTGTACAGTCCTCCTTGCTGACTTCACGTGTGAAGACCTCAAAAGGAGACAGCATCTCAGTCAGGCATTTAATTAGGGTCCATTGCTCCCTCTGAAGGGTCATGCCTTTAACACTAGCATCACTGCTTCTGTACCAGACATATTCATGGAGTGACCTGTGCTGTTCGTACAGACGATCAAGCATGTAATACGTTGAGTTCCAACGTGTTGCCACCTCCTGGATGAGTGCCTTGACTGGCATCCTAAATTCACGTTGGATGATCCTCAGCTGCTTCCGAGCTTTAAAAGAATGGCTGAAATGAGTGCATATTCTTCGGCAGATGGCCAGTAAATTGCTGACTATGAGTTCTTTTTTCTGAAAGTCTTGCACTATAATGTTTATGCAGTGTGCCAAACACGGAACCCTGAAATAGGAACCAAGTTCCATGGCCTTAAGTACATTACTGCCATTGTCTGTGGCAACAAAACCAATACCAAGCCCTCTGGGCCGCAGCCATTCCAAAACCTTGGTGCGAAACTCTTCTAAAATGTTTTCAGCCGTATGAGATTTCACCATGGTGAACATGGCTACAGTTGCATGTTTCCGAGTACCTTCAAAAATCGCAGCTGTGTCAACAACACCTCGTGCAGATAGTTTATCTCTAACCCCCACAAAAGAGATCCAGTGTGCAGTGATGCACATGTAATCTGTGGCTTGGCAACTGCTCCACATGTCTGTTGTCAGGTGGATATTGTGCACAGCACTCTGCTGCAAACCGTGACCAACCAATTCCAGCACATCATGATGTAGTGCCGGAACAGCAATTCTTGCGAAATAGGACCGGCTGGGAACTTTCCATTTCGGCCAGATGGCAGACACAAATTCAAGGAAACCCACTCCTTCCACAAATGAAAAGGAAGAAGGTCCAGCGCTAACATTTTAGCCAGCTTCGCATTGTACAATCGTGCCGTTGGGTGGTTGCGTTGGAACTGCCGCTCCAACCTAAACATGCTCTCAATGGTAGGCTGGATTACTTTCCTTAGTGGTGCTGTTTTCATTAACCCACTAAGGCTCAACGACACAGATTGTCTCATTGAGGTACTCGCCGGTCGCCTTGGTGTCTCACCCACACTCTGAGTATGGCTCTTACTGCGGTGCCACTCTGATGTTACTGAGGAGGATGTGGGCGTTACCACTGCAGTGACTGCACTACTGGAGACATGGCTAGAAATGCCTCCCTGTTCTTCACCTGCCACCACAATAATATCGCTCCCTGATTCTGAATCCTGACCAACTTCAATGGGTTTCGTTTTTCTACTTTCTTTTAACTTAAGTAGGTGATCCTCCCACACGATAGTGTGGTGTATTCTGAGATGACTTGCTTGTCCTCCGGTACCATAGTTTGTACCAAGCTTACCACGCCGAACACCTTGCCGACAAATTGAGCATATAGCAACGTTCTCCTCCTTGGCGCTAACAGAAAAGAAGTCCCAAACTGGGGAGGAGAACTTTCTGGCACTGCTGGATGTGCCACTTTCAACACCAGATGAACTTGAGGGGGTGCTTAAAAATATGTGACCCTGTCCACCTACACTGTGATTTTTACTACCACTTCCTACTGAGATGGTTGAGCTGGATGTAGGTCCCTGCCGGGCCTTGGAAAATATGGCAGCTGGAGGTAGTGGTGGTGTAACCTCTGTTGGTGAGATCCGTGCTACATCCCGCTCAGTAGCAGCCTTTCTGGATAGGGTGAGAATGTCGGTCTCCAATCCCTTTGGGGCGGGAGTAATGTGCGTGATGACTGCTCGTCTTCATCAACATCATCACCCCCCTCTTCTACATCTACCTCCATAACTCTAAGTTTTTCTGGGACCTTCCTTTTCAGAAGCATTGTCTTGTGGCGTATATCACTCTCAGACCGAGCTGGTGGGACCCAAGTGTCATCACGATCATCAGAAACGGGGCTTGAAGAAGAAGATGATGAACTAAGCCTCCTTTTCCTTGCTGGTGGTCTGGAAGACAATAGATCTTCTGAAACAGTGGTTTGACTTTGCTCCACTTTGTCTGCAGGAAGCTCGATTTCCTGAAATGCCCCTACGTCAGGAGCAACAACTACTATGGTGGGCTGTTGTGGCAGCTGCTGCTGTTCTTGTTGCGGCGGGTGCTGCTGTTCTTGTTGCGGCGGGTGCTGCTGTTCTTGTTGTGGCGGCTGCTGCTGTTCTTGTTGTGGTGGCTGTTGCTGTTCTTGTTGCGGCAGCTGCGCACTGATCTGCTGAGTTTGCGCCTGCGTTGAACTTGATTGTGTACTACTTTGCGGTAATGACATTTCTTCAACATCGCTGCTCGTTAGTAGACTGGCTACCTCTGCGACACTAAAGCCCTTGGGCCTAGGTTGGTGGGGTTGGACCGCTGTGCTGCTCCCAGCTTGGTTCCCGGACAACGCTTTGGTGCCAAAAAAAACATTGGCCGGCACACCACCAGTCGTGGTTAATGGCACTTCCTTTTTCTGTTCCTTCTTCTCACCGGCAACTTTCTTGGTACTGGACCTGGTACCTTTCTTTGGGGCCATCTTCTTCAGATGTCAGGCAGGATGCAGATGCACAACAAGTTCTGGTCTCACGTGGACGTGATGCGCAGCAGGACTTCTGTCTGGCTGGCAGTACAACGGGTAGCCGGGTGATGCTGATGACACCTCCTACTCTGTCTTTTGTGAACCTAAAAGCAAATAAGACAGGAGAAGAACATCAGTGAAATTTAGCATTTGTTATTGTGGTTCAGTTACTTAGTACTGTACTAGTGCAAACAAAAGATAGTCTAGCCATTTATGACTTTTTTTTTAGCTAGAGCTATGTTATACTACTAGTACTGTGTACAGCCACACACTACACTCTCAGGAAGGATAGGAAAGTTAATAATAAACAACAAAATAAAAATTTAATGGAAATGGGGTGGACCATTGCATTATTTGAGCATCTCAGCATCCATGGAGCTGCTGCTGGCAAAGGGGGTGGATGGATGGAAGCAGTAAGCCAAAGAGCCAATAGGAAAACGATGCCGGCCTATGGCAAAAGCAGAACACTAATAACTCACAGTCCAAACACCAAAAAAGGCAGCCACCCACATGGACACACACAAATCACTAACAAGCCGGGAGCCTGGGAAACACCAGGAGCTGACAAAAGGCCTATAAAAGCCAGGTAAAGGATGCCTGCTAAAGCACACTGCTCTGCCTTTTTAATGCAACAAAATGTAAATACGAACATTCACAGGCCCCAAAAAGCTCTGCAGGGTGCATGCATTGCACACCAACACACCAGACACATACAACAAAAGCATGTCTGTAAGACAACCAATATCAGAAAGGCCACCCCAAAAAACACACTTCCCCAACTCAATCCAATGCCATTCATGCCCTAAATGATGTCTAAATTCAACAGATCACACAGAAAACACTTGATTAATAAGGCTGTGGCTACCTGCTCTGATCCTAGTGGATGAAAAAGCAGGCCTGTTGGCAGACAAGGCCAGGCAAGCTTGCAGGCCTAGGCTTCAAAATGGCCACCAGCCACATGGCCAGGCCCAACAACATCTCAAAGGCCACCCCCAAAAAACACACTTCCCCAACTCAATCCAATGCCATCCATGCCCTAAATGATGTCTAAATTCAACGGATCACACAGAGAACAATTGATTAATAAAGCTGTGGCTACCTGCTCTGATCCTAGTGGATGAAAAAGCAGGCCTGTTGGCAGACAAGGCCAGGCAAGCTTGCAGGCCTAGGCTTCAAAATGGCCACCAGCCACATGGCCAGGCCCAACAACATCACAAAGGCCACCCCAAAAAACACACTTCCCCAACTCAATCCAATGCCATCCGTGCCCTAAATGATGTCTAAATTCAACAGATCACACAGAAAACACTTGATTAATAAAGCTGTGGGTACCTGCTCTGATCCTAGTGGATGAAAAAGCAGGCCTGTTGGCAGACAAGGCCAGGCAAGCTTGCAGGCCTAGGCTTCAAAATGGCCACCAGCCACATGGCCAGGCCCAACAACATCACAAAGGCCACCCCCAAAAAACACACTTCACCAACTCAATCCAATGCCATCCATGCCCTAAATGTTGTCTAAATTCAACAGATCACACAGAAAACACTTGATTAATAAAGCTGTGGCTACCTGCTCTGATCCTAGTGGATGAAAAAGCAGGCCTGTTGGCAGACAAGGCCAGGCAAGCTTGCAGGCCTAGGCTTCAAAATGACCACCAGCCACATGGCCAGGCCCAACAACATCACAAAGGCCACCCCCAAAAAACACACTTCCCCAACTCAATCCAATGCCATCCATGCCCTAAATGATGTCTAAATTCAACAGATCACACAGAAAACACTTGATTAATAAAGCTGTGGCTACCTGCTCTGATCCTAGTGGATGAAAAAGCAGGCCTGTTGGCAGACAAGGCCAGGCAAGCTTGCAGGCCTAGGCTTCAAAATGGCCACCAGCCACATGGCCAGGCCCAACAACATCACAAAGGCCACCCCCAAAAAACACACTTCCCCAACTCAATCCAATGCCATCCATGCCCTAAATGATGTCTAAATTCAACAGATCACACAGAAAACACTTGATTAATAAAGCTGTGGCTACCTGCTCTGATCCTAGTGGATGAAAAAGCAGGCCTGTTGGCAGACAAGGCCAGGCAAGCTTGCAGGCCTAGGCTTCAAAATGGCCACCAGCCACATGGCCAGGCCCAACAACATCAGAAAGGCCACCCCAAAAAAACACACTTCCCCAACTCAATCCAATGCCATCCATGCCCTAAATGATGTCTAAATTCAACAGATCACACAGAAAACACTTGATTAATAAAGCTGTGGCTACCTGCTCTGATCCTAGTGGATGAAAAAGCAGGCCTGTTGGCAGACAAGGCCAGACAAGCTTGCAGGCCTAGGCTTCAAAATGGCCACCAGCCACATGGCCAGGCCCAACAACATCACAAAGGCCACCCCAAAAAACACTATTCCCCAACTCAATCCAATGCCATCCATGCCCTAAATGATGTATAAATTCAACAGATCACACAGAAAACTCTTGATTTATAAAGCTGTGGCTACCTGCTCTGATCCTAGTGGATGAAAATGCAGGCCTGTTGGCAGACAAGGCCAGGCAAGCTTGCAGGCCTAGGCTTCAAAATGGCCACCAGCCACATGGCCAGGCCAAACAACATCACAAAGGCCACCCCCAAAAAACACACTTCCCCAACTCAATCCAATGCCATCCATGCCCTAAATGATGTCTAAATTCAACAAATCACACAGAAAACACTTGATTAATAAAGCTGTGGCTACCTGCTCTGATCCTAGTGGATGAAAAAGCAGGCCTGTTGGCAGACAAGGCCAGACCTGCTCTGATCCTAGTGGATGAAAAAGCAGGCCTGTTGGCAGACACGGCCAGGCAAGCTTGCAGGCCTAGGCTTCAAAATGGCCACCAGCCACATGGCCAGGCCCAACAACATCACAAAGGCCACCCCAAAAAAGACACTTCCCCAACTCAATCCAATGCCATCCATGCCCTAAAGGATGTCTAAATTCAACAGATCACACAGAAAACACTTGATTAATAAAGCTGTGGCTACCTGCTCTGATCCTAGTGGATGAAAAAGCAGGCCTGTTGGCAGACAAGGCCAGACAAGCTTGCAGGCCTAGGCTTCAAAATGGCCACCAGCCACATGGCCAGGCCCAACAACATCACAAAGGCCACCCCAAAAAAACACACTTCCCCAACTCAATCCAATGCCATCCATGCCCTAAATGATGTCTAAATTCAACAGATCACACACAAAACACTTGATTAATAAAGCTGTGGCTACCTGCTCTGATCCTAGTGGATGAAAAAGCAGGCCTGTTGGCAGACAAGGCCAGACAAGCTTGCAGGCCTAGGCTTCAAAATGGCCACCAGCCACATGGCCAGGCCCAACAACATCACAAAGGCCACCCCAAAAAACACACTTCCCCAACTCAATCCAATGCCATCCATGCCCTAAATGATGTCTAAATTCAACAGATCACATAGAAAACACTTGATTAATAAAGCTGTGGCTACCTGCTCTGATCCTAGTGGATGAAAATGCAGGCCTGTTGGCAGACAAGGCCAGGCAAGCTTGCAGGCCTAGGCTTCAAAATGGCCACCAGCCACATGGCCAGGCCCAACAACATCACAAAGGCCACCCCCAAAAAACACACTTCCCCAACTCAATCCAATGCCATCCAGGCCCTAAATGATGTCTAAATTCAATAAATCACACAGAAAACACTTGATTAATGAAGCTGTGGCTACCTGCTCTGATCCTAGTGGATGAAAAAGCAGGCCTGTTGGCAGACAAGGCCAGGCAAGCCTGCAGGCCTAGGCTTTAAAATGGCCACCAGCCACATGGCCGGCCCAACAACATCACAAAGGCCACCCCAAAAAACACACTTCCCCAACTCAATCCAATGCCATCCATGCCCTAAATGATGTCTAAATTCAACAGATCACACAGAAAACACTTGGTTAATAAAGCTGTGGCTACCTGCTCTGATCCTAGTGGATGAAAAAGCAGGCCTGTTGGCAGACAAGGCCAGGCAAGCTTGCAGGCCTAGGCTTCAAAATGGCCACCAGCCACATGGCCAGGCCCAACAACATCACAAAGGCCACCCCAAAAAAGACACTTCCCCAACTCAATCCAATGCCATCCATGCCCTAAATGATGTCTAAATTCAACAGATCACACAGAAAACACTTGATTAATAAAGCTGTGGCTACCTGCTCTGATCCTAGTGGATGGAAAAGCAGGCCTGTTGGCAGACAAGGCCAGACAAGCTTGCAGGCCTAGGCTTCAAAATGGCCACCAGCCACATGGCCAGGCCCAACAACATCACAAAGGCCACCCCAAAAAAACACACTTCCCCAACTCAATCCAATGCCATCCATGCCCTAAATGATGTCTAAATTCAACAGATCACACAGAAAACACTTGATTAATAAAGCTGTGGCTACCTGCTCTGATCCTAGTGGATGAAAAAGCAGGCCTGTTGGCAGACAAGGCCAGACAAGCTTGCAGGCCTAGGCTTCAAAATGGCCACCAGCCACATGGCCAGGCCCAACAACATCACAAAGGCCACCCCAAAAAACACACTTCCCCAACTCAATCCAATGCCATCCATGCCCTAAATGTGCTTGAAAATGAAATACATTCAAAAAACAACACACACACCCATGAGGCCATGCCCATGGCAAGCTCGGGCCTACTATTACTACCCACAAAAAAAAAAAAAGGAATGATGATAATTAATTATCAAAAATAAATTGTAGTAACAACAACTGCAATGCCCACAATCAAACAAACACAACAACCACTTACTTGTAAAATATCCTATTCCAAAAATCCTCAAATCCAATTGCAATGATGCAGCAGACAAAAAGAGTGATCTTTCCAGCTCCAAATCCAAAGGCAGAAAGAGCAGGAGATGGACACATCACTGGGAGGAGCCTGCTGGACAGGAACAGGAAGTTGGAGATTCTGTGTCACTTCCTCCCTCTCTCCACCTTTTAAAAAAATTACTCCTTGCACAAAAAAGGAAAGCCAAATGTCAATGTAAGGAGTTGTTTTCATCCAAAATCAGCATTTGCAGAAGGTTTCATGCTGCTAGAGCCGATATTCCTCTCCAAATTGAAAATTTTACGTTGTTGAGTTCTCGAGCTTCACATTACTTCCGCTGGCGTGTCGAAAACGACATGATCGCGTTCTCTTCTTTGTCCCTGTCGCGTTGGATATGACGTGTTCGGGGTCTCTTTCTCCTGTTTGCGTTCGATTAGACGTGCCCGCGTCCTCATCCTCTGGCTCGCGATGTAGAATGACGTGTTCGAGATCTCAATCTTCTCATACTCGCGCGGTGCATGATCGCGAGAAGAAAGACGTGATCGCCCGACAAATGACGTGATCGCGCAACAAATGACGTGAATGCGGCCGCGAACTGTCGCGAGACAGCGCAAAATGGCTAGCAAAATCCAACATCTCGTGGAGAACGCGACCGGGTCGGGAAAACTTGTCGGCGAACGCGGGGATTCACGTAAGACGATCGCGCGAACGCGAGAATGTATTTTTTTACAGCGCGAGCAAGAAACAAATTATCGCTAAGCTGCGGAATGTGAACATTTTGACATTTTCGCGCTTTCCGCGGAACGCGAAAATGCCAAAATATCGCAATTTCCGCGAACGGAACAGAATTTTGGCCCAGGCCTAGTTTCTATTAGGGGTGGGTGGAATTTGCGAAATTAACTTTCGCAAATTATCGCGAAAATGCTAAAAATCTCCGCAAACATGCCGCAAATATCGCGAAGACGCGGACGTTTTTTTCCCGCCTGTTCGCGGTATTTTTTGCGTGATCGCGGGTCGCCAACTTACCCATGCGGTTGCTCAAGGGCGCGGCCATCTTGTTTTCACTTGTCCCGCCCTCTCGCGATGATTACTTCCTGCTCCGGGTCACTCAATGCATGTTCGCGCCCGTTCGCGGTCGAAATTTCCTGTTCGCGACCGCTTTTACTTGATCGCGTTGCTTTTTGCTTGCTCGGGGAGAAAATATTGCGCGAACTTGCGCACGTGGTCGCAATGGGCACGGCCATCTTGTTTTTCACTCTATTGCATGATTCTGGGGCCTGATTTTCAATCCTCCCAAAATCCTTTCAATCCTTTGTTTATAGCCCCTTTTTTTGGATCTTCATTACTTATTATTTCTCTAACTATTTTCCTGCTTCTATATTTTTATTTTTTGTCTACTTTTTTTTGTTTTTTAGCTACTTTTTCTCTTTCTATTGCCTGCTATTTATTTCCTTTACTCCTTTATTCATTTTACCTTTTCTTTCCCGCCCCGTCCCCAGAACCATGTCCAAGGGTAGGGCTGTTCGCCGGCGCAGCCAGAGCCGCGACCGCCTTCCTTGCGGAAGGCGGCGCCCACAAGGGGTGCAGGCACAGGCCTTATTTGGGGAGGAGGAGTTGGCTGCACTAATTTTATTTGTGCAGCGCCACCTCCCCTCAACCCTGGCAGCAGGTGGCTGGCTTGGGTCCGGAGACGGCCTCCGGGAGCGTCGGCAGCGGTGGGGGAAGGTGCACCGGGCAGTGTCGTGCATCTCTGTGGTCTGGCGCACCCAGGCACAGCTGACGCACCGGTGGTCCGACATCCTGGACCGTGAGCAGGACCTGCTGGACCTGCTAGGAGTGGAGGTCCCAGGGCTTGGTGAGTACATATTTAATTACTACAACTTTGTGTCTGTTCTTCTGCTCTGTGTTATATATTGCGAATATTTTTTTTCCTTCCAACCAGCTAGAATGTTGCTGCTTACAAATCAATACATTCCAGGTTAATAATGTTTAAAAGTCTTCTGTGATTATGGTGCTCTTCTGCGCTACTACTAATCTTACTTGTTTGCAGCTTTGCGTTTGCGCTTGCTTAGCGTGATTCTTTACGAGTTTATTTTAGAGAAATTAAGTTACGTAATGCTACAGTGACTCTAGTCCACTCCTTACTTTGTCCCATCACTAATATATAGGGGCGGATTGATGTTTAGGTACACTACTTTGTATGAGCTTCTAATTTGTTAGTGGTATGCGTGATGCCCCCTCACTCAGTTACGTGACGTGCTGCTAGTACGGCAGTCTTTAGAACCTTTTCTAGTTTGTTCAATGAGTGGTGGTAGGCTTAGCAGTTACTTAGCAGTAGCAGATCAGCATCAATCAAACCAAAATTTGGTGTATACAAAAAATTTAGTCATGTTCATGTGTCCTCCATGATTTGACCATACGCATTGTTGAGGAATACAGTGGAAATGCATACTTAATGTACAATTGGCATGCCTGGAATAGGTGGGATAGGTTGGGTTGTACGTTGTACTTAAGCTTAGTTGTAACTTAGTTTTCTGGAATCAGAATGGAAGACTGGATTACTGTTGATAAATAGTAACTTAAGTAGTCGAACTGCGAATCCACCGATATTATATGTTGACCAGATGAGATCGGTCAATGTAGTTATTGCAATTGTTGTTTACATAAGTGTTTTTTGACCGTTGTTGAAAAATATTGTATTTGTTTGACACCATCCATCAATGTTTGTCTCTTTCTTATATCTTTCCTGTTCATCAGCACCCAGGGGCAGACCGACAGGGACTGGGCAGTCGGCGGGACAGGAACAACACCACCAGGAGGACACCGCTGAGGGCTCCTCTGCTGGCCCCAGTAAGTCTTCTTGTTTTTAATAAAATTTCCTATTCCATAACTTTTACTGCCCCATATTTTTCCTGAACTATTGTTGGTTTCCAAATGCTATTTTTTTACCACCAATTATCCTTCGATCTGTACGGTTTCAAAAATCTTATCCCTGCCTCCGCCAGTGCCACTCTTTGTGAAAGGTTGTAATATAAAACTCATATTCACCAGTAGCTCGAGCCATTGAGTCCAATCCGTTGGGTCGTCGTCTTGTACTACTTTTACTCTTATTGATCTTGAGGCTTTGAAAATTCACAGCAACAACAGCCCTACCAAATTTATTACTATTTTGATATGATACCCTATAGGACATACTACTGTTGTAGGGATCTTGCACATACATTTGCACCAGAAAATAGGATGTTGGTGATGGTAGGTTGGACCTTCCTTGCACACCTCAATCAGAAATTCCGCACCCACCACAATTCCACTGCTTGACTATAGTACTGTATTGTCATAACTATTAGGTCTTGGAACCCTCCCCCCAAGATACCCAACAAGTAGACAACCCAGAACATAACACACCCAACCTCTCAGTCGTGGAAGCAATTCACATGCACACCCTTACTTTAATTTGCTCACTCGTGTAAGTTAGTCCACACCAAATACCACCAAGTCTATGTAAGTTCAAAATGTTTATTTCAATTTGAGAAGGTCTGTACACTGTTTTCTTAGCAGCACCAACCGGAAAATCAATAACATTAAAACAATATACATTGTTACACTTATACAGTTGGGAATTAAATCATGATAACTGAACAGTGGTGGAAGGCAGCACCACCATCCCATAGCAATTTAGTTTATATAAATTTATAAAAGAAGATGTGAGTGAAGGGACCCCTCACCTTAGAAGAACCTAGTACTGGTAGTTGTTGCATCATTCAGAAGCTCTGGTTCGTAGAAGGGAATCTTGCGTCTGTAATGCGAAAAAAGAAATGGTGTGCGTTAGTATATTGCAACTTGCAAGCATTTCACAGCCGTGCCAAAAAGTGTAGCATCTATGGATAAGCAATATGGACTAACAGGAACAGTAGTACACCAGTACTTCCTAAAAAAGTGGCTTGTTAATGTTTGTGGACTGCTTGTACACAGTGCGTAGACTAGACAGTAGCAGTGTGAGGCAGGTCATGTGGGCTCAAAGGTGTCTTAAGAAGCTGCAAGGTAAAGGTAACGTCACATGTGCAAAAATAAAAGCCACAAAGGTAAAATGGTAGCATGGCTAGGGCTAATTAAGCAAAGGCTACAATGATCATATATAACTATTAGTGTCTACTCTACTACTACCTGATTTGTACTAGTGATGTATGTTAGTATTAACTCATTTTTCAACCTTGCAACTGATCAATAGTGGGGAGGTGTATATGACGCCTAATAAATGTGTAATGTTTTCTAGGCGCACTACCGACCACCAGTGCCGGGGCCAGCGAACAAGGCAACGCGGTGAAGTACTGGGTTTTTCAGAACCCAGCGGTGCCAGGGAACACACCCTAAGACTTCGAGTTCTTCCTGTTTCAGACTACAAAAACACAGAGTCTTCTTGGTGAAGTCAAAGATCGTATTTATTGGCTGCAACCAGTAACAGGTATCCTAGAAGTACAACACGGTGTATATTCTCAGGAGACTGCTCAAACTTACAAAGCCAGCCTTCTCCTTTTATACAAAATATTGTGCTTTAGGCAAACATTCCTTATTTTACAGTTGACCATTCACATATTTTCACTACAAAGAAAAAGCAGAGTCATGATGACAAGCCCATTTTTCAGTTTGTCCAGCCCTCAATTAATTATCCGCCAAGGCTCAGTACTTTCATCAGATATCGACGGACCACCAATAAAAACGGGCACCTCCTCCTCGTAAAGCAAGTCATAAAGTAAGAAACAGGGACAGGTGTGTGTGAGATTAGGCATGGTTTGTGTGTGATGAAAGGTTTTATGATATGTTGTGCCTTGATACTAATCTCATTCGGCCACTGGGAAAGGAATTGGCCGAACAGGTTTTGGCTTCAGGCAGTGGAGTCAGCTTGCCCAGGTCACAGAGGAGTCAGCAAAGGTATATTTGTCCTTCAGACTCGATTTTTGGCCTAGTCATTGGCCTATGTGAGGGCAACCACAAAATGGCTGCCGTTCAATGGAAACCGAGGATTCAGAACGGAAACTATGATTTCAAGGTGATTCCTTCACCCGAATATGGCGAAAATGCTTGTGCATAGTATCCTAATCATTCTCGGTCTGCTGATACCAAAATCGTCATGATACGACGATGTTTATAACACGGGTCCAGAATTTACAGTACCATAGACCCTCCTTTTGCCCTTACATAGGCAATAACCTATACTCACGTTAATCTGAGTCCAGGTCTGAGTCCAGGTCTATGTTCATAAAGTCTTTGAGATGTTGCTGTAGCATCATCCTATTACTTAGCTCGTCCCTTGATACAGGTTTTCTTACACACGATGTAGCACAGAGGCCACATATTGCAGGAGCACACTGTACACACAGACAGAACAGGAAAAGAATGGCTAAGATCACCCCAATGACTATCAGAATCTTTCATCCCCAAGCGGATATCAGTTCCCAGAACCACCCCATCAATGATCAATCTCCTTTATCCACGTGAATAGATTCGGAGATCTTATGCAGTTTGGAAATGGCCTGGTAAACTGTCGGAGCGTTATCTGGAATGAAAACACAACAACTTGATTGGATCACTGTACATACCTCACCTCGGTCTGCAAGTATGACGTCTAATGCAAGCCTGTTCTGCAGAGTCATAAGGCGATCCGACTGGAGCTCAGCTGTCAAATTACTAAGGGCACCGGCAGTTTCATCTACCACGGATTCAACCACCCTTGTCAATTGCCTTATGTTCCTGCTGTTAACCATAGGCCCCCAAAATGGCAGAAAACCCTTAACGAAATCTCCAAGTTCCTGTCCTGTAGTGTCTTCTTTACTGATGACACCTCTAACTATCCTTGTCTTATGGTAATTGGCCGCGGCCATGTAGGTGGGAGGCAACAGGAACAAAACAAAACATGTGCCTGAGAAGTCAGGGGGCAACCATGTATAGGCTCTATTATGGCAGATGAAATAGGTACCCTTAGCTGCTAAGAACGAAGGGGAAGTCTGAGACGCAAAAACATATGTTTCAATGCAGATACTTTTCCCTAACTGAGCTCTGGGATTCTTGCCATTACCTTGCAGACATAGGTGACCCTGATGGGGTACAATCCAGATCGGGGAGGATCTCTTTGCTCGCTGGTTCTCACTCAAAGTAACTCCGTATCCTGTTATGTTCCATCCAATATATGCTAGTGTCTCATCTCTCGGGATAGTCTCATAGGAAATATCTTCCCTAATCATATCTACTATACCCTTAACTAGAGCACTATTCTTAGGATTATCTTTCACAGAACATAGGGGGTTGGCTTCATGAGCGTATATGAATATCGTTCTATATGCCCACACAGAACCATTATGGCTGAAAGGCAGTACCAGATAAGGGATACCTTTATCAGTAGTATGCGGCATAAGACCACACACCCAACAGTTAGTTGTGTTAACTACTAATTGGTGTTGGTGTAGAAGCTGAATGAATGAATTATTGACAAATTCTAATCTTCTAGCAGACTCGTGTTCAGGCAGGGGGTGAAAAGAATGCGAGGAAACAGTAGAAGGAGGTATGGGCTGTGTAGTGGGTGCAAATGTCACTTGAAAAGAGAATACAACATATCCTATTAAAAACATCATTACACTAAGCAACATGAAAATACATAATATCAAAAATCGTTTCTTTGTCATCATTAAAGTTCATCTGTTTGGCAGGTCTCTCATTCTCGAAAAACTCCATCCTCTCTAATTGCTGCTCGTGGTGGTAGGGTGTTCTATGCTAAGGAATGCTTCTGTCAGTCCAGGGCAACTCCCTTAGACCGACCAGAACTGTCGACCTAACGTCTTCAGCAGCACTCCAAAGACTTGGGCAACCACGACCCTACAGCTGAACCCGGATGGCGGTTCGAAAAACCAAAAATAAGCAAGTTTCCCAGATGAGAGAGCTGCACTTTCAAAAATAGCAAAGAATTTTTTTTTTTTTTATTTGTCCATAGTTCTCGGCCTCAGATTGTAGCGGCTTCTTCCAGGTACTGTCTGGTTCTGGAACAAGAGTTCAGGCTCTGTAGTGTTCAATCGAATTGACGGTGGCACAGCTTCTTGAAAAATACTGTCACTTTCCTGTTCAGAAAGTGTTCCTTTTACACGTGCATCGCTAAAAGGCAGAAAACGAGGCACAGTCTCAGTCTCAGAGTCGGCGATCCCCTCCTGGACCCACCGGTCGTACGGTAGAGGCAAAGGGACTCTCTTGCAGTGTACGCCGTGGATCCAGTTCTTTTTCCCTTCCACTCGAACAGCTGATCTTGTTGAAAGAAGGACGAGATGGGGGCAGGTCCAGCGGGGCGGATCATTGCTTGTCCGTTGGAAGTTTTTGACCAGCACCCATGATCCAGGATCGATAAGATGTCCTGGAGCTTCAGAGACCTGAGGCAGAGTATCGTGAACCTGTTGGTGTAAAACACGTAATTTAGCCGTCAATTCATACAGATAATCAAGCAGTACAGGGTGTTCGATCTCACTGAATTTTGTCGGTCTTGGCACTCCCCATATGTTGGCCGGGCGGCCGAACACAATTTCATAGGGACTAAGTCCCACTCGCGAATGCACAGTCATTCTTGTTGATAGGAGTGCTAAGGGCAGAGCATCAGGCCATTTAAGACCAGTGCTCGCTTGTATTTTTGCCAACTTCAATTTGACCGTGCCATTATAGCACTCTACTAGTCCGGGTGATTTGCAGCGTGAAATTTTTGCTGGATACCTAGCCCCTCACATACTTTCTTCATCACACGACCCACAAATTCACTCCCATTATCACTCCAGACCATTCTCGGCATTCCAAACCTAGGGAAGAATTCTTTGGCAAGGGCTTTAGCTGTGGATAAGGCAGTGTTGTCTTTTAAGGGATATGCTTCTACCCATCTTGAAAAGGCACAAACAACAACGAGTACATATTTCAAATTGTTGCACCTTTCCATGTGGATGAAATCTAGCTGCAAAACCTCAAACGGATACGTTGGAGGCGCAAAATGACCAGCTGGAGTTGGGGTTCCCCTACCAGGATTGTACTTCAGACACACCATGCATTTCTTGACCACATTCTCTGCACATTTAGGAATTCCAGCATTTTGCCATACTGGAGCCAACAACTTACAAATCCCTTTCACACTGATATGGGCCATTCCATGAGCCATTGTCACCACTGCAAGCACATATGCATCGGGTAACAACCATCGCTGATGTTCTGACAAGTCAACCCAACAACCATTTTCATCCGATTTACCCGTGCTTTCTCTCCACACACTCAACTCTTTCTCTGAAGCTTCGGCTTGAAGAGACTTCACACTCTCTATCGTATCTTTACACATTCCAACATCACCAACCCATCTTGCAGGGCCTGCAACATACATTCGATTCATCACATCTTTTGCGATTTCGTCAGCAAATGCATTACCACGGCCAACATCATCAGTAACTTTCTTGTGTGCACTGCATTTCACAATCGCAACTTGTAATGGAAAGGTCAGTGACTCAAGAAGCTCATTCACCAACTGACCATGCTGAATCTTAGCTCCATGCGAAGTCAGGAACCCACGTTCTTTCCACAATCGTCCAAAACTATGGGCCACACCAAACGCATACTGGCTGTCGGTATATATGGTCACTTTCATTCCTTTCGATAACACACACGCTCTCGTAAGTGCAATCAACTCTGCTGCTTGAGCTGAATTATGTGGTATACGTGCAGCTTCAACAATCGTATGCAAAGTCGTGACAGCATATGCTTCAGTCGTATCACCATTCGGAAGCTTGAAGCATGAACCATCCACCCATAAGGTACCATCACACATTACAAGAGGAGTATCTTTAAGATCTACTCTCCCTTTCGTTTCTTCTTCTGTTCTGAGAAAACAATCATGTTGGTCAACATCATCTGTCTCTACTGAAATTGGCAATAACGTGGCTAGATTCAACGTATTGCATCTCTTTATGTGCACATGACTCGCTAACAGTGTCAACTCGTAACCTGACAATCGAGCACTAGTTAAGTGCTGTGTCTTGGTCCTGTTTAACAACGTGTCCACTGCATGTGGAACCATCACAATCAACATATTATTCATCACTAACCCAGCAGACTGTCGAAAAGAAACAGCTGCTGCCGCTGTGGCTCTCAAGCAACTCGGCAATGCTTTAGCTACCGGATCCAAAGTCGACGAAAAATACGCGCATGGACGCTGCTTGTCTCCAAAAGACTGTGTCAGCACTGACAATGCACAACCATCTTTCTCATGGACATACAGTGTAAAGGGCTTACTGTAGTCGGGGGTACCCAACACAGGAGCCGAACACAATGCATTACGCAATTCGGAAAAACTTTTCTGACAATCTTCAGACCACGGAACGGGATTCGGTGAATCTTTACAGGTCAAAGCTACAAAAGGTTTGGCCAGCAAAGAAAAATTCGGTATCCACTGTCTACAGTATGATGTAATGCCCAAGAAAGCACGTACTTCTCTCTGTGTCCTTGGCACACTCAATTTTGCAATTGCCTGAATTCTTTCTGGGGTCAGTTTCCTTCCCTCCTTCGATAAGAGATGACCTAAGTAGGTCACTTCTTGTCGACAATATTGCAGTTTTGAAAGTGACACTTTGTGATGTAAATCAGACAAATGACGCAACAATGACAAGGTGGCTTCTTTACAAATGTCCTCAGTATCTGCAGCGATTAGCAAGTCATCGACGTACTGAATAAGGGTAGCGCCATCAGGTAAAACAATTGCATCAAGCTGTGTTTTTAAAGCCTGACTAAATATTGACGGACTTTCACAGTAGCCTTGAGGAGCGAGTTTGAAGCGGAAGCTTCGGCCTCCTAAACTGAAGCCAAAAATATCCCTGCTCTCCTCGGCAATCGGGATGCTGAAGAAAGCATTCTTCAAGTCAATCACCGAGAACCAGGTGGCGGAAGCTGAATCCTAGTCAATAGGGCAGTGATATCAGGAACAACTGGAAACTGTGGCACAACTATTTTATTGACCTCTCTAAGATCAATCACGATCCTGTAAACAGGTGGCTGAGAAGGGTCAGTACGTTTCAAAACAGGCAGAACAGGTCTATTACAAACGCTGCCTCTTGTCTCTTCAATTACATCTTTTTCAATCAAATCATAAATGATCACTAGCAACGCTTTTTCACCTTCACTAGAGATCTTGTACTGGGGAATGCGTGGCAATTTAACATTGGCTTTCAATGTCCAAAAGACCCACATCATTAGGACCAGTAGCCCAAAGAATATCAGGAAGAAACGACAATTCTGCCGGAAGTTTATCCTTCGACAAATACATTGGAGAGATCACTTTCCTACCCAGTGTAAGTTGTACTCCCGAAGGAGAACAATATAATGTCGCATACAATCTTTTCAACAAATCCAATCCTAACAAGTTTTCACCACAACCTGCCGTCAGAATAAGGGGTGCTTCCAATTCACAAGGTCCAACAGAAAGGGACATAGGACTAGAAATCGGGTTCCTAACCGGGGCGCCAGAAAAACCTACTGAAACATTCGTCTCGCCAGACAAGGGTGCGCCAGGGAGTTTTGAGTGCATAATAGAACTCTTTGTAGCACCAGTATCCAACAGAAAAGGCTCTGACACACCTGATGTAATCACCTTAACATATGGCCCACTCTGATCTACTGTAACTGAAACAACTCCCTCTCTTTGTCTATGGCTGTCCTAGCAATCATTACCTTCGATATTCTCATCTTCTGCATAATAGTCGTCAGCATAGTACTGAGCCGTCCTACCAGACGCGTTATTTTGCTGGTCAAAACTATTCATTGAATTCTGAGGCGGAAGGGAACGCGCGTTCTGGGGGACACTTCCACGTCCTCTACCTCTAGGAGCTTGTTGAACACCTCGACCTCTTGCGCCAGAAGCACCATTTGTGCGCTGTAACAAAATAGGACAACTATACTTGAAATGACCCTCTTCTTTACAATATGAACACTGATTGGGACCTACAGGAACACGTGGTTGAGAATACTCGAACCTTTGCCAGTTTCTCTGAAACTGTTGAGGTTGCTGATAGTTACTCTGACCACCATGTGGTGGATACGCCTGTTGTAAAAGAACCTTCGTCTTTAACTCTTTAGTTTTCTTTTCTGCCCTATCCTTCTCATCTTTATCCCTATTTTCGTAGTACTGTGCAGTAGCCAATATTTGTGCTGAAGAGGAAACGGCCCAAGACCTCTCTGAATCTTTCAATTTCTTACACAGCTCGGGAAGCAAATTGTGCACAAACTTGTCAACGAACAACCGTTGACCACCTTCTGTACTCATATCTTGACCACTGAGGTCGATAAACGTTTCCTCAAACCTGGTGAAGAAATCAGACACTGTCTCATCTTTCTTCTGTTTACACGCAGATAATTTATCCCAATTCACACGCATCGCAGGCATTAAAGTCTTCATGTAAGTAATGATCCTAGCAGGAAGTTCTGCTACCAAAGGCTCAGGCTTGGCACCCCCAACTTGTCTATCATTTGCAGTACTAATATTAGCCCATGTGTCACCCAATTCTTGCGCGTGATCTGCATGGCGAATCAATCCCCACAAAGGCTGTGGAACAACATTTCCAAATAACATGTCTATGTCGGCTAAATTCATAATGCATGAGTCTGCAGTCTGTGATAATTCCTTATAATACCCAGCAGGGTTTTTACGGGGGTCAGGCAAAGTCTGCTTAAGGGCTAAAACTTCAGCTCGCTTCCAAGGAACATATACCCAAACACGCTGAAAATGAGCCGGAGCAGCATCAATATTATTGACGGCATCAGCCGCAATGGCCTCCTTCCGTACCGGAGGGACTTCTCTCATTGGGTACTGTCGCACTTTCTTCCTAACTGAGGAGTCAGGCTCAAACAGCGATTGGGAAGGATCCTTATTCCTAAAGGACAACAGCGTCGTGACTGCTTTCTCAACATCAGAACCCACAATCGCGCCCTTTGAAAACTCAAACCGTACACGGCACAACTCAGGCGGATTTACTTCCAAATCTATATCCTCCAATTCCTCACAAAGGAAAGCACACATTTTCTCAAAAACGTATCTTTGTTTCGGTGCTTCCCATTGACGGAAGACATCCATAACAGACTCTACATCATATTTAAAAGGGAAAGTAACCCATTTACGTGCCATATGGTCAAACGCTTCTCTTTCTCGAGAATCAGGCAGTTGACTACGCGACTGCTTACGCTCCGAACAAGGGGTCAAACCAGATGACCCGAAGAGAGGAAATATAAGGCTAGAAACAGTATCAGTCATTCTCTGTTGGATAGAAGGAGAAGTTGACAAGAGGACAGGAGGAAAAACAGAGAGAGGCAAGGCAGACGCAGATGCAGACGCAGAGGCAGTATCAGGAAGAACACCAGAAGAGGCAGTCGATGTAGCAGACAAAGTCGCAGGAAGTACAGATGGAGCAGGTAGCGAAGTCGGCGCCCTTGAGGGGGATGCGCCATAGGAGTAGGAGCCAACTGAAGAGGAGCTGGCGGCTGTGGAAGAACCTGAGGCACAATAACTGGGGGTTGCACAACTATAGGTTGCGGTGGTGCTGTAGCACTCTGCGCATAAAGGGGTGGCGAACTCAACAAGTGTCACCTTAAAGGATCTTTTTCAATTTCTTTTGCTGCATCTTGCTGAAGCAGCGGCAAAACTGGATAACATTTATCGATCACCATTTTACGTTGCCTGTGCAACTGCTCACTCATCTGTTCTTCTTCATTATCTTTAAACTGCATAGCAGCTTGCATTATCGAGATACCCTTTTCTCTCTTATTTCTCTTTGCTAGTTTAATTTCCTTCTGTTTGGCTTCCTTACGCCATAGGCGGAAAGAGTCAAACATCGCCGGCCGGGCTTTCTTCTTAAAATGTTTAACCTCCAGATTATCCAGAATCTTTGTGTCAAAACTACCATATTGGGGCCATTTTAAAACACCATCTTTCCTGGTATATCGGATCCATACTTCATTATATGTGATGGGGCCTACGCCATGTTTCACATATAGTTCATAGGTTGGAGTTCCAATCGGAGGAACCGGACACGAGTCCTCCAATCGGGAATCCCTATTACAACTAAGACAAAACAAATTTCCAAATCTGCTAAGGCCAGGCATCTTCGCTCTCTAGTTTAGCTTCAAACTTCAAAGGATTATCGAATACGATAGTCTCGTGAATACACGAGTCCCTCGGCTTTGGTACTTGCAAGTTCCAAATCAAAGATCCCAAGGGGATACCAAACTAAGAACCAAACTAAGGACTGGGAGACGCTCCACTTATACTTAACTGAGGTATCAATGACGTCACCAGAAGACTCGTCTATCGTTTCGCTCTACCAAACATCAAGGGTCCAAAACAGGGCGATAGTCAGGGCAGCAGTCCTTCGTAGCCGTCGGGAAGCGGGAAACATCACAGCAAAGACTTTCGGACCACGTCGACATGAAGGGGTCGATGAAGTGGTGGCCTTCCTCCAGAATTTTCATACGAAGCTCCTCACGAACCTCTGGCTTGGACCGGTACCGCTGAAATTGCCCCACGTGGGCACCAACTGAAGTACTGGGTTTTTCAGAACCCAGCGGTGCCAGGGAACACACCCTAAGACTTCGAGTTCTTCCTGTTTCAGACTACAGAAACACAGAGTCTTCTTGGTGAAGTCAATGATCGTATTTATTGGCTGCAACCAGTAACAGGTATCCTAGAAGTACAACACGGTGTATATTCTCAGGAGACTGCTCAAACTTACAAAGCCAGCCTTCTCCTTTTATACAAAATATTGTGCTTTAGGCAAACATTCCTTATATTACAGTTGACCATTCACATATTTTCACTACAAAGAAAAAGCAGTGATGATGACAAGCCCATTTTTCAGTTTGTCCAGCCCTCAATTAATTATCCGCCAAGGCTCAGTACTTTCATCAGATATCGACAGACCCCCAATAAAAACGGGCACCTCCTCCTCGTAAAGCAAGTCATAAAGTAAGAAACAGGGACAGGTGTGTGTGAGATTAGGCATGGTTTGTGTGTGATGAAAGGTTTTACGATATGTTGTGCCTTGATACTAATCTCATTCGGCCACTGGGAAAGGAACTGGCCGAACAGGTTTTGGCTTCAGGCAGTGGAGTCAGCTTGCCCAGGTCACAGAGGAGTCAGCAAAGGTGTATGTGTCCTTCAGACTCGATTTTTGGCTTAGTCATTGGCCTATGTGAGGGCAACCACAAAATGGCTGCCGTTCAATGGAAACCGAGGATTCAGAACGAAAATTTGATTTCAAGGTGATTCCTTCACCCGAATATGGCGAAAATGCTTGTGCATAGTATCCTAATCATTCTCGGTCTGCTGATACCAAAATCGTCATGATACGACGATGTTTGTAACACGGGTCCAGAATTTACAGTACCACAGCGGAGGGAGAGGATGCGGCAGTTGCTGCCGATACCGACGATGGAGCGGTAGGGGGAGTGGCAGCACCAGTGGCAGGCAGTGGTAAGTTAGATTCATAATCCTTAACTATTGTTCAACTTGACAGCACACTCACTGCAAGGGTGTACTGTATGTATATGTATACTGTACAGTTGTGACTTAGGGCCCCATTAGGATGGTGGGCGTATTGCCCCCGCCGGGCCGGCTGGAATTCACTGCCGACACCACAGGGGCAAACCTCCCGCCATCCCTGTAGAAAATATTCAGACCCCCCACATGTCGACCAGGCGGAAAAGGGTTCAATATGGCGGTGGTGTCTCTCTGAACACACCGCCAGCCATATAATCTGCATTTTGGAATGCCTTTGCGTGGCGGCATTGCCGTCCGCCACGGAAAGGCATGCAGACATTGCAGAGTATGCTTGGGGGCCCCCATGGAGTGTACCTACCTATGCTATGGTACCCCCCCGCCTTTCAAAGCAAAACGTAACAGGCTCCGTGCGGGGCCCGTCATGTTTTGCTTGGAAAAGCAGCACAACATTTTAGAATTGCTTTCAGCAAAGCCAACCAGAATGTAAAAAAAAAAACAGGATGCCCCCGCCACTGTGCCGGGCGCATCATCCTAATTAATTGTCCCCACGGGACCCCCACCCTTTTTAGCAGGAGGATGGCGGGCGGACAAAGTCCGCCCGCTATCCGATGTCGTAAGTAAGTATGAGTTGTTGGGGACGTTTGAAGAGTGAACTAGAAGACTAGAATTCCCTTTAATTGGCATAGGACTAGGAGCCGTAGTATTGAGTAACCAATGGCCTCATCTATCTGATTTCAACTCCGCTTTGAAAGTTTTATGGAGAAGAGCACCTGGTGCACTGTTCAACTAAAAAGTGAAAGACGGGTGGAAGGAAGAAGGACGGGCGACATTTAAAATGTTATGTACTACTGTGCTTTATTTTATAGTGCTACTCTACCATGCCACTATGTGTATAAATAATTACCTTGTCCTACTGTTTTTCTAAGACTATATTTTACAATTGTCTTGTTTTTTTCTTTTTGATATACAGCTACTCCGAAACTCAACCGGAAGGAGTTGGCAGCCAAGGCACGGTGCCGGAAGCTGGAGGCAATCCAGCGGGAATACCGGCGGCTGGTGGTCCTAGCCGAGGAGGAGGAGGAGACCGCGGCAGCAATTGTTCAAGCCTCCTCCAGTGCCCCAGGCCCCAGCCACCGCCCTCCAGCGGTACGGCGCCACCGTCTGGCGGCTGCCCGCCCGCCGCCACCGTGCCATCTCCGGTGCCCCCCCCCACTGTGGCTGCAACTGCCGCAGCCTTAGACGCCGTGTCGCCTGTTTAGAGGACGAGATGCGCCAGATGCGTGTCCTCCTTCAGTCCCGCCCACCACTTAGTCCCTGTCATCCTGTTCTGCCCCTTTTTTAATTCTTGTTTGGGTGGGTGGGTGGGAACTTGTTTGGGTGTTACGGACTTCTATGGACATTGGTTGGGGTTAGGGAGGGGGGTGGGTCAGCTTTTGTGGGTTCAGTTTATTTTTGTTAGGGTAAATTAAATATATTTTTCTATGTTACATGCAATGTTGTTAATGTTTTGTAGGTGGGGTAACTGTTTTACATCACACTGTTTCCTTGCTGGTGCATGGTCGCCCATAGCCTGTGTTTGATTTCAATAATTTGCTGACTGTATAAGACACAAACAGATAGATGCGACACACCTCACTCATTGACTGGTCCTTCAAGTTCTTTCAGTCTGTCCTGTAGTCTATGCATTCTTTGGAGTGGTGTGCGAAAATGAAATCATTGACAACATGTCCATTATTAATTCTGCCTCCCCCAAACTTCTCTCTTACCGGTGCTTGATGTTTATGTCCAACTGTGGCACAGCACTGGCTGCATGTGAAGATGGTTTCCTTTTTCATACATGCCATGATTGGGGTGGTGGTGGTGGTGGTGGTAGTAAAGTAGTAGTAGTAGACACTGGCAGGGCGGCAGCATTTCCAAAAAAAGAAAAGGAGACAGTCAATCGCCTTTGAGAGACTGTTAGAGGAGTAGTTGAATGAAGTACAGTACAGAACTTACCGAGCAACAATAATATGCTCAAATATTTGACCAAAAAACTGAATGGTGGTTAGGAGGATAGCCTACTAGACAGAGTTACAAACTATAGTTGTGTCAGGCAATGCATGCATGATGATGAGAGACCCGGATTACATACACTTCTAGTTCTTGTTCTGTTGTTCCGGCCTTAATACTTTAACAGATAGCAAATAGGAATTTTAAATATTGGTAGGGAAGAATCGTAAACACAGAGCAAACCTAATGATGATTGATAATAACAACTCCAAGAACACACTGTTGTAAAGATTGTATACAAGATATTAATCAAATTATTTAAAAGAAGTTAAAAGTGGATACTGTTACTGTCTTATCCTGGTCAAAAATGTGGACTGGATTTTTGCATCTCGGCATTCCTCTTGCTCCTCTCGTCCATCAATCTTGGGTGTGTGGCCTCGCCACTCGCCACTGCCCGGCTGGAAAAAAAAGGTGATTGATTGGTAAGGTAATTAATATGCATTTTAATGTTTTACAAAGTTTTGGGCAAGGCCCGGGCTGTAATTGTAGATGGAAAACCAAGGGGGATATTGAGAAAGAAAGTGAAAACAAATGCACAAGTGATGGTGTAGTGCAACAAGAACACTTTCCGAGGTGGCATGTATGCATCATCTCTACTCTAGTCTGTTTCCAGCATTGACCTTCAACAGTAACAGGAGAGAGCAGGCCCACAGTGCTTAGCATTAGCACATCCTACGTTAACACTTTAGAGTCCTTTTTTTTTCTCTCAAAGAGTTGGACAAACGCAAAGCACATTATCCATTCCAAACATAGCATTTTACAGTTTAAGTTAGTAAAATCAATGCACTGCAGTCATCCCACCGCTACACTCTATTCAACTTCTACACAGACATTTGGGTCTCCTGTGGTTGTTGTTGACGTGTTTACCTTTAAGCTTTTCCATTTTATGCCACTCCTGAAACATCCTCCTGACTTTATCATCATCTCTGATACTTTTACTGACTGACTGAAGATCGGCCTGCAGTATAAGTATAATTTTTATGACACAACAAGAGTAGAAATATAAATATTACTGACTTGAGTCATTCTTTATTGTGTACAGAAAGATAGATTACTACTAGTACACTTTGACATCACTTTGTGCACAACAAACAAACAACGCAAACACAAAGACCAATAGCTCGGAGTCAGGTGTCCAATGCATGCCAATAATTGTCATCATTCATTACCTGTTCCTTCTCATCTTAAGTTAACGGGCCATCTCTTTCGCCATCATCATGATGGACGGTGATGTTGTGTCACAGTCATTTGCATTGTGCAGATTGAGTGAGTCCCCTTCCTGTATTGAATTAAAAGCAATGTATCACCAAGATGCAGGAGAAGTACACATTTCTTATTTGCAAGAAGGGGAAAATTGAATTCACCTTGAGTTAAGTTTAGTGTGTTCTGTAAAGTTGATTAGTGGCAGTGCACAATTACATAAATTCATGCGCAACAAACACAACAAAATCTACATAATTCAGTCTGCGACTCTGCGGCCAATGCATGGCATCAATCATTACCTGTTCCATCTCATCTTGTTAACGGGCCGTATATTTCGCCATCATCATCATGGACGGTGCTGTTGTGTCACAGTCATACGCATTGCGCAGATTGAGTGAGTCCCCTTCCTGTATTGAATTAAAAGCAATGCATCACCAAGCTACAGGAGAAGTACAAATTTCGTATTTGCAAGAAGTGGAAAAATAGTGTGTTCTGTAGGAAGTTGATTAGTGGCAGTGCACAATTACATAAATTCATGCGCAACAAACACAACAAAATCTACATCATTCAGTCTGCGACTCTGCGGCCAATGCATGGCATCAATCATTACCTGTTCCATCTCATCTTGTTAACGGGCTGTCTATTTCGCCATCATCATCATGGACTGTGCTGTTGTGTCACAGTCATACGCATTGCGCAGATTGAGTGAGTCCCCTTCCTGTATTGAATTAAAAGCAATGCATCACCAAGCTGCAGGAGAAGTACAAATTTAGTATTTGCAAGAAGGGGAAAAATAGTGTGTTCTGTAGGAAGTTGATTAGTGGCAGTGCACAATTACATACATTCATGCGCAACAAACACAACAAAATCTACATCATTCAGTCTGCGACTCTGCGGCCAATGCATGGCATCAATCATTACCTGTTCCATCTCATCTTGTTAACGGGCCGTCTATTTCGCCATCATCATCATGGACGGTGCTGTTGTGTCACAGTCATACGCATTGCGCAGATTGAGTGAGTGCCCTTCCTGTATTGAATTAAAAGCAATGCATCACCAAGCTGCAGGAGAAGTACAAATTTCGTATTTGC
Source organism: Triturus cristatus (assembly GCF_964204655.1). Lineage (NCBI taxonomy): Eukaryota > Metazoa > Chordata > Amphibia > Caudata > Salamandridae > Triturus > Triturus cristatus. Next base: position 939,190,650 of record NC_140579.1, read on the forward strand.
AAGAAGGGGAAAAATAGTGTGTTCTGTAGGAAGTTGATTAGTGGCAGTGCACAATTACATAAATTCATGCACAACAAACACAACAAAATCTACATCATTCAGTCTGCGACTCTGCGGCCAATGCATGGCATCAATCATTACCTGTTCCATCTTATTTGCACTTTTTCAGTTAATGGGCAGTCTCTCTCAGCTCTGAAAGGAGGATAGCTATAGTAGTCATCTGATTCATGGTCCACTTATTTTGGAAGGATGAGGAAAGTTTGAATTTGTTGTTACCATCATCCAATCATCATTCATGAGGGAAATGGAATTGAGCAGGAGATTCAGTATGATCGAGCGGAGGAGCTAGATTCGGAGGACTGTACTGTCAAATGGCAGACACCTGAAACTTGTATATTAAATTAGAAGAGTAGAAGACGGTGATAATGGATTTGTTACGATTCACAAGTTTATAACCGGAACGACAGACACATAAACAAAAGGGGAAAAAAGGGAGGAAGACAGTAAGTGCGAGCCTAATTGTCAGGGAAGTATAACTCGTACTCAAACTCTGGGGGTTCTTCCAGTAGTAGGTAATCATCTGACACAATACTTCCGTCACCTGAGCCGCTGTCCTCATCTTCCTCTGTTGATTCATGTATTGTGTAATTCGGTGGTATGAAGTGCTGATTCATTTTGATCATTGTTAACCTCTCCACGTTTTTTGGGGATAGACTGGTCCTTCTCAATGTTACAATGGAACCAGCAGCACTGAAAACACGTTCGGAAGAGACACTTGCGACAGGGCAAGCCAGATAGCTTATCGCCAGCCTGCTGAGCTGTGGCCATTCAGACCTTTTCCTATACCAATACTGCAATGGGTTTTGATCAAGGTACACCTCTGTTGGGTCGTCCAGATAGGCCTGGACCATCCGCTCAATGTTCAGGGTTGCTGATGGTAAGCTTTTGTGCTGTTTTTTCTGTGCATCAGCACTGTGCTTACAATAGCCCATCTTTACATACCAATCCTGTAATGATAATGATTGTACTCGGCCTAATGATCCAGTTTTTGTTTCTGTAGTCGATAGTGATGGTGAGTGTTGTGATTGTGAGCCAACCGCACTGCCCTCAGCCGACGAAGTTGCACTTGATTCTGCATGGCCTGCTTCAGTATCAGTACTTGTTGTGGGTTGATGTGGTGGGCTTTTAATTAGCAGCCCTTCGTTTTCAAACTTAATGGCTGCTTCAGCTATACAACTTTTGTAGCGGGCAACATCATTGTTGGAAAAAGCAAGGAATATCTTCACTAGTCCTAATTTTGCACGTGGATCCATAATTGTGGCACAAATGTAATGTTCTTGTGACAAAATTTTATTTTGTATCCTTAAATTTTCAGTTAAGCACCTGGATAAGCTCTCCACCAAGTCATGGGCTTGCCTTCTGTCCTCTACACCTTTGGAGGATTCAGACACATTATTCAGCTCATGCTCTAGCATTTGCAACAATGGGATAGCTTGGCCCATTGTACAGTCCTTCTTGCTGACTTCACGTGTGAAGACCTCAAAAGGAGACAGCATCTCAGTCAGGCATTTAATTAGGGTCCATTGCTCCCTCTGAAGGGTCATGCCTTTAACTCTAGCATCACTGCTTCTGTACCAGACATATTCATGGAGTGACCTGTGCTGTTCGTACAGACGATCAAGCATGTAATACGTTGAGTTCCAACGTGTTGCCACCTCCTGGATGAGTGCCTTGACTGGCATCCTAAATTCACGTTGGATGATCCTCAGCTGCTTCCGAGCTTTAAAAGAATGGCTGAAATGAGTGCATATTCTTCGGCAGATGGCCAGTAAATTGCTGACTATGGGTTCTTTTTTCAGAAAGTCTTGCACTATAATGTTTATGTAGTGTGCCAAACTCGGAACCCTGAAATAGGAACCAAGTTCCATGGCCTTAAGTACATTACTGACATTGTCTGTGGCAACAAAACCAATACCAAGCCCTCTGGGCCGCAGCCATTCCAAAACCTTGGTGTGAAACTCTTCTAAAATGTTTTCAGCCGTATGCGATTTCTCCATGGCGAACATGGCTACAGTTGCATGTTTCCGAGTACCTTCAAAAATCGCAGCTGTGTCAACAACACCTCATGCAGATAGTTTATCTCTAACCCCCACAAAAGAGATCCAGTGTGCAGTGATGCACATGTAATCTGTGGCTTGGCAACTGCTCCACATGTCTGTTGTCAGGTGGATATTGTGCACAGCACTCTGCTGCAAACCGTGACCAACCAATTCCAGCACATCATGATGTAGTGCCTGAACAGCAATTCTTGCGAAATAGGACCGGCTGGGAACTTTCCATTTCGGGCAGATGGCAGACACAAATTCAAGGAAACCCACCCCTCCCACAAATGAAAAAGGAAGAAGGTCCAGCGCTAACATTTTAGCCAGCTTCGCATTGTACAATCGTGCCGTTGGGTGGTTGCGTTGGAACTGCCCCTCCAACCTAAACATGCTCTCAATGGTAGGCTGGCTTACTTTCCTTAGTGGCGCTGTTTTCAAAACATTGGCCGGCACACCACCAGTCGTGGTTAATGGCACTTCCTTTTTCTGTTCCTTCTTCTCACCGGCAACTTTCTTGGTACTGGACCTGGTACCTTTCTTTGGGGCCATCTTCTTCAGATGTCAGGCAGGATGCAGATGCACAACAAGTTCTGGTCTCACGTGGACGTGATGCGCAGCAGGACTTCTGTCTGGCTGGCAGTACAACGGGTAGCCGGGTGATGCTGATGACACCTCCTACTCTGTCTTTTGTGAACCTAAAAGCAAATAAGACAGGAGAAGAACATCAGTGAAATTTTGCACTTGTTATTGTGGTTCAGTTACTTAGTACTGTACTAGTGCAAACAAAAGATAGTCTAGCCATTTATGACTTTTTTTTTAACTAGAGCTATGTTATACTACTAGTACTGTGTACAGCCAAACACTACACTCTCAGGAAGGATAGGAAAGTTAATAATAAACAACAAAATAAAAATGTAATGGAAGTGGGGTGGACCATTGCATTATTTGAGCATCTCAGCATCCATGGAGCTGCTGCTGGCAAAGGGGGTGGATGGATGGAAGCAGTAAGCCAAAGAGCCAATAGGAAAACCATGCAGGCCTATGGCAAAAGCAGAACACTAATAACTCACAGTCCAAACACCAAAAAAGGCCACCACCCACATGGACACACACAAATCACAAACAAGCCGGGGGCCTGGGAAACACCAGGAGCTGACAAAAGGCCTATAAAAGCCAGGTAAAGGATGCCTGCTAAAGCACACTGCTCTGCCTTTTTAATGCAGCAAAATGTAAAAACGAACATTCACAGGCCCCAAAAAGCTCTGCAGGGTGCCTGCATTGCACACCAACAAACCAGACACATACAACAAAAGCATGTCTTTAAGACCACTGGAGTCAAGCTATCCTGGCTGATGACGGCTGATAGCCAGAAACCGGTCCTAGGATGCTTGATTCCGGTCCAGGGAAGACATGGCTTGGCAGTTCGGGCTGGACTGTTCCCATGAGGCACAGGGTCAAGACTGATTTGCATATGGCCATGTCTGAACTGGGGTGGTGTAGTGGGCAAAAGAACGATGGATTTAACCCAGATCTCTTGACTGGGGGAGAATGTATGAATTGTCAGCATTCCGTCCATCATTTGTTTGTTGTAACGCTTTTCGCCCTAAGTGGGATGGGTATTCCCAGACGTGGGACCCGTGCTCACTACACCACTGGAGTCAAGCTATCCTGGCTGATGACGGCTGATAGCCAGAAACCGGTCCTAGGATGCTTGATTCCGGTCCAGGGAAGACATGGCTTGGTAGTTCGGGCTGGACTGTTCCCATGAGGCACAGGGTCAAGACTGATTTGCATATGGCCATGTCTGAACTGGGGTGGTGTAGTGGGCAAAAGAACGATGGATTTAACCCAGATCTCTTGACTGGGGGAGAATGTATGCATTGTCAGCATTCCGTCCATCATTTGTTTGTTGTAACGCTTTTCGCCCTAAGTGGGATGGGTATTCCCAGACGTGGGACCCGTGCTCACTACACCACTGGAGTCAAGCTATCCTGGCTGATGACGGCTGATAGCCAGAAACCGGTCCTAGGATGCTTGATTCCGGTCCAGGGAAGACATGTCTTGGCAGTTCGGGCTGGACTGTTCCCATGAGGCACAGGGTCAAGACTGATTTGCATATGGATATGTCTGAACTGGGGTGGTGTAGTGGGCAAAAGAACGATGGATTTATTTATTTATTTTATGCAATTTTTAAAGCGCGCAAATACCCGTACGGGTGTCTCGGCGCTATTGATTACAGAACTCACTTCTTGCGATGAGGGGGAATTAGGCAGAGAACAGCCATGTTTTAAGGCTCTTTCTGAACTTGAGCAGCGTAGGGGCCGTTTTGATGTGGAGTGGTAGTGTATTCCACAGCTTGGCAGTAGCGATAGTAAAACATTTATCTCCCCAGCTGGCCTTTCTTGTCCGTGGGACTTTCAACAAGTAGGCTGAGGACGATCGTAAGGTCCTAGGTTGTTCCACTGGGCAGAGGGCTTTTTTTAGGAACTGTGGTCCGGAGTTGTTCAGAGTTTTGTAGGCTATACACAGAGCCTTAAATTTGATTCGGCTCCTAATAGGGAGCCAATGTAGCTCTTTGATGTAAGGAGACGTGGAGGTGAATTTGGGGATGTGTAGTAGGGTTCTGGCCGCGGCGTTTTGCACCGTCTGGAGTTTATTGAGTACCCTTTCCTGAGCGTTCAGAAGAAGGGAGTTACAATAATCGGTTCTTGAGAACACTAAGGTGCTGATAAGTGTTTTGCCCGCGGACTGTGGTAAGTAAGGAAGTAGTTTTTTTATTTTTTTTAGGGTGTAGAAGGCAGATGATACCACAGCGTTGGCGTGATGGAGGAAAGTCAACTTATTGTCAAAAGTGACTCCCAAATTGCGGACCTTGACTACCGGTTGGGGGGGGGACCCAACTGAGATGGCCACCACTGTGGGGACCATGCCGGCTGCAAGCTCCCGAATGTCATCACCTCCGTTTTATCAGAGTTTAGTTTGAGGCAATTTGATGACATCCAGGAGCTTATCGCCTTCATTCCCTCTTGGAAGTTGGCTGCGACAGATGTTCCATTATTGTGCACCGATAATACTAGTTGAGTATCGTCGGCGTACGTTGTAAGGGCAATTCCATGCGATTTTATCACCCTCGCTAAGTCCGATACATAGATATTAAAAAGCGTCGGACTTAGCGAGGAGCCTTGTGGGACTCCGCATGGGAGGGAGAAGGTCTGGGAGGTGAAATTACCCATCTTGACTGTCTGAGGGCGATTGGCCAAGAATGAAGCAATAAGATCTTTGGCCTTGCCTCTTATTCCTAAAGCCGAGACACGGTCGATCAGAGTGACATGATCGACCGTGTCAAATGCAGCGGAAAGGTCCAGAAGTATTAGGACCGCCGCTCCACCCTTGTCCATCGTTGCTCTGATTTCATCTGCAGCTTTAAGCAGTGCTGTCTCCGTTCCGTGTCCCTGTCTGAAGCCAAACTGGGTGTCATCAAGTAGATCGTTGTCATTAATGAATTTCGAAAGCTGGATGTTCATTGTTTTTTCGAAAATCTTGGCTGGGAAGGGGAGACAGGCGATAGGTCTATAACTGGCGGGGAGAAGAGGGTCCAGAGTTGGCTTTTTTAGAAGAGGCTTAATAATAGCCTCCTTCCAAACCGATGGATAGATGCCTGTTGAAAACATGGCATTGCAGATAGTAGACAACACGGGAGAAATCGCTTCTGGGATGAGATTCAGGATAGCAGGGGGACATGGGTCGAGGGGGGATCCAGATTTGGTGCTGGCTACCAGATGTTGAATGTGTTCCTGATTGATGGTGTCGAAAGATGAAAAGATGGGAGGAGTATTGATGGGAAGTGCCACAGGGGAGGGGGAAGGGGAGGAATGAGAGAAGGTGAGGAAAATGGAACTAACCTTCTCCTCAAAGAAGCTGGCCAGAGCGTCCGATAGAGACTGAGAGCCTTCTAGGCGCGCGGCGGGGGGATTGGACAAGGTTGTAACCCAGATCTCTTGACTGGGGGAGAATGTATGCATTGTCAGCATTCCGTCCATCATTTGTTTGTTGTAACGCTTTTCGCCCTAAGTGGGATGGGTATTCCCAGACGTGGGACCCGTGCTCACTATACCACTGGAGTCAAGCTATCCTGGCTGATGACGGCTGATAGCCAGAAACCGATCCTAGGATGCTTGATTCCGGTCCAGGGAAGACATGGCTTGGCAGTTCGGGCTGGACTGTTCCCATGAGGCACAGGGTCAAGACTGATTTGCATATGGCCATGTCTGAACTGGGGTGGTGTAGTGGGCAAAAGAACGATGGATTTAACCCAGATCTCTTGACTGGGGGAGAATGTATGCATTGTCAGCATTCCGTCCATCATTTGTTTGTTGTAACGCTTTTCGCCCTAAGTGGGATGGGTATTCCCAGACGTGGGACCCGTGCTCACTACACCACTGGAGTCAAGCTATCCTGGCTGATGACGGCTGATAGCCAGAAACCGGTCCTAGGATGCTTGATTCCGGTCCAGGGAAGACATAGCTTGGCAGTTCGGGCTGGACTGTTCCCATGAGGCACAGGGTCAAGACTGATTTGCATATGGCCATGTCTGAACTGGGGTGGTGTAGTGGGCAAAAGAACGATGGATTTAACCCAGATCTCTTGACTGGGGGAGAATGTATGCATTGTCAGCATTCCGTCCATCATTTGTTTGTTGTAACGCTTTTCGCCCTAAGTGGGATGGGTATTCCCAGACGTGGGACCCGTGCTCACTACACCACTGGAGTCAAGCTATCCTGGCTGATGACGGCTGATAGCCAGAAACCGGTCCTAGGATGCTTGATTCCGGTCCAGGGAAGACATGGCTTGGCAGTTCGGGCTGGACTGTTCCCATGAGGCACAGGGTCAAGACTGATTTGCATATGGCCATGTATGAACTGGGGTGGTGTAGTGGGCAAAAGAACGATGGATTTAACCCAGATCTCTTGACTGGGGGAGAATGTATGCATTGTCAGCATTCCGTCCATCATTTGTTTGTTGTAACGCTTTTCGCCCTAAGTGGGATGGGTATTCCCAGACGTGGGACCCGTGCTCACTACACCACTGGAGTCAAGCTATCCTGGCTGATGACGGCTGATAGCCAGAAACCGGTCCTAGGATGCTTGATTCCGGTCCAGGGAAGACATGGCTTGGCAGTTCGGGCTGGACTGTTCCCATGAGGCACAGGGTCAAGACTGATTTGCATATGGCCATGTCTGAACTGGGGTGGTGTAGTGGGCAAAAGAACGATGGATTTAACCCAGATCTCTTGACTGGGGGAGAATGTATGCATTGTCAGCATTCCGTCCATCATTTGTTTGTTGTAACGCTTTTCGCCCTAAGTGGGATGGGTATTCCCAGACGTGGGACCCGTGCTCACTACACCACTGGAGTCAAGCTATCCTGGCTGATGACGGCTGATAGCCAGAAACCGGTCCTAGGATGCTTGATTCCGGCCCAGGGAAGACATGGCTTGGCAGTTCGGGCTGGACTGTTCCCATGAGGCACAGAGTCAAGACTGATTTGCATATGGCCATGTCTGAACTGGGGTGGTGTAGTGGGCAAAAGAACGATGGATTTAACCCAGATCTCTTGACTGGGGGAGAATGTATGCATTGTCAGCATTCCGTCCATCATTTGTTTGTTTTAAGACAACCAACATCAGAAAGGCCACCCCAAAAAACACACTTCCCCAACTCAATCCAATGCCATCCATGCCCTAAATAATTTCTAAATTCAACAGATCACACAGAAAACACTTGATTAATAAAGCTGTGGCTACCTGCTCTGATCCTAGTGGATGAAAAAGCAGGCCTGTTGGCAGACAAGGCCAGGCAAGCTTGCAGGCCTAGGCTTCAAAATGGCCACCAGCCATATGGCCAGGCCCAACAACATCACAAAGGCCACCCCCAAAAAACACACTTCCCCAACTCAATCCAATGCCATCCATGCCCTAAATGATGTCTAAATTCAACAGATCACACAGAAAACACTTGATTAATAAAGCTGTGGCTACCTGCTCTGATCCTAATGGATGAAAAAGCAGGCCTGTTGGCAGACAAGGCCAGGCAAGCTTGCAGGCCTAGGCTTCAAAATGGCCACCAGCCACATGGCCAGGCCCAACAACATCAGAAAGGCCACCCCAAAAAAACACACTTCCCCAACTCAATCCAATGCCATCGATGCCCTAAATGATGTCTAAATTCAACAGATCACACACAAAACACTTGATTAATAAAGCTGTGGCTACCTGCTCTGATCCTAGTGGATGAAAAAGCAGGCCTGTTGGCAGACAAGGTCAGACAAGCTTGCAGGCCCAGGCTTCAAAATGGCCACCAGCCACATGGCCAGGCCCAACAACATCACAAAGGCCACCCCAAAAAACACACTTCCCCAACTCAATCCAATGCCATCCATGCCCTAAATGATGTCTAAATTCAACAGATCACACAGAAAACACTTGATTAATATAGCTGTGGCTACCTGCTCTGATCCTAGTGGATGAAAAAGCAGGCCTGTTGGCAGACAAGGCCAGGCAAGCTTGCAGGCCTAGGCTTCAAAATGGCCACCAGCCACATGGCCAGGCCCAACAACATCACAAAGGCCACCCCAAAAAACATACTTCCCCAACTCAATCCAATGCCATCCATGCCCTAAATGATGTCTAAATTCAACAGATCACACAGAAATCACTTGATTAATAAAGCTGTGGCTACCTGCTCTGATCCTAGTGGATGAAAAAGCAGGCCTGTTGGCAGACAAGGCCAGGCAAGCTTGCAGGCCTATGCTTCAAAATGGCCACCAGCCACATGGCCAGGCCCAACAACATCACAAAGGCCACCCCAAAAAACACACTTCCCCAACTCAATCCAATGCCATCCATGCCCTAAATGATGTCTAAATTCAACAGATCACACAGAAATCACTTGATTAATAAAGCTGTGGCTACCTGCTCTGATCCTAGTGGATGAAAAAGCAGGCCTGTTGGCAGACAAGGCCAGGCAAGCTTGCAGGCCTAGGCTTCAAAATGGCCACCAGCCACATGGCCAGGCCCAACAACATCACAAAGGCCACCCCAAAAAACACACTTCCCCAACTCAATCCAATGCCATCCATGCCCTAAATGATGTCTAAATTCAACAGATCACACAGAAAACACTTGATTAATAAAGCTGTGGCTAAAGTGGTCTAAAGAATAACTAGAGCACTAACAGTCTTACTTATGACACAATTAAGGCACACCTGAAGCCATCTTGATTGGAATAAACTGGTAACTCTTAAAACATTTAATTTAAATATGAACAAAACATGGGGGTTCATTTTGTCATAGAAATTATGGTTAGTGCTGTAGAAAGAAAAATTAGGAAATGTTTCAAGTGTCATCTCAAATATCTTCCTGTTATATTTCAACAGGAGCAGCCGGTCAGTTGATGCCTTTGTGTTCAACTGCAGCTTCGCTGAGTGTTCTAAAGAACAACTAGAGTGCTAACAGCCTTACTTATGACAAAGGTATCGCACACCTGAAGCCATCTTGATTGGAATAAATTGGTAACACTTAAAACATTTAATTTAAAAAAGGAACAAAATAATGGGGTAAATTTTGTCATAGAAATTATGGTTAGGGCTATAGAAAGAAAAATTACGATGTGTTTGAAGTGTGATCTCAAATATCTTCCTGTTATATTTCAAAAGGAGCAGCCTGCCAGTTGATGCCTTTATGTTCTACTTCAGCTTCCCAGAGTGGTCTAAAGAACAACTAGAGCGCTAACAGTCTTACTTATAACACAATTATGGCACACCTGAAGCCACCTTGATTGGAATAACTGGTAAATATTAAAACATTTAATTTAAAAAGGAACAAAATGAGGGCGTTCAGTTTGTCATAGAAATTATGGTTAGTGCTGTAGAAAGAAAAATTAGGACATGTTTTAAGTGAGATCTCAAATATCTTCCTGTTATATTTCAACAGAAGCAGCCTGTCAGTTGATGACTTTGTGTTCTACTGCAGGTTCCCAGAGTGGTCTAAACAATACCTAGAGCACTAACAGCCTTACTTATGACAGAAGTATGACACACATGAAGCCATCTTGATTGGAATAAACTGGTAACACTTAAAACATTTAATTTAAAGAGGAACAAAATGATGGGGTTCATTTTGTCATAGAAATTATGTTTAGTGCTGAAGAAAGAAAAATTAGGACATGTTTCAAGAGTGATCTCAAATATTTTCCTGTTATATTTCAACAGGAGCAGCGTATCAGTTGATGCCTTTGTGTTCTACTGCAGGGTCCCAGAGTGGTCTAAAGAACACCTAGAGCGCTAACAGTCCTATTTATGACACAATTAAGGCACACCTGATGCCATCTTGATTGGAATAAACTGGTAACACTTAAAACATTTAATTTAAAGAGGAACAAAAGGATGGGGTTCATTTTGTCATAGAAATTATGTTTAGTGCTTTAGAAAGAAAAATTAGGACATGTTTTAAGTGAGATCTCAAATATATTCCTGTTATATTTCAACAGGAGCAGCCTGTCAGTTGATGCCTTTGTGTTCTACTGCAGCTTCCCAAAGTGGTATATAGAATACCTAGAGCGCTAACAGCCTTACTTATGACAAAAGTATGGCATACCTGAAGCCATCTTGATTGGAATAAACTGGTAACACTTAAAACATTTAATTTAAAAATGAACAAAATGATGGGGTTCATTTTGTCATATACATTATGGTTAGTGCTGTAGAAAGAAAAATTAGGACATGTTTCAAGTGTGATCTCAAACATCTTCCTGTTATATTTCAACGGGAGCAGCCTGTCAGTTGATGCCTTTGTGCTCTACTGCTGCTTCCCAGAGTGTTCTAAAGGACAACTAGAACGCTAACAGCCTTACTTATAACACAGGTATGGCACACCTGAAGCCATCTTGATTGGAATAAAGTGGTAAAACTTAAAAGATTTAATTTAAAAAGGAACAAAATGATGGGGTTCATTTTGTCATAGAAATTATGTTTAGTGCTGTAGAAAGAAAAATTAGGACATGTTTCAAGTGTGACCTCAAATATCTTCCTGTTATATTTCAACAGGAGCAGCCTGTCAGTTGATGCCTTTGCGTTCTACTGCAGTTTCCAGGAGTGGTCTAAAGAATACCCAGAGCGCTAACAGTCTTACTTATGACAAAATTAAGGCACACCAGAAGCCATCTTGATTGGAATAAACGGGTAACTCTTAAAACATTTAATTTAAATAGGAACAAAAAGAGTGGGTGCATTTTGTCATAGAAATTATGGTTTGTGTTGTAGAACGAAAAATTAGGACATTTTTTAAGTGAGATCTCAAATATCTTCCTGTTATATTTCAACAGGAGCAGCCTGTCAGTTGATGCCTTTGTGTTCTACTGCAGCTTCCCAGAGTGTTCTAAAGAACAACTAGAGTGCTAACAGCCTTACTTATGACAAAAGTATGGCACACCTGAAGCCATCTTGATTGGAATAAACTGGCAAAACTTAAAACATTTAACTTAAAAAGGAACAACATGATGGGGTTCATTTTGTCAAAGAAATTATGGTTAGTGCTGTAGAAAGAAAAATTAGGACATGTTTCAAGTGTGATCTCAAATATCTTCCTATTATATTTCAACAGGAGCAGCCTGTCAGTTATTGCCTTTGTGTTCTACTGCAGCTTCCCAGAGTGTTCTAAAGAACAACTAGAGAACTAACTGCCTTACTTATGACAAAAGTATGGCACACCTGAAGCCATCTTGATTGGAATAAACTGGTAACACTTAAAACATTTGATTTAAAAAGGAACAAAATGATGGGGTTCATTTTGTCATAGAAATTATGGTTAGTGCTGTAGAAAGAAAAATTAGGACATGTTTTAAGTGTGATCTCAAATATCTTCCTATTATATTTAAACAGGAGCAGCCTGTCAGTTGATGCCTTTGTGTTCTACTGCAGCTTCCCAGAGTGGTCTAAAGAATACCTAGAGCGCTAACAGCCTTACTTATGAGAAAGGTTTGGCACACCTGAAGCCATCTTGATTGGAATAAATTGGTTACACTTAAAACATTTAATTTAAAAAGGAACAACATGATGGGGTTCATTTTGTCATAGAAATTATGGTTAGTGCTATAGAAAGTAAAATTAGGACATGTTTCAAGTGTGATCTCAAACATCTTCCTATTATATTTCAACAGGAGCAGCCTGTCAGTTATTGCCTTTGTGTTCTACTGCAGCTTCCCAGAGTGTTCTAAAGAACAACTAGAGAACTAACTGCCTTACTTATGACAAAAGTATGGCACACCTGAAGCCATCTTGATTGGAATAAACTGGTAACACTTAAAACATTTGATTTAAAAAGGAACAAAATGATGGGGTTCATTTTGTCATAGAAATTATGGTTAGTGCTGTAGAAAGAAAAATTAGGACATGTTTTAAGTGTGATCTCAAATATCTTCCTATTATATTTAAACAGGAGCAGCCTGTCAGTTGATGCCTTTGTGTTCTACTGCAGCTTCCCAGAGTGGTCTAAAGAATACCTAGAGCGCTAACAGCCTTACTTATGAGAAAGGTTTGGCACACCTGAAGCCATCTTGATTGGAATAAATTGGTTACACTTAAAACATTTAATTTAAAAAGGAACAAAATGACGGGGTTCATTTTGTCATAGAAATTATGGTTAGTGCTATAGAAAGTAAAATTAGGACATGTTTCAAGTGTGATCTCAAACATCTTCCTATTATATTTCAACAGGAGCAGCCTGTCAGTTGATGCCTTTGTGTTCTACTGCAGCTTCCCAGAGCGGTCTAAAGAACAACCAGAGGGCTAACAGCCCTACTTATGACAAAAGTATGGCGCTCCTGAAGCCAACTTGATTGGAATAAACTGGTAACACTTAAAACATTTGATTTAAAAAGGAACAAAATGATGGGGTTCATTTTGTCATAGAAATTATGGTTAGTGCTGTAGAAAGAAAAATTAGGACATGTTTTAGGTGTGATCTCAAATATCTTCCTGTTATATTTCAACAAGAGCAGCCTGTCAGTTGATGCCTATGTGTTCTACTGCAGCTTCCCAGAGTGTTCTAAAGAATACCTAGAACACTAACAGTCCTACTTATGACACAATTAAGGCACACCTGAAGCCATCTTGATTGGAATAAACTGTTAAGTCATAAAACATTTAATTTAAAAAGGAACAAAATCAGAGGGTTCATTTTGTCATAGAAATTATAATTAGTGCTGTAGAAAGTAAAATTAGGACATGTTTCAAGGGTGATCTCAAATATCTTACTGTAATATTTCAACAGGAGCAGCCTGTCAGTTGATTACTTTGTGTTCTACTGCAGCGTCCCAGAGTGTTCTAAAGAACAACTAGAGTGCTAACAGTCCTACTTATGACACAATTAAGGCACACCTGAAGCCATCTTGATTGAAATAAAATGGTAACACTTAAAACATTTATTTTAAAGAGGAACAAAATGATGGGGTTCATTTTGTCATAGAAATTATTTTTAGTGATGTAGAAAGAACAATTAGGACATGTTTTAAGTGAGATCTCAAATATCTTCCTGTTATATTTCAACAGGAGCAGCCTATCAGTTGATGTCTTTGTGTTCTACTGCAGCTTCCCAGAGTGTTCTAAAGAACAACTAGAGTGCTAACAGCCTTACTCATGACAAAAGTATGGCACACCTGAAGCCATCTTCATTGGAATAAACTGGTAACTCTTAAAACATTTAATTTAAAAAGGAACAACATGAGGGGGTTCATTTTGTCATAGAAATTATGGTTTGTGCTGTAGAAAGAAAAATTAGGACATGTTTTAAGTGAGATCTCAAATATCTTTCTGTTATATTTCAACAGGAGCAGCCTGTCAGTTGATGCCTTTGTGTTCTACTGCAGCTTCCCAAAGTGGTCTATAGAATACCTAGAGCGCTAACAGCCTTACTTATGACAAAAGTATGGCATACCTGAAGCCATCTTGATTGGAATAAACTGGTAACACTTAAAACATTTAATTTAAAAATGAACAAAATGATGGGGTTCATTTTGTCATATAGATTATGGTTAGTGCTGTAGAAAGAAAAATTAGGACATGTTTCAAGTGTGATCTCAAACATCTTCCTGTTATATTTCAACGGGAGCAGCCTGTCAGTTGATGCCTTTGTGCTCTACTGCTGCTTCCCAGAGTGTTCTAAAGGACAACTAGAGCGCTAACAGCCTTACTTATAACACAGGTATGGCACACCTGAAGCCATCTTGATTGGAATAAAGTGGTAAAACTTAAAAGATTTAATTTAAAAAGGAACAAAATGATGGGGTTCATTTTGTCATAGAAATTATGTTTAGTGCTGTAGAAAGAAAAATTAGGACATGTTTCAAGTGTGACCTCAAATATCTTCCTGTTATATTTCAACAGGAGCAGCCTGTCAGTTGATGCCTTTGTGTTCTACTGCAGTTTCCAGGAGTGGTCTAAAGAATACCCAGAGCGCTAACAGTCTTACTTATGACAAAATTAAGGCACACCAGAAGCCATCTTGATTGGAATAAACGGGTAACTCTTAAAACATTTAATTTAAATAGGAACAAAAAGAGTGGGTGCATTTTGTCATAGAAATTATGGTTTGTGTTGTAGAACGAAAAATTAGGACATTTTTTAAGTGAGATCTCAAATATCTTCCTGTTATATTTCAACAGGAGCAGCCTGTCAGTTGATGCCTTTGTGTTCTACTGCAGCTTCCCAGAGTGTTCTAAAGAACAACTAGAGTGCTAACAGCCTTACTTATGACAAAAGTATGGCACACCTGAAGCCATCTTGATTGGAATAAACTGGCATAACTTAAAACATTTAACTTAAAAAGGAACAACATGATGGGGTTCATTTTGTCAAAGAAATTATGGTTAGTGCTGTAGAAAGAAAAATTAGGACATGTTTCAAGTGTGATCTCAAATATCTTCCTATTATATTTCAACAGGAGCAGCCTGTCAGTTATTGCCTTTGTGTTCTACTGCAGCTTCCCAGAGTGTTCTAAAGAACAACTAGAGAACTAACTGCCTTACTTATGACAAAAGTATGGCACACCTGAAGCCATCTTGATTGGAATAAACTGGTAACACTTAAAACATTTGATTTAAAAAGGAACAAAATGATGGGGTTCATTTTGTCATAGAAATTATGGTTAGTGCTGTAGAAAGAAAAATTAGGACATGTTTCAAGTGTGATCTCAAATATCTTCCTATTATATTTAAACAGGAGCAGCCTGTCAGTTGATGCCTTTGTGTTCTACTGCAGCTTCCCAGAGTGGTCTAAAGAATACCTAGAGCGCTAACAGCCTTACTTATGAGAAAGGTATGGCACACCTGAAGCCATCTTGATTGGAATAAATTGGTTACACTTAAATTATTTAATTTAAAAAGGAACAAAATGACGGGGTTCATTTTGTCATAGAAATTATGGTTAGTGCTATAGAAAGTAAAATTAGGACATGTTTCAAGTGTGATCTCAAACATCTTCCTATTATATTTCAACAGGAGCAGCCTGTCAGTTGATGCCTTTGTGTTCTACTGCAGCTTCCCAGAGCGGTCTAAAGAACAACCAGAGGGCTAACAGCCCTACTTATGACAAAAGTATGGCGCTCCTGAAGCCAACTTGGTTGGAATAAACTGGTAACACTTAAAACATTTGATTTAAAAAGGAACAAAATGATGGGGTTCATTTTGTCATAGAAATTATGGTTAGTGCTGTAGAAAGAAAAATTAGGACATGTTTTAGGTGTGATCTCAAATATCTTCCTGTTATATTTCAACAGGAGCAGCCTGTCAGTTGATGCCTTTGTGCTCTACTGCAGCTTCCCAGAGTGTTCTAAAGAATACCTAGAACACTAACAGTCCTACTTATGACACAATTAAGGCACACCTGAAGCCATCTTGATTGGAATAAACTGTTAACTCATAAAACATTTAATTTAAAAAGGAACAAAATGATGGGGTTCATTTTTTCATAGAAATTATGGTTAGTGCTGTAGAAAGAAAAATTAGGAAATGTTTCAAGTGTGATCTCAAAAATCTTCCTGTTATATTTCAACAGGGGCAGCCTGTCAGTTGATGCCTTTGTGTTCTACTTCAGCTTCTCAGAGTGTTCTAAAGAACAACTAGAGCACTAACTGCCTTACTTATGACAAACGTATGGCACAACTGAAGCCATCTTGATTAGAATAAACTAGTAACTCTTAAAACATTTAATTTAAATAGGAACAAAAAGAGTGGGTTCATTTTGTCATAGAAATTATGGTTAGTGCTGTAGAAAGAAAAATTAGGAAATGTTTCAAGTGTGATCTCAAAAATCTTCCTGTTATATTTCAACAGGAGCAGCCTGTCAGTTGATGCCTTTGTGTTCTACTGCAGCTTCCCAGAGTGGTCTACAGAATACCTAGAGCGCTAACAGCCTTACTTATGACAAAGGTATGGCACACCTGAAGCCATCTTGATTGGAATACATAGGTAACACTTAAAACATTTAATTTAAAAAGGAACAAAATGATGGGGTTCATTTTGTCAAAGAAATTATGGTTAGTGCTGTAGAAAGAAAAATTAGGAAATTTTTTAAGTGAGATCTCAAATATCTTCCTGTTATATTACAACAGGAGCAGCCTGTCAGTTGATGCCTTTGTGTTCTACTGCAGCTTCCCAGAGTGGTCTAAAGAATACCTAGAGCACTAACAGCCCTACTTATGACAAAAGTATGGCGCACCTGAAGCCAACTTGATTGGAATAAACTGTTAACACTTAAAACATTTGATTTAAAAAGGAACAAAATGAGGGGGTTCATTTTGTCATAGAAATTATGGTTAGTGCTGTAGAAAGAAAAATTAGGACATGTTTTAAGTGGGATCTCAAATATCTTCCTGTTATATTTCAACAGGCGCAGCCTGTCAGTTGATGCCTTTGTGTTCTACTGCAGCTTCCCAGAGTGGTCTAAAGAATACCTAGAGCACTAACAGTCCTACTTATGACACAACTAAGGCACACCTGAAGCCATCTTGATTGGAATAAACTGTTAACTCATAAAACATTTAATTTAAAAAGGAACAAAATGATGGGGTTCATTTTTTCATAGAAATTATGGTTAGTGCTGTAGAAAGAAAAATTAGGAAATGTTTCAAGTGTGATCTCAAAAATCTTCCTGTTATATTTCAACAGGGGCAGCCTGTCAGTTGATGCCTTTGTGTTCTACTGCAGCTTCCCAGAGTGGTCTACAGAATACCTAGAGCGCTAACAGCCTTACTTATGACAAAGGTATGGCACACCTGAAGCCATCTTGATTGGAATAAATTGGTTACACTTAAAACATTTAATTTAAAAAGGAACAAAATGATGGGATTCATTTTGTCATAGAAATTATGGTTAGTGCTATAGAAAGAAAAATTAGGACATGTTTCAAGTATGATCTCAAACATCTTCCTATTATATTTCAACAGGAGAAGCCTGTCAGTTGATGCCTTTGTGTTCTACTGCAGCTTCCCAGAGTGGTCTAAAGAATACCTAGAGCACTAACAGCCCTACTTGTGACAAAAGTATGGCGCACCTGAAGCCAACTTGATTGGAATAAACTGTTAACACTTAAAACATTTGATTTAAAAAGGAACAAAATGAGGGGGTTCATTTTGTCATAGAAATTATGGTTAGTGCTGTAGAAAGAAAAATTAGGACATGTTTTAAGTGTGATCTCAAATATCTTCCTGTTATATTTCAACAGGCGCAGCCTGTCAGTTGATGCCTTTGTGTTCTACTGCAGCTTCCCAGAGTGGTCTAAAGAATACCTAGAGCACTAACAGCCCTACTTATGACAAAAGTATGGCGCACCTGAAGCCAACTTGATTGGAATAAACTGTTAACACTTAAAACATTTGATTTAAAAAGGAACAAAATGAGGGGGTTCATTTTGTCATAGAAATTATGGTTAGGGCTGTAGAAAGAAAAATTAGGACATGTTTTAAGTGTGATCTCAAATATCTTCCTGTTATATTTCAACAGGCGCAGCCTGTCATTTGATGCCTTTGTGTTCTACTGCAGCTTCCCAGAGTGGTCTAAAGAATACCTAGAGCACTAACAGTCGTACTTATGACACAACTAAGGCACACCTGAAGCCATCTTGATTGGAATAAACTGTTAACTCATAAAACATTTAATTTAAAAAGGAACAAAATGATGGGGTTCATTTTGTCATAGAAATTATGGTTAGTGCTGTAGAAAGAAAAATTAGGAAATGTTTCAAGTGTGATCTCAAAAATCTTCCTGTTATATTTCAACAGGGGCAGCCTGTCAGTTGATGCCTTTGTGTTCTACTGCAGCTTCCCAGAGTGGTCTACAGAATACCTAGAGCGCTAACAGCCTTACTTATGACAAAGGTATGGCACACCTGAAGCCATCTTGATTGGAATAAATTGGTAACACTTAAAACATTTAATTTAAAAAGGAACAAAATGATGGGGTTCATTTTGTCAAAGAAATTATGGTTAGTGCTGTAGAAAGTAAAATTAGGACATGTTTCAAGTGTGAGCTCAAATATCTTCCTGTTATATTTCAACAGGAGCAGCCTGTCAGTTGATGTATTTGTGTTCTACTGCAGCTTCCCAGAGTGTTCTAAAGAACAACTAGAGCGCTAACAGCCTTACTTATGACAAAAGAATGGCACTCCTGAAGCCATCTTGATTGGAATAAACTGGTAACACTTAAAACATTTAATTTAAAAAGAGGAACAAAATGATGGGGTTCATTTTGTCATAGAAATTATGTTTAGTGCTGTAGAAAGAAAAACTAGGACATGTTTCAAGTGTGACCTCAAATATCTTCCTGTTATATTTCAACAGGAGCAGCCTGTCAGTTGATGCCTTTGTGTTCTATTGCAGTTTCCCGGAGTGGTCTAAAGAATACCCAGAGCGCTAACATTCTTACTTGTGACACAATTAGGGCACACCAGAAGCCATCTTGATTGGAATGAACTGGTAACTCTTAAAACATTTAATTTAAATAGGAACAAAAAGAGTGGGTTCAATTTGTCATAGAAATTATGGTTAGTGCTGTAGAAAGAAAAATTAGGAAATGTTTCAAGTGTGACCTCAAATATCTTACTGTTATATTTCAACAGGAGCAGCCGGTCAGTTGATGCCTTTGTGTTTTACTGCAGATTCCCAGGGTGGTCTAAAGAACAACTAGAGAGATAACAGTCTTACTTATGACAAAATTATGGCACACCTGAAGCCATCTTGATTGGAATAAACTGGTAACTCTTGAAACATTTAATTTAAAAAGGAACAAAATGAGGGGGTTCATTTTGTCATAGAAATTATGGTTTGTGTTGTAGAAAGAAAAATTAGGACATTTTTTAAGTGAGATCTCAAATATCTTCCTATTATATTTCAACAGGCGCAGCCTGTCAGTTGATGCCTTTGTGTTCTACTGCAACTTCCCAGAGTGGTCTAAAGAATATCTAGAGCGCTAACAGCCTTACTTATGACAAAAGTATGGCACACCAGAAGCCATCTTGATTGGAATAAACTTTTAACTCTTAAAACATTTAATTTAAAGAGGAACAAAATGATGGGTTTCATTTTGTCATAGAAATTATGTTTAGTGCTGTAGAAAGAAAAACTAGGAAATGTTTCAAGTGTGATCTCAAATATCTTCCTGGTATATTTCAACAGGAGCAGCCGGTCAGTTGATGCCTTTGTGTTCTACTGCAGCTTCCCAGAGTTTTCTAAAGAACAACTAGAGCACTAACTGCCTTACTTATGACAAAAGTATGGCACACCTGAAGCCATCTTGATTGGAATAAACTGGTAACACTTAAAACATTTAATTTAAAAAGGAACACAATGATGGGTTTTATTTTGTCATAGAAATTATGGTTAGTGCTGTAGAAAGAAAAAATAGGACATGTTTCAAGTGTGATCTCAAATATCTTCCTGTTATATTTCATCAGGAGCAGCCTGTCAGTTGATGCCTTTGTCTTCTACTGCAGCTTCTCAGAGTGTTCTAAAGAACGACTAGAGCACTAACTGCCTTACTTATGACAAAAGTATGGCACACCTGAAGCCATCTTGATTAGAATAAACTGGTAACTCTTAAAACATTTAATTTAAATAGGAACAAAAATAGTGGGTTCATTTTGTCATAGAAATTATGGTTAGTGCTGTAGAAAGAAAAATTAGGAAATGTTTCAAGTGTGATCTCAAAAATCTTCCTGTTATATTTCAACAGGAGCAGCCTGTCAGTTGATGCCTTTGTGTTCTACTGCAGCTTCCCAGAGTGGTCTACAGAATACCTAGAGCGCTAACAGCCTTAATTATGACAAAGGTATGGCACACCTGAAGCCATCTTGATTGGAATAAATTGGTAACACTTAAAACATTTAATTTAAAAAGGAACAAAATGATGGGATTCATTTTGTCATAGAAATTATGGTTAGTGCTATAGAAAGAAAAATTATGACATGTTTCAAGTATGATCTCAAACATCTTCCTATTATATTTCAACAGGAGCAGCCTGTCAGTTGATGCCTTTGTGTTCTACTGCAGCTTCCCAGAGTGGTCTAAAGAATACCTAGAGCACTAACAGCCCTACTTGTGACAAAAGTATGGCGCACCTGAAGCCAACTTTATTGGAATAAACTGTTAACACTTAAAACATTTGATTTAAAAAGGAACAAAATGAGGGGGTTCATTTTGTCATAGAAATTATGGTTAGTGCTGTAGAAAGAAAAATTAGGACATGTTTTAAGTGTGATCTCAAATATCTCCCTGTTATATTTCAACAGGCGCAGCCTGTCAGTTGATGCCTTTGTGTTCTACTGCAGCTTCCCAGAGTGGTCTAAAGAATACCTAGAGCACTAACAGCCCTACTTATGACAAAAGTATGGCGCACCTGAAGCCAACTTGATTGGAATAAACTGTTAACACTTAAAACATTTGATTTAAAAAGGAACAAAATGAGGGGGTTCATTTTGTCATAGAAATTATGGTTAGTGCTGTAGAAAGAAAAATTAGGACATGTTTTAAGTGGGATCTCAAATATCTTCCTGTTATATTTCAACAGGCGCAGCCTGTCAGTTGATGCCTTTGTGTTCTACTGCAGCTTCCCAGAGTGGTCTAAAGAATACCTAGAGCACTAACAGTCCTACTTATGACACAACTAAGGCACACCTGAAGCCATCTTGATTGGAATAAACTGTTAACTCATAAAACATTTAATTTAAAAAGGAACAAAATGATGGGGTTCATTTTGTCATAGAAATTATGGTTAGTGCTGTAGAAAGAAAAATTAGGAAATGTTTCAAGTGTGATCTCAAAATCTTCCTGTTATATTTCAACAGGGGCAGCCTGTCAGTTGATGCCTTTGTGTTCTACTGCAGCTTCCCAGAGTGGTCTACAGAATACCTAGAGCGCTAACAGCCTTACTTATGACAAAGGTATAGCACACCTGAAGCCATCTTGATTGGAATAAATTGGTAACACTTAAAACATTTAATTTAAAAAGGAACAAAATGATGGGGTTCATTTTGTCAAAGAAATTATGGTTAGTGCTGTAGAAAGTAAAATTAGGACATGTTTCAAGTGTGATCTCAAATATCTTCCTGTTATATTTCAACAGGAGCAGCCTGTCAGTTGATGTATTTGTGTTCTTCTGCAGCTTCCCAGAGTGTTCTAAAGAACAACTAGAGCGCTAACAGCCTTACTTATGACAAAAGTATGGCACTCCTGAAGCCATCTTGATTGGAATAAACTGGTAACACTTAAAACATTTAATTTAAAAAGAGGAACAAAATGATGGGGTTCATTTTGTCATAGAAATTATGTTTAGTGCTGTAGAAAGAAAAACTAGGACATGTTTCAAGTGTGACCTCAAATATCTTCCTGTTATATTTCAACAGGAGCAGCCTGTCAGTTGATGCCTTTGTGTTCTATTGCAGTTTCTCGGAGTGGTCTAAAGAATACCCAGAGTGCTAACATTCTTACTTGTGACACAATTAGGGCACACCAGAAGCCATCTTGATTGGAATGAACTGGTAACTCTTAAAACATTTAATTTAAATAGGAACAAAAAGAGTGGGTTCATTTTGTCATCGAAATTATGGTTAGTGCTGTAGAAAGAAAAATTAGGAAATGTTTCAAGTGTGACCTCAAATATCTTCCTGTTATATTTCAACAGGAGCAGCCGGTCAGTTGATGCCTTTGTGTTCTACTGCAGATTCCCAGGGTGGTCTAAAGAACAACTAGAGAGATAACGGTCTTACTTATGACAAAATTATGGCACACCTGAAGCCATCTTGATTGGAATAAACTGGTAACTCTTGAAACATTTAATTTAAAAAGGAACAACATGAGGGGGTTCATTTTGTCATAGAAATGATGGTTTGTGTTGTAGAAAGAAAAATTAGGACATTTTTTAAGTGAGATCTCAAATATCTTCCTATTATATTTCAACAGGCGCAGCCTGTCAGTTGATGCCTTTGTGTTCTACTGCAACTTCCCAGAGTGGTCTAAAGAATATCTAGAGCGCTAACAGCCTTACTTATGACAAAAGTATGGCACACCTGAAGCCATCTTGATTGGAATAAACTGGTAACACTTAAAACATTTAATTTAAAAAGGAACACAATGATGGGGTTTATTTTGTCATAGAAATTATGGTTAGTGCTGTAAAAAGAAAAAATAGGACATGTTTCAAGTGTGATCTCAAATATCTTCCTGTTATATTTCATCAGGAGCAGCCTGTCAGTTGATGCCTTTGTCTTCTACTGCAGCTTCTCAGAGTGTTCTAAAGAACAACTAGAGCACTAACTGCCTTACTTATGACAAAAGTATGGCACACCTGAAGCCATCTTGATTAGAATAAACTGGTAACTCTTAAAACATTTAATTTAAATAGGAACAAAAATAGTGGGTTCATTTTGTCATAGAAATTATGGTTAGTGCTGTAGAAAGAAAAATTAGGAAATGTTTCAAGTGTGATCTCAAAAATCTTCCTGTTATATTTCAACAGGAGCAGCCTGTCAGTTGATGCCTTTGTGTTCTACTGCAGCTTCCCAGAGTGGTCTACAGAATACCTAGAGCGCCAACAGCCTTACTTATGACAAAGGTATGGCACACCTGAAGCCATCTTGATTGGAATAAATTGGTAACACTTAAAACATTTAATTTAAAAAGGAACAAAATGATGGGGTTCATTTTGTCAAAGAAATTATGGTTAGTGCTGTAGAAAGAAAAATTAGGACATGTTTCAAGTGTGATCTCAAATATCTTCCTGTTATATTTCAACAGGAGCAGCCTGTCAGTTGATGTATTTGTGTTCTACTGCAGCTTCCCAGAGTGTTCTAAAGAACAACTAGAGCGCTAACAGCCTTTCTTATGACAAAAGTATGGCACACCTGAAGCCATCTTCATTGGAATAAACTGGTAACACTTAAAACATTTAATTTAACAAGGAACAACATGATGGGGTACATTTGTCATAGAAATTATGGTTAGTGCTGTAGAAAAAAATAATTAGGACATGTTTCAAGTGTGATCTCAAATATCTTCCTGTTATATTTCAACAGCAGCAGCCTGTCAGTTGATGCCTTTGTGTTCTACTGCAGCGTCCCAGAGTGGTCTAAAGAATACCTAGAGCACTTACAGCCTTACTTATGACAAAAGTATGGCACACCTGAAGCCATCTTGATTGGAATAAACTGGTAAGACTTAAAACATTTAATTGAAAAAGGAACAACATGAGGGGGTTCATTTTGTCATATAAATTATGGTTTGTGTTGTAGAAAGAAAAATTAGGACATTTTTTAAGTGAGATCTCAAATATCTTCCTATTATATTTCAACAGGAGCAGCCTGTCAGTTAATGCCTTTGTGTTCTACTGCAGCTTCCCAGAGTGTTCTAAAGAACAACTAGAGCACTAACTGCCTTACTTATGACAAAAGTATGGCACTCCTGAAGCCATCTTGATTGGAATAAACTGGTAACACTTAAAACATTTAATTTAAAAAGAGGAACAAAATGATGGGGTTCATTTTGTCATAGAAATTATGTTTAGTGCGGTAGAAAGAAAAACTAGGACATGTTTCAAGTGTGACCTCAAATATCTTCCTGTTATATTTCAACAGGAGCAGCCTGTCAGTTGATGCCTTTGTGTTCTATTGCAGTTTCCCGGAGTGGTCTAAAGAATACCCAGAGCGCTAACATTCTTACTTGTGACACAATTAGGGCACACCAGAAGCCATCTTGATTGGAATGAACTGGTAACTCTTAAAACATTTAATTTAAATAGGAACAAAAAGAGTGGGTTCATTTTGTCATAGAAATTATGGTTAGTGCTGTAGAAAGAAAAATTAGGAAATGTTTCAAGTGTGACCTCAAATATCTTCCTGTTATATTTCAACAGGAGCAGCCGGTCAGTTGATGCCTTTGTGTTCTACTGCAGATTCCCAGGGTGGTCTAAAGAACAACTAGAGAGATAACAGTCTTACTTATGACAAAATTATGGCACACCTGAAGCCATCTTGATTGGAATAAACTGGTAACTCTTGAAACATTTAATTTAAAAAGGAACAAAATGAGGGGGTTCATTTTGTCATAGAAATTATGGTTTGTGTTGTAGAAAGAAAAATTAGGACATTTTTTAAGTGAGATCTCAAATATCTTCCTATTATATTTCAACAGGCGCAGCCTGTCAGTTGATGCCTTTGTGTTCTACTGCAACTTCCCAGAGTGGTCTAAAGAATATCTAGAGCGATAACAGCCTTACTTATGACAAATATAACAGGAAGATATTTGAGATCACACTTGAAACATGTCCTAGAGCACTAACTGCCTTACTTATGACAAAAGTATGGCACACCTGAAGCCATCTTGATTAGAATAAACTGGTAACTCTTAAAACATTTAATTTAATTAGGAACAAAAATAGTGGGTTCATTTTGTCATAGAAATTATGGTTAGTGCTGTAGAAAGAAAAATTAGGAAATGTTTCAAGTGTGATCTCAAAAATCTTCCTGTTATATTTCAACAGGAGCAGCCTGTCAGTTGATGCCTTTGTCTTCTACTGCAGCTTCTCAGAGTGTTCTAAAGAACAACTAGAGCACTAACTGCCTTACTTATGACAAAAGTATGGCACACCTGAAGCCATCTTGATTAGAATAAACTGGTAACTCTTAAAACATTTAATTTAATTAGGAACAAAAATAGTGGGTTCATTTTCTCATAGAAATTATGGTTAGTGCTGTAGAAAGAAAAATTAGGAAATGTTTCAAGTGTGATCTCAAAAATCTTCCTGTTATATTTCAACAGGAGCAGCCTGTCAGTTGATGCCTTTGTGTTCTACTGCAGCTTCCCAGAGTGATCTACAGAATACCTAGAGCGCTAACAGCCTTACTTATGACAAAGGTATGGCACACCTGAAGCCATCTTGATTGGAATAAATTGGTAACACTTAAAATATTTAATTTAAAAAGGAACAAAATGATGGGATTCATTTTGTCATAGAAATTATGGTTAGTGCTATAGAAAGAAAAATTAGGACATGTTTCAAGTATGATCTCAAACATCTTCCTATTATATTTCAACAGGAGCAGCCTGTCAGTTGAAGCCTTTGTGTTCTACTGCAGCTTCCCAGAGTGGTCTAAAGAATACCTAGAGCACTAACAGCCCTACTTGTGACAAAAGTATGGCGCACCTGAAGCCAACTTGATTGGAATAAACTGTTAACACTTAAAACATTTGATTTAAAATGGAACAAAATGAGGGGGTTCATTTTGTCATAGAAATTATGGTTAGTGCTGTAGAAAGAAAAATTAGCACATGTTTTAAGTGTGATCTCAAATATCTTCCTGTTATATTTCAACAGGCGCAGCCTGTCAGTTGATGCCTTTGTGTTCTACTGCAGCTTCCCAGAGTGGTCTAAAGAATACCTAGAGCACTAACAGCCCTACTTATGACAAAAGTATGGCGCACCTGAAGCCAACTTGATTGGAATAAACTGTTAACACTTAAAACATTTGATTTAAAAAGGAACAAAATGAGGGGGTTCATTTTGTCATAGAAATTATGGTTAGTGCTATAGAAAGAAAAATTAGGACATGTTTCAAGTATGATCTCAAACATCTTCCTATTATATTTCAACAGGAGCAGCCTGTCAGTTGATGCCTTTGTGTTCTACAGCAGCTTCCCAGAGTGGTCTAAAGAATACCTAGAGCACTAACAGCCCTACTTATGACAAAAGTATGGCGCACCTGAAGCCAACTTGATTGGAATAAACTGTTAACACTTAAAACATTTGATTTAAAAAGGAACAAAATGAGGGGGTTCATTTTGTCATAGAAATTATGGTTAGGGCCGTAGAAAGAAAAATTAGGACATGTTTTAAGTGTGATCTCAAATATCTTCCTGTTATATTTCAACAGGCGCAGCCTGTCAGTTGATGCCTTTGTGTTCTACTGCAGCTTCCCAGAGTGGTCTAAAGAATACCTAGAGCACTAACAGTCCTACTTATGACACAACTAAGGCACACCTGAAGCCATCTTGATTGGAATAAACTGTTAACTCATAAAACATTTAATTTAAAAAGGAACAAAATGATGGGGTTCATTTTGTCATAGAAATTATGGTTAGTGCTGTAGAAAGAAAAATTAGGAAATGTTTCAAGTGTGATCTCAAAAATCTTCCTGTTATATTTCAACAGGGGCAGCCTGTCAGTTGATGCCTTTGTGTTCTACTGCAGCTTCCCAGAGTGGTCTACAGAATACCTAGAACGCTAACAGCCTTACTTATGACAAAGGTATGGCACACCTGAAGTCATCTTGATTGGAATAAATTGGTAACACTTAAAACATTTAATTTAAAAAGGAACAAAATGATGGGGTTCATTTTGTCAAAGAAATTATGGTTAGTGCTGTAGAAAGTAAAATTAGGACATGTTTCAAGTGTGATCTCAAATATCTTCCTGTTATATTTCAACAGGAGCAGCCTGTCAGTTGATGTATTTGTGTTCTACTGCAGCTTCCCAGAGTGTTCTAAAGAACAACTAGAGCGCTAACAGCCTTACTTATGACAAAAGTATGGCACTCCTGAAGCCATCTTGATTGGAATAAACTGGTAACACTTAAAACATTTAATTTAAAAAGAGGAACACAATGATGGGGTTCATTTTGTCATAGAAATTATGTTTAGTGCTGTAGAAAGAAAAACTAGGACATGTTTCAAGTGTGACCTCAAATATCTTCCTGTTATATTTCAACAGGAGCAGCCTGTCAGTTGATGCCTTTGTGTTCTATTGCAGTTTCCCGGAGTGGTCTAAAGAATACCCAGAGCGCTAACTTTCTTACTTGTGACACAATTAGGGCACACCAGAAGCCATCTTGATTGGAATGAACTGGTAACTCTTAAAACATTTAATTTAAATAGGAACAAAAAGAGTGGGTTCATTTTGTCATAGAAATTATGGTTAGTGCTGTAGAAAGAAAAATTAGGAAATGTGACCTCAAATATCTTCCTGTTATATTTCAACAGGAGCAGCCGGTCAGTTGATGCCTTTGTGTTCTACTGCAGATTCCCAGGGTGGTCTAAAGAACAACTAGATAAATTACAGTCTTACTTATGACAAAATTATGGCACACCTGAAGCCATCTTGATTGGAATAAACTGGAAACTCTTGAAACATTTGATTTAAAAAGGAACAAAATGATGGGGTTTATTTTGTCATAGAAATTATGGTTAGTGCTGTAGAAAGAAAAAATAGGACATGTTTCAAGTGTGATCTCAAATATCTTCCTGTTATATTTCATCAGGAGCAGCCTGTCAGTTGATGCCTTTGTCTTCTACTGCAGCTTCTCAGAGTGTTCTAAAGAACAACTAGAGCACTAACTGCCTTACTTATGACAAAAGTATGGCACACCTGAAGCCATCTTGATTAGAATAAACTGGTAACTCTTAAAACATTTAATTTAAATAGGAACAAAAAGAGTGGGTTCATTTTGTCATATAAATTATGGTTAGTGCTGTAGAAAGAAAAATTAGGAAATGTTTCAAGTGTGATCTCAAAAATCTTCCTGTTATATTTCAACAGGAGCAGCCTGTCAGTTGATGCCTTTGTGTTCTACTGCAGCTTCCCAGAGTGGTCTAAAGAACAACTAGAGAGATGACAGTCTTACTTACGACAAAATGATGGCACACCTGAAGCCATCTTGATTGGAATAAATTGGTAACTCTTAAAACATTTAATTTAAAAAGGAACAAAAAGAGTGGGTTCATTTTGTCATAGAAATTATGGTTAGTGCTGTAGAAAGAAAAAATAGGAAATGTTTCAAGTGTGATCTCAAAAATCTTCCTGTTATATTTCAACAGGAGCAGCCTGTCAGTTGATGCCTTTGTGTTCTACTGCAGCTTCCCAGAGTGTTCTAAAGAACAGCTAGAGCGCTAACAGCCGTACTTATGACAAAAGTATGGCACACCTGAAGCCATCTTCATTGGAATAAATTGGTAACACTTAAAACATTTGATTTAAAATGGAACAAAATGATGGGGTTTATTTTGTCATAGAAATTATGGTTAGTGCTGTAGAAAGAAAAAATAGGACATGTTTCAAGTGTGATCTTAAATATCTTCCTGTTATATTTCATCAGGAGCAGCCTGTCAGTTCATGCCTTTGTCTTCTACTGCAGCTTCTCAGAGTGTTCTAAAGAACAACTAGAGCACTAACTGCCTTACTTATGACAAAAGTATGGCACACCTGAAGCCATCATTATTAGAATAAACTGGTAACTCTTAAAACATTTGATTTAAAAAGGAACACAATGATGGGGTTTATTTTGTCATAGAAATTATGGTTAGTGCTGTAGAAAGAAAAAATAGGACATGTTTCAAGTGTGATCTCAAATATCTTCCTGTTATATTTCAACAGGAGCAGCCGGTCAGTTGATGCCTTTGTGTTCTACTGCAGCTTCCCAGGGTGGTCTAAAGAACAACTAGAGAGATGACAGTCTTACTTATGACAAAATTATGGCACACCTGAAGCCATCTTGATTGGAATAAACTGGTAACTCTTAAAACATTTAATTTAAAAAGGAACAAAATGAGGGGGTTCATTTTGTCATAGAAATTATGGTTTTTTTTTGTTTTAAAAAATTTAGGACATTTTTTAAGTGAGATCTCAAATATCTTCCTATTATATTTCAACAGGAGCAGCCTGTCAGTTAATGACTTTGTGTTCTACTGCAGCTTCCCAGAGTGTTCTAAAGAACAACTAGAGCACTAACTGCCTTACTTATGACAAAAGTATGGCACACCTGAAGCCATCTTGATTGGAATAAACTGGTAACACTTAAAACATTTGATTTAAAAAGGAACACAATGATGGGGTTTATTTTGTCATAGAAATTATGGTTAGTGCTGTAGAAAGAAAAAATAGGACATGTTTCAAGTGTGATCTCAAATATCTTCCTGTTATATTTCATCAGGAGCAGCCTGTCAGTTGATGCCTTTGTCTTCTACTGCAGCTTCTCAGAGTGTTCTAAAGAACAACTAGAGCACTAACTGCCTTACTTATGACAAAAGTATGGCACACCTGAAGCCATCTTGATTAGAATAAACTGGTAACTCTTAAAACATTTAATTTAAATAGTAACAAAAATAGTGGGTTCATTTTGTCATAGAAATTATGGTTAGTGCTGTAGAAAGAAAAATTAGGAAATGTTTCAAGTGTGATCTCAAAAATCTTCCTGTTATATTTCAACAGGAGCAGCCTGTCAGTTGATGTATTTGTGTTCTACTGCAGCTTCCCAGAGTGTTCTAAAGAACAACTAGAGCGCTAACAGCCTTTCTTATGACAAAAGTATGGCACACCTGAAGCCATCTTCATTGGAATAAACTGGTTACACTTAAAACATTTAATTTAACAAGGAACAACATGATGGGGTACATTTTGTCATAGAAATTATGGTTAGTGCTGTAGAAAAAAATAATTAGGACATGTTTCAAGTGTGATCTCAAATATCTTCCTGTTATATTTCATCAGGAACAGACTGTCAGTTGATGCCTTTGTGTTCTACCTCAGCTTCTCAGAGTGATCTAAAGAACAACTAGAGCACTAACTGCCTTACTTATGACAAACTTATGGCACACCTGAAGCCATCTTGATTAGAATAAACTGGTAACTCTTAAAACATTTAATTTAAATAGGAACAAAAAGAGTGGGTTCATTTTGTCATAGAAATTATGGTTAGTGCTGTAGAAAGAAAAATTAGGAAATGTTTCAAGTGTGATCTCAAAAATCTTCCTGTTATATTTCAACAGGAGCAGCCTGTCAGTTGATGCCTTTGTGTTCTCCTGCAGCTTCCCAGAGTGGTCTAAAGAACAACTAGAGAGATAACAGTCTTACTTACGACAAAATGATGGCACACCTGAAGCCATCTTGATTGGAATAAATTGGTAACTCTTAAAACATTTAATTTAAAAAGGAACAAAAAGAGTGGGTTCATTTTGTCATAGAAATTATGGTTAGTGCTGTAGAAAGAAAAAATAGGAAATGTTTCAAGTGTGATCTCAAAAATCTTCCTGTTATATTTCAACAGGAGCAGCCTGTCCGTTGATGCCTTTGTGTTCTACTGCAGCTTCCCAGAGTGGTCTAAAGAACAACCAGAGGGCTAACAGCCCTGCTTATGACAAAAGTATGGCGCACCTGAAGCCAACTTGATTGGAATAAACTGGTAACACTTAAAACATTTGATTTAAAAAGGAACAAAATGATGGGGTTCATTTTGTCATAGAAATTATGGTTAGTGCTGTAGAAAAAAAAATTAGGACATGTTTTAAGTGTGATCTCAAATATCTTTCTGTTATATTTCAACAGGCGCAGCCTGTCAGTTGATGCCTTTGTGTTTTACTGCAGCTTCCCAGCGTGGTCTAAAGAAAAACTAGAGCGCTAACAGTCTTACTTATAACACAATTATGGCACACCTGAAGCCACCTTGATTGGAATAAACTGGTAAATATTAAAACATTTAATTTAAAAAGGAACAAAATGAGGGTGTTCATTTTGTCATAGAAATTATGGTTAGTGCTATAGAAAGAAAAATTAGGACATGTTTCAAGTGTGATCTCAAACATCTTCCTATTATATTTCAACAGGAGCAGCCTGTCTGTTGATGCCTTTGTGTTCTACTGCAGCTTCCCAGAGTGGTCTAAAGAACAACCAGAGGGCTAACAGCCCTACTTATGACAAAAGTATGGCGCACCTGAAGCCAACTTGATTGGAATAAACTGGTAACACTTAAAACATTTGATTTAAAAAGGAACAACATGATGGGGTTCATTGTGTCATAGAAATTATGGTTAGTGCTGTAGAAAGAAAAATTAGGACATGTTTTAAGTGTGATCTCAAATATCTTCCTGTTATATTTCAACAGGCGCAGCCTGTCAGTTGATGCCTTTGTGTTCTACTGCAGCTTCCCAGAGTTGTCTAAAGAATACCTAGAGCACTAACAGTCCTACTTATGACACAACTAAGGCACACCTGAAGCCATCTTGATTGGAATAAACTGTTAACTCATAAAACATTTAATTTAAAAAGGAACAAAATGAGGGGGTTCATTTTGTCATAGAAATTATGGTTAGTGCTGTAGAAAGTAAAATTAGGACATGTTTCAAGTGTGATCTCAAATATCTTACTGTTATATTTCAACAGGAGCAGCCTATCAGTTGATTCCTTTGTGTTCTACTGCAGCGTCCCAGAGTGTTCTAAAGAACAACTAGAGCGCTAACAGCCTTACTTATGACAAAAGTATGGCACACCTGAAGCCATCTTGTTTGAAATAAAATGGTAACACTTAAAACATTTAATTTAAAGAGGAACAAAATGATGGGGTTCATTTTGTCATAGAAATTATGGTTAGTGCTGTAGAAATAAAAATTAGGACATGTTTCAAGTGTGATCTCAAATATCTTCCTGTTATATTTCATCAGGAGCAGCCTGTCAGTTGATGCCTTTGTGTTCTACTTCAGCTTCTCAGAGTGTTCTAAAGAACAACTAGAGCACTAACTGTTGTATATGTATGAATTACATTGTTGATGTAGCGTGACCTTCACGAGCGTGTTGTTTGTGCTCGTGGAGATCACGCGGGGTTGTATTCATTTAAGAATGGA
The DNA here is from genome assembly GCF_964204655.1 of Triturus cristatus. Taxonomy (NCBI): domain Eukaryota; kingdom Metazoa; phylum Chordata; class Amphibia; order Caudata; family Salamandridae; genus Triturus; species Triturus cristatus. The sequence goes on from NC_140579.1 coordinate 939,222,954, forward strand.
GGGGTTGGTGAGAGAAACGTTGAATCAGTTGTAAGGCATTAATAAGATGCACGGCTGGAGTAAGGACGGTGAATAAACCACTCCGTTATCACAAATATGTCGTCTCGCTATTGATTACTTCTGAGGTGGATAAACAAGGCTTTTCTAACACTGGCGACGATTGGGCAAGGACAACGCATTATCGGATTGTCATCGGCATAATAAGTTGTTTTTTTTTAAAGAGAAGAAGCAAGTTACAAAACCACTCATCGAGTAAGCGAGAACGGCTATGATTCTTTTGGAAATACTATTTAAAATAGTAAACATTATTTAAAATTCAGTTAAAGCAGCAACGGTACCGTGAAGGAGCATACCACTCTTCAATTCAACGGGAACTTGGAATCGGCGCTTCTCCAATCCGCACGGAAATGAAATCGACGAGTCCTTCGAGGTTTCAGTAATTTTCGGCTACGGAGGGGTGTTGTGGTCACGTGAAGCCTCGCGTTACCATCGTAACACGCTGCAATCACCGTGAGGCGTGTTGTAATCATCATCGTGATTGGAGGATTGGTTTCACAATTTTTTTTTTTTTTTTCCCTGCGCGTTAGTGCAACATCGGAAACCTGACGAGTGAAAAAGGGAAACTGCTGCTTACACAGAATAAACGGAGTGTTATCTTCATACTTGGAGAAACGAGGTAAAATAAAACTAAAGTGAGTGTACAGCGTGTGAGAGGAAAAGCGACCTTATTTGAAAATGTCAGGAATTGTTCCGCCTCCTTCCTTTCTGTCATCATCAGGCGATCCTCCTATGCCATGGGAGGTGTGGGAGCCTGTGTTTTTGGCTTATGTAGAGGTTCTAGAAGGAGATGATTGTGAACCTGAGAGGAAATTGTCACTGTTAAAACATTGTCTTGGGGGTTTTGGTTTGAAGGAGTTTGCAACACTTCCAGCTTTAATAAATCCTGGCAGAATAAATGCATACCAGTATGCTTCATCGCAATTGAATATTCGTTTTGGAAAGAAAAAGAATGTAGTAATGGAAAGATTCATCTTTTATTCACGGAAACAACGCCAAGATGAGTCAATTGAAGATTATGTATCTGCTTTAAGATCTTTAGCGAGTTCATGTGCTTTTGAACGAATCTCATACGAGCAAGTTTTAAGAGACCAAATATTAATGCGAACCAACAGTAAAAAAGTACAAGAGAAGTTATGGTCTACCTCTGACTTATCGTTAAATGCTGCCATTGACATTGCGAAATCTATTGAACATTCAGAAGAATTTGTAAAGGAAATAAGAGGCAATGAAAAGGGAGATGTGTTCAGCATAAACAAAAATCCAAAAGAACATGTCAAGGAAAAAAAAGAAATAAGTCAAAGGCCAGTTAATACCAGTAAATATGAGAACAAGAGCAAGAGTCAAGGCACCAGTCAAGAAAAAAGGAGCAATTCATTACTGTGCTTTAGGTGTGGTAGCTCAAACCACTTAGCGAACTTTAAGGGGTGTCCAGCTTTTGACAAAGTATGTTCAAAGTGTAATAAGAAGGGACATTTTAGTAAATATTGTAAAACTGTCATGAGGAAGGTAAACCATATTCAGTGGTTAGATGATGAGTACAATAGTAATGATGAAAGTGAAAATGAGATAAATACTGTGATCAATATGTGTAATGAGGTCGGGAAATCAACATTTCCATCAGGTATAATTAAGGTTGATGGGAAAGATTTGAGATTTCTTGTGGACTCATGTGCTTTGTATTCGATTATTTCAGCTAAGGTTTTCAATGAGAATTGGCCCAACAGAACACTAATTAATCCTGATGTATCTCCAGGGGGTTACACTGGTCATAAAATTGACCTAATAGGTTATTTTAATGCGGATTTAACGTTTTCTGGCCAAGGTACTGTAGGGAAAATTTATGTAGCAAAGTCAGGGGAGTCTTTACTAGGATGGCCACATCAATATGAATTGGGCATTAAACTTGACCCGAGAGCGAATCCTCCTGTGTTTGCAATAGATTCCAGTTCCAGGCATGCGTCAAACTTTGTAGAAAAATTGATTAGTGAATTTCCAAGGGTTTTTAGTGGAAAACTGGGGAAATACGTGGGGTTTGAACATGTGATCAAACTCCATGAGAATACAGTTCCCATAAGACATAAGGTAAGGAATGTTCCTCTCTCTTACAGGAATAAATTGAGTGATATGTTAAAAAATTTATGTAGTGAGGGCATTATAGAACCAATAGAGTCTTCCCCATGGGTTTCTCCCATAGTTATTTCGCTAAAATCTTCAGGAGAACTTCGTTTATGTGTTGACTTACGCAGTCTGAATCGTGTAATTTGGGTAGACGCTCATCCTCTTCCTAATTTACATGAAATGGTATCTAGTTTAGGCAAGGCACAGGTTTTCTCATGCATTGACTTAGCAAGCGCGTACCATCAGGTAGTTCTGGCAGAGGACTCTAAGAATTTCACAGCCTTTATAACTCCAGATGGGTTATTTAGATACTGTCGCATGCCATTTGGACTTGCTAGCGCAGCCTCTGTATTTCAGAGACTAATGAAGGAAACCTTGGAGGGATTATCTGGGGCAATAGCGTTTCAGGATGATATCTTGGTTTATGGGAAGGATGATGAGGAGCATGATAGGAATCTGTACAATGTTATAGCAGCATTATCTAAGAAGGGTCTTACTTTGCGATTGGACAAATGCAAATTGAAAGCCAAGGAAGTAGAGTACTTAGGGCATACGATAAGTGGTAAAGGAATTAAACCAAAGCAAAAACATATTCAAAGTGTTGTTAAAGCTCCAGTACCATCATCAAAAGAACAATTAGTTGCGTTTCTAGGGCTCACTGAATTTTACGCTAAGTTCATTCCAAATTACTCAGTCAAGGTTGATCCTTTTAGATGTTTAATGAAAAAGAATGCAAAATTTGTGTGGACAGAGAACATGACTCAGGCTTTTGAGAACCTCAAGGAATTCATAGTAAATGCTCCTTGTTTGAAACCGTTTGTTCCAGGGGCAAAGTGCATAGTCATGGTGGATGCCAGCAATCTAGGATTAGGAGGGGTGTTGATACAAAAGGACGATTGCAATGAGTGGATTGTAGCGTATGCATCTAGGGCATTAAGGGATGCAGAGAAAAACTACTCGGTAATTGAGAGAGAGCTTCTTGCATGCGTATGGGGTGCAGAACATTTCAGAAGTTTTCTATGGGGGAATGAATTTATCATCAAAACTGACCATAAACCCCTTGTGTACTTAATGTCTCCTGGAGGTGGAAGATCAATGTCTGCACGATTAGCAAGATTATCATCAAGGTTACAATCTTTTAGATTCAGTATTGAATATGTTCAAGGTAAAGCAAACATGCATGCGGACTGTATGTCAAGACTACCCATTGTTGGTGAGGAACATTACCAATGTGATGACTGTGAGGTAGCTTTCACTACACATGATTTAAATGTAATACATGGTACAGGGAAACAATTAAGAGAGGAAGATTGGATGATGGAAATGGGGAAAGATAACGAATTGAAAATGCTAAAGGAATACATTGTACAAGGTTGGCCAGAGATAAGGAAGGTGTCGGGTGATATGATGAGTTTTGCTAAAATTCAAGAAGACCTAGCGCTTGAAAACGGGTTGGTTATGAGGGGTGACAAAATAGTTCCTCCTTTTGGCCTCAGGAATGCAATTATGGAGATTGCTCATGAGGGACATCTCGGAATTTCATTCACTAGAAGAAGGGTTAGGGAAGCATTTTGGTGGCCTGGAATAGATTCTGCAATTGAGCAATACGTGAGTAAATGTAGTATTTGTGCAAGCAGTGATAAATCTGCTGTTCCTTTGCGGGTAGAGTCTCATCCTGTTCCTTATCCCAGTGGTCCGTGGAGGAAATTGGGTATTGATATCATTGGGCCTTTTCAAGTGTTGCCAAAGGATAAATGCTTTGGTATTGTACTTATTGATTATTTTTCTAAGTGGCCAGAAGTTAAGATGGTTAAGGAGGTCACTTCACAAAGTGTCATTGAATTTTTAGATGAGACATTTTGTAGGGAAGGGATTCCGCAGGAAATAGTCACAGACAATGGACCACAATTTATTAGTAAAGAGATGGAGGCATTTTTACAGAAATGTAACATAAAACACAGAAGAATTGCTGTTTTCCATCCAGAGGCAAATGGTCAGGTGGAACGATTTAATCGTGTTGTGAAGGAAGCTATACAGTTGTCCCTTAAAGGGGGGTTGAATTGGTGCAATGCATTACAGTCTATGCTGTTATCTTATAGGACGTCACCAAATTCAGTTACTCTTGTCAGTCCTTTTGAGTTGTTGAGGGGACGCAAACCAAGTACTAGTTTGGTACCATGGTGGTTAAAGAAAAATTGGAGTGAAAAGGAATTTAATGCTGTTGATTATGATATTGTTAAGCAAAGAGTTAGTGAGCAGAAGGGGAAAATGAAATCTATAATGGATAAGAAAAGAGGCACTTGTAGCAAAGTAAGGATTAGTGTGGGTGATCTTGTTCGGGTGAAGAGGAAGGAATGTGTTTCTAAAGGTTCACAGTGCTGGTCGGATCCAAAAAGGGTAATAGAAGTGTTAAGTAATGCTGTACGTGTTGAGGGAGGAAGTGTTTGGAATTTGAACAGGATTTCATTGTTTAAAGGAATTGCTCATTTAGGGAAAAGTGTGGAAGTGAGTCCAAGTTCAACTGAAGATCACAATGAACAGCATTCCAACTGTTCAAAATGGGGTGGTGAATCAAGGGAGAAACGTGAACATCATTATCCAGGGAGATTCAAAGATTATGTTATGTGGTAAAAAAAAAAAAAAAAAAAAAAAAAAAAAAAAGGGGGAAGATGTGTTGTATATGTATGAATTACATTGTTGATGTAGCGTGACCTTCACGAGCGTGTTGTTTGTGCTCGTGGAGATCACGCGGGGTTGTATTCATTTAAGAATGGAGGGGTTGGTGAGAGAAACGTTGAATCAGTTGTAAGGCATTAATAAGATGCACGGCTGGAGTAAGGACGGTGAATAAACCACTCCGTTATCACAAATATGTCGTCTCGCTATTGATTACTTCTGAGGTGGATAAACAAGGCTTTTCTAACACTAACTGCCTTACTTACGACAAAAGTATGGCACACCTGAAGCCATCTTGATTAGAATAAACTGGTAACTCTTAAAACATTTAATTTAAATAGGAACAAAAAGAGTGGGTTCATTTTGTCATAGAAATTATGGTTAGTGCTGTAGAAAGAAAAACTAGGACATGTTTCAAGTGTGACCTCAAATATCTTCCTGTTATATTTCAACAGGAGCAGCCTGTCAGTTGATGCCTTTGTGTTCTATTGCAGTTTCCCGGAGTGGTCTAAAGAATACCCAGAGCGCTAACATTCTTACTTGTGACACAATTAAGGCACACCAGAAGCCATCTTGATTGGAATGAACTGGTAACTCTTAAAACATTTCATTTAAATAGGAACAAAAAGAGTGGGTTCATTTTGTCATAGAAATTATGGTTAGTGCTGTAGAAAGAAAAATTAGGAAATGTTTCAAGTGTGACCTCAAATATCTTCCTGTTATATTTCAACAGGAGCAGCCGGTCAGTTGATGCCGTTGTGTTCTACTGCAGATTCCCAGGGTGGTCTAAAGAACAACTAGAGAAATTACAGTCTTACTTATGACAAAATTATGGCACACCTGAAGCCATCTTGATTGGAATAAACTGGTAACTCTTGAAACATTTGATTTAAAAAGGAACAAAATGATGGGGTTTATTTTGTCATAGAAATTATGGTTAGTGCTGTAGAAAGAAAAAATAGGACATGTTTCAAGTGTGATCTCAAATATCTTCCTGTTATATTTCATCAGGAGCAGCCTGTCAGTTGATGCCTTTGTCTTCTACTGCAGCTTCTCAGAGTGTTCTAAAGAACAACTAGAGCACTAACTGCCTTACTTATGACAAAAGTATGGCACACCTGAAGCCATCTTGATTAAAATAAACTGGTAACTCTTAAAACATTTAATTTAAATAGGAACAAAAAGAGTGGGTTCATTTTGTCATAGAAATTATGGTTAGTGCTGTAGAAAGAAAAATTAGGAAATGTTTCAAGTGTGATCTCAAAAATCTTCCTGTTATATTTCAAAAGGACCAGCCTGTCAGTTGATGTATTTGTGTTCTACTGCAGCTTCCCAGAGTGTTCTAAAGAACAACTAGAGCGCGAACAGCCTTTCTTTTCACAAAAGTATGGCACACCTGAAGCCATCTTCATTGGAATAAACTGGTTACACTTAAAACATTTAATTTAACAAGGAACAACATGATGGGGTACATTTTGTCATAGAAATTATGGTTAGTGCTGTAGAAAAAAATAATTAGGACATGTTTCAAGTGTGATCTCAAATATCTTCCTGTTATATTTCATCAGGAGCAGCCTGTCAGTTGATGCCTTTGTGTTCTACCTCAGCTTCTCAGAGTGTTCTAAAGAACAACTAGAGCACTAACTGCCTTACTTATGACAAAAGTATGGCACACCTGAAGCCATCTTGATTAGAATAAACTGGTAACTCTTAAAACATTTAATTTAAATAGGAACAAAAAGAGTGGGTTCATTTTGTCATAGAAATTATGGTAAGTGCTGTAGAAAGAAAAATTAGGAAATGTTTCAAGTGTGATCTCAAAAATCTTCCTGTTATATTTCAACAGGAGCAGCCTGTCAGTTGATGCCTTTGTGTTCTACTGCAGCTTCCCCGAGTGGTCTAAAGAAAAACTAGAGAGATAATAGTCTTACTTACGACAAAATGATGGCACACCTGAAGCCATCTTGATTGGAACAAATTGGTAACTCTTAAAACATTTAATTTAAAAAGGAACAAAAAGAGTGGGTTAATTTTGTCATAGAAATTATGGTTAGTGCTGTAGAAAGAAAAAATAGGAAATGTTTCAAGTGTGATCTCAAAAATCTTCCTGTTATATTTCAACAGGAGCAGCCTGTCAGTTGATGCCTTTGTGTTCTACTGCAGCTTCCCAGAGTGTTCTAAAGAACAGCTAGAGCGCTAACAGCCGTACTTATGACAAAAGTATGTCACACCTGAAGCCATCTTCATTGGAATAAACTGGTAACACTTAAAACATTTGATTTAAAATGGAACAAAATGATGGGGTTTATTTTGTCATAGAAATTATGGTTAGTGCTGTAGAAAGAAAAAATAGGACATGTTTCAAGTGTGATCTTAAATATCTTCCTGTTATATTTCATCAGCAGCAGCCTGTCAGTTCATGCCTTTGTCTTCTACTGCAGCTTCTCAGAGTGTTCTAAAGAACAACTAGAGCACTAACTGCCTTACTTATGACAAAAGTATGGCACACCTGAAGCCATCATGATTAGAATAAACTGGTAACTCTTAAAACATTTGATTTAAAAAGGAACACAATGATGGGGTTTATTTTGTCATAGAAATTATGGTTAGTGCTGTAGAAAGAAAAAATAGGACATGTTTCAAGTGTGATCTCAAATATCTTCCTGTTATATTTCAACAGGAGCAGCCGGTCAGTTGATGCCGTTGTGTTCTACTGCAGCTTCCCAGGGTGGTCTAAAGAACAACTAGAGAGATGACAGTCTTACTTATGACAAAATTATGGCACACCTGAAGCCATCTTGATTGGAATAAACTGGTAACTCTTAAAACATTTAATTTAAAAAGGAACAAAATGAGGGGGTTCATTTTGTCATAGAAATTATGGTTTGTGTTGTAGAAAAAAATGTAGGACATTTTTTAAGTGAGATCTCAAATATCTTCCTATTATATTTCAACAGGAGCAGCCTGTCAGTTAATGACTTTGTGTTCTACTGCAGCTTCCCAGAGTGTTCTAAAGAACAACTAGAGCACTAACTGCCTTACTTATGACAAAAGTATGGCACACCTGAAGCCATCTTGATTGGAATAAACTGGTAACACTTAAAACATTTGATTTAAAAAGGAACACAATGATGGGGTTTATTTTGTCATAGAAATTATGGTTAGTGCTGTAGAAAGAAAAAATAGGACATGTTTCAAGTGTGATCTCAAATATCTTCCTGTTATATTTCATCAGGAGTAGCCTGTCAGTTGATGCCTTTGTCTTCTACTGCAGCTTCTCAGAGTGTTCTAAAGAACAACTAGAGCACTAACTGCCTTTCTTATGACAAAAGTATGGCACACCTGAAGCCATCTTGATTAGAATAAACTGGTAACTCTTAAAACATTTAATTTAAATAGGAACAAAAATAGTGGGTTCATTTTGTCATAGAAATTATGGTTAGTGCTGTAGAAAGAAAAATTAGGAAATGTTTCAAGTGTGATCTCAAAAATCTTCCTGTTATATTTCAACAGGAGCAGCCTGTCAGTTGATGTATTTGTGTTCTACTGCAGCTTCCCAGAGTGTTCTAAAGAACAACTAGAGCGCTAACAGCCTTTCTTATGACAAAAGTATGGCACACCTGAAGCCATCTTCATTGGAATAAACTGGTTACACTTAAAACATTTAATTTAACAAGGAACAACATGATGGGGTACATTTTGTCATAGAAATTATGGTTAGTGCTGTAGAAAGAAAAAATAGGAAATGTTTCAAGTGTGATCTCAAACATCTTCCTGTTATATTTCAACAGGAGAAGCCGGTCAGTTGATGCCTTTGTGTTCTACTGCAGCTTCCCAGGGTGGTCTAAAGAACAACTAGAGAGATGACAGTCTTACTTATGACAAAATTATGGCACACCTGAAGCCATCTTGATTGGAATAAACTGGTAACTCTTAAAACATTTAATTTAAAAAGGAACAAAATGAGGGGGTTCATTTTGTCATAGAAATTATGGTTTGTGTTGTAGAAAAAAATTTAGGACATTTTTTAAGTGAGATCTCAAATATCTTCCTATTATATTTCAACAGGAGCAGCCTGTCAGTTAATGCCTTTGTGTTCTACTGCAGCTTCCCAGAGTGTTCTAAAGAACAACTAGAGCACTAACTGCCTTACTTATGACAAAAGTATGGCACACCTGAAGCCATCTTGATTGGAATAAACTTGTAACACTTAAAATATTTGATTTAAAAAGGAACACAATGATGGGGTTTATTTTGTCATAGAAATTATGGTTAGTGCTGTAGAAAGAAAAAATAGGACATGTTTCAAGTGTGATCTCAAATATCTTCCTGTTATATTTCATCAGGAGTAGCCTGTCAGTTGATGCCTTTGTCTTCTACTGCAGCTTCTCAGAGTGTTCTAAAGAACAACTAGAGCACTAACTGCCTTACTTATGACAAAAGTATGGCACACCTGAAGCCATCTTGATTAGAATAAACTGGTAACTCTTAAAACATTTAATTTAAATAGGAACAAAAAGAGTGGGTTCATTTTGTCATAGAAATTATGGTTAGTGCTGTAGAAAGAAAAATTAGGAAATGTTTCAAATGTGATCTCAAAAATCTTCCTGTTATATTTCAACAGGAGCAGCCTGTCAGTTGATGCCTTTGTGTTCTACTGCAGCTTCCCAGAGTGGTCTACAGAATACCTAGAGCGCTAACAGCCTTACTTATGACAAAGGTATTGCACACCTGAAGCCATCTTGATTGGAATAAATTGGTAACACTTAAAACATTTAATTTAAAAAGGAACAACATGATGGGGTTCATTTTGTCAAATAAATTAGGGTTAGTGCTGTAGAAAGAAAAATTAGGACATGTTTCAAGTGTGATCTCAAATATCTTCCTGTTATATTTCAACAGGAGCAGCCTGTCAGTTGATGTATTTGTGTTCTACTGCAGCTTCCCAGAGTGTTCTAAAGAACAACTAGAGTGCTAACAGCCTTTCTTATGACAAAAGTATGGCACACCTGAAGCCATCTTCATTTGAATAAACTGGTAACACTTAAAACATTTAATTTAACAAGGAACAACATGATGGGGTACATTTGTCATAGAAATTATGGTTAGTGCTGTAGAAAAAAATAATTAGGACATGTTTCAAGTGTGATCTCAAATATCTTCCTGTTATATTTCAACAGCAGCAGCCTGTCAGTTGATGCCTTTGTGTTCTACTGCAGCGTCCCAGAGTGGTCTAAAGAATACCTAGAGCACTAACAGCCTTACTTATGACAAAAGTATGGCACACCTGAAGCCATCTTGATTGGAATAAACTGGTAAGACTTAAAACATTTAATTTAAAGAGGAACAAAATGATGGGGTTCATTTTGTCATAGAAATTATGTTTAATGCTGTAGAAAGAAAAACTAGGACATGTTTCAAGTGTGACCTCAAATATCTTCCTGTTATATTTCAACAGGAGCAGCCTGTCAGTTGATGCCTTTGTGTTCTATTGCAGTTTCCCGGAGTGGTCTAAAGACTACCCAGAGTGCTAACATTCTTACTTGTGACACAATTAAGGCACACCAGAAGCCATCTTGATTGGAATGAACTGGTAACTCTTAAAACATTTAATTTAAATAGGAACAAAAAGAGTGGGTTCATTTTGTCATAGAAATTATGGTTAGTGCTGTAGAAAGAAAAATTAGGAAATGTTTCAAGTGTGATCTCAAATATCTTCCTGTTATATTTCAACAGGAGCAGCCGGTCAGTTGATGCCTTTGTGTTCTACTGCAGCTTCCCAGGGTGGTCTAAAGAACAACTTGAGCGATAACAGTCTTACTTATGAAAAATTATGGCACACCTGAAGCCATCTTGATTGGAATAAACTGGTAACTCTTGAAACATTTAATTTAAAAAGGAACAACATGAGGGGGTTCATTTTGTCATATAAATTATGGTTTGTGTTGTAGAAAGAAAAATTAGGACATTTTTTAAGTGAGATCTCAAATATCTTCCTATTATATTTCAACAGGAGCAGCCTGTCAGTTAATTCCTTTGTGTTCTACTGCAGCTTCCCAGAGTGTTCTAAAGAACAACTAGAGCACTAACTGCCTTACTTATGACAAAAGTATGGCACACCTGAAGCCATCTTGATTGGAATAAACTGGTAACACTTAAAACATTTGATTTAAAAAGGAACAAAATGATGGGGTTTATTTTGTCATAGAAATTATGGTTAGTGCTGTAGAAAGAAAAAATAGGACATGTTTCAAGTGTGATCTCAAATATCTTCCTGTTATATTTCATCAGGAGCAGCCTGTCAGTTGATGCCTTTGTCTTCTACTGCAGCTTCTCAGAGTGTTCTAAAGAACAACTAGAGCACTAACTGCCTTACTTATGACAAAAGTATGGCACACCTGAAGCCATCTTGATTAGAATAAACTGGTAACTCTTAAAACATTTAATTTAAATAGGAACAAAAAGAGTGGGTTCATTTTGTCATAGAAATTTTGGTTAGTGCTGTAGAAAGAAAAATTAGGAAATGTTTCAAGTGTGATCTCAAAAATCTTCCTGTTATATTTCAAAAGGAGCAGCCTGTCAGTTGATACCTTTGTGTTCTACTGCAGCTTCCCAGAGTGGTCTACAGAATACCTAGAGCGCTAACAGCCTTACTTATGACAAAGGTATGGCACACCTGAAGCCATATTGATTGGAATAAATTGGTAACACTTAAACATTTATTTAAAAAGGAACAAAATGATGGGGTTCATTTTGTCAAAGAAATTATGGTTAGTGCTGTAGAAAGAAAAATTATGACATGTTTCAAGTGTGATCTCAAATATCTTCCTGTTATATTTCAACAGGAGCAGCCTGTCAGTTGATGTATTTGTGTTCTACTGCAGCTTCCCAGAGTGTTCTAAAGAACAACTAGAGCGCTAACAGCCTTTCTTATGACAAAAGTATGGCACACCTGAAGCCATCTTCATTGGAATAAACTGGTTACACTTAAAACATTTAATTTAACAAGGAACAACATGATGGGGTACATTTTGTCATAGAAATTATGGTTAGTGCTGTAGAAAAAAATAATTAGGACATGTTTCAAGTGTGATCTCAAATATCTTCCTGTTATATTTCATCAGGAGCAGCCTGTCAGTTGATGCCTTTGTGTTCTACTTCAGCTTCTCAGAGTGTTCTAAAGAACAACTAGAGCACTAACTGCCTTACTTATGACAAAAGTATGGCACACCTGAAGCCATCTTGATTAGAATAAACTGGTAACTCTTAAAACATTTAATTTAAATAGGAACAAAAAGAGTGGGTTCATTTTGTCATAGAAATTATGGTTAGTGCTGTAGAAAGAAAAATTAGGAAATGTTTCAAGTGTGATCTCAAAAATCTTCCTGTTATATTTCAACAGGAGCAGCCTGTCAGTTGATGCCTTTGTGTTCTACTGCAGCTTCCCAGAGTGGTCTAAAGAACAACTAGAGAGATAACAGTCTTACTTACGACAAAATGATGGCACACCTGAAGCCATCTTGATTGGAATAAATTAGTAACTCTTAAAACATTTAATTTAAAAAGGAACAAAAAGAGTGGGTTCATTTTCTCATAGAAATTATGGTTAGTGCTGTAGAAAGAAAAAATAGGAAATGTTTCAAGTGTGATCTCAAAAATCTTCCTGTTATATTTCAACAGGAGCAGCCTGTCAGTTGATGCCTTTGAGTTCTACTGTAGCTTCCCAGAGTGTTCTAAAGAACAGCTAGAGCACTAACAGCCGTACTTATGACAAAAGTATGGCACACCTGAAGCCATCTTCATTGGAATAAACTGGTAACACTTAAAACATTTGATTTAAAATGGAACAAAATGATGGGGTTTATTTTGTCATAGAAATTATGGTTAGTGCTGTAGAAAGAAAAAATAGGACATGTTTCAAGTGTGATCTTAAATATCTTCCTGTTATATTTCATCAGGAGCAGCCTGTCAGTTGATGCCTTTGTCTTCTACTGCAGCTTCTCAGAGTGTTCTAAAGAACAACTAGAGCACTAACTGCCTTACTTATGACAAAAGTATGGCACACCTGAAGCCATCATGATTAGAATAAACTGGTAACTCTTAAAACATTTAATTTAAATAGGAACAAAAAGAGTGGGTTCATTTTGTCATAGAAATTATGGTTAGTGCTGTAGAAAGAAAAATTAGGAAATGTTTCAAGTGTGATCTCAAACATCTTCCTATTATATTTCAACAGGAGCAGCCTGTCCGTTGATGCCTTTGTGTTCTACTGCAGCTTCCCAGAGTGGTCTAAAGAACAACTAGAGCACTAACTGCCTTACTTATGACAAAAGTATGGCACACCTGAAGCCATCTTGATCGGAATAAACTGGTAACACTTAAAACATTTGATTTAAAAAGGAACAAAATGATGGGGTTTATTTTGTCATAGAAATTATGGTTAGTGCTGTAGAAAGAAAAAATAGGACATGTTTCAAGTGTGATCTCAAATATCTTCCTATTATATTTCAACAGGAGCAGCCTGTCAGTTGATGCCTTTGTGTTCTACTGCAGCTTCCCAGAGTGGTCTAAAGAATATCTAGAGCGCTAGCAGCCTTACTTATGACAAAAGTATGGCACACCAGAAGCCATCTTGATTGGAATAAACTGGTAACTCTTAAAACATTTAATTTAAATAGGAACAAAATGATGGGTTTCATTTTGTCATAGAAATTATGTTTAGTGCTGTAGAAAGAAAAACTAGGAAATGTTTCAAGTGTGATCTCAAATATCTTCCTGTTATATTTCAACAGGAGCAGCCGGTCAGTTGATGCCTTTGTGTTCTACTGCAGCTTCCCAGGGCGGTCTAAAGAACAACTAGAGAGATGACAGTCTTACTTATGACAAAATTATGGCACACCGGAAACCATCTTGATTGGAATAAACTTGTAACTCTTAAAACATTTAATTTAAAAAGGAACAAAATGAGGGGGTTCATTTTGTCATAGAAATTATGGTTTGTGTTGTAGAAAAAAATGTAGGACATTTTTTAAGTGAGATCTCAAATATCTTCCTATTATATTTCAACAGGAGCAGCCTGTCAGTTAATGCCTTTGTGTTCTACTGCAGCTTCCCAGAGTGTTCTAAAGAACAACTAGAGCACTAACTGCCTTACTTATGACAAAAGTATGGCACACCTGAAGCCATCTTGATTGGAATAAACTGGTAACACTTAAAACATTTGATTTAAAAAGGAACACAATGATGGGGTTTATTTTGTCATAGAAATTATGGTTAGTGCTGTAGAAAGAAAAAATAGGACATGTTTCAAGTGTGATCTCAAATATCTTCCTGTTATATTTCAACAGCAGCAGCCTGTCAGTTGATGCCTTTGTGTTCTACTGCAGCGTCCCAGAGTGGTCTAAAGAATACCTAGAGCACTAACTGCCTTACTTATGACAAAAGTATGGCACACCTGAAGCCATCTTGATTGGAATAAACTGGTAAGACTTAAAACATTTAATTTAAAGAGGAAAAAAATGATGGGGTTCATTTTGTCATAGAAATTATGTTTAATGCTGTAGAAAGAAAAACTAGGACATGTTTCAAGTGTGACCTCAAATATCTTCCTGTTATATTTCAACAGGAGCAACCTGTCAGTTGATGCCTTTGTGTTCTATTGCAGTTTCCCGGAGTGGTCTAAAGAATACCCAGAGTGCTAACATTCTTACTTGTGACACAATTAAGGCACACCAGTAGCCATCTTGATTGGAATGAACTGGTAACTCTTAAAACATTTAATTTAAATAGGAACAAAAAGAGTGGGTTCATTTTGTCATAGAAATTATGGTTAGTGCTGTAGAAAGAAAAATTAGGAAATGTTTCAAGTGTGATCTCAAATATCTTCCTGTTATATTTCAACAGGAGCAGCCGGTCAGTTGATGCCTTTGTGTTCTACTGCAGCTTCCCAGGGTGGTCTAAAGAACAACTTGAGAGATAACAGTCTTACTTATGACAAAATTATGGCACACCTGAAGCCATCTTGATTGGAATTAACTGGTAACTATTAAAACATTTAATTTAAAAAGGAACAACATGAGGGGGTTCATTTTGTCATATAAATTATGGTTTGTGTTGTAGAAAGAAAAATTAGGACATTTTTTAAGTGAGATCTCAAATATCTTCCTATTATATTTCAACAGGAGCAGCCTGTCAGTTAATGACTTTGTGTTCTACTGCAGCTTCCCAGAGTGTTCTAAAGAACAACTAGAGCACTAACTGCCTTACTTATGACAAACGTATGGCACACCTGAAGCCATCTTGATTAGAATAAATTGGTTACACTTAAAACATTTAATTTAAAAAGGAACAAAATGATGGGATTCATTTTGTCATAGCAATTATGGTTAGTGCTATAGAAAGTAAAATTAGGACATGTTTCAAGTGTGATCTCAAACATCTTCCTACTATATTTCAACAGGAGCAGCCTGTCCGTTGATGCCTTTGTGTTCTACTGCAGCTTCCCAGAGTGGTCTATAGAACAACCAGAAGGCTAACAGCCCTACTTATGACAAAAGTATGGCGCACCTGAAGCCAACTTGATTGGAATAAACTGGTAACACTTAAAACATTTGATTTAAAAAGGAACAAAATGATGGGGTTCATTTTGTCATAGAAATTATGGTTAGTGCTGTAGAAAGAAAAATTAGGACATGTTTTAAGAGTGATCTCAAATATCTTCCTGTTATATTTCAACAGGCGCAGCCTGTCAGTTGATGCCTTTGTGTTTTACTGCAGCTTCCCAGCGTGGTCTAAAGAAAAACTAGAGCGCTAACAGTCTTACTTATAACACAATTATGGCACACCTGAAGCCACCTTGATTGGAATAAACTGGTAAATATTAAAACATTTAATTTAAAAAGGAACAAAATGAGGGTGTTCATTTTGTCATAGAAATTATGGTTAGTGCTATAGAAAGAAAAATTAGGACATGTTTCAAGTGTGATCTCAAACATCTTCCTATTATATTTCAACAGGAGCAGCCTGTCCGTTGATGCCTTTGTGTTCTACTGCAGCTTCCCAGAGTGGTCTAAAGAACAACCAGGGGGCTAACAGCCCTACTTATGACAAAAGTATGGCGCACCTGAAGCCAACTTGATTGGAATAAACTGGTAACACTTAAAACATTTGATTTAAAAAGGAACAAAATGATGGGGTTCATTTTGTCATAGAAATTATGGTTAGTGCTGTAGAAAGAAAAATTAGGACATGTTTTAAGTGTGATCTCAAATATCTTCCTGTTATATTTCAACAGGCTCAGCCTGTCAGTTGATGCCTTTGTGTTCTACTGCAGCTTCCCAGAGTGGTCTAAAGAATACCTAGAGCACTAACAGTCCTACTTATGACACAACTAAGGCACACCTGAAGCCATCTTGATTGGAATAAACTGTTAACTCATAAAACATTTAATTTAAAAAGGAACAAAATGAGGGTGTTCATTTTGTCATAGAAATTATGGTTAGTGCCATAGAAAGAAAAATTAGGACATGTTTCAAGTGTGATCTCAAACATCTTCCTATTATATTTCAACAGGAGCAGCCTGTCCGTTGATGCCTTTGTGTTCTACTTCAGCTTCTCAGAGTGTTCTAAAGAACAACTAGAGCACTAACTGCCTTACTTACGGCAAAAGTATGGCACACCTGAAGCCATCTTGATTGAAATAAAATTGTAACACTTAAAACATTTAATTTAAAGAGGAACAAAATGATGGGGTTCATTTTGTCATAGAAATTATGGTTAGTGCTGTAGAAAGAAAAATTAGGACATGTTTCAAGTGTGATCTCAAATATCTTCCTGTTATATTTCATCAGGAGCAGCCTGTCAGTTGATGCCTTTGTGTTCTACTTCAGCTTCTCAGAGTGTTCTAAAGAACAACTAGAGCACTAACTGCCTTACTTACGGCAAAAGTATGGCACACCTGAAGCCATCTTGATTAGAATAAACTGGTAACTCTTAAAACATTTAATTTAAATAGGAACAAAAAGAGTGGGTTCATTTTGTCATACAAATTATGGTTAGTGCTGTAGAAAGAAAAATTAGGAAATGTTTCAAGTGTGATCTCAAAAATCTTCCTCTTATATTTCAACAGGAGCAGCCTGTCAGTTGATGCCTTTGTGTTCTACTGCAGCTTCCCAGAGTGGTCTAAAGAACAACTAGAGAGATAACAGTCTTACTTACGACAAAATGATGGCACACCTGAAGCCATCTTGATTGGAATAAATTGGTAACTCTTAAAACATTTAACTTAAAAAGGAACAAAACGATGGGGTTAATTTTGTCAAAGAAATTATGAATAGTGCTGTAGAAAGAAAAATTAGGACATGTTTTAAGTGAGATCTCAAATATCTTCCTGTTATATTTCAACAGGAGCAGCCTGTCAGTTGATGCCTTTGTGTTCTACTGCAGCTTCCCAGAGTGTTCTAAAGAACAGCTAGAGCGCTAACAGCCGTACTTATGACAAAAGTATTGCACACCTGAAGCCATCTTGATTGGAATAAACTGGTAACACTTAAAACATTTGATTTAAAATGGAACAAAATGATGGGGTTTATTTTGTCATAGAAATTATGGTTAGTGCTGTAGAAAGAAAAAATAGGACATGTTTCAAGTGTGATCTCAAATATCTTCCTATTATATTTCAACAGGAGCAGCCTGTCAGTCGATGCCTTTATGTTCTACTGCAGCTTCCCAGAGTGGTCTAAAGAATACCTAGAGCGCTAACAGCCTTACTTATGACAAAGGTATGGCACACCTAAAGCCATCTTGATTGGAATAAATTGGTTACACTTAAAACATTCAATTTAAAAAGGAACAAAATGATGGGGTTCATTTTGTCATAGAAATTATGGTTAGTGCTGTAGAAAGTAAAATAAGGACATGTTTCAAGTGTGATCTCAAATATCTTACTGTTATATTTCAACAGGAGCAGCCTGTCAGTTGATTCCTTTGTGTTCTACTGCAGCGTCCCAGAGTGTTCTAAATAACATCTAGAGCACTAATTGCCTTACTTATGACAAAAGTATGGCACACCTGAAGCCATCTTGATTGGAATAAACTGGTAACACTTTAAACATTTTATTTAAAAAAGGAACAAAATGATGGGGCCAATTTTGTCATAGAAATTATGGTTAGGGCTATAGAAAGAAAAATTACGACGTGATTGAAGTGTGATCTCAAACATCTTCCTGTTATATTTGAAAAGGAGCAGCCTGCCAGTTGATGCCTTTATGTTTTACTGCAGCTTCCCAGCGTGGTCTAAAGAAAAACTAGAGCGCTAACAGTCTTACTTATAACACAATTATGGCACACCTGAAGCCACCTTGATTGGAATAAACTGGTAAATATTAAAACATTTAATTTAAAAAGGAACAAAATGAGGGTGTTCATTTTGTCATAGAAATTATGGTTAGTGCTATAGAAAGAAAAATTAGGACATGTTTCAAGTGTGATCTCAAACATCTTCCTATTATATTTCAACAGGAGCAGCCTGTCCGTTGATGCCTTTGTGTTCTACTGCAGCTTCCCAGAGTGGTCTAAAGAACAACCAGAGGGCTAACAGCCCTACTTATGACAAAAGTATGGCGCACCTGAAGCCAACTTGATTGGAATAAACTGGTAACACTTAAAACATTTGATTTAAAAAGGAACAACATGATGGGGTTCATTTTGTCATAGAAATTATGGTTAGTGCTGTAGAAAGAAAAATTAGGACATGTTTTAAGTGTGATCTCAAATATCTTCCTGTTATATTTCAACAGGCGCAGCCTGTCAGTTGATGCCTTTGTGTTCTACTGCAGCTTCCCAGAGTGGTCTAAAGAATACCTAGAGCACTAACAGTCCTACTTATGACACAACTAAGGCACACCTGAAGCCATCTTGATTGGAATAAACTGTTAACTCATAAAACATTTAATTTAAAAAGGAACAAAATGAGGGGGTTCATTTTGTCATAGAAATTATGGTTAGTGCTGTAGAAAGTAAAATTAGGACATGTTTCAAGTGTGATCTCAAATATCTTACTGTTATATTTCAACAGGAGCAGCCTGTCATTTGATTCCTTTGTGTTCTACTGCAGCGTCCCAGAGTGTTCTAAAGAACAACTAGAGCGCTAACAGCCTTACTTATGACAAAAGTATGGAACACCTGAAGCCATCTTGATTGAAATAAAATGGTAACACTTAAAACATTTATATTAAAGAGGAACAAAATGATGGGGTTCATTTTGTCATAGAAATTATGGTTAGTGCTGTAGAAAGAAAAATTAGGACATGTTTCAAGTGTGATCTCAAATATCTTCCTGTTATATTTCATCAGGAGCAGCCTGTCAGTTGATTCCTTTGTGTTCTACTTCAGCTTCTGAGAGTGTTCTAAAGAACAACTAGAGCACTAACTGCCTTACTTACGACAAAAGTATGGCACACCTGAAGCCATCTTGATTAGAATAAACTGGTAACTCTTAAAACATTTAATTTAAATAGGAACAAAAAGAGTAGGTTCATTTTGTCATAGAAATTATGGTTAGTGCTGTAGAAAGAAAAATTAGGAAATGTTTCAAGTGTGATCTCAAAAATCTTCCTCTTATATTTCAACAGGAGCAGCCTGTCAGTTGATGCCTTTGTGTTCTACTGCAGCTTCCCAGAGTGTTCTAAAGAACAACTAGAGCACTAACTGCCTTACTTATGACAAAAGTATGGCACACCTGAAGCCATCTTGATTGGAATAAACTGGTAACACTTAAAACATTTGATTTAAAAAGGAACAAAATGATGGGGTTTATTTTGTCATAGAAATTATGGTTAGTGCTGTAGAAAGAAAAAATAGGACATGTTTCAAGTGTGATCTCAAATATCTTCCTGTTATATTTCATCAGGAGCAGCCTGTCAGTTGATGCCTTTGTCTTCTACTGCAGCTTCTCAGAGTGTTCTAAAGAACAACTAGAGCACTAACTGCCTTACTTATGACAAAAGTATGGCACACCTGAAGCCATCTTGATTAGAATAAACTGGTAACTCTTAAAACATTTAATTTAAATAGGAACAAAAAGAGTGGGTTCATTTTGTCATAGAAATTATGGTTAGTGCTGTAGAAAGAAAAATTAGGACATGTTTCAAGTGTGATCTCAAATATCTTCCTGTTATATTTCAACAGGAGCAGCCTGTCAGTTGATGTATTTGTGTTCTACTGCAGCTTCCCAGAGTGTTCTAAAGAACAACTAGAGCACTAACAGCCTTTCTTATGACAAAAGTATGGCACACCTGAAGCCATCTTCATTGGAATAAACTGGTTACACTTAAAACATTTAATTTAACAAGGAACAACATGATGGGGTACATTTTGTCATAGAAATTATGGTTAGTGCTGTAGAAAAAAATAATTAGGACATGTTTCAAGTGTGATCTCAAACATCTTCCTGTTATATTTCAAAAGGAGCAGCCTGTCAGTTGATACCTTTGTGTTCTACTGCAGCTTCCCAGAGTGGTCTACAGAATACCTAGAGCGCTAACAGCCTTACTTATGACAAAGGTATGGCACACCTGAAGCCATATTGATTGGAATAAATTGGTAACACTTAAAACATTTAATTTAAAAAGGAACAAAATGATGGGGTTCATTTTGTCAAAGAAATTATGGTTAGTGCTGTAGAAAGAAAAATTAGGACATGTTTCAAGTGTGATCTCAAATATCTTCCTGTTATATTTCAACAGGAGCAGCCTGTCAGTTGATGTATTTGTGTTCTACTGCAGCTTCCCAGAGTGTTCTAAAGAACAACTAGAGCGCTAACAGCCTTTCTTATGACAAAAGTATGGCACACCTGAAGCCATCTTCATTGGAATAAACTGGTTACACTTAAAACATTTAATTTAACAAGGAACAACATGATGGGGTACATTTTGTCATAGAAATTATGGTTAGTGCTGTAGAAAAAAATAATTAGGACATGTTTCAAGTGTGATCTCAAATATCTTCCTGTTATATTTCATCGGGAGCAGCCTGTCAGTTGATGCCTTTGTGTTCTTCTTCAGCTTCTCAGAGTGTTCTAAAGAACAACTAGAGCACTAACTGCCTTACTTATGACAAAAGTATGGCACACCTGAAGCCATCTTGATTAGAATAAACTGGTAACTCTTAAAACATTTAATTTAAATAGGAACAAAAAGAGTGGGTTCATTTTGTCATAGAAATTATGGTTAGTGCTGTAGAAAGAAAAATTAGGAAATGTTTCAGGTGTGATCTCAAAAATCTTCCAGTTATATTTCAACAGGAGCAGCCTGTCAGTTGATGCCTTTGTGTTCTACTGCAGCTTCCCAGAGTGGTCTAAAGAACAACTAGAGAGATAACAGTCTTACTTATGACAAAGGTATGGCACACCTGAAGCCATCTTGATTGGAATAAATTGGTTACACTTAAAACATTCAATTTAAAAAGGAACAAAATGATGGGGTTCATTTTGTCATAGAAATTATGGTTTGTGCGGTAGAAAGAAAACTTAGGAAATGTTTCGAGTGTGATCTCAAATATCTTACTGTTATATTTCAACAGGAGCAGCCTGTCAGTTGATTCCTTTGTGTTCTACTGCAGCGTCCCAGAGTGTTCTAAATAACATCTAGAGCACTAATTGCCTTACTTATGACAAAAGTATGGCACACCTGAAGCCATCTTGATTGAAATAAAATGGTAACACTTAAAACATTTCATTTAAAGAGGAACAAAATGATGGGGTTCATTTTGTCATAGAAATTATGGTTAGTGCGGTAGAAAGAAAACTTAGGAAATGTTTCAAGTGTGATCTCAAATATCTTCCTGTTATATTTCAACAGGTGCAACCGGTCAGTTGATGCCTTTGTGTTCTACTGCAGCTTCTCAGAGTGTTCTAAAGAACAACTAGAGCACTAACTGCCTTACTTATGACAAAAGTATGGCACACCTGAAGCCATCTTGATTGGAATAAACTGGTAACACTTAAAACATTTTATTTAAAAAAGGAACAAAATGATGGGGTCAATTTTGTCATAGAAATTATGGTTAGGGCTATAGAAAGAAAAATTACGACGTGATTGAAGTGTGATCTCAAACATCTTCCTGTTATATTTCAAAAGGAGCAGCCTGCCAGTTGATGCCTTTATGTTTTACTGCAGCTTCCCAGCGTGGTCTAAAGAAAAACTAGAGCGCTAACAGTCTTACTTATAACACAATTATGGCACACCTGAAGCCACTTTGATTGGAATAAACTGGTAAATATTAAAACATTTAATTTAAAAAGGAACAAAATGAGGGTGAAAATTTTGTCATAGAAATTATGGTTAGTGCTATAGAAAGAAAAATTAGGACATGTTTCAAGTGTGATCTCAAACATCTTCCTATTATATTTCAACAGGAGCAGCCTGTCCGTTGATGCCTTTGTGTTCTACTGCAGCTTCCCAGAGTGGTCTAAAGAACAACCAGAGGGCTAACAGCCCTACTTATGACAAAAGTATGGCTCACCTGAAGCCAACTTGATTGGAATAAACTGGTAACACTTAAAACATTTGATTTAAAAAGGAACAACATGATGGGGTTCATTTTGTCATAGAAATTATGGTTAGTGCTGTAGAAAGAAAAATTAGGACATGTTTTAAGTGTGATCTCAAATATCTTCCTGTTATATTTCAACAGGCGCAGCCTGTCAGTTGATGCCTTTGTGTTCTACTGCAGCTTCCCAGAGTGGTCTAAAGAATACCTAGAGCACTAACAGTCCTACTTATGACACAACTAAGGCACACCTGAAGCCATCTTGATTGGAATAAACTGTTAACTCATAAAACATTTAATTTAAAAAGGCACAAAATGAGGGGGTTCATTTTGTCATAGAAATTATGGTTAGTGCTGTAGAAAGTAAAATTAGGACATGTTTCAAGTGTGATCTCAAATATCTTACTGTTATATTTCAACAGGAGCAGCCTGTCATTTGATTCCTTTGTGTTCTACTGCAGCGTCCCAGAGTGTTCTAAAGAACAACTAGAGCGCTAACAGCCTTACTTATGACAAAAGTATGGAACACCTGAAGCCATCTTGATTGAAATAAAATGGTAACACTTAAAACATTTATATTAAAGAGGAACAAAATGATGGGGTTCATTTTGTCATAGAAATTATGGTTAGTGCTGTAGAAAGAAAAATTAGGACATGTTTCAAGTGTGATCTCAAATATCTTCCTGTTATATTTCATCAGGAGCAGCCTGTCAGTTGATTCCTTTGTGTTCTACTTCAGCTTCTGAGAGTGTTCTAAAGAACAACTAGAGCACTAACTGCCTTACTTACGACAAAAGTATGGCACACCTGAAGCCATCTTGATTAGAATAAACTGGTAACTCTTAAAACATTTAATTTAAATAGGAACAAAAAGAGTAGGTTCATTTTGTCATAGAAATTATGGTTAGTGCTGTAGAAAGAAAAATTAGGAAATGTTTCAAGTGTGATCTCAAAAATCTTCCTCTTATATTTCAACAGGAGCAGCCTGTCAGTTGATGCCTTTGTGTTCTACTGCAGCTTCCCAGAGTGTTCTAAAGAACAACTAGAGCACTAACTGCCTTACTTATGACAAAAGTATGGCACACCTGAAGCCATCTTGATTGGAATAAACTGGTAACACTTAAAACATTTGATTTAAAAAGGAACAAAATGATGGGGTTTATTTTGTCATAGAAATTATGGTTAGTGCTGTAGAAAGAAAAAATAGGACATGTTTCAAGTGTGATCTCAAATATCTTCCTGTTATATTTCATCAGGAGCAGCCTGTCAGTTGATGCCTTTGTCTTCTACTGCAGCTTCTCAGAGTGTACTAAAGAACAACTAGAGCACTAACTGCCTTACTTATGACAAAAGTATGGCACACCTGAAGCCATCTTGATTAGAATAAACTGGTAACTCTTAAAACATTTAATTTAAATAGGAACAAAATGATGGGGTTCATTTTGTCATAGAAATTATGGTTAGTGCTGTAGAAAGAAAAATTAGGACATGTTTCAAGTGTGATCTCAAATATCTTCCTGTTATATTTCATCAGGAGCAGCCTGTCAGTTGATTCCTTTGTGTTCTACTTCAGCTTCTGAGAGTGTTCTAAAGAACAACTAGAGCACTAACTGCCTTACTTACGACAAAAGTATGGCACACCTGAAGCCATCTTGATTAGAATAAACTGGTAACTCTTAAAACATTTAATTTAAATAGGAACAAAAAGAGTAGGTTCATTTTGTCATAGAAATTATGGTTAGTGCTGTAGAAAGAAAAATTAGGAAATGTTTCAAGTGTGATCTCAAAAATCTTCCTCTTATATTTCAACAGGAGCAGCCTGTCAGTTGATGCCTTTGTGTTCTACTGCAGCTTCCCAGAGTGTTCTAAAGAACAACTAGAGCACTAACTGCCTTACTTATGACAAAAGTATGGCACACCTGAAGCCATCTTGATTGGAATAAACTGGTAACACTTAAAACATTTGATTTAAAAAGGAACAAAATGATGGGGTTTATTTTGTCATAGAAATTATGGTTAGTGCTGTAGAAAGAAAAAATAGGACATGTTTCAAGTGTGATCTCAAATATCTTCCTGTTATATTTCATCAGGAGCAGCCTGTCAGTTGATGCCTTTGTCTTCTACTGCAGCTTCTCAGAGTGTACTAAAGAACAACTAGAGCACTAACTGCCTTACTTATGACAAAAGTATGGCACACCTGAAGCCATCTTGATTAGAATAAACTGGTAACTCTTAAAACATTTAATTTAAATAGGAACAAAAAGAGTGGGTTCATTTTGTCATAGAAATTATGGTTAGTGCTGTAGAAAGAAAAATTAGGACATGTTTCAAGTGTGATCTCAAATATCTTCCTGTTATATTTCAACAGGAGCAGCCTGTCAGTTGATGTATTTGTGTTCTACTGCAGCTTCCCAGAGTGTTCTAAAGAACAACTAGAGCACTAACAGCCTTTCTTATGACAAAAGTATGGCACACCTGAAGCCATCTTCATTGGAATAAACTGGTTACACTTAAAACATTTAATTTAACAAGGAACAACATGATGGGGTACATTTTGTCATAGAAATTATGGTTAGTGCTGTAGAAAAAAATAATTAGGACATGTTTCAAGTGTGATCTCAAACATCTTCCTGTTATATTTCAAAAGGAGCAGCCTGTCAGTTGATACCTTTGTGTTCTACTGCAGCTTCCCAGAGTGTTCTAAAGAACAACTAGAGCACTAACAGCCTTTCTTATGACAAAAGTATGGCACACCTGAAGCCATCTTCATTGGAATAAACTGGTTACACTTAAAACATTTAATTTAACAAGGAACAACATGATGGGGTACATTTTGTCATAGAAATTATGGTTAGTGCTGTAGAAAAAAATAATTAGGACATGTTTCAAGTGTGATCTCAAACATCTTCCTGTTATATTTCAAAAGGAGCAGCCTGTCAGTTGATACCTTTGTGTTCTACTGCAGCTTCCCAGAGTGGTCTACAGAATACCTAGAGCGCTAACAGCCTTACTTATGACAAAGGTATGGCACACCTGAAGCCATATTGATTGGAATAAATTGGTAACACTTAAAACATTTAATTTAAAAAGGAACAAAATGATGGGGTTCATTTTGTCAAAGAAATTATGGTTAGTGCTGTAGAAAGAAAAATTAGGACATGTTTCAAGTGTGATCTCAAATATCTTCCTGTTATATTTCAACAGGAGCAGCCTGTCAGTTGATGTATTTGTGTTCTACTGCAGCTTCCCAGAGTGTTCTAAAGAACAACTAGAGCGCTAACAGCCTTTCTTATGACAAAAGTATGGCACACCTGAAGCCATCTTCATTGGAATAAACTGGTTACACTTAAAACATTTAATTTAACAAGGAACAACATGATGGGGTACATTTTGTCATAGAAATTATGGTTAGTGCTGTAGAAAAAAATAATTAGGACATGTTTCAAGTGTGATCTCAAATATCTTCCTGTTATATTTCATCGGGAGCAGCCTGTCAGTTGATGCCTTTGTGTTCTTCTTCAGCTTCTCAGAGTGTTCTAAAGAACAACTAGAGCACTAACTGCCTTACTTATGACAAAAGTATGGCACACCTGAAGCCATCTTGATTAGAATAAACTGGTAACTCTTAAAACATTTAATTTAAATAGGAACAAAAAGAGTGGGTTCATTTTGTCACAGAAATTATGGTTAGTGCTGTAGAAAGAAAAATTAGGAAATGTTTCAGGTGTGATCTCAAAAATCTTCCAGTTATATTTCAACAGGAGCAGCCTGTCAGTTGATGCCTTTGTGTTCTACTGCAGCTTCCCAGAGTGGTCTAAAGAACAACTAGAGAGATAACAGTCTTACTTATGACAAAGGTATGGCACACCTGAAGCCATCTTGATTGGAATAAATTGGTTACACTTAAAACATTCAATTTAAAAAGGAACAAAATGATGGGGTTCATTTTGTCATAGAAATTATGGTTTGTGCGGTAGAAAGAAAACTTAGGAAATGTTTCAAGTGTGATCTCAAATATCTTACTGTTATATTTCAACAGGAGCAGCCTGTCAGTTGATTCCTTTGTGTTCTACTGCAGCGTCCCAGAGTGTTCTAAATAACATCTAGAGCACTAATTGCCTTACTTATGACAAAAGTATGGCACACCTGAAGCCATCTTGATTGAAATAAAATGGTAACACTTAAAACATTTCATTTAAAGAGGAACAAAATGATGGGGTTCATTTTGTCATAGAAATTATGGTTAGTGCGGTAGAAAGAAAACTTAGGAAATGTTTCAAGTGTGATCTCAAATATCTTCCTGTTATATTTCAACAGGTGCAGCCGGTCAGTTGATGCCTTTGTGTTCTACTGCAGCTTCTCAGAGTGTTCTAAAGAACAACTAGAGCACTAACTGCCTTACTTATGACAAAAGTATGGCACACCTGAAGCCATCTTGATTGGAATAAACTGGTAACACTTAAAACATTTTATTTAAAAAAGGAACAAAATGATGGGGTCAATTTTGTCATAGAAATTATGGTTAGGGCTATAGAAAGAAAAATTACGACGTGATTGAAGTGTGATCTCAAACATCTTCCTGTTATATTTCAAAAGGAGCAGCCTGCCAGTTGATGCCTTTATGTTTTACTGCAGCTTCCCAGCGTGGTCTAAAGAAAAACTAGAGCGCTAACAGTCTTACTTATAACACAATTATGGCACACCTGAAGCCACTTTGATTGCAATAAACTGGTAAATATTAAAACATTTAATTTAAAAAGGAACAAAATGAGGGTGAAAATTTTGTCATAGAAATTATGGTTAGTGCTATAGAAAGAAAAATTAGGACATGTTTCAAGTGTGATCTCAAACATCTTCCTATTATATTTCAACAGGAGCAGCCTGTCCGTTGATGCCTTTGTGTTCTACTGCAGCTTCCCAGAGTGGTCTAAAGAACAACCAGAGGGCTAACAGCCCTACTTATGACAAAAGTATGGCTCACCTGAAGCCAACTTGATTGGAATAAACTGGTAACACTTAAAACATTTGATTTAAAAAGGAACAACATGATGGGGTTCATTTTGTCATAGAAATTATGGTTAGTGCTGTAGAAAGAAAAATTAGGACATGTTTTAAGTGTGATCTCAAATATCTTCCTGTTATATTTCAACAGGCGCAGCCTGTCAGTTGATGCCTTTGTGTTCTACTGCAGCTTCCCAGAGTGGTCTAAAGAATACCTAGAGCACTAACAGTCCTACTTATGACACAACTAAGGCACACCTGAAGCCATCTTGATTGGAATAAACTGTTAACTCATAAAACATTTAATTTAAAAAGGAACAAAATGAGGGGGTTCATTTTGTCATAGAAATTATGGTTAGTGCTGTAGAAAGTAAAATTAGGACATGTTTCAAGTGTGATCTCAAATATCTTACTGTTATATTTCAACAGGAGCAGCCTGTCATTTGATTCCTTTGTGTTCTACTGCAGCTTCCCAGAGTGTTCTAAAGAACAACTAGAGCACTAACTGCCTTACTTATGACAAAAGTATGGCACACCTGGAGCCATCTTGATTGGAATAAACTGGTAACACTTAAAACATTTGATTTAAAAAGGAACAACATGATGGGGTTCATTTTGTCATAGAAATTATGGTTAGTGCTGTAGAAAGAAAAATTAGGACATGTTTTAAGTGTGATCTCAAATATCTTCCTGTTATATTTCAACAGGCGCAGCCTGTCAGTTGATGCCTTTGTGTTCTACTGCAGCTTCCCAGAGTGTTCTAAAGAACAACTAGAGCGCTAACAGCCTTACTTATGACAAAAGTATGGCACACCTGAAGCCATCTTGATTGAAATAAAATGGTAACACTTAAAACATTTAATTTAAAGAGGAACAAAATGATGGGGTTCATTTTGTCATAGAAATTATGGTTAGTGCTGTAGAAAGAAAAATTAGGAAATGTTTCAAGTGTGATCTCAAAAATCTTCCTCTTATATTTCAACAGGAGCAGCCTGTCAGTTGATGCCTTTGTGTTCTACTGCAGCTTCCCAGAGTGTTCTAAAGAACAACTAGAGCACTAACTGCCTTACTTATGACAAAAGTATGGCACACCTGGAGCCATCTTGATTGGAATAAACTGGTAACACTTAAAACATTTGATTTAAAAAGGAACAAAATGATGGGGTTTATTTTGTCATAGAAATTATGGTTAGTGCTGTAGAAAGAAAAAATAGGACATGTTTCAAGTGTTATCTCAAATATCTTCCTGTTATATTTCATCAGGAGCAGCCTGTCAGTTGATGCCTTTGTCTTCTACTGCAGCTTCTCAGAGTGTTCTAAAGAACTACTAGAGCACTAACTGCCTTACTTATGACAAAAGTATGGCACACCTGAAGCCATCTTGATTAGAATAAACTGGTAACTCTTAAAACATTTAATTTAAATAGGAACAAAAAGAGTGGGTTCATTTTGTCATAGAAATTATGGTTAGTGCTGTAGAAAGAAAAATTAGGACATGTTTCAAGTGTGATCTCAAATATCTTCCTGTTATATTTCAACAGGAGCAGCCTGTCAGTTGATGTATTTGTGTTCTACTGCAGCTTCCCAGAGTGTTCTAAAGAACAACTAGAGTGCTAACAGCCTTTCTTATGACAAAAGTATGGCACACCTGAAGCCATCTTCATTGGAATAAACTGGTTACACTTAAAACATTTAATTTAACAAGGAACAACATGATGGGGTACATTTTGTCATAGAAATTATGGTTAGTGCTGTAAAAAAAATAATTAGGACATGTTTCAAGTGTGATCTCAAATATCTTCCTGTTATATTTCAAAAGGAGCAGCCTGTCAGTTGATACCTTTGTGTTCTACTGCAGCTTCCCAGAGTGGTCTACAGAATACCTAGAGCGCTAACAGCCTTACTTATGACAAAGGTATGGCACACCTGAAGCCATATTGATTGGAATAAATTGGTAACACTTAAAACATTTAATTTAAAAAGGAACAAAATGATGGGGTTCTTTTTGTCAAAGAAATTATGGTTAGTGCTGTAGAAAGAAAAATTAGGACATGTTTCAAGTGTGATCTCAAATATCTTCCTGTTATATTTCAACAGGAGCAGCCTGTCAGTTGATGTATTTGTGTTCTACTGCAGCTTCTCAGAGTGTTCTAAAGAACAACTAGAGCACTAACTGCCTTACTTATGACAAAAGTATGGCACACCTGAAGCCATCTTGATTAGAATAAACTGGTAACTCTTAAAACATTTAATTTAAATAGGAACAAAAAGAGTGGGTTCATTTTGTCATAGAAATTATGGTTAGTGCTGTAGAAAGAAAAATTAGGAAATGTTTCAAGCGTGATCTCAAAAATCTTCCTGTTATATTTCACCAGGAGCAGCCTGTCAGTTGATGCCTTTGTGTTCTACTGCAGCTTCCCAGAGTGGTCTAAAGAACAACTAGAGAGATAACAGTCTTACTTATGACAAAATGATGGCACACCTGAAGCCATCTTGATTGGAATAAATTAGTAACTCTTAAAACATTTAATTTAAAAAGGAACAAAAAGAGTGGGTTTATTTTGTCATAGAAATTATGGTTAGTGCTGTAGAAAGAAAAAAATAGGAAATGTTTCAAGTGTGATCTCAAAAATCTTCCTGTTATATTTCAACAGGAGCAGCCTGTCAGTTGATGCCTTTGTGTTCTACTGCAGCTTCCCAGAGTGTTCTAAAGAACAGCTAGAGTGCTAACAGCCGTACTTATGACAAAAGTATGGCACACCTGAAGCCATCTTCATTGGAATAAACTGGTAACACTTAAAACATTTGATTTAAAATGGAACAAAATGATGGGGTTTATTTTGTCATAGAAATTATGGTTAGTGCTGTAGAAAGAAAAAATAGGACATGTTTCAAGTGTGATCTTAAATATCTTCCTGTTATATTTCATCAGGAGCAGCCTGTCAGTTCATGCCTTTGTCTTCTACTGCAGCTTCTCAGAGTGTTCTAAAGAACAACTAGAGCACTAACTGCCTTACTTATGACAAAAGTATGGCACACCTGAAGCCATCATGATTAGAATAAACTGGTAACTCTTAAAACATTTAATTTAAATAGGAACAAAAAGAGTGGGTTCATTTTGTCATAGAAATTATGGTTAGTGCTGTAGAAAGAAAAATTAGGAAATGTTTCAAGTGTGATCTCAAACATCTTCCTATTATATTTCAACAGGAGCAGCCTGTCCGTTGATGCCTTTGTGTTCTACTGCAGCTTCCAAGAGTGGTCTAAAGAACAACTAGAGCACTAACTGCCTTACTTATGACAAAAGTATGGCACACCTGAAGCCATCTTGATCGGAATAAACTGGTAACACTTAAAACATTTGATTTAAAAAGGAACAAAATGATGGGGTTTATTTTGTCATAGAAATTATGGTTAGTGCTGTAGAAAGAAAAAATAGGACATGTTTCAAGTGTGATCTCAAATATCTTCCTATTATATTTCAACAGGAGCAGCCTGTCAGTTGATGCCTTTGTGTTCTACTGCAGCTTCCCAGAGTGGTCTAAAGAATATCTAGAGCGCTAACAGCCTTACTTATGACAAAAGTATGGCACACCAGAAGCCATCTTGATTGGAATAAACTGGTAACTCTTAAAACATTTAATTTAAAGAGGAACAAAATGATGGGTTTCATTTTGTCATAGAAATTATGTTTAGTGCTGTAGAAAGAAAAACTAGGAAATGTTTCAAGTGTGATCTCAAATATCTTCCTGTTATATTTCAACAGGAGCAGCCGGTCAGTTGATGCCTTTGTGTTCTACTGCAGCTTCCCAGGGTGGTCTAAAGAACAACTAGAGAGATGACAGTCTTACTTATGACAAAAATATGGCACACCTGAAGCCATCTTGATTGGAATAAACTGGTAACTCTTAAAACATTTAATTTAAATAGGAACAAAAAGAGTGGGTTCATTTTGTCATAGAAATTATGGTTAGTGCTGTAGAAAGAAAAATTAGGACATGTTTCAAGTGTGATCTCAAATATCCTTCTGTTATATTTCAACAGGAGCAGCCTGTCAGTTGATGTATTTGTGTTCTACTGCAGCTTCCCAGAGTGTTCTAAAGAACAACTAGAGCGCTAACAGCCTTTCTTATGACAAAAGTATGGCACACCTGAAGCCATCTTCATTGGAATAAACTGGTTACACTTAAAACATTGAATTTAACAAGGAACAACATGATGGGGTACATTTTGTCATAGAAATTATGGTTAGTGCTGTAGAAAAAAATAATTAGGACATGTTTCAAGTATGATCTCAAATATCTTCCTGTTATATTTCAAAAGGAGCAGCCTGTCAGTTGATACCTTTGTGTTCTACTGCAGCTTCCCAGAGTGGTCTACAGAATACCTAGAGCGCTAACAGCCTTACTTATGACAAAGGTATGGCACACCTGAAGCCATATTGATTGGAATAAATTGGTAACACTTAAAACATTTAATTTAAAAAGGAACAAAATGATGGGGTTCATTTTGTCAAAGAAATTATGGTTAGTTCTGTAGAAAGAAAAATTAGGACATGTTTCAAGTGTGATCTCAAATATCTTCCTGTTATATTTCAACAGGAGCAGCCTGTCAGTTGATGTATTTGTGTTCTACTGCAGCTTCCCAGAGTGTTCTAAAGAACAACTAGAGCGCTAACAGCCTTTCTTATGACAAAAGTATGGCACACCTGAAGCCATCTTCATTGGAATAAACTGGTTACACTTAAAACATTTAATTTAACAAGGAACAACATGATGGGGTACATTTTGTCATAGAAATTATGGTTAGTGCTGTAGAAAAAAATAATTAGGACATGTTTCAAGTGTGATCTCAAATATCTTCCTGTTATATTTCATCGGGAGCAGCCTGTCAGTTGATGCCTTTGTGTTCTTCTTCAGCTTCTCAGAGTGTTCTAAAGAACAACTAGAGCACTAACTGCCTTACTTATGACAAAAGTATGGCACACCTGAAGCCATCTTGATTAGAATAAACTGGTAACTCTTAAAACATTTAATTTAAATAGGAACAAAAAGAGTGGGTTCATTTTGTCATAGAAATTATGGTTAGTGCTGTAGAAAGAAAAATTAGGAAATGTTTCAGGTGTGATCTCAAAAATCTTCCTGTTATATTTCAACAGGAGCAGCCTGTCAGTTGATGCCTTTGTGTTCTACTGCAGCTTCCCAGAGTGTTCTAAACAACAACTAGAGCACTAACTGCCTTACTTATGACAAAAGTATGGCACACCTGAAGCCATCTTGATTGGAATAAACTGGTAACACTTAAAACATTTGATTTAAAAAGGAACAAAATGATGGGGTTTATTTTGTCATAGAAATTATGGTTTGTGCTGTAGAAAGAAAAAATAGGACATGTTTCAAGTGTGATCTCAAATATCTTCCTGTTATATTTCATCAGGAGCAGCCTGTCAGTTGATGCCTTTGTCTTCTACTGCAGCTTCTCAGAGTGTTCTAAAGAACAACTAGAGCACTAACTGCCTTACTTATGACAAAAGTATGGCACACCTGAAGCCATCTTGATTAGAATAAACTGGTAACTCTTAAAACATTTAACTTAAAGAGGAACAAAAAGAGTGGGTTCATTTTGTCATAGAAATTATGGTTAGTGCTGTAGAAAGAAAAATTAGGACATGTTTCAAGTGTGATCTCAAATATCTTCCTGTTATATTTCAACAGGAGCAGCCTGTCAGTTGATGTATTTGTGTTCTACTGCAGCTTCCCAGAGTGTTCTAAAGAACAACTAGAGCGCTAACAGCCTTTCTTATGACAAAAGTATGGCACACCTGAAGCCATCTTCATTGGAATAAACTGGTTACACTTAAAACATTTAATTTAACAAGGAACAACATGATGGGGTACATTTTGTCATAGAAATGATGGTTAGTGCTGTAAAAAAAAATAATTAGGAAATGTTTCAAGTGTGATATCAAATATCTTCCTGTTATATTTCAAAAGGAGCAGCCTGTCAGTTGATACCTTTGTGTTCTACTGCAGCTTCCCAGAGTGGTCTACAGAATACCTAGAGCGCTAACAGCCTTACTTATGACAAAGGTATGGCACACCTGAAGCCATATTGATTGGAATAAATTGGTAACACTTAAAACATTTAATTTAAAAAGGAACAAAATGATGGGGTTCATTTTGTCAAAGAAATTATGGTTAGTGCTGTAGAAAGAAAAATTAGGACATGTTTCAAGTGTGATCTCAAATATCTTCCTGTTATATTTCAACAGGAGCAGCCTGTCAGTTGATGTATTTGTGTTCTACTGCAGCTTCCCAGAGTGTTCTAAAGAACAACTAGAGCACTAACAGCCTTTCTTATGACAAAACTATGGCACACCTGAAGCCATCTTCATTGGAATAAACTGGTTACACTTAAAACATTTAATTTAACAAGGAACAACATGATGGGGTACATTTTGTCATAGAAATTATGGTTAGTGATGTAGAAAAAAATAATTAGGACATGTTTCAAGTGTGATCTCAAATATCTTCCTGTTATATTTCATCGGGAGCAGCCTGTCAGTTGATGCCTTTGTGTTCTACTTCAGCTTCTCAGAGTGTTCTAAAGAACAACTAGAGCACTAACTGCCTTACTTATGACAAAAGTATGGCACACCTGAAGCCATCTTGATTAGAATAAACTGGTAACTCTTAAAACATTTAATTTAAATAGGAACAAAAAGAGTGGGTTCATTTTGTCATAGAAATTATGGTTAGTGCTGTAGAAAGAAAAATTAGGAAATGTTTCAAGCGTGATCTCAAAAATCTTCCTGTTATATTTCAACAGGAGCACCCTGTCAGTTGATGCCTTTGTGTTCTACTGCAGCTTCCCAGAGTGGTCTAAAGAACAACTAGAGAGATAACAGTCTTACTTACGACAAAATGATGGCACACCTGAAGCCATCTTGATTGGAATAAATTAGTAAATCTTAAAACATTTAATTTAAAAAGGAACAAAAAGAGTGGGTTCATTTTGTCATAGAAATTATGGTTAGTGCTGTAGAAAGAAAAAATAGGAAATGTTTCAAGTGTGATCTCAAAAATCTTCCTGTTATATTTCAACAGGAGCAGCCTGTCAGTTGATGCCTTTGTGTTCTACTGCAGCTTCCCAGAGTGTTCTAAAGAACAGCTAGAGCGCTAACAGCCGTACTTATGACAAAAGTATGGCACACCTGAAGCCATCTTCATTGGAATAAACTGGTAACACTTAAAACATTTGATTTAAAATGGAACAAAATGATGGGGTTTATTTTGTCATAGAAATTATGGTTAGTGCTGTAGAAAGAAAAAATAGGACATGTTTCAAGTGTGATCTTAAATATCTTCCTGTTATATTTCATCAGGAGCAGCCTGTCAGTTCATGCCTTTGTCTTCTACTGCAGCTTCTCAGAGTGTTCTAAAGAACAACTAGAGCACTAACTGCCTTACTTATGACAAAAGTATGGCACACCTGAAGCCATCATGATTAGAATAAACTGGTAACTCTTAAAACATTTAATTTAAATAGGAACAAAAAGAGTGGGTTCATTTTGTCATAAAAATTATGGTTGGTGCTGTAGAAAGAAAAATTAGGAAATGTTTCAAGTGTGATCTCAAACATCTTCCTATTATATTTCAACAGGAGCAGCCTGTCCGGTGATTCCTTTGTGTTCTACTGCAGCTTCCCAGAGTGGTCTAAAGAACAACTAGAGCACTAACTGCCTTACTTATGACAAAAGTATGGCACACCTGAAGCCATCTTGATCGGAATAAACGGGTAACACTTAAAACATTTGATTTAAAAAGGAACAAAATGATGGGGTTTATTTTGTCATAGAAATTATGGTTAGTGCTGTAGAAAGAAAAAATAGGACATGTTTCAAGTGTGATCTCAAATATCTTCCTATTATATTTCAACAGGAGCAGCCTGTAAGTTGATGCCTTTGTGTTCTACTGCAGCTTCCCAGAGTGGTCTAAAGAATATCTAGAGCGCTAACAGCCTTACTTATGACAAAAGTATGGCACACCAGAAGCCATCTTGATTGGAATAAACTGGTAACTCTTAAAACATTTAATTTAAAGAGGAACAAAATGATGGGTTTCATTTTGTCATAGAAATTATGTTTAGTGCTGTAGAAAGAAAAACTAGGAAATGTTTCAAGTGTGATCTCAAATATCTTCCTGTTATATTTCAACAGGAGCAGCCGGTCAGTTGATGCCTTTGTGTTCTACTGCAGCTTCCCAGGGTGGTCTAAAGAACAACTAGAGAGATGACAGTCTTACTTATGACAAAATTATGGCACACCTGAAGCCATCTTGATTGGAATAAACTGGTAACTCTTAAAACATATAATTTAAAAAGGAACAAAATGAGGGGGTTCATTTTGTCATAGAAATTATGGTTTGTGTTGTAGAAAAAAATTTAGGACATTTTTTAAGTGAGATCTCAAATATCTTCCTATTATATTTCAACAGGAGCAGCCTGTCAGTTAATGCCTTTGTGTTCTACTGCAGCTTCCCAGAGTGTTCTAAAGAACAACTAGAGCAATAACTGCCTTACTTATGTCAAAAGTATGGCACACCTGAAGCCATCTTGATTGGAATAAACTGGTAATTCATAAAACATTTAATTTAAAAAGGAACAACATGAGAGGGTTCATTTTGTCATACAAATTATGGTTAGTGCTGTAGAGAGAAAAATTAGGACATGTTTTAAGTGAGATCTCAAATATCTTCCTGTTATATTTCAACAGGAGCAGCCTGTCAGTTGATGCCTTTGTGTTCTA
Organism: Triturus cristatus; assembly: GCF_964204655.1. Taxonomy (NCBI): domain Eukaryota; kingdom Metazoa; phylum Chordata; class Amphibia; order Caudata; family Salamandridae; genus Triturus; species Triturus cristatus. Next base: position 939,259,162 of record NC_140579.1, read on the forward strand.
CTGCAGCTTCCCAGAGAGTTCTAAAGAACAACTAGAGCACTAACAGCCTTACTTATGACAAAAGTATGGCACACCTGAAGCCATCTTGATTGGAATAAACTGGTAACACTTAAATATTTAATTTAAAAAGGAACAAAATGTTGGGGTTTATTTTGTCATAGAAATTATGGTTAGTGCTGTAGAAAGAAAAATTAGGACATGTTTGAAGTGTGATCTCAAATATCTTCCTGTTATATTTCAACAGGAGCAGCCTGCCAGTTGATGCCTTTGTGTTCTACTGCAGCCTCCCAGAGTGGTCTAAAGAACAACCAGAGCACTAACAGCCTTGCTTATGACAAAAGTATGGCATACCTGAAGCCATCTTGATTGGAATAAACTGGTAACACTTAAAACATTTAATTTAAAAAAGAAACAAAATGATGGGGTCAATTTTGTCATAGAAATTATGGTTAGGGCTGTAGAACGAAAATTTACATTATGTTTGAAGTGTGATCTCAAATATCTTCCTGTTATATTTCAACAGGAGCAGCCTGACAGTTGATGTCTTTGTGTTCTACTACAGCTTCCCAGAGTGGTCTAAAGAACAACTAGGGTGCTAACAGTCTTACTTATGACACAATTATGGCACACCTGAGGCATCTTGATTGGAATAAACTGGTAACTCTCAAAACATTTAATTTAAAAAGGAACAAAATGAGGGGGTTCATTTTGTCATAGAAATTATGGTTTGTGTTGTAGAAAAAAATTTAGGACATTTTTTAAGTGAGATCTCAAATATCTTCCTATTATATTTAAACAGGAGCAGCCTGTCAGTTAATGCCTTTGTGTTCTACTGCAGCTTCCCAGAGTGTTCTAAAGAACAACTAGAGCACTAACTGCCTTACTTATGACAAAAGTATGGCACACCTGAAGCCATCTTGATTGGAATAAACTGGTAACACTTAAAACATTTGATTTAAAAAGGAACACAATGATGGGGTTTATTTTGTCATAGAAATTATGGTTAGTGCTGTAGAAAGAAAAATTAGGACATGGTTCAAGTGTGATCTCAAATATCTTCCTGTTATATTTCAACAGGAGCAGCCTGTCAGTTGATGTATTTGTGTTCTACTGCAGCTTCCCAGAGTGTTCTAAAGAACAACTAGATCGCTAACAGCCTTTCTTATGACAAAAGTATGGCACACCTGAAGCCATCTTCATTGGAATAAACTGGTAACACTTAAAACATTTAATTTAACAAGGAACAACATGATGGGGTACATTTGTCATAGAAATTATGGTTAGTGCTGTAGAAAAAAATAATTAGGACATGTTTCAAGTGTGATCTCAAATATCTTCCTGTTATATTTCAACAGGAGCAGCCTGCCAGTTGATGCCTTTGTGTTCTACTGCAGCGTCCCAGAGTGGTCTAAAGAACAACTAGGGTGCTAACAGTCTTACTTATGACACAATTATGGCACACCTGAAGCCATCTTGATTGGAATAAACTGGTAACTCTCAAAACATTTAATTTAAAAAGGAACAAAATGAGGGGGTTCATTTTGTCATAGAAATTATGGTTAGTGCTGTAGAAAGAAAAATTACGACATGTTTCAAGTGTCATCTCAAATATCTTCCTGTTATATTTCAACAGGAGCAGCCTTCCAGTTGATGCCTTTGAGTTCTACTACAGCTTCCCAGAGTGGTCTAAAGAATAACTAGTGCGCTAACAGTCTTACTTATGACACAATTATGGCACACCTGAAGCCATCTTGATTGGAATAAACTGGTAACTCATAAAACATTTAATTTGTAAAGGAACAAAATGAGGGGGTTCATTTTTTCATAGTAATTATGGTTAGCGCTGTAGAAAGAAAAATTAGGACATGTTTTAAGTGAGATCTCAAATATCTTCCTGTCATATTTCAACAGGAACAGCCTTCCAGTTGATGCCTTTGAGTTCTACTACAGCTTCCCAGAGTGGTCTAAAGAACAACTAGGGTGCTAACAGTCTTACTTATGACACAATTATGGCACACCTGAAGCCATCTTGATTGGAATAAACTGGTAACTCTCAAAACATTTAATTTAAAAAGGAACAAAATGAGGGGGTTCATTTTGTCATAGAAATTATGGTTAGTGCTGTAGAAAGAAAAATTACGACATGTTTCAAGTGTCATCTCAAATATCTTCCTGTTATATTTCAACAGGAGCAGCCTTCCGGTTGATGCCTTTGAGTTCTACTATAGCTTCCCAGAGTGGTCTAAAGAATAACTAGTGCGCTAACAGCCTTACTTATGACACAATTATGGCACACCAGAAGCCATCTTGATTGGAATAAATTGGTAACTCATAAAACATTTAATTTGTAAAGGAACAAAATGAGGGGGTTCATTTTTACATAGTAATTATGGTTAGCGCTGTAGAAAGAAAAATTAGGACATGTTTTAAGTGAGATCTCAAATATTTTCCTGTTATATTTCAACAGGAGCAGCCTGTCAGTTGATGCCTTTGTGTTCTACTGCAGCTTCCCAGAGTGTTCTAAAGAACAACCAGAGCACTAACAGCCTTACTTATGACAAAAGTGTGGCACACCTGAAGCCATCTTGATTGGAATAAACTGGTAACACTTAAAACATTTATTTTAAAAAAGGAACAAAATGATGGGGTCAATTTTGTCATAGAAATTATAGTTAGGGCTGTAGAAAGAAAAATTACGACATGTTTCAAATGTGGTCTCAAATATCTACCTGTAATATTTCAACAGGAGCAGTCTGCCAGTTGATGCGTTTGTGTTCTACTGCAGCTTCCCAGAGTGGTCTAAAGAATATCTAGAGCGCTAACAGTGTTACTTCTGACACATTTATGGAACACCTGAAGCCACCTTGATTGGAATAAACTGGTAAATCTTAAAACATTTAATTTAAAAAGGAACAAAATGAGGGGGTTCATTTTGTCATAGAAATTATGGTTAGTGCTGTAGAAAGAAAAAATAGGACATGTTTTAAGTGAGATCTCAAATATCTTCCTGTTATATTTCAACAGGAACAGCCTGTCAGTTGATGCCCTTGTGTTCTACTGCAGCTTCCCAGAGTGTTCTAAAGAACAACTAGAGCGCTAACAGCCTTACTTATGAAAAAAGTATGGCACACCTGAAGCCATCTTGATTGGAATATACTGGTAACAATTAAAACATTTTATTTAAAAAGGAACAAAATGATGAGGCTCATTTTGTCATAGAAATTATGGTTAGTGCTGTAGAAAGAAAAATTACGACATGTTTCAAGTGTCATCTCAAATATCTTCCTGTTATATTTCAACAGGAGCAGCCTGCCAGTTGATGCCTTTGTGTTCTACTGCAGCTTCCCAGAGTGTTCTATAGAACAACTAGAGAGCTAACAGCCGTACTTATGACAAAAGTATGGCACACCTGAAGCCATCTTGATTGGAATAAAATGGTAACACTTAAATCATTTAATTTAAAAAGGAACAAAATAATGGGGTTCATTTTGTCATAGAAATTATGGTTAGTGCTGTAGAAAGAAAAATTACGAAATGTTTCAAGTGTCATCTCAAATATCTTCCTGTTATATTTCAACAGGAGCAGCCTGCCAGTTGATGCCTTTGAGTTCTACTGCAGCTTCCCAGAGTGGTCTAAAGAATAACTAGTGCGCTAACAGTCTTACTTATGACACAATAAAGGCACACCTGAAGCCATCTTGATTGGAATAAACTGGTAACTCATAAAACATTTAATTTGTAAAGGAACAAAATGAGGGGGTTCATTTTTCATAGTAATTATGGTTAGCGCTGTAGAAAGAAAAATTAGGACATGTTTTAAGTGAGATCTCAAATATCTTCCTGTTATATTTCAACAGGAACAGCCTGTCAGTTGATGCCTTTGTGTTCTACTGCAGCTTCCCAGAGTGTTCTAAAGACCAACTAGAGCGCTAACAGCCTTACTTATGACAAAGGTATGGCACACCTGAAGCCATCTTGATTGGAATATACTGGTAACAATTAAAACATTTCATTTAAAAAGGAACAAAATAATGGCGTCAATTTTGTCATAGAAATTATGGTTAGGGCTGTAGAAAGAAAACTTACGACATGTTTAAAGTGTGATCTCAAATATCTTCCTGTTATATTTCAACAGGAGCAGCCTGCCAGTTGATGCCTTTGTGTACTACTGCAGCTTCCTAGAGTGGTCTAAAGAACAACTAGAGCGCTAACAGTCTTACTTATGACACAATTAAGGCACACCTGAAGCCATCTTGATTGGAATAAACTGGTAATTCATAAAACATTTAATTTAAAAAGGAACAACATGAGAGGGTTCATTTTGTCATAAAAATTATGGTTAGTGCTGTAGAGAGAAAAATTAGAACATGTTTTAAGTGAGGTCTCAAATATCTTCCTGTTATATTTCAACAGGAGCAGCCTGTCAGTTGATGCCTTTGTGTTCTACTGCAGCTTCCCAGAGTGCTCTAAAGAACAACTAGAGCACTAACAGCCTTACTTATGACAAAAGTATGGCACACCTGAAGCCATCTTGATTGGAATAAACTGGTAACACTTAAATATTTAATTTAAAAAGGAACAAAATGTTGGGGTTTATTTTGTCATAGAAATTATGGTTAGTGCTGTAGAAAGAAAAATTAGGACATGTTTGAAGTGTGATCTCAAATATCTTCCTGTTATATTTCAACAGGAGCAGCCTGCCAGTTGATGCCTTTGTGTTCTACTGCAGCCTCCCAGAGTGGTCTAAAGAACAACCAGAGCACTAACAGCCTTGCTTATGACATAAGTATGGCATACCTGAAGCCATCTTGATTGGAATAAACTGGTAACACTTAAAACATTTAATTTAAAAAGGAAAATAATGATGTGGTTCATTTTGTCATAGAAATTATGGTTAGGGCTGTAGAACGAAAATTTACAACATGATTGAAGTGTGATCTCAAATATCTTCCTGTTATATTTCAACAGGAGCTGCCTGACAGTTGATGCCTTTGTGTTCTACTACAGCTTCCCAGAGTGGTCTAAAGAACAACTAGGGTGCTAACAGTCTTACTTATTACACAATTATGGCACACCTGAGGCATCTTGATTGGAATAAACTGGTAACTCTCAAAACATTTAATTTAAAAAGGAACAAAATGATGGGGTTTATTTTGTCATAGAAATTATGGTTAGTGCTGTAGAAACAGAAATTAGGACATGTTGTAAGTGAGATCTCAAATATCTTCCTGTTATATTTCAACAGGAGCAGCCTGTCAGTTGAGGCCTTTGTGTTCTACTGCTGCTTCCCAGAGTTTTCTAAAGAACAACTAGAGTGCTAACAGCCTTACTTATGGCAAACATTTGGCACACCTGAAGCCATCTTGATTGGAATAAACTGGTAACACTTAAAATATTTAATTTAAAAAGGAACAAAATGATGGGGTTTATTTTGTCATAGAAATTATGGTTAGTGCTGTAGAAAGAAAAATTAGGACATGTTTCAAGTGTGATCTCAAATATCTTCCTGTTATAGTTCAACAGGATCAGCCTGTCAGTTGATGCCTTTGTGTTCTACTGCAGCTTCCCAGAGTGTTCCATAGAACAACTAGAGAGCTAACAGCCGTACTTATGACAAAAGTATGGCACACCTGAAGCCATCTTGATTGGAATAAAATGGTAACACTTAAAACATTTAATTTAAAAAGGAACAAAATAATGGGGTTCATTTTGTCATAGAAATTATGGTTAGTGCTGTAGAAAGAAAAATTAGGACATGTATTAAGTGAGATCTCAAAAATCTTCCTGTTACATTTCAACAGGGGCAGCCTGCCAGTTGATGCCATTGTGTTCTACTTCAGCTTCCCAGAGTGTTCTAAAGAACAACTAGAGCGCTGACAGCCTTACCTATGACAAAAGTATGGCTCACATGAAGCCATCTTGATTGGCATAAACTGGTAACACTTAATACATTTAATTTTAAAAGGAAAAAAATGATGGGGTTCATTTTGTCATAGAAATTATGGTTAGTGCTGTAGAAAGAAAAATTACGACATGTTTCAAATGTGATCTCAATATCTACCTGTAATATTTCAACAGGAGCAGCCTGCCAGTTGATGCCTTTGTGTTCTACTGCAGATTCCCAGAGTGGTCTAAAGAATAACTAGAGCGCTAACAGTGTTACTTATTACACACTTATGGCACACCTGAAGCCATCTTGATTGTAATAAACTGGTAACTCTTAAAACATTTAATTTAAAAAGGAACAAAATGAGGGGTTTCATTTTGTCATAGAAATTATGGTTAGTGCTGTAGAAAGAAAAATTAGGACATGTTGTAAGTGAGATCTCAAATATCTTCCTGTTATATTTCAACAGGAGCAGCCTGTCAGTTGAGGCCTTTGTGTTCTACTGCAGCTTCCCAGAGTGTTCTAAAGAACAACTAGAGCACTAACAGCCTTCCTTATGACAAAAGTTTGGCACACCTGAAGCCATCTTGATTGGAATAAACCGGTAACACTTAAAATATTTAATTTAAAAAGGAACAAAATGATGGGGTTTATTTTGTCATAGAAATTATGGTTAGTGCTGTAGAAAGAAAAATTAGGACATGTTTCAAGTGTGATCTCAAATATCTTCCTGTTATAGTTCAACAGGAGCAGCCTGTCAGTTGATGCCTTTGTGTTCTACTGCAGCTTCCCAGAGTGTTCTATAGAACAACTAGAGCGCTAACAGCCGTACTTATGACAAAAGTATGGCACACCTGAAGCCATCTTGATTGGAATAAAATGGTAACACTTAAAACATTTGATTTAAAAAGAAACAAAATAATGGGGTTCATTTTGTCATAGAAATTATGGTTAGTGCTGTAGAAAGAAAAATTACGACATGTTTCAAGTGTCATCTCAAATATCTTCCTGTTATATTTCAACAGGAGCAGCCTGCCAGTTGATGCCTTTGAGTTCTAATGCAGCTTCCCAGAGTGGTCTAAAGAATAACTAGTGCGCTAACAGTCTTACTTATGACACAATTATGGCACACCTGAAGCCATCTTGATTGGAATAAACTGGTAACTCATAAAACATTTAATTTGTAAAGGAACAAAATGAGGGTTTTCAGTTTTTTCATAGTAATTATGGTTAGCGCTGTAGAAAGAAAAATTAAGACATGTTTTAGGTGAGATCTCAAATATCTTCCTGTTATATTTCAACAGGAACAGCCTGTCAGTTGATGCCTTTTTGTTCTACTGCAGCTTCCCACAGTGTTCTAAAGAACAACTAGAGCGCTAACAGCCTTACTTATGACAAAAGTATGGCACACCTGAAGCCATCTTGATTGGAATATACTGGTAACAATTAAAACATTTCATTTAAAAAGGAACAAAATGATGGGGCTCATTTTGTCATAGAAATTATGGTTAGTGCTGTAGAAAGAAAAATTACGACATGTTTCAAGTGTCATCTCAAATATCTTCCTGTTATATTTCAACAGGAGCAGCCTGCCAGTTGATGCCTTTGAGTTCTTCTGCAGCTTCCCAGAGTGGTCTAAAGAATAACTAGTGCGCTAACCGTCTTACTTATGACACAATTATGGCACACCTGAAGCCATCTTGATTGGATTAAACTGGTAACTCATAAAACATTTAATTTGTAAAGGAACAAAATGAGGGGGTTCATTTTTTCATAGTAATTATGGTTAGTGCTGTAGAAAGAAAAATTAGGACATGTTTTAAGTGAGATCTCAAATATCTTCCTGTTATATTTCAACAGGAACAGCCTGTCAGTTGATGCCTTTGTGTTCTACTGCAGCTTCCCAGAGTGTTCTAAAGAACAACTAGATCGCTAACAGCCTTACTTATGACAAAAGTATGGCACACCTGAAGCCATCTTGATTGGAATAAACTGGTAACACTTAAAATATTTAATTTAAAAAGGAACAAAATGATGGGATTTGTTTTGTCATAGAAATGATGGTTAGTGCTGTAGAAAGAAAAATTAGGACATGTTTGAAGTGTGATCTCAAATATCTTCCTCTTATATTTCAACAGGAGCAGCCTGACAGTTGATGCCTTTGTGTTCTACTGCAGCTTCCCAGAGTGTTCTAAAGAACAACTATAGCGCTAACAGCCTTACTTATGACAAAAGTGTGGCACACCTGAAGCCATCTTGATTGGAATAAAATGGTAACACTTAAAATGTTTAATTTAAAAAGGAACAAAATGATGGGGTTAATTTTGTCATAGAAATTATGGTTAGTGCTGTAGAAAGAAAAATTAGGACACGTTTCAAGTGTGATCTAAAATATCTTAGTATTATATTTCAACAGGAGCAGCCTGTCAGTTGATGCCTTTGTGTTCTACTGCAGCTTCCCAGAGTTTTCTAAAGAACAACTAGAGCACTAACAGCCTTACTAATGACAAAAGTATTGCATACCTGAAGCAATCTTGATTGGAATAAACTGGTAACACTTAAAACATTTAATTTAAAAAAGGAACAAAATGATGGGGTCAATTTTGTCATAGAAATTATAGTTAGGGCTGTAGAAAGAAAAATTACGACATGTTTCAAATGTGAACTCAAATATCTACCTGTAATATTTCAACAGGAGCAGCCTGCCAGTTGATGCCTTTGTGTTCTACTGCAGCTTCCCAGAGTGGTCTAAAGAATATCTAGAGCGCTAACAGTGTTACTTATGACACAATTATGGCACACCTGAAGCCACCTTGATTGGAATAAACTGGTAAATCTTAAAACATTTAATTTAAAAAGGAACAAAATTAGGGGGTTCATTTTGTCATAGAAATTATGGTTAGTGCTGTAGAAAGAAAAAAAAAGACATCTTTTAAGTGAGATCTCAAATATCTTCCTGTTATATTTCAACAGGAGCAGCCTGTCAGTTGATGCCTTTGTGTTCTACTGCAGCTTCCCAGAGGGTTCTATAGAACAACTAGAGCGCTAACAGCCTTACTTATGACAAAAGTATGGCACACCTGAAGCCATCTTGATTGGAATAAAATGGTAACACTTAAAACATTTAATTTAAAAAGGAACAACATAATGGGGTTCATTATGTCATAGAAATTATGGTTAGTGCTGTAGAAAGAAAAATTAGGACATGATTCAAGTGTGATCTCAAATATCTTCCTATTATATTTCAACAGGAGCAACCTGTCAGTTGATGCCTTTGTGTTCTACTACAGCTTCCCAGAGTGGTCTAAAGAACAACTAGGGTGCTAACAGTCTTACTTATGACACAATTATGGCACACCTGAAGCCATGTTGATTGGAATAAACTGGTAAATCTTAAAACATTTAATTTAAAAAGGAACAAAATGATGGGGTTCATTTTGTCATAGAAATTATGGTTCGTGCTGTAGAAAGAAAAATTACGACATGTTTCAAATTCTGATCTCAAATATCTACCTGTAATATTTCAACAGGAGCAGCCTGCCAGTTGATGCCTTTGAGTTCTACTGCAGATTCCCAGAGTGGTCTAAAGAATAACTAGAGCGCTAACAGTGTTACTTATGACACAATTATGGCACACCTGAAGCCATCTTGATTGGAATAAACTGGTAACTCATAAAACATTTAATTTGTAAAGGAAAAAAATGAGGGGGTGGATTTTTTCATAGTAATTATGGTTAGCGCTGTAGAAAGAAAAATTAGGATATGTTTTAAGTGAGATCTCAAATATCTTCCTGTTATATTTCAACAGGAGCAGCCTATCAGTTAATGCCTTTTTGTTCTACTGCAGCTTCCCAGAGTGTTCAAAAGAACAACTAGAGCGCTAACAGCCTTACTTATGACAAAAGTATGGCACACCTGAAGCCATCTTGATTGGAATATACTGGTAACAATTAAAACATTTCATTTAAAAAGGAACAAAATAATGGCGTCAATTTTGTCATAGAAATTATGGTTAGGGCTGTAGAAAGAAAACTTACGACATGTTTAAAGTGTGATCTCAAATATCTTCCTGTTATATTTCAACAGGAGCAGCCTGCCAGTTGATGCCTTTGTGTACTACTGCAGCTTCCTAGAGTCGTCTAAAGAACAACTAGAGCGCTAACAGTCTTACTTATGACACAATTAAGGCACACCTGAAGCCATCTTGATTGGAATAAACTGGTAACTCATAAAACATTTAATTTAAAAAGGAACAACATGAGAGGGTTCATTTTGTCATAAAAATTATGGTTAGTGCTGTAGAGAGAAAAATTAGGACATGTTTTAAGTGAGATCTCAAATATCTTCCTGTTATATTTCAACAGGAGCAGCCTGTCAGTTGATGCCTTTGTGTTCTACTGCAGCTTTCCAGAGTGTTCTAAAGAACAACTAGAGCACTAACAGCCTTACTTATGACAAAAGTATGGCACACCTGAAGCCATCTTGATTGGAATAAACTGGTAACACTTAAATATTTAATTTAAAAAGGAACAAAATGTTGGGGTTTATTTTGTCATAGAAATTATGGTTAGTGCTGTAGAAAGAAAAATTAGGACATGTTTGAAGTGTGATCTCAAATACCTTCCTGTTATATTTCAACAGGAGCAGCCTGACAGTTGATGCCTTTGTGTTCTACTGCAGCTTCCCAGAGTGTTCTAAAGAACAACTATAGCGCTAACAGCCTTTCTTATGACAAAAGTGTGGCACACCTGAAGCCATCTTGATTGGAATAAAATGGTAACACTTAAAACATTTAATTTAAAAAGGAACGAAATGATGGGGTTCATTTTGTCATAGAAATTATGGTTAGTGCTGTAGAAAGAAAAATTACGACATGTTTCAAGTGTGATCTCAAATATCTTCCTATTATATTTCAACAGAAGCAGCCTGCCAGCTGATGCCTTTGAGTTCTACTGCAGCTTCCCAGAGTGGTCTAAAGAACAACCAGAGCGCTAACATTGTTACTTATGACACAATAATGGCACACTTGAAGCCATCTTGATTGGAATAAACTGGTAAATCTTAAAACATTTTATTTAAAAAGGAACACAATAATGGCGTCAATTTTGTCATAGAAATTATGGTTAGGGCTGTAGAAAGAAACTTACGACATGTTTGAAGTGTGATCTCAAATATCTTCCTGTTATATTTCACCAGAAGCATCCTGCCAGTTGATGCCTTTGTGTTCTACTGCAGCTTCCTAGAGTGGTCTAAAGAACAACTAGAGGGCTAACAGTCTTACTTCTGACACAATTAAGGCACACCTGAAGACATCTTGATTGGAATAAACTGGTAACTCTTAAAACATTTAAATTAAAAAGGAACAAAATGAGGGGGTTCATTTTGTCATAGAAATTATGGTTAGTGCTGTACAAAGAAAAATTAGGACATGTTTTAAGTGAGATCTCACATATCTTCCTGTTATATTTCAACAGGGGCAGCCTGCCAGTTGATGCCTTTGTGTTCTACTGCAGCTTCCCAGAGTGTTCTAAAGAACAACTAGAGCGCTAACAGCCTTACTTATGACAAAAATATGGCACACCTGAAGCCACCTTGATTGGATTAAACTGGTAACACTTAAAGCATTTAATTTAAAAAAGGAACAAAATGATGGGGTCAACTTTGTCATAGAAATTATGGTTAGGGCTGTAGAAAGAATACTTATGACATGTTTGAAGTGTGATCTCAAATATCTTCCTGTTATAGTTCAACAGGAGCAGCCTGTCAGTTGATGCCTTTGTGTTCTACTGCAGCTTCCCAGAGTGTTCTATAGAACAACTAGAGAGCTAACAGCCGTACTTATGACAAAAGTATGGCACACCTGAAGCCATCTTGATTGGAATAAAATGGTAACACTTAAATCATTTAATTTAAAAAGGAACAAAATAATGGGGTTCATTTTGTCATAGAAATTATGGTTAGTGCTGTAGAAAGAAAAATTACGAAATGTTTCAAGTGTCATCTTAAATATCTTCCTGTTATATTTCAACAGGAGCAGCCTGCCAGTTGATGCCTTTGAGTTCTACTGCAGCTTCCCAGAGTGGTCTAAAGAATAACTAGTGCGCTAACAGTCTTACTTATGACACAATAAAGGCACACCTGAAGCCATCTTGATTGGAATAAACTGGTAACTCATAAAACATTTAATTTGTAAAGGAACAAAATGAGGGGGTTCATTTTTTCATAGTAATTATGGTTAGCGCTGTAGAAAGAAAAATTAGGACATGTTTTAAGTGAGATCTCAAATATCTTCCTGTTATATTTCAACAGGAACAGCCTGTCAGTTGATGCCTTTGTGTTCTACTGCAGCTTCCCAGAGTGTTCTAAAGAACAACTAGAGCGCTAACAGCCTTACTTATGACAAAGGTATGGCACACCTGAAGCCATCTTGATTGGAATATACTGGTAACAATTAAAACATTTCATTTAAAAAGGAACAAAATAATGGCGTCAATTTTGTCATAGAAATTATGGTTAGGGCTGTAGAAAGAAAACTTACGACATGTTTAAAGTGTGATCTCAAATATCTTCCTGTTATATTTCAACAGGAGCAGCCTGCCAGTTGATGCCTTTGTGTACTACTGCAGCTTCCTAGAGTGGTCTAAAGAACAACTAGAGCGCTAACAGTCTTACTTATGACACAATTAAGGCACACCTGAAGCCATCTTGATTGGAATAAACTGGTAATTCATAAAAAATTTAATTTAAAAAGGAACAACATGAGAGGGTTCATTTTGTCATAAAAATTATGGTTAGTGCTGTAGAGAGAAAAATTAGGACATGTTTTAAGTGAGGTCTCAAATATCTTCCTGTTATATTTCAACAGGAGCAGCCTGTCAGTTGATGCCTTTGTGTTCTACTACAGCTTCCCAGAGTGGTCTAAAGAACAACCAGAGCACTAACAGCCTTGCTTATGACAAAAGTATGGCATACCTGAAGCCATCTTGATTGGAATAAACTGGTAACACTTAAAACATTTAATTTAAAAAAGAAACAAAATGATGGGGTCAATTTTGTCATAGAAATTATGGTTAGGGCTGTAGATCGAAAATTTACAACATGTTTGAAGTGTGATCTCAAATATCTTCCTGTTATATTTCAACAGGAGCAGCCTGACAGTTGATGCCTTTGTGTTCTACTACAGCTTCCCAGAGTGGTCTAAAGGACAACTAGCGTGCTAACAGTCTTACTTATGACACAATTATGGCACACCTGAGGCATCTTGATTGGAATAAACAGGTAACTCTCAAAACATTTAATTTAAAAAGGAACAAAATGATGGGGTTAATTTTGTCATAGAAATTATGGTTAGTGCTGTAGAAACATAAATTAGGACATGTTGTAAGTGACATCTCAAATATCTTCCTGTTATATTTCAACAGGAGCAGCCTGTCAGTTGAGGCCTTTGTGTTCTACTGCAGCTTCCCAGAGTGTTCTAAAGAACAACTAGAGCGCTAACAGCCTTACTTATGACAAAAGTTTGGCACACCTGAAGCCATCTTGATTGGAATAAACCGGTAACACTTAAAATATTTAATTTAAAAAGGAACAAAATGATGGGGTTTATTTTGTCATAGAAATTATGGTTAGTGCTGTAGAAAGAAAAATTAGGACATGTTTCAAGTGTGATCTCAAATATCTTCCTGTTATAGTTCAACAGGAGCAGCCTGTCATTTGATGCCTTTGTGTTCTACTGCAGCTTCCCAGAGTGTTCTATAGAACAACTAGAGTGCTAACAGCCGTACTTATGACAAAAGTATGGCACACCTGAAGCCATCTTGATTGGAATAAAATGGTAACACTTAAAACATTTAATTTAAAAAGAAAAAAAATAATGGGGTTCATTTTGTCATAGAAATTATGGTTAGTGCTGTAGAAAGAAAAATTACGACATGTTTCAAGTGTCATCTCAAATATCTTCCTGTTATATTTCAACAGGAGCAGCCTGCCAGTTGATGCCTTTGAGTTCTACTGCAGCTTCCCAGAGTGGTCTAAAGAATAACTAGTGCGCTAACAGTCTTACTTATGACACAATAAAGGCACACCTGAAGCCATCTTGATTGGAATAAACTGGTAACTCATAAAACATTTAATTTGTAAAGGAACAAAATGAGGGGGTTCATTTTTCATAGTAATTATGGTTAGCGCTGTAGAAAGAAAAATTAGGACATGTTTTAAGTGAGATCTCAAATATCTTCCTGTTATATTTCAACAGGAACAGCCTGTCAGTTGATGCCTTTGTGTTCTACTGCAGCTTCCCAGAGTGTTCTAAAGAACAACTAGAGCGCTAACAGCCTTACTTATGACAAAGGTATGGCACACCTGAAGCCATCTTGATTGGAATATACTGGTAACAATTAAAACATTTCATTTAAAAAGGAACAAAATAATGGCGTCAATTTTGTCATAGAAATTATGGTTAGGGCTGTAGAAAGAAAACTTACGACATGTTTAAAGTGTGATCTCAAATATCTTCCTGTTATATTTCAACAGGAGCAGCCTGCCAGTTGATGCCTTTGTGTACTACTGCAGCTTCCTAGAGTGGTCTAAAGAACAACTAGAGCGCTAACAGTCTTACTTATGACACAATTAAGGCACACCTGAAGCCATCTTGATTGGAATAAACTGGTAATTCATAAAACATTTAATTTAAAAAGGAACAACATGAGAGGGTTCATTTTGTCATAAAAATTATGGTTAGTGCTGTAGAGAGAAAAATTAGAACATGTTTTAAGTGAGGTCTCAAATATCTTCCTGTTATATTTCAACAGGAGCAGCCTGTCAGTTGATGCCTTTGTGTTCTACTACAGCTTCCCAGAGTGGTCTAAAGAACAACCAGAGCACTAACAGCCTTGCTTATGACAAAAGTATGGCATACCTGAAGCCATCTTGATTGGAATAAACTGGTAACACTTAAAACATTTAATTTAAAAAAGAAACAAAATGATGGGGTCAATTTTGTCATAGAAATTATGGTTAGGGCTGTAGATCGAAAATTTACAACATGTTTGAAGTGTGATCTCAAATATCTTCCTGTTATATTTCAACAGGAGCAGCCTGACAGTTGATGCCTTTGTGTTCTACTACAGCTTCCCAGAGTGGTCTAAAGGACAACTAGCGTGCTAACAGTCTTACTTATGACACAATTATGGCACACCTGAGGCATCTTGATTGGAATAAACAGGTAACTCTCAAAACATTTAATTTAAAAAGGAACAAAATGATGGGGTTTATTTTGTCATAGAAATTATGGTTAGTGCTGTAGAAACATAAATTAGGACATGTTGTAAGTGACATCTCAAATATCTTCCTGTTATATTTCAACAGGAGCAGCCTGTCAGTTGAGGCCTTTGTGTTCTACTGCAGCTTCCCAGAGTGTTCTAAAGAACAACTAGAGCGCTAACAGCCTTACTTATGACAAAAGTTTGGCACACCTGAAGCCATCTTGATTGGAATAAACCGGTAACACTTAAAATATTTAATTTAAAAAGGAACAAAATGATGGGGTTTATTTTGTCATAGAAATTATGGTTAGTGCTGTAGAAAGAAAAATTAGGACATGTTTCAAGTGTGATCTCAAATATCTTCCTGTTATAGTTCAACAGGAGCAGCCTGTCAGTTGATGCCTTTGTGTTCTACTGCAGCTTCCCAGAGTGTTCTATAGAACAACTAGAGTGCTAACAGCCGTACTTATGACAAAAGTATGGCACACCTGAAGCCATCTTGATTGGAATAAAATGGTAACACTTAAAACATTTAATTTAAAAAGAAACAAAATAATGGGGTTCATTTTGTCATAGAAATTATGGTTAGTGCTGTAGAAAGAAAAATTACGACATGTTTCAAGTGTCATCTCAAATATCTTCCTGTTATATTTCAACAGGAGCAGCCTGCCAGTTGATGCCTTTGAGTTCTACTGCAGCTTCCCAGAGTGGTCTAAAGAATAACTAGTGCGCTAACAGTCTTACTTATGACACAATAAAGGCACACCTGAAGCCATCTTGATTGGAATAAACTGGTAACTCATAAAACATTTAATTTGTAAAGGAACAAAATGAGGGGGTTCATTTTTCATAGTAATTATGGTTAGCGCTGTAGAAAGAAAAATTAGGACATGTTTTAAGTGAGATCTCAAATATCTTCCTGTTATATTTCAACAGGAACAGCCTGTCAGTTGATGCCTTTGTGTTCTACTGCAGCTTCCCAGAGTGTTCTAAAGAACAACTAGAGCGCTAACAGCCTTACTTATGACAAAGGTATGGCACACCTGAAGCCATCTTGATTGGAATATACTGGTAACAATTAAAACATTTCATTTAAAAAGGAACAAAATAATGGCGTCAATTTTGTCATAGAAATTATGGTTAGGGCTGTAGAAAGAAAACTTACGACATGTTTAAAGTGTGATCTCAAATATCTTCCTGTTATATTTCAACAGGAGCAGCCTGCCAGTTGATGCCTTTGTGTACTACTGCAGCTTCCTAGAGTGGTCTAAAGAACAACTAGAGCGCTAACAGTCTTACTTATGACACAATTAAGGCACACCTGAAGCCATCTTGATTGGAATAAACTGGTAATTCATAAAACATTTAATTTAAAAAGGAACAACATGAGAGGGTTCATTTTGTCATAAAAATTATGGTTAGTGCTGTAGAGAGAAAAATTAGAACATGTTTTAAGTGAGGTCTCAAATATCTTCCTGTTATATTTCAACAGGAGCAGCCTGTCAGTTGATGCCTTTGTGTTCTACTGCAGCTTCCCAGAGTGTTCTAAAGAACAACTAGAGCACTAACAGCCTTACTTATGACAAAAGTATGGCACACCTGAAGCCATCTTGATTGGAATAAACTGGTAACACTTAAATATTTAATTTAAAAAGGAACAAAATGTTGGGGTTTATTTTGTCATAGAAATTATGGTTAGTGCTGTAGAAAGAAAAATTAGGACATGTTTGAAGTGTGATCTCAAATATCTTCCTGTTATATTTCAACAGGAGCAGCCTGCCAGTTGATGCCTTTGTGTTCTACTGCAGCCTCCCAGAGTGGTCTAAAGAACAACCAGAGCACTAACTGCCTTGCTTATGACAAAAGTATGGCATACCTGAAGCCATCTTGATTGGAATAAACTGGTAACACTTAAAACATTTAATTTAAAAAAGAAACAAAATGATGGGGTCAATTTTGTCATAGAAATTATGGTTAGGGCTGTAGAACGAAAATTTACAACATGATTGAAGTGTGATCTCAAATATCTTCCTGTTATATTTCAACAGGAGCTGCCTGACAGTTGATGCCTTTGTGTTCTACTACAGCTTCCCAGAGTGGTCTAAAGAACAACTAGGGTGCTAACAGTCTTACTTATGACACAATTATGGCACACCTGAGGCATCTTGATTGGAATAAACTGGTAACTCTCAAAACATTTAATTTAAAAAGGAACAAAATGATGGGGTTTATTTTGTCATAGAAATTATGGTTAGTGCTGTAGAAACAGAAATTAGGACATGTTGTAAGTGAGATCTCAAATATCTTCCTGTTATATTTCAACAGGAGCAGCCTGTCAGTTGAGGCCTTTGTGTTCTACTGCTGCTTCCCAGAGTTTTCTAAAGAACAACTAGAGTGCTAACAGCCTTACTTATGGCAAACATTTGGCACACCTGAAGCCATCTTGATTGGAATAAACTGGTAACACTTAAAATATTTAATTTAAAAAGGAACAAAATGATGGGGTTTATTTTGTCATAGAAATTATGGTTAGTGATGTAGAAAGAAAAATTAGGACATGTTTCAAGTGTGATCTCAAATATCTTCCTGTTATAGTTCAACAGGATCAGCCTGTCAGTTGATGCCTTTGTGTTCTACTGCAGCTTCCCAGAGTGTTCCATAGAACAACTAGAGAGCTAACAGCCGTACTTATGACAAAAGTATGGCACACCTGAAGCCATCTTGATTGGAATAAAATGGTAACACTTAAAACATTTAATTTAAAAAGGAACAAAATAATGGGGTTCATTTTTTCATAGAAATTATGGTTAGTGCTGTAGAAAGAAAAATTAGGACATGTATTAAGTGAGATCTCAAAAATCTTCCTGTTACATTTCAACAGGGGCAGCCTGCCAGTTGATGCCATTGTGTTCTACTTCAGCTTCCCAGAGTGTTCTAAAGAACAACTAGAGCGCTGACAGCCTTACCTATGACAAAAGTATGGCTCACATGAAGCCATCTTGATTGGCATAAACTGGTAACACTTAAAACATTTAATTTTAAAAGGAAAAAAATGATGGGGTTCATTTTGTCATAGAAATTATGGTTAGTGCTGTAGAAAGAAAAATTACGACATGTTTCAAATGTGATCTCAATATCTACCTGTAATATTTCAACAGGAGCAGCCTGCCAGTTGATGCCTTTGTGTTCTACTGCAGATTCCCAGAGTGGTCTAAAGAATAACTAGAGCGCTAACAGTGTTACTTATTACATACTTATGGCACACCTGAAGCCATCTTGATTGTAATAAACTGGTAACTCTTAAAACATTTAATTTAAAAAGGAACAAAATGAGGGGTTTCATTTTGTCATAGAAATGATGGTTAGTGCTGTAGAAAGAAAAATTAGGACATGTTGTAAGTGAGATCTCAAATATCTTCCTGTTATATTTCAACAGGAGCAGCCTGTCAGTTGAGGCCTTTGTGTTCTACTGCAGCTTCCCAGAGTGTTCTAAAGAACAACTAGAGCACTAACAGCCTTCCTTATGACAAAAGTTTGGCACACCTGAAGCCATCTTGATTGGAATAAACCGGTAACACTTAAAATATTTAATTTAAAAAGGAACAAAATGATGGGGTTTATTTTGTCATAGAAATTATGGTTAGTGCTGTAGAAAGAAAAATTAGGACATGTTTCAAGTGTGATCTCAAATATCTTCCTGTTATAGTTCAACAGGAGCAGCCTGTCAGTTGATGCCTTTGTGTTCTACTGCAGCTTCCCAGAGTGTTCTATAGAACAACTAGAGCGCTAACAGCCGTACTTATGACAAAAGTATGGCACACCTGAAGCCATCTTGATTGGAATAAAATGGTAACACTTAAAACATTTAATTTAAAAAGAAACAAAATAATGGGGTTCATTTTGTCATAGAAATTATGGTTAGTGCTGTAGAAAGAAAAATTACGACATGTTTAAAGTGTCATCTCAAATATCTTCCTGTTATATTTCAACAGGAGCAGCCTGCCAGTTGATGCCTTTGAGTTCTACTGCAGCTTCCCAGAGTGGTCTAAAGAATAACTAGTGCGCTAACAGTCTTACTTATGACACAATAAAGGCACACCTGAAGCCATCTTGATTGGAATAAACTGGTAACTCATAAAACATTTAATTTGTAAAGGAACAAAATGAGGGGGTTCATTTTTCATAGTAATCATGGTTAGCGCTGTAGAAAGAAAAATTAGGACATGTTTTAAGTGAGATCTCAAATATCTTCCTGTTATATTTCAACAGGAACAGCCTGTCAGTTGATGCCTTTGTGTTCTACTGCAGCTTCCCAGAGTGTTCTAAAGAACAACTAGAGCGCTAACAGCCTTACTTATGACAAAGGTATGGCACACCTGAAGCCATCTTGATTGGAATATACTGGTAACAATTAAAACATTTCATTTAAAAAGGAACAAAATAATGGCGTCAATTTTGTCATAGAAATTATGGTTAGGGCTGTAGAAAGAAAACTTACGACATGTTTAAAGTGTGATCTCAAATATCTTCCTGTTATATTTCAACAGGAGCAGCCTGCCAGTTGATGCCTTTGTGTACTACTGCAGCTTCCTAGAGTGGTCTAAAGAACAACTAGAGCGCTAACAGTCTTACTTATGACACAATTAAGGCACACCTGAAGCCATCTTGATTGGAATAAACTGGTAATTCATAAAACATTTAATTTAAAAAGGAACAACATGAGAGGGTTCATTTTGTCATAAAAATTATGGTTAGTGCTGTAGAGAGAAAAATTAGAACATGTTTTAAGTGAGGTCTCAAATATCTTCCTGTTATATTTCAACAGGAGCAGCCTGTCAGTTGATGCCTTTGTGTTCTACTGCAGCTTCCCAGAGTGTTCTAAAGAACAACTAGAGCACTAACAGCCTTACTTATGACAAAAGTATGGCACACCTGAAGCCATCTTGATTGGAATAAACTGGTGACACTTAAATATTTAATTTAAAAAGGAACAAAATGTTGGGGTTTATTTTGTCATAGAAATTATGGTTAGTGCTGTAGAAAGAAAAATTAGGACATGTTTGAAGTGTGATCTCAAATATCTTCCTGTTATATTTCAACAGGAGCAGCCTGCCAGTTGATGCCTTTGTGTTCTACTGCAGCCTCCCAGAGTGGTCTAAAGAACAACCAGAGCACTAACAGCCTTGCTTATGACAAAAGTATGGCATACCTGAAGCCATCTTGATTGGAATAAACTGGTAACACTTAAAACATTTAATTTAAAAAAGAAACAAAATGATGGGGTCAATTTTGTCATAGAAATTATGGTTAGGGCTGTAGAACGAAAATTTACAACATGATTGAAGTGTGATCTCAAATATCTTCCTGTTATATTTCAACAGGAGCTGCCTGACAGTTGATGCCTTTGTGTTCTACTACAGCTTCCCAGAGTGGTCTAAAGAACAACTAGGGTGCTAACAGTCTTACTTATGACACAATTATGGCACACCTGAGGCATCTTGATTGGAATAAACTGGTAACTCTCAAAACATTTAATTTAAAAAGGAACAAAATGATGGGGTTTATTTTGTCATAGAAATTATGGTTAGTGCTGTAGAAACAGAAATTAGGACATGTTGTAAGTGAGATCTCAAATATCTTCCTTTTATATTTCAACAGGAGCAGCCTGTCAGTTGAGGCCTTTGTGTTCTACTGCTGCTTCCCAGAGTTTTCTAAAGAACAACTAGAGTGCTAACAGTCTTACTTATGGCAAACATTTGGCACACCTGAAGCCATCTTGATTGGAATAAACTGGTAACACTTAAAATATTTAATTTAAAAAGGAACAAAATGATGGGGTTTATTTTGTCATAGAAATTATGGTTAGTGCTGTAGAAAGAAAAATTAGGACATGTTTCAAGTGTGATCTCAAATATCTTCCTGTTATAGTTCAACAGGATCAGCCTGTCAGTTGATGCCTTTGTGTTCTACTGCAGCTTCCCAGAGTGTTCCATAGAACAACTAGAGAGCTAACAGCCGTACTTATGACAAAAGTATGGCACACCTGAAGCCATCTTGATTGGAATAAAATGGTAACACTTAAAACATTTAATTTAAAAAGGAACAAAATAATGGGGTTCATTTTGTCATAGAAATTATGGTTAGTGCTGTAGAAAGAAAAATTAGGACATGTATTAAGTGAGATCTCAAAAATCTTCCTGTTACATTTCAACAGGGGCAGCCTGCCAGTTGATGCCATTGTGTTCTACTTCAGCTTCCCAGAGTGTTCTAAAGAACAACTAGAGCGCTGACAGCCTTACCTATGACAAAAGTATGGCTCACATGAAGCCATCTTGATTGGCATAAACTGGTAACACTTAAAACATTTAATTTTAAAAGGAAAAAAATGATGGGGTTCATTTTGTCATAGAAATTATGGTTAGTGCTGTAGAAAGAAAAATTACGACATGTTTCAAATGTGATCTCAATATCTACCTGTAATATTTCAACAGGAGCAGCCTGCCAGTTGATGCCTTTGTGTTCTACTGCAGATTCCCAGAGTGGTCTAAAGAATAACTAGAGCGCTAACAGTGTTACTTATTACATACTTATGGCACACCTGAAGCCATCTTGATTGTAATAAACTGGTAACTCTTAAAACATTTAATTTAAAAAGGAACAAAATGAGGGGTTTCATTTTGTCATAGAAATGATGGTTAGTGCTGTAGAAAGAAAAATTAGGACATGTTGTAAGTGAGATCTCAAATATCTTCCTGTTATATTTCAACAGGAGCAGCCTGTCAGTTGAGGCCTTTGTGTTCTACTGCAGCTTCCCAGAGTGTTCTAAAGAACAACTAGAGCACTAACAGCCTTCCTTATGACAAAAGTTTGGCACACCTGAAGCCATCTTGATTGGAATAAACCGGTAACACTTAAAATATTTAATTTAAAAAGGAACAAAATGATGGGGTTTATTTTGTCATAGAAATTATGGTTAGTGCTGTAGAAAGAAAAATTAGGACATGTTTCAAGTGTGATCTCAAATATCTTCCTGTTATAGTTCAACAGGAGCAGCCTGTCAGTTGATGCCTTTGTGTTCTACTGCAGCTTCCCAGAGTGTTCTATAGAACAACTAGAGCGCTAACAGCCGTACTTATGACAAAAGTATGGCACACCTGAAGCCATCTTGATTGGAATAAAATGGTAACACTTAAAACATTTAATTTAAAAAGAAACAAAATAATGGGGTTCATTTTGTCATAGAAATTATGGTTAGTGCTGTAGAAAGAAAAATTACGACATGTTTCAAGTGTCATCTCAAATATCTTCCTGTTATATTTCAACAGGAGCAGCCTGCCAGTTGATGCCTTTGAGTTCTACTGCAGCTTCCCAGAGTGGTCTAAAGAATAACTAGTGCGCTAACAGTCTTACTTATGACACAATTATGGCACACCTGAAGCCATCTTGATTGGAATAAACTGGTAACTCATAAAACATTTAATTTGTAAAGGAACAAAATGAGGGTTTTCAGTTTTTTCATAGTAATTATGGTTAGCGCTGTAGAAAGAAAAATTAAGACATGTTTTAGGTGAGATCTCAAATATCTTCCTGTTATATTTCAACAGGAACAGCCTGTCAGTTGATGCCTTTTTGTTCTACTGCAGCTTCCCAGAGTGTTCTAAAGAACAACTAGAGCGCTAACAGCCTTACTTATGACAAAAGTATGGCACACCTGAAGCCATCTTGATTGGAATATACTGGTAACATTTAAAATATTTAATTTAAAAAGGAACAAAATGATGGGATTTGTTTTGTCATAGAAATGATGGTTAGTGCTGTAGAAAGAAAAATTAGGACATGTTTGAAGTGTGATCTCAAATATCTTCCTGTTATATTTCAACAGGAGCAGCCTGACAGTTGATGCCTTTGTGTTCTACTGCAGCTTCCCAGAGTGTTCTAAAGAACAACTATAGCGCTAACAGCCTTACTTATGACAAAAGTGTGGCACACCTGAAGCCATCTTGATTGGAATAAAATGGTAACACTTAAAATGTTTAATTTAAAAAGGAACAAAATGATGGGGTTAATTTTGTCATAGAAATTATGGTTAGTGCTGTAGAAAGAAAAATTAGGACACGTTTCAAGTGTGATCTAAAATATCTTAGTATTATATTTCAACAGGAGCAGCCTGTCAGTTGATGCCTTTGTGTTCTACTGCAGTTTCCCAGAGTTTTCTAAAGAACAACTAGAGCACTAACAGCCTTACTAATGACAAAAGTATTGCATACCTGAAGCAATCTTGATTGGAATAAACTGGTAACACTTAAAACATTTAATTTAAAAAAGGAACAAAATGATGGGGTCAATTTTGTCATAGAAATTATAGTTAGGGCTGTAGAAAGAAAAATGACGACATGTTTCAAATGTGAACTCAAATATCTACCTGTAATATTTCAACAGGAGCAGCCTGCCAGTTGATGCCTTTGTGTTCTACTGCAGCTTCCCAGAGTGGTCTAAAGAATATCTAGAGCGCTAACAGTGTTACTTATGACACAATTATGGCACACCTGAAGCCACCTTGATTGGAATAAACTGGTAAATCTTAAAACATTTAATTTAAAAAGGAACAAAATTAGGGGGTTCATTTTGTCATAGAAATTATGGTTAGTGCTGTAGAAAGAAAAAAAAAGACATCTTTTAAGTGAGATCTCAAATATCTTCCTGTTATATTTCAACAGGAGCAGCCTGTCAGTTGATGCCTTTGTGTTCTACTGCAGCTTCCCAGAGGGTTCTATAGAACAACTAGAGCGCTAACAGCCTTACTTATGACAAAAGTATGGCACACCTGAAGCCATCTTGATTGGAATAAAATGGTAACACTTAAAACATTTAATTTAAAAAGGAACAACATAATGGGGTTCATTATGTCATAGAAATTATGGTTAGTGCTGTAGAAAGAAAAATTAGGACATGATTCAAGTGGGATCTCAAATATCTTCCTATTATATTTCAACAGGAGCAACCTGTCAGTTGATGCCTTTGTGTTCTACTACAGCTTCCCAGAGTGGTCTAAAGAACAACTAGGGTGCTAACAGTCTTACTTATGACACAATTATGGCACACCTGAAGCCATGTTGATTGGAATAAACTGGTAAATCTTAAAACATTTAATTTAAAAAGGAACAAAATGATGGGGTTCATTTTGTCATAGAAATTATGGTTAGTGCTGTAGAAAGAAAAATTACGACATGTTTCAAATTCTGATCTCAAATATCTACCTGTAATATTTCAACAGGAGCAGCCTGCCAGTTGATGCCTTTGAGTTCTACTGCAGATTCCCAGAGTGGTCTAAAGAATAACTAGAGCGCTAACAGTGTTACTTATGACACAATTATGGCACACCTGAAGCCATCTTGATTGGAATAAACTGGTAACTCATAAAACATTGAATTTGTAAAGGAAAAAAATGAGGGGGTGGATTTTTTCATAGTAATTATGGTTAGCGCTGTAGAAAGAAAAATTAGGATATGTTTTAAGTGAGATCTCAAATATCTTCCTGTTATATTTCAACAGGAACAGCCTATCAGTTAATGCCTTTTTGTTCTACTGCAGCTTCCCAGAGTGTTCAAAAGAACAACTAGAGCGCTAACAGCCTTACTTATGACAAAAGTATGGCACACCTGAAGCCATCTTGATTGGAATATACTGGTAACAATTAAAACATTTCATTTAAAAAGGAACAAAATAATGGCGTCAATTTTGTCATAGAAATTATGGTTAGGGCTGTAGAAAGAAAACTTACGACATGTTTAAAGTGTGATCTCAAATATCTTCCTGTTATATTTCAACAGGAGCAGCCTGCCAGTTGATGCCTTTGTGTACTACTGCAGCTTCCTAGAGTCGTCTAAAGAACAACTAGAGCGCTAACAGTCTTACTTATGACACAATTAAGGCACACCTGAAGCCATCTTGATTGGAATAAACTGGTAACTCATAAAACATTTAATTTAAAAAGGAACAACATGAGAGGGTTCATTTTGTCATAAAAATTATGGTTAGTGCTGTAGAGAGAAAAATTAGGACATGTTTTAAGTGAGATCTCAAATATCTTCCTGTTATATTTCAACAGGAGCAGCCTGTCAGTTGATGCCTTTGTGTTCTACTGCAGCTTTCCAGAGTGTTCTAAAGAACAACTAGAGCACTAACAGCCTTACTTATGACAAAAGTATGGCACACCTGAAGCCATCTTGATTGGAATAAACTGGTAACACTTAAATATTTAATTTAAAAAGGAACAAAATGTTGGGGTTTATTTTGTCATAGAAATTATGGTTAGTGCTGTAGAAAGAAAAATTAGGACATGTTTGAAGTGTGATCTCAAATACCTTCCTGTTATATTTCAACAGGAGCAGCCTGAAAGTTGATGCCTTTGTGTTCTACTGCAGCTTCCCAGAGTGTTCTAAAGAACAACTATAGCGCTAACAGCCTTTCTTATGACAAAAGTGTGGCACACCTGAAGCCATCTTGATTGGAATAAAATGGTAACACTTAAAACATTTAATTTAAAAAGGAACGAAATGATGGGGTTCATTTTGTCATAGAAATTATGGTTAGTGCTGTAGAAAGAAAAATTACGACATGTTTCAAGTGTGATCTCAAATATCTTCCTATTATATTTCAACAGGAGCAGCCTGCCAGCTGATGCCTTTGAGTTCTACTGCAGCTTCCCAGAGTGGTCTAAAGAACAACCAGAGCGCTAACATTGTGACTTATGACACAATAATGGCACACTTGAAGCCATCTTGATTGGAATAAACTGGTAAATCTTAAAACATTTTATTTAAAAAGGAACACAATAATGGCGTCAATTTTGTCATAGAAATTATGGTTAGGGCTGTAGAAAGAAACTTACGACATGTTTGAAGTGTGATCTCAAAAATCTTCCTGTTATATTTCACCAGGAGCATCCTGCCAGTTGATGCCTTTGTGTTCTACTGCAGCTTCCTAGAGTGGTCTAAAGAACAACTAGAGGGCTAACAGTCTTACTTCTGACACAATTAAGGCACACCTGAAGACATCTTGATTGGAATAAACTGGTAACTCTTAAAACATTTAAATTAAAAAGGAACAAAATGAGGGGGTTCATTTTGTCATAGAAATTATGGTTAGTGCTGTACAAAGAAAAATTAGGACATGTTTTAAGTGAGATCTCACATATCTTCCTGTTATATTTCAACAGGGGCAGCCTGCCAGTTGATGCCTTTGTGTTCTACTGCAGCTTCCCAGAGTGTTCTAAAGAACAACTAGAGCGCTAACAGCCTTACTTATGACAAAAATATGGCACACCTGAAGCCATCTTGATTGGATTAAACTGGTAACACTTAAAGCATTTAATTTAAAAAAGGAACAAAATGATGGAGTCAACTTTGTCATAGAAATTATGGTTAGGGCTGTAGAAAGAATACTTATGACATGTTTGAAGTGTGATCTCAAATATCTTCCTGTTATAGTTCAACAGGAGCAGCCTGTCAGTTGATGCCTTTGTGTTCTACTGCAGCTTCCCAGAGTGTTCTATAGAACAACTAGAGAGCTAACAGCCGTACTTATGACAAAAGTATGGCACACCTGAAGCCATCTTGATTGGAATAAAATGGTAACACTTAAATCATTTAATTTAAAAAGGAACAAAATAATGGGGTTCATTTTGTCATAGAAATTATGGTTAGTGCTGTAGAAAGAAAAATTACGAAATGTTTCAAGTGTCATCTTAAATATCTTCCTGTTATATTTCAACAGGAGCATCCTGCCAGTTGATGCCTTTGAGTTCTACTGCAGCTTCCCAGAGTGGTCTAAAGAATAACTAGTGCGCTAAAAGTCTTACTTATGACACAATAAAGGCACACCTGAAGCCATCTTGATTGGAATAAACTGGTAACTCATAAAACATTTAATTTGTAAAGGAACAAAATGAGGGGGTTCATTTTTTCATAGTAATTATGGTTAGCGCTGTAGAAAGAAAAATTAGGACATGTTTTAAGTGAGATCTCAAATATCTTCCTGTTATATTTCAACAGGAACAGCCTGTCAGTTGATGCCTTTGTGTTCTACTGCAGCTTCCCAGAGTGTTCTAAAGAACAACTAGAGCGCTAACAGCCTTACTTATGACAAAGGTATGGCACACCTGAAGCCATCTTGATTGGAATATACTGGTAACAATTAAAACATTTCATTTAAAAAGGAACAAAATAATGGCGTCAATTTTGTCATAGAAATTATGGTTAGGGCTGTAGAAAGAAAACTTACGACATGTTTAAAGTGTGATCTCAAATATCTTCCTGTTATATTTCAACAGGAGCAGCCTGCCAGTTGATGCCTTTGTGTACTACTGCAGCTTCCTAGAGTGGTCTAAAGAACAATTAGAGCGCTAACAGTCTTACTTATGACACAATTAAGGCACACCTGAAGCCATCTTGATTGGAATAAACTGGTAATTCATAAAAAATTTAATTTAAAAAGGAACAACATGAGAGGGTTCATTCTGTCATAAAAATTATGGTTAGTGCTGTAGAGAGAAAAATTAGGACATGTTTTAAGTGAGGTCTCAAATATCTTCCTGTTATATTTCAACAGGAGCAGCCTGTCAGTTGATGCCTTTGTGTTCTACTACAGCTTCCCAGAGTGGTCTAAAGAACAACCAGAGCACTAACAGCCTTGCTTATGACAAAAGTATGGCATACCTGAAGCCATCTTGATTGGAATAAACTGGTAACACTTAAAACATTTAATTTAAAAAAGAAACAAAATGATGGGGTCAATTTTGTCATAGAAATTATGGTTAGGGCTGTAGAACGAAAATTTACAACATGTTTGAAGTGTGATCTCAAATATCTTCCTGTTATATTTCAACAGGAGCAGCCTGACAGTTGATGCCTTTGTGTTCTACTACAGCTTCCCAGAGTGGTCTAAAGAACAACTAGCGTGCTAACAGTCTTACTTATGACACAATTATGGCACACCTGAGGCATCTTGATTGGAATAAACAGGTAACTCTCAAAACATTTAATTTAAAAAGGAACAAAATGATGGGGTTTATTTTGTCATAGAAATTATGGTTAGTGCTGTAGAAACATAAATTAGGACATGTTGTAAGTGACATCTCAAATATCTTCCTGTTATATTTCAACAGGAGCAGCCTGTCAGTTGAGGCCTTTGTGTTCTACTGCAGCTTCCCAGAGTGTTCTAAAGAACAACTAGAGCGCTAACAGCCTTACTTATGACAAAAGTTTGGCACACCTGAAGCCATCTTGATTGGAATAAACCGGTAACACTTAAAATATTTAATTTAAAAAGGAACAAAATGATGGGGTTTATTTTGTCATAGAAATTATGGTTAGTGCTGTAGAAAGAAAAATTAGGACATGTTTCAAGTGTGATCTCAAATATCTTCCTGTTATAGTTCAACAGGAGCAGCCTGTCAGTTGATGCCTTTGTGTTCTACTGCAGCTTCCCAGAGTGTTCTATAGAACAACTAGAGTGCTAACAGCCGTACTTA
Organism: Triturus cristatus; assembly: GCF_964204655.1. Taxonomy (NCBI): domain Eukaryota; kingdom Metazoa; phylum Chordata; class Amphibia; order Caudata; family Salamandridae; genus Triturus; species Triturus cristatus. Next base: position 939,287,843 of record NC_140579.1, read on the forward strand.
TGACAAAAGTATGGCACACCTGAAGCCATCTTGATTGGAATAAAATGGTAACACTTAAAACATTTAATTTAAAAAGAAACAAAATAATGGGGTTCATTTTGTCATAGAAATTATGGTTAGTGCTGTAGAAAGAAAAATTACGACATGTTTCAAGTGTCATCTCAAATATCTTCCTGTTATATTTCAACAGGAGCAGCCGTCAGTTGATGCCTTTGAGTTCTACTGCAGCTTCCCAGAGTGGTCTAAAGAATAACTAGTGCGCTAACAGTCTTACTTATGACACAATTATGGCACACCTGAAGCCATCTTGATTGGAATAAACTGGTAACTCATAAAACATTTAATTTGTAAAGGAACAAAATGAGGGTTTTCAGTTTTTTCATAGTAATGATGGTTAGCGCTGTAGAAAGAAAAATTAAGACATGTTTTAAATGAGATCTCAAATATCTTCCTGTTATATTTCAACAGGAACAGCCTGTCAGTTGATGCCTTTTTGTTCTACTGCAGCTTCCCAGAGTGTTCTAAAGAACAACTAGAGCGCTAACAGCCTTACTTATGACAAAAGTATGGCACACCTGAAGCCATCTTGATTGGAATATACTGGTAACAATTAAAACATTTCATTTAAAAAGGAACAAAATGATGGGGCTCATTTTGTCATAGAAATTATGGTTAGTGCTGTAGAAAGAAAAATTACGACATGTTTCAAGTGTCATCTCAAATATCTTCCTGTTATATTTCAACAGGAGCAGCCTGCCAGTTGATGCCTTTGAGTTCTACTGCAGCTTCCCAGAGTGGTCTAAAGAATAACTAGTGCGCTAACAGTCTTACTTATGACACAATTATGGCACACCTGAAGCCATCTTGATTGGATTAAACTGGTAACTCATAAAACATTTAATTTGTAAAGGAACAAAATGAGGGGGTTCATTTTTTCATAGTAATTATGGTTAGCGCTGTAGAAAGAAAAATTAGGACATGTTTTAAGTGAGATCTCAAATATCTTCCTGTTATATTTCAACAGGAACAGCCTGTCAGTTGATGCCTTTGTGTTCTACTGCAGCTTCCCAGAGTGTTCTAAAGAACAACTAGATCGCTGACAGCCTTACTTATGACAAAAGTATGGCACACCTGAAGCCATCTTGATTGGAATAAACTGGTAACACTTAAAATATTTAATTTAAAAAGGAACAAAATGATGGGATTTGTTTTGTCATAGAAATTATGGTTAGTGCTGTAGAAAGAAAAATTAGGACATGTTTGAAGTGTGATCTCAAATATCTTCCTGTTATATTTCAACAGGAGCAGCCTGACAGTTGATGCCTTTGTGTTCTACTGCAGCTTCCCAGAGTGTTCTAAAGAACAACTATAGCGCTAACAGCCTTACTTATGACAAAAGTGTGGCACACCTGAAGCCATCTTGATTGGAATAAAATGGTAACACTTAAAATGTTTAATTTAAAAAGGAACAAAATGATGGAGTTCATTTTGTCATAGAAATTATGGTTAGTGCTGTAGAAAGAAAAATTAGGACACGTTTCAAGTGTGATCTAAAATATCTTAGTATTATATTTCAACAGGAGCAGCCTGTCAGTTGATGCCTTTGTGTTCTACTGCAGCTTCCCAGAGTTTTCTAAAGAACAACTAGAGCACTAACAGCCTTACTAATGACAAAAGCATTGCATACCTGAATCAATCTTGATTGGAATAAACTGTTAACACTTAAAACATTTAATTTAAAAAAGGAACAAAATGATGGGGTCAATTTTGTCATAGAAATTATAGTTAGGGCTGTAGAAAGAAAAATTACGACATGTTTCAAATATGAACTCAAATATCTACCTGTAATATTTCAACAGGAGCAGCCTGCCAGTTGATGCCTTTGTGTTCTACTGCAGCTTCCCAGAGTGGTCTAAAGAATATCTAGAGCGCTAACAGTGTTACTTATGACACAATTATGGCACACCTGAAGCCACCTTGATTGGAATAAACTGGTAAATCTTAAAACATTTAATTTAAAAAGGAACAAAATTAGGGGGTTCATTTTGTCATAAAAATTATGGTTAGTGCTGTAGAAAGAAAAAATAGGACATCTTTTAAGTGAGATCTCAAATATCTTCCTGTTATATTTCAACAGGAGCAGCCTGTCAGTTGATGCCTTTCTGTTCTACTGCAGCTTCCCAGAGGGTTCTATAGAACAACTAGAGCGCTAACAGCCTTACTTATGACAAAAGTATGGCACACCTGAAGCCATCTTGATTGGAATAAAATGGTAACACTTAAAACATTTAATTTAAAAAGGAACAACATAATGGGGTTCATTATGTCATAGAAATTATGGTTAGTGCTGTAGAAAGAAAAATTACGACATGTTTCAAATTATGATCTCAAATATCTACCTGTAATATTTCAACAGGAGCAGCCTGCCAGTTGATGCCTTTGAGTTCTACTGCAGATTCCCAGAGTGGTCTAAAGATTAACTAGAGCGCTAACAGTGTTACTTATGACACAATTATGGCACACCTGAAGCCATCTTGATTGGAATAAACTGGTAACTCATAAAACATTTAATTTGTAAAGGAACAAAATGAGGGGGTGGATTTTTTCATAGTAATTATGGTTAGCGCTGTAGAAAGAAAAATTAGGATATGTTTTAAGTGAGATCTCAAATATCTTCCTGTTATATTTCAACAGGAACAGCCTGTCAGTTGATGCCTTTTTGTTCTACTGCAGCTTCACAGAGTGTTCAAAAGAACAACTAGAGCGCTAACAGCCTTACTTATGACAAAAGTATGGCACACCTGAAGCCATCTTGATTGGAATATACTGGTAACAATTAAAATATTTCATTTAAAAAGGAACAAAATGATGGGGCTCATTTTGTCATAGAAATTATGGTTAGTGCTGTAGAAAGAAAAATTACGACATGTTTCAAGTGTCATCTCAAATAACTTCCTGTTATATTTCAACAGGAGCAGCCTGCCAGTTGATGCCTTTGAGTTCTACTGCAGCTTCCCAGAGTGGTCTAAAGAATAACTAGTGCGCTAACAGTCTTACTTATGACACAATTATGGCACACCTGAAGCCATCTTGATTGGAATAAACTGGTAACTCATAAAACATTTAATTTGTAAAGGAACAAAATGAGGGGGTTCATTTTTTCACAGTAATTATGGTTAGCGCTGTAGAAAGAAAAATTGGGACATGTTTTAAGTGAGATCTCAAATATCTTCCTGTTATTTTTCAACAGGAACAGCCTGTCAGTTGATGCCTTTTTGTTCTACTGCTGCTTCCCAGAGTGTTCTAAAGAACAACTAGATCGCTAACAGCCTTACTTATGACAAAAGTATGGCACACCTGAAGCCATCTTGATTGGAATAAACTGGTAACACTTAAAATATTTAATTTAAAAAGGAACAAAATGATGGGATTTATTTTGTCATAGAAATTATGGTTAGTGCTGTAGAAAGAAAAATTAGGACATGTTTCAAGTGTGATCTAAAATATCTTCCTATTATATTTCAACAGGAGCAGCCTGTCAGTTGATGCCTTTGTGTTCTACTGCAGCTTCCCAGAGTGTTCTATAGAGCAACTAGAGCGCTAACAGCCGTACTTATGACACAAGTATGGCACACCTGAAGCCATCATGATTGGAATAAAATGGTAACACTTAAAACATTCAATTTAAAAAGGAACAAAATGATGGGGTTTATTTTGTCATAGTAATTATGGTTAGTGCTGTAGAAAGAAAAATTAGGACATGTTTTAAGTGAGATCTCAAATATATTCCTGTTATATTTCAACAGGAACAGCCTGTCAGTTGATGCCTTTGTGTTCTACTGCAACTTCCCAGAGTGTTCTAAAGAACAACAGAGCGCTAACAGTCTTACTTATGACAAAAGTATGGCACACCTGAAACCATCTTGATTGGAATAAATTGGTAATACTGAAAAAATTTAATTTAAAAAAAGGACAAAATGATGGGGTCAATTTTGTCATAGAAATTATGGTTTGGGCTATAGAAATAAAAATTACGACGTGTTTGAAGTGTGATCTCAAATATCTTCTTGTTATATTTCAACAGGAGCAGCCTGCCAGTTGATGCCTTTGTGTTCTACTACAGCTTCCGAGAGTGGTCTAAAGAACAACTAGGGTGCTAACAGTCTTACTTATGACACAATTATGGCACACCTGAGGCCTCTTGATTGGAATAAACTGGTAACTCTCAAAACATTTAATTTAAAAAGGAACAAAATGTTGGGGTTTATTTTGTCATAGAAATTATGGTTAGTGCTGTAGAAAGAAAAATTAGGACATGTTGTAAGTGAGATCTCAAATATCTTCCTGTTATATTTCAACAGGAGCAGCCTGTCAGTTGAGGCCTTTGTGTTCTACTGCTGCTTCCCAGAGTGTTCTAAAGCACAACTAGAGCGCTAACAGCCTTACTTATGACAAAAGTTTGGCACACCTGAAGCCATCTTGATTGGATTAAACTGGTAACACTGAAAATATTTAATTTAAAAAGGAACAAAATGATGGGATTTATTTTGTCATAGAAATTATGGTTAGGGGTGTAGAAAGAAAAATTAGGACACGTTTCAAGTGTGATCTAAAATATCTTAGTATTATATTTCAACAGGAGCAGCCTGTCAGTTGATGCCTTTGTGTTCTACTGCAGCTTCCCAGAGTGTTCTAAAGAACAACTATAGCGCTAACAGCCTTACTTATGACAAAAGTGTGGCACACCTGAAGCCATCTTGATTGGAATAAAATGGTAACACTTAAAATGTTTAATTTAAAAAGGAACAAAATGATGGGGTTCATTTTGTCATAGAAATTATGGTTAGTGCTGTAGAAAGAAAAATTAGGACACGTTTCAAGTGTGATCTAAAATATCTTAGTATTATATTTCAACAGGAGCAGCCTGTCAGTTGATGCCTTTGTGTTCTACTGCAGCTTCCCAGAGTTTTCTAAAGAACAACTAGAGCACTAACAGCCTTACTAATGACAAAAGCATTGCATACCTGAAGCAATCTTGATTGGAATAAACTGGTAACACTTAAAACATTTAATTTAAAAATGGAACAAAATGATGGGGTCAATTTTGTCATAGAAATTATAGTTAGGGCTGTAGAAAGAAACATTACGACATGTTTCAAATGTGAACTCAAATATCTACCTGTAATATTTCAACAGGAGCAGCCTGCCAGTTGATGCCTTTGTGTTCTACTGCAGCTTCCTAGAGTGGTCTAAAGAACAACTAGGGTGCTAACAGTCTTACTTATGACACAATTATGGCACACCTGAAGCCATGTTGATTGGAATAAACTGGTAAATCTTAAAACATTTAATTTAAAAAGGAACAAAATGATGGGGTTCATTTTGTCATAGAAATTATGGTTAGTGCTGTAGAAAGAAAAATTACGACATGTTTCAAATGTGATCTCAAATATCTACCTGTAATATTTCAACAGGAGCAGCCTGCCAGTTGATGCCTTTGTGTTCTACTGCAGATTCCCAGAGTGGTCAAACGAATAACTAGAGCGCTAACAGTGTTACTTATGACACAATTATGGCACACCTGAAGTCATCTTGATTGGAATAAACTGGTAACTCTTAAAACATTTAATTTAAAAAGGAACAAAATGAGGGGGTTCATTTTGTCATAGAAATTATGGTTAGTGCTGTAGAAAGAAAAATTAGGACATGTTGTAAGTGAGATCTCAAATATCTTCCTGTTATATTTCAACAGGAGCAGCCTGTCAGTTGAGGCCTTTGTGTTCTACTGCAGCTTCCCAGAGTGTTCTAAAGAACAACTAGAGCGCTAACAGCCTTACTTATGACAAAAGTTTGGCACACCTGAAGCCATCTTGATTGGAATAAACTGGTAACACCTAAAATATTTAATTTAAAAAGGAACAAAATGATGGGGTTTATTTTGTCATAGTAATTATGGTTAGTGCTGTAGAAAGAAAAATTAGGACATGTTTCAAGTGTGATCTCAAATATCTTCCTGTTATAGTTCAACAGGAGCAGCCTGTCAGTTGATGCCTTTGTGTTCTACTGCAGCTTCCCAGAGTGTTCTATAGAGCAACTAGAGCGCTAACAGCCGTACTTATGACAAAAGTATGGCACACCTAAAGCCATCATGATTGGAATAAAATGGTAACACTTAAAACATTCAATTTAAAAAGGAACAACATGATGGGGTTTATTTTGTCATAGTAATTATGGTTAGTGCTGTAGAAAGAAAAATTAGGACATGTTTTAAGTGAGATCTCAAATATATTCCTGTTATATTTCAACAGGAACAGCCTGTCAGTTGATGCCTTTGTGTTCTACTGCAACTTCCCAGAGTGTTCTAAAGAACAACAGAGCGCTAACAGTCTTACTTATGACAAAAGTATGGCACACCTGAAACCATTGTGATTGGAATAAATTGGTAACACTGAAAAAATTTAATTTAAAAAAGGAACAAAATGATGGGGTCAATTTTGTCATAGAAATTATGGTTTGGGCTATAGAAAGAAAAAATACGACGTGTTTGAAGTGTGATCTCAAATATCTTCTTGTTATATTTCAACAGGAGCAGCCTGCCAGTTGATGCCTTTGTGTTCTACTACAGCTTCCCAGAGTGGTCTAAAGAACAACTAGGGTGCTAACAGTCTTACTTATGACACAATTATGGCACACCTGAGGCCTCTTGATTGGAATAAACTGGTAACTCTCAAAACATTTAATTTTAAAAAGGAACAAAATGATGGGGTTTATTTTGTCATAGAAATTATGGTTAGTGCTGTAGAAAGAAAAATTAGGACATGTTGTAAGTGAGATCTCAAATATCTTCCTGTTATATTTCAACAGGAGCAGCCTGTCAGTTGAGGCCTTTGTGTTCTACTGCTGCTTCCCAGAGTGTTCTAAAGCACAACTAGAGTGCTAACAGCCTTACTTATGACAAAAGTTTGGCACACCTGAAGCCATCTTGATTGGAATAAACTGGTAACACTGAAAAAATTAAATTTAAAAAGGAACAAAATGATGGGATTTATTTTGTCATAGAAATTATGGTTAGTGCTGTAGAAAGAAAAATTAGGACATGTTTCAAGTGTGATCTAAAATATCTTCCTGTTATAGTTCAACAGGAGCAGCCTGTCAGTTGATGCCTTTTTGTTCTACTGCAGCTTCCCAGAGTGTTCCATAGAACAACTAGAGAGCTAACAGCCGTACTTATGACAAAAGTATGGCACACCTGAAGCCATCTTGATTGGAATAAAATGGTAACAATTAAAACATTTCATTTAAAAAGGAACAAAATCATGGGGTTCATTTTGTCATAGAAATTATGGTTAGTGCTGCAGAAAGAAAAATTAGGACATGTTTCAAGTGTGATCTCAAATGTCTTCCTGTTTATTTCAACAGGTGCAGCCTGTCAGTTGATGCCTTTGTGTTCTACTGCAGCTCCCCAGAGTGTTATAAAGAACAACTAGAGCGCTAACAGTCTTACTTATGACAAAAGTATGGCACACCTGAAGCCATCTTGATTGGAATAAACTGGTAACATTTAATTTAAAAAAGGAACAAAATGATGGGGTCAACTTTGTCATAGAAATTATGGTTAGGGCTGTAGAAAGAAAAATTAGGACATGTTTCAAGTGTGATCTCAAATATCTTCCTGTTATATTTCAACAGGAGCAGACTGCCAGTTGATGCCTTTGTGTTCCACTGCAGCTTCCTAGAGTGGTCTAAAGAACAACTAGAGCGCTAACAGTCTTACTTATGATACAATATTGGCACACCTGAAGCCATCTTGATTGGAATAAACTGGTAAATCTTAAAACATTTAATTTAAAAAGGAACAAAATAATGGCGTCAATTTTGTCATAGAAATTATGTTTGGGCTGTAGAAAGAAAACTTACGACATGTTTGAAGTGTGATCTCAAATATCTTCCTGTTATATTTCAACAGGAGCAGCCTGCCAGTTGATGCCTTTGTGTTCTACTGCAGCTTCCTAGAGTGGTCTAAAGAACAACTAAAGCGCTAACAGTCTTACTTATGACACAATTAAGGCACACCTGAAGCCATCTTGATTGGAATAAACTGGTAAATCATAAAACATTTAATTTAAAAAGGAACAACATGAGGGGGTTCATTTTGTCATATAAATTATGGTTAGTGCTGTAGAGAGAAAAAATAGGACATGTTTTAAGTGAGATCTCAAATATCTTCCTGTTATATTTCAACAGGAGCAGCCTGTCAGTTGATGCCTTTGTGTTCTACTGCAGCTTCCCAGAGTGTTCTAAAGAACAACTAGAGCGTTAACAGCCTTACTTATACCAAAAGTATGGCACACCTGAAGCCATCTTGATTGCAATAAACTGGTAACACTTAAAATATTTAATTTAAAAAGGAACAAAATGATGGGGTTTATTTTGTCATAGAAATTATGGTTAGTGCTGTAGAAAGAAAAATTAGGACATGTTTCAAGTGTGATCTCAAATATCTTCCTGTTATATTTCAACAGGAGCAGCCTGTCAGTTGATGCCTTTGTGTTCTACTTCAGCTTCCCAGAGTGTTCTAAAGAACAACTAGAGCGCTGACAGCCTTACTTATGACAAAAGTATGGCACACATGAAGCCATCTTGATTGGCATAAACTGGTAACACTTAAAACATTTAATTTAAAAAGGAAAAAAATGATGGGGTTCATTTTGTCATAGAAAGTATGGTTAGTGCTGTAGAAAGAAATATTAGGACATGTTTCAAGTGTGATCTCAAATATCTTCGTGTTATATTTCAACAGGAGCAGCCTGTCAGTTCATGTCTTTGTGTTCTACTGCAGTTTCCCAGAGTGGTCTAAAGAACAACTAGCGCGCTAACAGTCTTACTTATGACAAAATTATGGCACACCTGAAGCCATCTTGATTGTAATACACTGGTAACACTTAAACATTTGATTTAAAAAGGAACAAAATGATGGGGTTAATTTTGTCATAGAAATTATGGTTATTGCTGCAGAAAGAAAAATTAGGACGTGTTTCAATTGTGATCTCAAATTTCTTCCTGTTATATTTCAACAGGTGCAACCGATCAGTTGATGCCTTTGTGTTCTACTGCAGCTTCCCAGAGTGTTCTAAATAACAACTAGAGCGCTAACAGTCTTACTTATGACAAAAGTATGGCACACATGAAGCCATCTTGATTGGAGTAAACTGGTAACTCATAAAACATTCAATTTATAAAGGAACAAAATGAGGGGTTTCATTTTGTCATAGTAATTATGGTTAGTGGTGTAGAAAGAAAAATTAGGACATGTTTTAAGTAAGATCTCAAATATATTCCTTTTATATTTCAACAGGAGCAGCCTGCCAGTTGATGCCTTTGTGTTCTACTGCAGCTTCCCAGAGTGGTCTAAAGAATAACTAGAGCGCTAACAGTCTTACTTAAGACACAATTATGGCACACCTGAAGCCATCTTGATTGGCATAAACTGGTAACTCTTAAAACATTTAATTTAACAAGGAACAAAATGAGGGGGTTCATTTTGTCATAGAAATTATGGTTAGTGCTGTGGAAAGAAAAATTAGGACATGTTTTAAGTGAGATCTCAAATAGTTTCCTGTTACATTTCAACAGGGGCAGCCTGCCAGTTGATGCCTTTGTGTTCTACTTCAGCTTCCCAGAGTGTTCTAAAGAACAACTAGAGCTCTGACAGCCTTACTTATGACAAAAGTATGGCACACATGAAGCCATCTTGATTGGCATAAACTGGTAACACTTAAAACATTTAATTTAAAAAGGAAAAAAATGATGGGGTTCATTTTGTCATAGAAAGTATGGTTAGTGCTGTAGAAAGAAATATTAGGACATGTTTCAAGTGTGATCTCAAATATCTTCGTGTTATATTTCAACAGGAGCAGCCTGTCAGTTCATGTCTTTGTGTTCTACTGCAGTTTCCCAGAGTGGTCTAAAGAACAACTAGCGCGCTAACAGTCTTACTTATGACAAAATTATGGCACACCTGAAGCCATCTTGATTGTAATACACTGGTAACACTTAAACATTTGATTTAAAAAGGAACAAAATGATGGGGTTAATTTTGTCATAGAAATTATGGTTATTGCTGCAGAAAGAAAAATTAGGACGTGTTTCAATTGTGATCTCAAATTTCTTCCTGTTATATTTCAACAGGTGCAACCGATCAGTTGATGCCTTTGTGTTCTACTGCAGCTTCCCAGAGTGTTCTAAATAACAACTAGAGCGCTAACAGTCTTACTTATGACAAAAGTATGGCACACATGAAGCCATCTTGATTGGAGTAAACTGGTAACTCATAAAACATTCAATTTATAAAGGAACAAAATGAGGGGTTTCATTTTGTCATAGTAATTATGGTTAGTGGTGTAGAAAGAAAAATTAGGACATGTTTTAAGTAAGATCTCAAATATATTCCTTTTATATTTCAACAGGAGCAGCCTGCCAGTTGATGCCTTTGTGTTCTACTGCAGCTTCCCAGAGTGGTCTAAAGAATAACTAGAGCGCTAACAGTCTTACTTAAGACACAATTATGGCACACCTGAAGCCATCTTGATTGGCATAAACTGGTAACTCTTAAAACATTTAATTTAACAAGGAACAAAATGAGGGGGTTCATTTTGTCATAGAAATTATGGTTAGTGCTGTGGAAAGAAAAATTAGGACATGTTTTAAGTGAGATCTCAAATAGTTTCCTGTTACATTTCAACAGGGGCAGCCTGCCAGTTGATGCCTTTGTGTTCTACTTCAGCTTCCCAGAGTGTTCTAAAGAACAACTAGAGCTCTGACAGCCTTACTTATGACAAAAGTATGGCACACATGAAGCCATCTTGATTGGCATAAACTGGTAACACTTAAAACATTTAATTTAAAAAGGAAAAAAATGATGGGGTTCATTTTGTCATAGAAAGTATGGTTAGTGCTGTAGAAAGAAATATTAGGACATGTTTCAAGTGTGATCTCAAATATCTTCGTGTTATATTTCAACAGGAGCAGCCTGTCAGTTCATGTCTTTGTGTTCTACTGCAGTTTCCCAGAGTGGTCTAAAGAACAACTAACGCGCTAACAGTCTTACTTATGACAAAATTATGTCACACCTGAAGCCATCTTGATTGGAATAAACTGGTAACTCTTGAAAAACATTTAATTTAAAAAGGAACAAAATGATGGGGTTCATTTTGTCATAGAAATTATGGTTAGTGCTGTAGAAAGAAAAATTAGGACATGTTTCAAGTGTGATCTCACACATCTTCCTATTATATTTGAACAGGAGCAGCCTGTCAGTTGATGCCTTTGTGTTCTGATGCAGCATCCCAGAGAGGTCTAAAGAACAACTAGAGGGCTAACAGTCTTACTTATGACAAATGTATTGCGTACCAGAAACCATCTTGATTGTAATACACTGGTAACTCTTAAACATTTGATTTAAAAAGGAAAAAAATGATGGGGTTCATTTTGTCATAGACATTATGGTTAGTGCTGCAGAAAGAAAAATTAGGACATGTTTCAAGTGTGATCTCAAATGTCTTCCTGTTATATTTCAACAGGTGCAGCCTGTCAGTTGATAACTTTGTGTTCTACTGCAGCTCCCCAGAGTGTTCTAAAGAACAACTAGATCACTAACAGCATTACTTACGACAAAAGAATGACACACCTGAAGCCATCTTGATTGGAATAAACTGGTAACATTTAATTTAAAAAAGGAACAACATGATGGGATCAACTTTGTCATAGAAATTATGGTTAGGGCTGTAGAAAGAAAACTTACGACATGTTTGAAGTGTGATCTCAAATATCTTCCTGTTATATTTCTACAAGAGCAGCCTGCCAGTTGATGCCTTTGTGTTCTACTGCAGCTTCCTAGAGTGGTCTAAAGAACAACTAGAGCGCTAACAGTCTTACTTATGACAAAAGTATGGCACACCTGTAGCCATCTTGATTGGAATAAATTGGTAACACTTAAAACATTTAATTTAAAAAGGAACAAAATGATGGGGTTCATTTTGTCATAGAAATGATGGTTAGTGCTGTAGAATGAAAAATTAGGACATGTTTCAAGTGTGATCTCAAACATCTTCCTATTATATTTCAATAGGAGCAGCCTGTCAGTTGATGCCTTTGTGTTCTGTTGCAGCTTCCCAGAGAGATCTAAGGAACAACTAGAGGGCTTACAGCCTTACTTATGACAAATGTATGGCACACCTGAAACCATCTTGATTGGAAAACACTGGTAACACTTAAAACATTTGATTTAAAAAGCAATAAAATGATGGGGTTCATTTTGTCATAGAAATTATGGTTAGTGCTATAGAAAGAAAAATTAGGAAATGTTTCAAGTGTGATCTCAAATGTCTTCCTGTTATATTTCAACAGGTGCAGCCTGTCAGTTGATACCTTTGTGTTCTACTGCAGCTCCCCAGAGTGTTCTAATGAACAACTAGATCACTAACAGCCTTACTTACGACAAAAGAATGGCACACCTGAAGCCATCTTGATTGGAATAAACTGGTAACATTTAATTTAAAAAAGGAACAACATGATGGGATCAACTTTGTCATTGAAATTATGGTTAGGGCTGTAGAAAGAAAACTTACGACATGTTTGAAGTGTGATCTCAAATATCTTCGTGTTATATTTCAACAGGAGCAGCCTGCCAGTTGATGACTTTGTGTTCTACTGCAGCTTCCTAGAGTGGTCTAAACAACAACTAGAGCGCTAACAGTCTTACTTATGACACAATTAAGGCACACCTGAAGCCATCTTGATTGGAATAAACTGGTAACACTTAAAATATTTAATTTAAAAAGGAACAAAATGATGGGGTTTATTTTGTCATAGAAATTATGGTTAGTGCTGTAGAAAGAAGAATTAGGACATGTTTCAAGTGTGATCTCAAATATCTTCCTGTTATATTTCAACAGGAGCAGCCTGTCAGTTGATGCCTTTGTGTTCTGCTGCAGCTTCCCAGAGAGATCTAAGGAAAAACTAGAGGGCTTACAGCCTTACTTATGACAAATGTATGGCACACCTGAAACCATCTTGATTGGAATACACTGGTAACACTTAAAACATTTGATTTAAAAAGGAATAACATGATGGGGTTCATTTTGTCATAGAAATTATGGTTAGTGCTGTAGAAAGAAAAATTAGGAAATGTTTCAAGTGTGATCTCAAATGTCTTCCTGTTATATTTCAACAGGTGCAGCCTGTCAGTTGATACCTTTGTGTTCTACTGCAGCTCCCCAGAGTGTTCTAAAGAACAACTAGATCACTAACAGCCTTACTTACGACAAAAGAATGGCACACCTGAAGCCATCTTGATTGGAATAAACTGGTAACATTTAATTTAAAAAAGGAACAACATGATGGGATCAACTTTGTCATAGAAATTATGGTTAGGGCTGTAGAAAAAAAACTTACGACATGTTTGAAGTGTGATCTAAAATATCTTCCTGTTATATTTCAACAGGAGCAGCCTGCCAGTTGATGACTTTGTGTTCTACTGCATCTTCCTAGAGTGGTCTAAAGAACAACTAGAGCGCTAACAGTCTTACTTATGACACAATTAAGGCACACCTGAAGCCATCTTGATTGGAATAAACTGGTAACACTTAAAATATTTAATTTAAAAACGAACAAAATGATGGGGTTTATTTTGTCATAGAAAGTATGGTTAGTGCTGTAGAAAGAAAAATTAGGACATGTTTCAAGTGTGATCTCAAATATCTTCCTGTTATATTTCAACAGGAGCAGCCTGTCAGTTGATGCCTTTGTGTTCTACTTCAGCTTCCCATAGTGTTCTAAAGAACAACTAGAGCGCTGACAGCCTTACTTATGACAAAAGTATGGCACACATGAAGCCATCTTGATTGGCATAAACTGGTAACACTTAAAACATTTAGTTTAAAAAGGAAAAAAAAGTGATGGGGTTCATTTTGTCATACAAAATTATGGTTAGTGCTGTAGAAAGAAATATTAGGACATGTTTCAAGCGTGATCTCAAATACCTTTGTGCTATATTTCAACAGGAGCAGCCTGTCAGTTCATGTCTTTGTGTTCTACTGCAGTTTCCCAGAGTGGTCTAAAGAACAACTAGCGCGCTAACAGTCTAACTTATGACAAAATTATGGCACACCTGAAGCCATCTTGATTGTAATACACTGGTAACACTTAAACATTTGCTTTAAAAAGGAACAAAATGATGGGGTTATTTTGTCATAGAAATTATGGTTACTGCTGCAGAAAGAAAAATTAGGACGTGTTTCAAGTGTGATCTCAAATTTCTTCCTGTTATATTTCAACAGGGGCAACCGATCAGTTGATGCCTTTGTGTTCTACTGCAGCTTCCCAGAGTGTTCTAAATAACAACTAGAGCGCTAACAGTCTTACTTATGACAAAAGTATGGCACACCTGAAGCCATCTTGATTGGAGTAAACTGGTAACTCATAAAACATTCAATTTATAAAGGAACAAAATGAGGGGTTTCATTTTTTCATAGTAATTATGGTTAGTGGTGTAGAAAGAAAAATTAGGACATGTTTTAAGTGAGATCTCAAATATCTTCCTTTTATATTTCAACAGGAGCAGCCTGCCAGTTGATGCCTTTGTGTTCTACTGCAGTTTCCCAGAGTGGTCTAAAGAATAACTAGAGCACTAACAGTGTTACTAATGACACAATTATGGCACACCTGAAGCCATCTTGATTGGAATAAACTGGTAAATCTTAAAACATTCAATTTAAAAAGGAACAAAATGAGGGGCTTCATTTTGTCATAGAAATTATGGTTAGTGCTGTAGAAAGAAAAATTAGGACATGTTTCAAGTGTGATCTCAAATATCTTCCTGTTATAGTTCAACAGGAGCAGCCTGCCAGTTGATGCCTTTGTGTTCTACTGCAGCTTCCCAGAGTGGTCTAAAGAATAACTAGAGCGCTAACAGTCTTACTTAAGACACAATTATGGCACACCTGAAGCCATCTTGATTGGCATAAACTGGTAACTCTTAAAACATTTAATTTAAAAAGGAACAAAATGAGGGGGTTCATTTTGTCATAGAAATTATGGTTAGTGCTGTGGAAAGAAAAATTAGGACATGTTTTAAGTGAGATCTCAAATATTTTCCTGTTACATTTCAACAGGGGCAGCCTGCCAGTTGATGCCTTTGTGTTCTACTTCAGCTTCCCAGAGTGTTCTAAAGAACAACTAGAGCTCTGACAGCCTTACTTATGACAAAAGTATGGCACACATGAAGCCATCTTGATTGGAATAAACTGGTAACACTTAAAATATTTAATTTAAAAAGGAACAAAATGATGGGGTTTATTTTGTCATAGAAATTATGGTTAGTGCTGTAGAAAGAAAAATTAGGACATGTTTTAAGTGAGATCTCAAATATCTTCCTGTTATATTTCAACAGGAGCAGCCTGTCAGTTCATGTCTTTGTGTTCTACTGCAGCTTCCCAGAGTGGTCTAAAGAACAACTAGCGCGCTAACTAGGGGTGGGCGGAATTTGCGGAATTAACCTTCGCAAATTATCGCGAGAATGTTTAAAATTATCGCAAACAAGCAGAAATATCGCGAAGATGCGGAAGTTTTTTTCCGGCATGTTCGCGCGATTTTCTGCATGGTTGCGGGTCGCCAACTTACCCATGTGGCTGCTTGCGGGCGCGGCCATCTTGTTTTGAGTTGTTCTCGCGGTGCATGATCGCGAGAAGAAAGACGTGATCGCGCGACGCATGACGTCACTGCGGGCGCGAACTGTCGCGAGACAGCGCAAATGGCTAAAAACAATACAACATCTCATGGAGAACGCGACCGGATCAAGAAAACTTGTCGGCGAACGCAGGGATTCAGGTAAGGCGATCGCGCGCGCGCGAGAATGTATCATTTTACAGCGCGAGCAAGAAACAAATTATCGCCAAGCTGCGGAAACCGGAATTTTTGACATTTTCGCGCTCTCCGCGGAACGCAAAAATGTCAAATTATCGCAATTTCCGCGAACGGAACGAAATTTTTGCCCAGGCCTAGCGCTAACAGTCTTACTTATGACACAATTATGGCACACCTGAAGCCATCTTGATTGGCATAAACTGGTAACTCTTAAAACATTTAATTTAAAAAGGAACAAAATGAGGGGGTTCATTTTGTCATAGAAATTATGGTTAGTGCTGTAGAAAGAAAAATTAGGACATGTTTTAAGTGAGATCTCAAATATCTTCCTGTTACATTTCAACAGGGGCAGCCTGCCAGTTGATGCCTTTGTGTTCTACTTCAGCTTCCCAGAGTGTTCTAAAGAACAACTAGAGCACTGACAGCCTTACTTATGACAAAATTATGGCACACATGAAGCCATCTTGATTGGCATAAACTGGTAACACTTAAAACATTTAATTTAAAAAAGAAACAAAATGATGGGGTCAATTTTGTCATAGAAATTATGGTTAGGGCTGTAGAAAGAAAATTT
Source organism: Triturus cristatus (assembly GCF_964204655.1). Taxonomy (NCBI): domain Eukaryota; kingdom Metazoa; phylum Chordata; class Amphibia; order Caudata; family Salamandridae; genus Triturus; species Triturus cristatus. The sequence continues at coordinate 939,304,338 of NC_140579.1, forward strand.
ACAACATGCTTGAAGTGTGATCTCAAATATCTTCCTGTTATATTTCAACAAGAGCAGCCTGCCAGTTGATGCCTTTGTGTTCTACTGCAGCTTCCCAAAGTGGTCTGTAGAATACCTAGAGCGCTAACAGTCTTAATTATGACACAATTAAGATACACCTAAAGCCATCTTGATTGGAATAAACTGGTGACTCTTAAAACATTTAATTTAAAAAGAAACAAAATGAGGGGGTTCATTTTGTCATAGAAATTATGGTTAGTGCTGTAGAATGAAAAATTAGGACATGTTTTAAGTGAGATCTCATATATCTTCCTATTATATTTTAACAGGAGCAGCCTGTCAGTTGATTCCTTTGTGTTCTACTGCAGCTTCCCAGAGTGTTTTAAAGAACAAATAGAGCGCTAACAGCCTTACTTATAACAAAAGTATGGCACACCTGAAGTCATCTTGATTGGAATAAACTGGTAACACTTAAAACATTTAATTTAAAAAGGAACAAAATGATGGGGTTCATTTTGTCATTGAAATTATGGTTAGCGCTGTAGAAAGAAAAATTAGGACATATTTCAAGTGTGAACTCAAATGTCTTCCTGTTATATTTCAACAGGTGCAGCCTGTCAGTTGATGCCGTTGTGCTCTACTGCAGCTTCCCAGAGTGTTCTAAAGAACAACTAGAGCGCTGACAGCCTTACTGATGACAAAAGTATGGCACACCTGAAGCTATCTTGATTGGAATAAACTGGTAAAACTTAAAACATTTAATTTAAAAAGGAACAAAATGATGGGGTCAATTTTGTCATAGAAATTATGGTTAGGGCTGTAGAAAGAAAATTTACAACATGCTTGAAGTGTGATCTCAAATATCTTCCTGTTATATTTCAACAAGAGCAGCCTGCCAGTTGATGCCTTTGTGTTCTAATGCAGCTTCCCAAAGTGGTCTGTAGAATACCTAGAGCGCTAACAGTCTTAATTATGACACAATTAAGATACACCTAAAGCCATCTTGATTGGAATAAACTGGTGACTCTTAAAACATTTAATTTAAAAAGAAACAAAATGAGGGGGTTCATTTTGTCATAGAAATTATGGTTAGTGCTGTAGAAAGAAAAATTAGGACATGTTTTAAGTGAGATCTCATATATCTTCCTGTTATATTTTAACAGGAGCAGCCTGTCAGTTGATTCCTTTGTGTTCTACTGCAGCTTCCCAGAGTGTTTTAAAGAACAAATAGAGCGCTAACAGCCTTACTTATAACAAAAGTATGGACACCTGAAGTCATCTTGATTGGAATAAACTGGTAACACTTAAAACATTTAATTTAAAAAGGAACAAAATGATGGGGTTCATTTTGTCATAGAAATTATGGTTAGCGCTGTAGAAAGAAAAATTAGGACATATTTCAAGTGTGATCTCAAATGTCTTCCTGTTATATTTCAACAGGTGCAGCCTGTCAGTTGATGCCTTTGTGCTCTACTGCAGCTTCCCAGAGTGTTCTAAAGAACAACTAGAGCGCTGACAGCCTTACTTATGACAAAAGTATGGCACACCTGTAGCCATCTTGATTGGAATAAATTGGTAACACTTAAAACATTTAATTTAAAAAGGAACAAAATGATGGGGTTCATTTTGTCATAGAAATTATGGTTAGTGCTGTAGAATGAAAAATTAGGACTTGTTTCAAGTGTGATCTCAAACATCTTCCTATTATATTTCAACAGGAGCAGCCTGTCAGTTGATGACTTTGTGTTCTGCTGCAGCTTCCCAGAGAGATCTAAGGAACAACTAGAGGGCTTACAGCCTTACTTATGACAAATGTATGGCACACCTGAAACCATCTTGATTGGAATACACTGGTAACACTTAAAACATTTGATTTAAAAAGGAACAAAATTATGGGGTTCATTTTGTCATAGAAATTATGGTTAGTGCTGTAGAAAGAAAAATTAGGAAATGTTTCAAGTGTGATCTCAAATGTCTTCCTGTTATATTTCAACAGGTGCAGCCTGTCAGTTGATGCCTTTGTGTTCTACTACAGCTCCCCAGAGTGTTCTAAAGAACAACTAGATCACTAACAGCCTTACTTACTACAAAAGAATGGCACACCTGAAGCCATCTTGATTGGAATAAACTGGTAACATTTAATTTAAAAAAGGAACAACATGATGGGGTCAACTTTGTCATAAAAATTATGGTTAGGGCTGTAGAAAGAAAACTTACGACATGTTTGAAGTGTGATCTCAAATATCTTCCTGTTATATTTCAACAGGAGCAGCCTGCCAGTTGATGCCTTTGTGTTCTACTGCAGCTTCCTAGAGTGGTCTAAAGAACAACTAGAGCGCTAACAGTCTTACTTATGACACAATTAAGGCACACCTGAAGCCATCTTGATTGGAATAAACTGGTAACTCATAAAACATTTAATTTAAAAAGGAACAACATGAGGGGGTTCATTTTGTCATAGAAATTATGGTTAGTGCTGTAGAGAGAAAAATTAGGACATGTTTCAAGTGAGATCTCAAATATCTTCCTGTTATATTTCAACAGGAGCAGCCTGTCAGTTGATGCCTTTGTGTTCTACTGCAGCTTCCCAGAGTGGTCTAAAGAACAACAAGAGCGTTAACAGCCTTACTTATGCCAAAAGTATGGCACACCTGAAGCCATCTTGATTGGAATAAACTGGTAACACTTAAAATATTTAATTTAAAAAGGAACAAAATGATGGGGTTTATTTTGTCATAGAAATTATGGTTAGTGCTGTAGAAAGAAAAATTAGGACATGTTTCAAGTGTGATCTCAAATATCTTCATATTATATTTCAACAGGAGCAGCCTGTCAGTTCATGTCTTTGTGTTCTACTGCAGCTTCCCAGAGTGGTCTAAAGAACAACTAGCGCGCTAACAGTCTTATTTATGACAAAATTATGTCACACCTGAAGCCATCTTGATTGGAACAAACTGGTAACTCTTAAAACATTTAATTTAAAAAGGAACAGAATGAGGGGGTTCATTTTGTCATAGAAAATATGGTTAGTGCTGTAGAAATAAAAATTAGGAAATGTTTTAAGTGAGATCTCAAATATCTTCCAGTTATATTTCAGCAGGAGCAGCCTGTCAGTTGATGCCTTTGTGCTATACTGCAGCTTCCTAGAGTGTTCTAAAGAACAACTAGCACGCTAACAGCCTTACTTATGACAAAAGTATGGCACACCTGAAGCCATCTTGATTGGAATAAACTGGTAACACTTAAAACATTTAATTTAAAAAGGAACAAAATGATGGGTTTCATTTTGTCATAGAAATTATGGTTAGCGCTGTAAAAAGAAAAATTAGGACATATTTCAAGTGTGATCTCTAATGTCTTCCTTTTATATTTCAACAGGTGCAGCCTGTCAGTTGATGTCTTTGTTTTCTACTGCAGCTTCCCAGAGTGCTCTAAAGAACAACTAGAGCGCTAACAGTCCTACTTATGACTCAATTATGGCACAACTGAAGCCATCTTGATTGGAGTAAACTGGTAACTCATAAAACATTTAATTTAAAAAAGAACAAAATGAGGGGGTTCATTTTGTCATAGTTATTATGGTTAGTGCTGTAGAAAGAAAAATTAGGACATGTTTTAAGTGAGATCTCAAATATATTCCTGTTATATTTCAACAGGAGCAGCCTGTCAGTTGATGCCGTTGTGTTCTACTGCAGCTTCTCGGAGTGTTCTAAAGAACAACTAGATCACTAACAGTCTTACTTACGACAAAAGAATGGCACACCTGAAGCCATCTTGATTGGAATAAACTGGTAACACTTAAAGCATTTAATTTAAAAAGGAACAAAATGAGGGGGTTCATTTTGTCATAGAAATTATGGTTAGTGCTGTGGAAAGAAAAATTAGGACATGTTTTAAGTGAGATCTCAAATATTTTCCTGTTACATTTCAACAGAGGCAGCCTGCCAGTTGATGCCTTTGTGTTCTACTTCAGCTTCCCAGAGTGTTCTAAAGAACAACTAGAGCTCTGACAGCCTTACTTATGACAAAAGTATGGCACACATGAAGCCATCTTGATTTGAATAAACTGGCAACACTTAAAGCATTTAATTTAAAAAGGAAAAAAATGATGGGGTTTATTTTGTCACAGAAATTATGGTTAGTGCTGTAGAAAGAAATATTAGGACATGTTTCAAGTGTGATCTCAAATATCTTCGTGTTATATTTCAACAGGAGCAGCCTGTCAGTTCATGTCTTTGTGTTCTACTGCAGCTTCCCAGAGTGGTCTAAAGAACAACTAGCACGCTAACAGTCTTACTTATGACAAAATTATGGCACACCTGAAGCCATCTTGATTGTAATACACTGGTAACACTTAAACATTTGATTTAAAAAGGAACAAAATGATGGGGTTAATTTTGTCATAGAAATTATGGTTAGTGCTGCAGAAAGAAAAATTAGGACGTGTTTCAAGTGTGATCTCAAATGTCTTCCTGTTATATTTCAACAGGTGCAGCCGATCAGTTGATGCCTTTGTGTTCTACTGCAGCTTCCCAGAGTGTTCTAAATAACAACTAGAGCGCTAACAGTCTTACTTATGACAAAAGTATGGCACACCTGAAGCCATCTTGATTGGAGTAAACTGGTAACTCATAAAACATTCAATTTATAAAGGAACAAAATGAGGGGTTTCATTTTGTCATAGTAATTATGGTTAGTGGTGTAGAAAGAAAAATTAGGACATGTTTCAAGTGTGATCTCAAATATCTTCGTGTTATATTTCAACAGGAGCAGCCTGTCAGTTCATGTCTTTGTGTTCTACTGCAACTTCCCAGAGTGGTCTAAAGAACAACTAGCGCGCTAACAGTCTTACTCATGACAAAATTATGTCACACCTGAAGCCATCTTGATTGGAACAAACTGGTAACTCTTAAAACATTTAATTTAAAAAGGAACAGAATGAGGGTGTTCATTTTGTCATAGAAATTATGGTTAGTGCTGTAGAAATAAAAATTAGGAAATGTTTTAAGTGAGATCTCAAATATCTTCCTGTTATATTTCAGCAGGAGCAGCCTGCTAGTTGATGCCTTTGTGCTATACTGCAGCTTCCTAGAGTGTTCTAAAGAACAACTAGCGCGCTAACAGTCTTACCTATGACAAAATTATGGCACACCTGAAGCCATCTTGATTGGAATAAATTGGTAACACTTAAAACATTTAATTTAAAAAGGAACAAAATGATGGGGTTCATTTTGTCATAGAAATTATGGTTAGTGCTGTAGAAAGAAAAATTAGGACATGTTTCAAGTGTGATCTCACACATCTTCCTATTATATTTGAACAAGAGCAGCCTGTCAGTTGATGCCTTTCTGTTCTGCTGCAGCATCCCAGAGAGGTCTAAGAACAACTAGAGGGCTAACAGCCTTACTTATGACAAATGTATTGCGTACCAGAAACCATCTTGATTGTAATACACTGGTAACACTTAAACATTTGATTTAAAAAGGAACAAAATGATGGGGTTCATTTTGTCATAGAAATTATGGTTAGTGCTGCAGAAAGAAAAATTAGGACGTTTCAAGTGTGATCTCAAATGTCTTCCTGTTATATTTCAACAGGTGCAGCCTGTCAGTTGATGCCTTTGTGTTCTACTGCAGCTCCCCAGAGTGTTCTAAAGAACAACTAGAGCGCTAACAGTCTTACTTATGACAAAAGTATGGCACACCTGAAGCCATCTTGATTGGAGTAAACTGGTGATTCATAAAACATTTCATTTATAAAGAAACAAAATGAGGGGTTTCATTTTGTCATATTAATTATGGTTAGTGGTGTAGAAAGAAAAATTAGGACATGTTTTAAGTGAGATCTCAAATATCTTCCTTTTATATTTCAACAGGAACAGACTGTCAGTTGATGCCTTTGTGTTCTACTGCAGCTTCGCAGAGTGTTCTAAAGAACAACTAGAGCGCTAACAGCCTTACTAATGACAAAAGTATGGCACACCTGAAGCTATCTTGATTGGAATAAACTGGTAACACTTAAAACATTTAATTTAAAAAGGAACAAAATGATGGAGTTCATTTTGTCATAGAAATTATGGTTAGTGCTGTAGAAAGAAAAATTATGACATGTTTCAAGTGTGATCTCAAATATCTTCCTGTTATATTTCAACAGGAGCAGACTGCCAGTTGATGCCTTTGTGTTCTACTGCAGCTTCCTAGAGTGGTCTAAAGAACAACTAGAGCGCTAACAGCCTTACTTACGACAAAAGAATGGCACACCTGAAGCCATCTTAATTGGAATAAACTGGTAACATTTAATTTAAAAAAGGAACAAAATGATGGGGTCAACTTTGTCATAGAAATTATGGTTAGGGCTGTAGAAAGAAAACTTACGACATGTTTGAAGTGTGATCTCAAATATCTTCCTGTTATATTTCAACAGGAGCAGACTGCCAGTTGATGCCTTTGTGTTCCACTGCAGCTTCCTAGAGTGGTCTAAAGAACAACTAGAGCCCTAACAGTCTTACTTATGACACGATATTTGCACACCTGAAGCCATCTTGATTGGAATAAACTGGTAAATCTTAAAACATTTCATTTAAAAAGGAACAAAATAATGGCGTCAATTTTGTCATAGAAATATGTTTGGGCTGTAGAAAGAAAACTTACGACATGTTTGAAGTGTGATCTCAAATATCTTCCTGTTATATTTCAACAGGAGCAGCCTGCCAGTTGATGCCTTTGTGTTCTACTGCAGCTTCCTAGAATTGTCTAAAGAACAACTAGAGCGCTAACAGTCTTACTTATGACACAATTAAGGCACACCTGAAGCCATCTTTATTGGAATAAACTAGTAAATCATAAAACATTTAATTTAAAAAGGAACAACATGAGGGGGTTCATTTTGTCATAGAAATTATGGTTAGTGCTGTAGAGAGAAAAATTAGGACATGTTTTAAGTAAGATCTCAAATATCTTCCTGTTATATTTCAACAGGAGCAGCCTGTCAGTTGATGCCTTTGTGTTCTACTGCTGCTTCCCAGAGTGTTCTAAAGAACAACTAGAGCGTTAACAGCCTTACTTATGCCAAAAGTATGGCACACCTGAAGCCGACTTGATTGGAATAAACTGGTAACACTTAAAATATTTAATTTAAAAAGGAACAAAATGATGGGGTTTATTTTGTCATAGAAATTATGGTTAGTGCTGTAGAAAGAAAAATTAGGACATGTTTCAAGTGTGATCTCAAATATCTTCCTGTTATATTTAAACAGGAGCAGCCTGTCAGTTGATGCCTTTGTGTTCTACTTCAGCTTCCCAGAGTGTTCTAAAGAACGACTATAGCGCTAACAGCCTTACTTATGACACAATTATGGCACACCTGAAGCCATCTTGATTGGCATAAACTGGTAACTCTTAAAACATTTAATTTAAAAAGGAACAAAATGAGGGGGTTCATTTTGTCATAGAAATTATGGTTAGTGCTGTAGAAAGAAAAATTAGGACATGTTTTAAGTGAGATCTCAAATATCTTCCTTTTACATTTCAACAGGGGCAGCCTGCCAGTTGATGCCTTTGTGTTCTACTTCAGCTTCCCAGAGTGTTCTAAAGAACAACTAGAGCGCTGACAGCCTTACTTATGACAAAATGATGGCACACATGAAGCCATCTTGATTGGCATAAACTGGTAACACTTAAAACATTTAATTTAAAAAGGAAAAAAATGATAGGGTTCATTTTGTCATAGAAATTATGGTTAGTGCTGTAGAAAGAAATATTAGGACATGTTTCAAGTGTGAGCTCAAATATCTTCGTGTTATATTTCAACAGGAGCAGCCTGTCAGTTCATGTCTTTGTGTTCTACTGCAGCTTCCCAGAGTGGTCTAAAGAACAACTAGCACGCTAACAGTCTTACTTATGACAAAATTATGGCACACCTGAAGCCATCTTGATTGTAATACACTGGTAACACCTAAACATTTGATTTAAAAAGGAACAAAATGATGGGGTTAATTTTGTCATAGAAATTATGGTTAGTGCTGCAGAAAGAAAAATTAGGACGTGTTTCAAGTGTGATCTCAAATGTCTTCCTGTTATATTTCAACAGGTGCAGCCGATCAGTTGATGCCTTTGTGTTCTACTGCAGCTTCCCAGAGTGTTCTAAATAACAACTAGAGCGCTAACAGTCTTACTTATGACAAAAGTATGGCACACCTGAAGCCATCTTGATTGGAGTAAACTGGTAACTCATAAAACATTCAATTTATAAAGGAACAAAATGAGGGGTTTCATTTTGTCATAGTAATTATGGTTAGTGGTGTAGAAAGAAAAATTAGGACATGTTTTAAGTGAGATCTCAAATATCTTCCTTTTATATTTCAACAGGAACAGACTGTCAGTTGATGCCTTTGTGTTCTACTGCAGCTTCCCAGAGTGTTCTAAAGAACAACTAGAGCGCTAACAACCTTACTGATGACAAAAGTATGGCAAACCTGAAGCTATCTTGATTGGAATAAACTGGTAACACTTAAAACATTTAATTTAAAAAGGAACAAAATGATGGGGTCAATTTTGTCATAGAAATTACAGTTAGGGCTGTAGAAAGAACATTTACAACATGTTTGAAGTGTGATCTCAAATATCTACCTGTAATATTTCAATAGGAGCAGCCTGCCAGTTGATGCCTTTGTGTTCTACTGCAGCTTCCCAGAGTGGTCTAAAGAATAACTAGAGCGCTAACAGTGTTACTAATGACACAATTATGGCACACCTGAAGCCATCTTGATTGGAATAAACGGGTAAATCTTAAAACATTTAATTTAAAAAGGAACAAAATGAGGGGCTTCATTTTGTCATAGAAATTATGGTTAGTGCTGTAGAAAGAAAAATTAGGACATGTTTCAAGTGTGATCTCAAATATCTTCCTGTTATAGTTCAACAGGAGCAGCCTGCCAGTTGATGCCTTTGTGTTCTACTGCAGCTTCCCAGAGTGGTCTAAAGAATAACTAGAGCGCTAACAGTCTTACTTAAGACACAATTATGGCACACCTGAAGCCATCTTGATTGGCATAAACTGGTAACTCTTAAAACATTTAATTTAAAAAGGAACAACATGATGGGGTTCATTTTGTCATAGAAATTATGGTTAGTGCTGTGGAAAGAAATATTAGGACATGTTTTAAGTGAGATCTCAAATATTTTCCTGTTACATTTCAACAGGGGCAGCCTGCCAGTTGATGCCTTTGTGTTCTACTTCAGCTTCCCAGAGTGTTCTAAAGAACAACTAGAGCTCTGACAGCCTTACTTATGACAAAAGTATGGCACACATGAATCCATCTTGATAGGAATAAACTGGCAACACTTAAAACATTTAATTTAAAAAGGAAAAAAATGATGGGGTTAATTTTGTCATAGAAATTATGGTTAGTGTTGTAGAAAGAAATATTAGGACATGTTTCAAGTGTGATCTCAAATATCTTCGTTTTATATTTCAACAGGAGCAGCCTGTCAGTTCATGTCTTTGTGTTCTACTGCAGCTTCCCACAGTGGTCTAAAGAACAACTAGCGCGCTAACAGTCTTACTTATGACAAAATTATGTCACACCTGAAGCCATCTTGATTGGAACAAACTGCTTACTCTTAAAACATTTAATTTAAAAAGGAACAAAATGATGGGGTTTATTTTGTCATAGAAATTATGGTTAGTGCTATAGAAAGAAAAATTAGGACATGTTTCAAGTGTTATCTCACACATCTTCCTATTATATTTGAACAGGAGCAGCCTGTCAGTTGATGCCTTTGTGTTCTGCTGCAGCATCCCAGAGAGGTCTAAAGAACAACTAGAGTGCTAACAGTCTTACTTATGACAAATGTATTGCGTACCAGAAACCATCTTGATTGTAATACACTGGTAAAACTTAAACATTTGATTTAAAAAGGAACAAACTGATGGGGTTCATTTTGTCATAGAAATTATGGTTAGTGCTGCAGAAAGAAAAATTAGGACATGTTTCAAGTGTGATCTCAAATGTCTTCCTGTTATATTTCAACAGGTGCAGCCTGTCAGTTGATGTCTTTGTGTTCTACTGCAGCTCCCCAGAGTGTTCTAAAGAACAACTAGAGCGCTAACAGTCTTACTTCTGACAAAAGTATGGCACACCTGAAGCCATCTTGATTGGAGTAAACTGGTAACTCATAAAACATTTCATTTATAAAGGAACAAAATGAGGGGTTTCATTTTGTCATAGTAATTATGGTTAGTGGTGTAGAAAGAAAAATTAGGACATGTTTTAAGTGAGATCTCAAATATCTTCCTTTTATATTTCAACAGGAACAGACTGTCAGTTGATGCCTTTGTGTTCTACTGCAGCTTTGCAGAGTGTTCTAAAGCACAACTAGAGCGCTAACAGCCTTACTGATGACAAAAGTATGGCACACCTGAAGCTATCTTGGTTGGAATAAACTGGTAAAACTTAAAACATTTAATTTAAAAAGGAACAAAATGATGGGGTCAATTTTGTCATAGAAATTATGGTTAGGGCTGTAGAAAGAAAATTTACAACATGCTTGAAGTGTGATCTCAAATATCTTCCTGTTACATTTCAACAAGAGCAGCCTCTCAGTTGATGCCTTTGTGTTCTACTGCAGCTTCCCAAAGTGGTCTGTAGAATACCTAGAGCGCTAACAGTCTTAATTATGACACAATTAAGATACACCTAAAGCCATCTTGATTGGAATAAACTGGTGACTCTTAAAACATTTAATTTAAAAAGAAACAAAATGAGGGGGTTCATTTTTTCATAGAAATGATGGTTAGTGCTGTAGAAAGAAAAATTAGGACATGTTTTAAGTGAGATCTCATATATCTTCCTGTTATATTTTAACAGGAGCAGCCTGTCAGTTGATTCCTTTGTGTTCTACTGCAGCTTCCCAGAGTGTTTTAAAGAACAAATAGAGCGCTAACAGCCTTACTTATAACAAAAGTATGGCACACCTGAAGTCATCTTGATTGGAATAAACTGGTAACACTTAAAACATTTAATTTAAAAAGGAACAAAATGATGGGGTTCATTTTGTCATAGAAATTATGGTTAGCGCTGTAGAAAGAAAAATTAGGACATATTTCAAGTGTGATCTCAAATGTCTTCCTGTTATATTTCAACAGGTGCAGCCTGTCAGTTGATGCCTTTGTGCTCTACTGCAGCTTCCAAGAGTGTTCTAAAGAACAACTAGAGCGCTGACAGCCTTACTTATGACAAAAGTATGGCACACCTGTAGCCATCTTGATTGGAATAAATTGGTAAAACTTAAAACATTTAATTTAAAAAGGAACAAAATGATGGGGTTCATTTTGTCATAGAAATTATGGTTAGTGCTGTAGAATGAAAAATTAGGACATGTTTCAAGTGTGATCTCAAACATCTTCCTATTATATTTCAACAGGAGCAGCCTGTCAGTTGATGCCTTTGTGTTCTGCTGCAGCTTCCCAGAGAGATCTAAGGAACAACTAGAGGGCTTACAGCCTTACTTATGACAAATGTATGGCACACCTGAAACCATCTTGATTGGAATACACTGGTAACACTTAAAACATTTGATCTAAAAAGGAACAAAATGATGGGGTTCATTTTGCCATAGAAATTATGGTTAGTGCTGTAGAAAGAAAAATTAGGAAATGTTTCAAGTGTGATCTCAAATGTCTTCCTGTTATATTTCAACAGGTGCAGCCTGTCAGTTGATGCCTTTGTGTTCTACTACAGCTCCCCAGAGTGTTCTAAAGAACAACTAGATCACTAACAGCCTTACTTACTACAAAAGAATGACACACCTGAAGCCATCTTGATTGGAATAAACTGGTAACATTTAATTTAAAAAAGGAACAACATAATGGGGTCAACTTTGTCATAGAAATTATGGTTAGGGCTGTAGAAAGAAAACTTACGACATGTTTGAAGTGTGATCTCAAATATCTCCCTGTTATATTTCAACAGGAGCAGCCTGCAATTTGATGCCTTTGTGTTCTACTGCGGCTTCCCAGAGTGGTCTAAAGAATAACTAGAGCGCTAACAGTCTTACTTATGACACAATTATGGAACACCTGAAGCCATCTTGATTGGAATAAACTGGTAAATCTTAAAACATTTAATTTGAAAAGGAACAAAATGAGGGGGTTCATTTTGTCATTGAAATTATGGTTAGTGCTGTAGAAAGAAAAATTAGGACATGTTTCAAGTGTGATCTCAAATGTCTTCCTGTTATATTTCAACAGGTGCAGCCTGTCAGTTGATGCCTTTGTGTTCTACTGCAGCTCCCCAGAGTGTTCTAAAGAACAACTAAAGCGCTAAAAGTCTTACTTATGACAAGATTATGGCACACCTGAAGCCATCTTGATTGGAATAAACTGGTAACACTTAAAACATTTAATTTAAAAAGGAACAAAATGATAGGGTTCATTTTGTCATAGAAATTATGGTTAGTGCTGTAGAAAGAAAAATTAGGACATGTTTCAAGTGTGATCTCAAATGTCTTCCTGTTATATTTCAACAGGTGCAGCCTGTCAGTTGATGCCTTTGTGTTCTACTGCAGCTCCCCAGAGTGTTCTAAAGAACAACTAAAGCGCTAAAAGTCTTACTTATGACAAGATTATGGCACACCTGAAGCCATCTTGATTGGAGTAAACTGGTAACTCATAAAACATTTAATTTATACAGGAACAAAATGAGGGGTTCATTTTGTCATAGAAATTATGGTTAGTGCTGTAGAGAGAAAAATTAGGACATGTTTTAAGTGAGATCTCAAATATCTTCCTGTTATATTTCAACAGGAGCAGCCTGTCAGTTGATGCCTTTGTGTTCTACTGCACCTTCCCAGAGTGTTCTAAAGAACAATTAGAGCGCTAACAGCCTTACTTATGACAAAAGTATGGCATACCTGAAGCCATCTTGATTGGAATAAACTGGTAACACTTAAAACATTTAATTTAAAAAAGGATCAAAATGATGGGTTCAATTTTGTCATAGAAAATGTGGTTAGGGCTGTAGAAAGAATATTTACAACATGCTTGAAGTGTGATCTCAAATATCTTCCTGTTATATTTCAACAGGAGCAGCCTGCCAGTTGATGCCTTTGTGTTCTACTGCAGCCTCCCAGAGTGGTCTAAAGAACAACCAGAGCGCTAACAGTCTTACTTATGATGCAATTATGGCACACCTGAAGCCATCTGGATTGGAATAAACTGGTAAATCTTAAAACATTTAATTTAAAAAGGAACAAAATAAGGGGGTTCATTTTGTCATTGAAATTATGGTTAGTGCTGTAGAAAGAAAAATTAGGACATGTTTAAGTGATATCTCAAATATCTTCGTGTTATATTTCAGCGGGAGAAGCCTGTCAGTTGATGCCTTTGTGTTCTACTGCAGCCTCCCAGAGTGGTCTAAAGAACAACCAGAGCGCTAACAGTCTTACTTATGATGCAATTATGGCACACCTGAAGACATCTGGATTGGAATAAACTGGTGAATCTTAAAACATTTAATTTAAAAAGGAACACAATGATGGGGTTCATTTTGTCATAAAAATTATGGTTAGTGCTTTAGAAAGAAAAATTAGGACATGTTTTAATTGAGATCTAAAATATCTTCCTGTTATATTTCAACAGGAGCAGCCTGTCAGTTGATGCCTTTGTGTTCTACTGCAGCTTCCCAGAGTGGTCTAAAGAATACCTAGAGCGCTAACAGTGTAATTATGACACAATTAAGGCACACCTGATGCCATCTTGATTGGAATAAACTGGTAACTCTTAAAACATTAAATTTAAAAAGTAACAAAATGAGGGGGTTCATTTTGTCATAGAAATTATTGTTAGTACTGTAGAAAGAAAAATTTGGACATGTTTTAAGTGAGATCTCAAATATCTTCCTGTCATATTTCAACAGGAGCAGCCTGTCAGTTGATGCCGTTGTGTTCTACTGCAGCTTCCCAGAGTGTTCTAAAGAACAACTAGAGCGCTAACAGCCTTACTTATGACAAAAGGATGGCACACCTGAAGCCATCTTGATTGGAATAAACTGGTAACATTTAAAACATTTAATTTAAAAAGGAACAAAATGATGGGGTTCATTTTGTCATCGAAATTATGGTTGGCACTGTAGCAATAAAAATTAGGACATATTTCAAGTGTGATATAAACTATCTTCCTATTATATTTCAACAGGAGCAACCTGTCAGTTGATGTCTTTGTGTTCTACTGCAGCTTCACAGAGTGTTCTAAAGAACAACTAGATTACTAACAGCCTTACTTACGACAAAAGAATGGCACACCTGAAGCCATCTTGATTGGAATAAACTGGTAACACTTAAAACATTTAATTTTAAAATGGAACAAAATGATGGGATCAACTTTGTCATAGAAATTATGGTTAGGGCTGCAGAAAGAAAACTTATGACATGTTTGAAGTGTGATCTCAAATATCTTCCTGTTATATTTCAACAGGAGCAGCCTGCCAGTTGATGCCTTTGTGTACTACTGCAGCCTCCCAGAGTGGTCTAAAGAACAACCAGAGCGCTAACAGTCTTACTTATGACACGATTAAGGCACACCGAAAGCCATCTTGATTGGAATAAACTGGTAACTCATAAAACATTTAATTTAAAAAAGAAACAAAATGATGGGGTCAATTTTGTCATAGAAATTATGGTTAGGGCTGTAGAAAGAAAATTTACAACATGTTTGAAGTGTAATCTCAAATATCTTCCTGTTATATTTCAACTGGAGCAGCCTGCCAGATGATGCCTTTGTGTTCTACTGCAGCTTCCCAGAGTGTTCTAAAGAACAACTAGAGCGCTGACAGCCTTACTTATGACAAAAGTATGGCACACCTGAAGCCATCTTGATTGGAATAAACTGGTAACACTTAAAACATTTAATTTAAAAAGGAAAAAAATGATGGGGTTCATTTTGTCATAGAAATGATGGTTAGTGCTGTAGAAAGAAAAATGAGGACATGTTTTAAATGAGATCTCAAAAATCTTCCTGTTATATTTCAACAAGGGCAGCCTGCCAGTTGATGCCTTTGTGTTCTACTTCAGCTTCCCAGAGTGTTCTAAAGAACAACTAGAGCACTGACAGCCTTACTTATGACAAAATTATAGCACACCTGAAGACATCTTGATTGGAATGAACTGGTAAAACTTAAAACATTTAATTTAAAAAGGAACAAAATGATAGGGTTCATTTTGTCATAGAAATTATGGCTAGTGCTGTAGAAAGAAAAATTATGGCATGTTTCAAATGTGATCTCAAATATCTCCCTGTTATATTTCAACAGGAGCATCCTGTCAGTTGATGCCTTTGTGTTCTACTGCAGCTTCCCAAAGTGGTCTATAGAATACCTAGAGCGCTAACAGTCTTACTTATGACACAATTAAGATACACCTAAAACCTTTCTTGATTGGAATAAACTGGTGACTCTTAAAACATTTAATTTAAAAAGGAACAAAATGAGGGGGTTCATTTTGTCATAGCAATTATGGTTAGTGCTGTAGAAAGAAAAATTAGGACATGTTTGAAGTGTGATCTCAAACATCTTCCTATTATATTTCAACAGGAGCAGCCTCTCCGTTGATGCCTTTGTGTTCTACTGCAGCTTCCCAAAGTGGTCTATAGAATACCTAGAGCGCTAACAGTCTTACTTATGACACAATTAAGATACACCTAAAGCCATCTTGATTGGAATAAACTGGTGACTCTTAAAACATTTAATTTAAAAAGGAACAAAATGAGGGGGTTCATTTTGTCATAGCAATTATGGTTAGTGCTGTAGAAAGAAAAATTAGGACATGTTTGAAGTGTGATCTCAAACATCTTCCTATTATATTTCAACAGGAGCAGCCTGTCCGTTGATGCCTTTGTGTTCTACTGCAGCTCCCCAGAGTGTTCTAAAGAACAACTAAAGCGCTAACAGTCTTACTTATGACAAGATTATGGCACACCTGAAGCCATCTTGATTGGAGTAAACTGGTAACTCATAAAACATTTAATTTATACAGGAACACAATGAGGGGGTTCGTTTTGTCATAGAAATTATGGTTAGTGCTGTAGAGAGAAAAATTAGGACATGTTTTAAGTGAGATCTCAAATATCTTCCTGTTATATTTCAACAGGAGCAGCCTGTCAGTTGATGCCTTTGTGTTCTACTGCACCTTCCCAGAGTGTTCTAAAGAACAACTAGAGCGCTAACAGCCTTACTTATGACAAAAGTATGGCATATCTGAAGCCATCTTGATTGGAATAAACTGGTAACACTTAAAACATTTAATTTAATAAAGGAACAAAATGATGGGGTCAATTTTGTCATAGAAATTGTGGTTAGGGCTGTAGAAAGAAAATTTACAACATGCTTGAAGTGTGATCTCAAATATCTTCCTGTTATATTTCAACAGGAGCAGCCTGCCAATTGATGCCTTTGTGTACTACTGCAGCCTCCCAGAGTGGTCTAAAGAACAACCAGAGCGCTAACAGTCTTACTTATGATGCAATTATGGCACACCTGAAGCCATCTGGATTGGAATAAACTGGTAAATCTTAAAACATTTAATTTAAAAAGGAACAAAATGATGGGGTTCATTTTGTCATAGAAATTATGGTTAGGGCTGTAGAAAGAAAACTTACGACATGTTTGAAGTGTGATCTTCCTGTTATATTTCAACAGGAGCAGCATGTCAGTTGATTCTTTTGTGTTCTACTGCAGCTTCCCAGAGTGTTCTAAAGAACAATTAGAGTGCTAACAGTCCTACTTATGACTCAATTATGGCACAACTGAAGCCATCTTTATTCGAGTAAACTGGTAACTCATAAAACATTTAATTTAAAAAAGAACAAAATGAGGGGGTTCATTTTGTCATATTTATTATGGTTAGTGCTGTAGAAAGAAAAATTAGGACATGTTTTAAGTGAGATCTCAAATATCTTCCTGTTATATTTCAACAGGAGCAGCCTGTCAGTTGATGCCGTTGTGTTCTACTGCAGCTTCCCAGAGTGTTCTAAAGAACAACTAGAGCGCTAACAGCCTTACTTATGACAAAAGGATGGCACACCTGAAGCCATCTTGATTGGAATAAACTGGTAACATTTAAAACATTTAATTTAAAAAGGAACAAAATGATGGGGTTCATTTTGTCATAGAAATTATGGTTAGCACTGTAGAAATAAAAATTAGGACATATTTCAAGTGTGATATCAAATATCTTCCTATTATATTTCAACAGGAGCAGCCTATCAGTTGATGTCTTTGTGTTCTACTGCAGCTTCACAGAGTGTTCTAAAGAACAACTAGATCACTAACAGCCTTACTTACAACAAAAGAATGGCACACCTGAAGCCATCTTGATTGGAATAAACTGGTAACACTTAAAACATTTAATTTTAAAAAGGAACAAAATGATGGGATCAACTTTGTCATAGAAATTATGGTTAGGGCTGTAGAAAGAAAACTTACGACATGTTTGAAGTGTGATCTCAAAAATCTTCCTGTTATATTTCAACAGGAGCAGCCTGCCAGTTTATGCCTTTGTGTACTACTGCAGCCTCCCAGAGTGGTCTAAAGAACAACCAGAGTGCTAACAGTCTTACTAATGACACGATTAAGGCACACCGAAAGCCATCTTGATTGGAATAAACTGGTAACTCATAAAACATTTAATTTAAAAAAGAAACAAAATGATGGGGTAAATTTTGTCATAGAAATTATGGTTAGGGCTGTAGAAAGAAAATGTACAACATGTTTGAAGTGTAATCTCAAATATCTTCCTGTTATATTTCAACAGGAGCAGCCTGCCAGTTGATGCCTTTGTGTTCTACTGCAGCTTCCCAGAGTGTTCTAAAGAACAACTAGAGCGCTGACAGCCTTACTTATGACAAAAGTATGGCACACCTGAAGCCATCTTGATTGGAATAAACTGGTAACACCTAAAACATTTAATTTAAAAAGGAAAAAAATGATGGGGTTCATTTTGTCATAGAAATTATGGTTAGTGCTGTAGAAAGAAAAATTAGGACATGTTTTAAGTGAGATCTCAAAAATCTTCCTATTATATTTCAACAGGGGCAGCCTGCCAGTTGATGCCTTTGTGTTCTACTTCAGCTTCCCAGAGTGTTCTAAAGAACAACTAGAGCGCTGACAGCCTTACTTATGACAAAATTATAGCACACCTGAAGACATCTTGATTGGAATAAACTGGTAAAACTTAAAACATTTAATTTAAAAAGGAACAAAATGATAGGGTTCATTTTGTCATAGAAATTATGGCTAGTGCTGTAGAAAGAAAAATTAGGACATGTTTCAAGTGTGATCTCAAATATCTTCCTATTGTATTTCAACAGGAGCAGCCTCTCCGTTGATGCCTTTGTGTTCTACTGCAGCTTCCCAAAAAGGTCTGTAGAATACCTAGAGCGCTAACAGTCTTACTTATGACACAATTAAGATACACCTAAAACCTTCTTGATTGGAATAAACTGGTGACTCTTAAAACATTTAATTTAAAAAGAAACAAAATGAGGGGGTTCATTTTGTCATAGAAATTATGGTTAGTGCTGTAGAGAGAACAATTAGGACATGTTTTAAGTGAGATCTCAAATATCTTCCTGTTATATTTCAACAGGAGCAGCCTGTCAGTTGATGCCTTTGTGTTCTACTGCAGCTTCCCAGAGTGTTCTAAAGAACAACTAGAGCGCTAACAGCCTTACTTATGACAAAAGGATGGCACACCTGAAGCCATCTTGATTGGAATAAACTGGTAACATTTAAAACATTTAATTTAAAAAGGAACAAAATGATGGGGTTCATTTTATCATAGAAATTATGGTTAGCAATGTAGAAATAAAAATTAGGACATATTTCAAGTGTGATATCAAATATCTTTCTGTTATATTTCAACAGGAGCAGCCTGTCAGTTGATGTCTTTGTGTTCTACTGCAGCTTCACAGAGTGTTCTAAAGAACAACTAGATCACTAACAGCCTTACTTACGACAAAAGAATGGCACACCTGAAGGCATCTTGATTGGAATAAACTGGTAACACTTAAAACATTTAATTTTAAAAAGGAACAAAATGATGGGATCAACTTTGTCATAGAAATTATGGTTAGGGCTGTAGAAAGAAAACTTATGACATGTTTGAAGTGTGATCTCAAATATCTTCCTGTTATATTTCAACAGGAGCAGCCTGCCAGTTGATGCCTTTGTGTACTACTGCAGCCTCCCAGAGTGGTCTAAAGAAGAACCAGAGCGCTAACAGTCTTACGTTTGACACGATTAAGGCACACCTGAAGCCATCTTGATTGAAATAAACTGGTAACTCATAAAACATTTAATTTAAAAATGAAACAAAATGATGGGGTCAATTTTGTCATAGAAATTAAGGTTAGGGCTGTAGAAAGAAAATTTACAACATGTTTGAAGTGTAATCTCAAATATCTTCCTGTTATATTTCAACAAGAGCAGCCTGCCAGTTGATGCCTTTGTGTTCTACTGCAGCTTCCCAGAGTGTTCTAAAGAACAACTAGAGCGCTGACAGCCTTACTTATGACAAAAGTATGGCACACCTGAAGCCATCTTGATTGGAATAAACTGGTAACACTTAAAACATTTAATTTAAAAAGGAACAAAATGAGGGGGTTCATTTTGTCATAGAAATTATGGTTAGCAATGTAGAAATAAAAATTAGGACATATTTCAAGTGTGATATCAAATATCTTTCTATTATATTTCAACAGGAGCAGCCTGTCAGTTGATGTCTTTGTGTTCTACTGCAGCTTCACAGAGTGTTCTAAAGAACAACTAGATCACTAACAGCCTTACTTACGACAAAAGAATGGCACACCTGAAGACATCTTGATTGGAATAAACTGGTAACACTTAAAACATTTAATTTAAAAAGGAACAAAATGATAGGGTTCATTTTGTCATTGAAATTATGGCTAGTGCTGTAGAATTAATAATTATGACATGTTTCAAATGTGATCTCAAATATCTCCCTGTTATATTTCAACAGAAGTAGCCTGCCAGTTGATGCCTTTGTGTTCTACTGCCACTTCCCAGAGTGGTCAAAAGAATAACTAGAGCGCTAACAGTCTTACTTATGACACAATTATGGCACACCTGAAGCCATTTTGATTGGAATAAACTGGTAACTCTTAAAACATTAAATTTAAAAAGGAACAAAATGAGGGGGTTCATTTTGTCATTGAAATTATGGTTAGTGCTGTAGAAAGAAAAATTAGGACATGTTTTACGTGAGATCTCAAATATCTTCCTGTTATATTTCAGCAAGAACAGCCTGTCAGTTGATGCCTTTGTGTTTTACTGCAGCTTCCCAGAGTGTTCTAAAGAACAACTAGAGCGCTAACAGCCTTACTTATGACAAAAGTATGGCACACCTGAAGCTATCTTGATTGGAATATACTGGTAAGACTTAAAACATTTAATTTAAAAAAGGAACAAAATGATGGGGTTCATTTTGTCATAGAAATTATGGTTAGTGCTGTAGAAAGAAAAATTAGGACATGTTTCAAGTGTGATTTCAAATATATTACTGTCATATTTCAACAGGAGCAGCCTGTCAGTTGATGCCTTTGTGTTCTACTGCAGCTTCCCAAAGTGGTCTATAGAATACCTAGAGCGCTAACAGTCTTACTTATGACACAATTATGGCACACCTGAAACCATCTTGATTGGAATACACTGGTAACACTTAAAACATTTGATTTAAAAAAGAAAAAATTAATGGGGTTCATTTTGTCATAGAAATTATGGTTAGTGCTGTAGAAAGAAAAATTAGGACATGTTTGAAGTGTGATCTCAAACATCTTCCTATTATATTTCAACAGGAGCAGCCTGTCAGTTGATGCCTTTGTGTTCTACTGCAGCTTCCCAGAGTGTTCTAAAGAACAACTAGAGGGCCAACAGCCTTACTTATGACAAATGTATGGCACACCTGAAACCATCTTGATTGGAATACACTGGTAACACTTAAAACATTTGATTTAAAAAGGAACAAAATAATGGGGTTCATTTTGTCATAGAAATTATGGTTAGTGCTGTAGAAAGAAAAATTAGGACATGTTTCAAGTGTGATCTCAAATGTCTTCCTGTTATATTTCAACAGGTGCAGCCTGTCAGTTGATGCCTTTGTGTTCTACTGCAGCTCCTCAGAGTGTTCTAAAGAACAACTAAAGCGCTAACAGTCTTACTTATGACAAAAGTATGGCACACCTGAAGCCATCTTGATTGGAATAGACTGGTAACACATACAACATTTATTTTAAAAAGGAACAAAATGATGGGGTTCATTTTGTCATAGAAATTATGGTTAGTGCTGTAGAAAGAAAAATTAGGACATGTTTCAATTGTGATCTCAAATATCTTCCTGTTATATTTCAACAGGAGCAGCCTGTCAGTTGATGCCTTTGTGTTCTACTGCAGCTTCCCAAAGTGGTTTATATAATACCTAGAGCGCTAACAGTCTTAATTATGACACAATTAAGATACACCTAAAGCCATCTTGATTGGAATAAACTGGTGACTCTTAAAACATTTAATTTAAAAAGGAACAAAATGAGGGGCTTCATTTTGTCATAGAAATTATAGTTAGTGCTGTAGAAAGAAACATTCAGACATGTTTTAAGTGAGATCTCAAATATCCTTCTGTTATATTTCAAGAGGAGCAGCCTGTCAGTTGATTACTTTGTGTTCTACTGCAGCTTCCCAGAGTGTTCTAAAGAACAACTAGAGCGCTAACAGTCTTACTTATGACAAATGTATGGCACACCTGAAGCCATCTTGATTGGAATAAACTGGTAACACTTAAAACATTTAATTTAAAAAGGACCAAATTGAGGGGGTTCATTTTGTCATAGTAATTATGGTTAGTGCTGTAGAAAGAAAAATTAGGACATGTTTTAAGTGAGATTTCAAATATCTTCCTGTTATATTTCAACAGGAGCAGCCTGTCAGTTGATGCCTTTGTGTTCTACTGCAGCTTCCCAAAGTGGTCTATAGAATACCTAGAGCGCTAAAAGCCTTACTTATGACAAAAGTATGGCACACCTGAAGCCATCTTGATTGGAATAAACTGGTAACACTTAAAACATTTATTTTAAAAATTAACAAAATGATGGGGTTCAATTTGTCATAGAAATTATGGTTAGCGCTGTAGAAAGAAAAATTAGGACATGTTTCAAGTGTGATCTCAAATATCTTCCTATTATATTTCAACAGGTGCAGCCTGTCAGTTGATGACTTTGTGTTCTGCTGCAGTGTCCAAGAGAGGTCTAAAGAACAACTAGAGGGCTAACAGCCTTACTTATGACAAAAGTATGGCACACCTGTAGCCATTTTGATTGAAATAAATTGGTAACACTTAAAACATTTAATTTAAAAAGGAACAAAATGATGGGGTTCATTTTGTCATAGAAATTATGGTTTTTGCTGTAGAAAGAAAAATTAGGACATGTTTCAAATGTGATCTCAAACATCTTCCTATTATATTTCAACAGGAGCAGCCTGTCAGTTGATGACTTTGTGTTCTGCTGCAGTGTCCCAGAGAGGTCTAAAGAACAACTAGAGGGCTAACAGCCTTACTTATGAGAAATGTATGGCACACCTGAAACCATCTTGATTGGAATACACTGGTAACACTTAAAACATTTGATCTAATAAGGAACACAATGATGGGGTTCATTTTGTCATAGAAATTATGGTTAGTGCTGTAGAACGAAAAATTAGGACATGTTTTAAGTGTGATTTCAAATGTCTTCCTGTTATATGTCAACAGGTGCAGCCTGTCAGTTGATGCCTTTGTGTTCTACTTCAGCTCCCCAGAGTGTTCTAAAGAACAACTAGAGCGCTAACAGTCTTACTTATGACAAGATTATGGCACACCTGAAGCCATCTTGATTGGAGTAAACTGGTAACTCATAAAACATTTAATTTATAAAGGAACAAAATGAGGGGGTTCATTTTGTCATAGTAATTATGGTTAGTGCTGTAGAAAGAAAAATTAGGACATGTTTTAAGTGAGATCTCAAATATCTTCCTGTTATATTTCAACAGGAACAGCCTGTCAGTTGATGCCTTTGTGTTCTACTGCAGCTTCCCAGAGTGTTCTAAAGAACAACTAGAGCGCTGACAGCCTTACTTATGACACGATTATGGCACACCTGAAGCCATCTTGATTGGAGTAAACTGGTAACACTTAAAACATTTAATTTAAAAAGGAGCAAATTGAGGGGGTTCATTTTGTCATAGTAATTATGGTTAGTGCTGTAGAAAGAAAAATTAGGACATGTTTTAAGTGAGATTTCAAATATCTTCCTGTTATATTTCAACAGGAGCAGCCTGTCAGTTGATGCCTTTGTGTTCTACTGCAGCTTCCCAAAGTGGTCTATAGAATACCTAGAGCGCTAAAAGCCTTACTTATGACAAAAGTATGGCACACCTGAAGCCATCTTGATTGGAATAAACTGGTAACACTTAAAACATTTATTTTAAAAATTAACAAAATGATGGGGTTCATTTTGTCATAGAAATTATGGTTAGCGCTGTAGAAAGAAAAATTAGGACATGTTTCAAGTGTGATCTCAAATATCTTCCTATTATATTTCAACAGGTGCAGCCTGTCAGTTGATGACTTTGTGTTCTGCTGCAGTGTCCCAGAGAGGTCTAAAGAACAACTAGAGGGCTAACAGCCTTACTTATGACAAAAGTATGGCACACCTGTAGGCATTTTGATTGGAATAAATTGGTAACACTTAAAACATTTAATTTAAAAAGGAACAAAATGATGGGGTTCATTTTGTCATAGAAATTATGGTTATTGCTGTAGAAAGAAAAATTAGGACATGTTTCAAATGTGATCTCAAACATCTTCCTATTATATTTCAACAGGAGCAGCCTGTCAGTTGATGACTTTGTGTTCTGCTGCAGTGTCCCAGAGAGGTCTAAAGAACAACTAGAGGGCTAACAGCCTTACTTATGAGAAATGTATGGCACACCTGAAACCATCTTGATTGGAATACACTGGTAACACTTAAAACATTTGATCTAATAAGGAACACAATGATGGGGTTCATTTTGTCATAGAAATTATGGTTAGTGCTGTAGAACGAAAAATTAGGACATGTTTTAAGTGTGATTTCAAATGTCTTCCTGTTATATGTCAACAGGTGCAGCCTGTCAGTTGATGCCTTTGTGATCTACTGCAGCTCCCCAGAGTGTTCTAAAGAACAACTAGAGCGCTAACAGTCTTACTTATGACAAGATTATGGCACACCTGAAGCCATCTTGATTGGAGTAAACTGGTAACTCATAAAACATTTAATTTATAAAGGAACAAAATGAGGGGGCTCATTTTGTCATAGTAATTATGGTTAGTGCTGTAGAAAGAAAAATTAGGACATGTTTTAAGTGAGATCTCAAATATCTTCCTGTTATATTTCAACAGGAACAGCCTGTCAGTTGATGCCTTTGTGTTCTACTGCAGCTTCCCAGAGTGTTCTAAAGAACAACTAGAGCGCTGACAGCCTTACTTATGACAAAAGTATGGCACACCTGTAGCCATTTTGATTGGAATAAATTGGTAACACTTAAAACATTTAATTTAAAAAGGAACAAAATGATGGGGTTCATTTTGTCATAGAAATTATGGTTAGTGCTGTAGAAAGAAAATGAGGACATGTTTCAAGTGTGATCTCAAATATCTTCCTATTATATTTCAACAGGAGCAGCCTGTCAGTTGATGCCTTTGTGTTCTACTGCAGCTCCCCAGAGTGTTCTAAAGAACAACTAGAGCGCTAACAGTCTTACTTATGACACGATTATGGCACACCTGAAGCCATCTTGATTGGAGTAAACTGGTAACTCATAAAACATTTAATTTATAAAGGAACAAAATGATGGGGTTCATTTTGTCATAGAAATTATGTTTAGTGCTGTAGAAAGAAAAATTAGGAAATGTTTCAAGTGTGATCTCAAATGTCTTCCTGTTATATTTCAACAGGTGCAGCCTGTCAGTTGATGCCTTTGTGTTCTACTGCAGCTCCCCAGAGTGTTCTAAAGAACAACTAGAGCGCGAACAGTCTTACTTATGACAAAAGTATGGCACACCTGAAGCCATCTTGATTGGAATATACTGGTAACACATAAAACATTTATTTTAAAAAGGAACAAAATGATGGGGTTCATTTTGTCATAGAAATTATGGTTAGTGCTGTAGAAAGAAAAATTAGGACATGTTTCAATTGTGATCTCAAATATCTTCCTGTTATATTTCAACAGGAGCAGCCTGTCAGTTGATGCCTTTGTGTTCTACTGCAGATTCCCAAAGTGGTCTATATAATACCTAGAGCGCTAACAGTCTTAATTATGACACAATTAAGATACACCTAAAGCCATCTTGATTGGAATAAACTGGTGACTCTTAAAACATTTAATTTAAAAAGGAACAAAATGAGGGGGTTCATTTTGTCATAGAAATTATAGTTAGTGCTGTAGAAAGAAACATTAGGACATGTTTTAAGTGAGATCTCAAATATCTTCCTGTTATCTTTCAACAGGAGCAGCCTGTCAGTTGATTCCTTTGTGTTCTACTGCAGCTTCCCAGAGTGTTCTAAAGAACAACTAGAGCGCTAACAGTCTTACTTATGACAAATGTATGGCACACCTGAAGCCATCTTGATTGGAATAAACTGGTAACACTTAAAACATGTAATTTAAAAAGGAGCAAAATGAGGGGGTTCATTTTGTCATAGTAATTTTGGTTAGTGCTGTAGAAAGAAAAATTAGGACATGTTTTAAGTGAGATTTCAAATATCTTCCTGTTATATTTCAACAGGAGCAGCCTTTCAGTTGATGCCTTTGTGTTCTACTGCAGCTTCCCAAAGGGGTCTATAGAATACCTAGAGCGCTAAAAGCCTTACTTATGACAAAAGTATGGCACACCTGAAGCCATCTTGATTGGAATAAACTGGTAACACTTAAAACATTTAATTTAAAAAAGGAACAAAATGATGGGGTCAACTTTGTCATAGAAATTATGGTTAGGGCTGTAGAGAGAAAAATTAGGACATGTTTTAAGTGAGATCTCAAATATCTTCCTGTTATATTTCAATAGGAACAGCTTGTCAGTTGATGCCTTTGTGTTCTACTGCAGCTTCCCAGAGTGTTCTAAAGAACAACTAGAGCGCTAACAGTCTTACTTATGACAAAAGTATGGCATACCTGAAGCCATCTTGATTGGAATAAACTGGTAACACTTAAAACATTTAATTTAAAAAAGGAACAAAATGATGGGGTCAATTTTGTCATAAAAATTATGTTTAGGGCTGTAGAAAGAACATTCACAACATGCTTGAGGTGTGATCTCAAATATCTTCCTGTTATATTTCAACAGGAGCAGCCTGCCAGTTGATGCCTTTGTGTTCTACTGCAGCTTCCCAGAGTGGTCTAAAGAACAAATAGGGTGCTAACAGTCTTACTTATGACAAATGTATGGCACACCTGAAGCCATCTTGATTGGAATAAACTGGTAACACTTAAAACATGTAATTTAAAAAGGAGCAAAATGAGGGGGTTCATTTTGTCATAGTAATTATGGTTAGTGCTGTAGAAAGAAAAATTATGACATGTTTCAAGTGTGATCTCAAATATCTTCCTGTTATATTTCAGGAGGAGCAGCCTGTCAGTTGATGCCTTTGTGCTCTACTGCAGCTTCCCAGAGTGTTCTAAAGAACAACTAGAGCGCTAACAGCCTTACTTATGACAAAAGTATGGCACACCTGTAGCCATCTTGATTGGAGTAAACTGGTAACTCATAAAACATTTATTTTATAAAGGAACAAAATGAGGGGGTTTATTTTGTCATAGTAATTATGGTTAGTG
This sequence comes from Triturus cristatus, assembly GCF_964204655.1. Taxonomy (NCBI): domain Eukaryota; kingdom Metazoa; phylum Chordata; class Amphibia; order Caudata; family Salamandridae; genus Triturus; species Triturus cristatus. Next base: position 939,331,252 of record NC_140579.1, read on the forward strand.
CTGTAGAAAGAAAAATTAGGACATGTTTTAAGTGAGATCTCAAATATCTTCCTGTTATATTTCAACAGGAACAGCCTGTCAGTTGATGCCTTTGTGTTCTACTGCAGCTTCCCAGAGTGTTCTAAAGAACAACTAGAGCGCTAACAGTCTTACTTATGACAAGATTATGGCACACCTGAAGCCATCTTGATTGGAGTAAACTGGTAACTCATAAAACATTTAATTTATAAAGGAACAAAATGAGGGGGTTCATTTTGTCATAGTAATTATGGTTAGTGCTGTAGAAAGAAAAATTAGGAAATGTTTCAAGTGTGATCTCAAATGTCTTCCTGTTATATTTCAACAGGTGCAGCCTGTCAGTTGATGCCTTTGTGTTCTACTGCAACTCCCCAGAGTGTTCTAAAGAACAACTAGAGAGCGAACAGTCTTACTTATGACAAATGTATGGCACACCTGAAGCCATCTTGATTGGAATAAACTGGTAACACTTAAAACATTTAATTTAAAAAGGAGCAAATTGAGGGGGTTCATTTTGTCATAGTAATTATGGTTAGTGCTGTAGAAAGAAAAATTAGGACATGTTTTAAGTGAGATTTCAAATATCTTCCTGTTATATTTCAACAGGAGCAGCCTGTCAGTTGATGCCTTTGTGTTCTACTGCAGCTTCCCAAAGTGGTCTATAGAATACCTAGAGCGCTAAAAGCCTTACTTATGACAAAAGTATGGCACACCTGAAGCCATCTTGATTGGAATAAACTGGTAACACTTAAAACATTTATTTTAAAAATTAACAAAATGATGGGGTTCATTTTGTCATAGAAATTATGGTTAGCGCTGTAGAAAGAAAAATTAGGACATGTTTCAAGTGTGATCTCAAATATCTTCCTATTATATTTCAACAGGTGCAGCCTGTCAGTTGATGACTTTGTGTTCTGCTGCAGTGTCCCAGAGAGGTCTAAAGAACAACTAGAGGGCTAACAGCCTTACTTATGACAAAAGTATGGCACACCTGTAGGCATTTTGATTGGAATAAATTGGTAACACTTAAAACATTTAATTTAAAAAGGAACAAAATGATGGGGTTCATTTTGTCATAGAAATTATGGTTATTGCTGTAGAAAGAAAAATTAGGACATGTTTCAAATGTGATCTCAAACATCTTCCTATTATATTTCAACAGGAGCAGCCTGTCAGTTGATGACTTTGTGTTCTGCTGCAGTGTCCCAGAGAGGTCTAAAGAACAACTAGAGGGCTAACAGCCTTACTTATGAGAAATGTATGGCACACCTGAAACCATCTTGATTGGAATACACTGGTAACACTTAAAACATTTGATCTAATAAGGAACACAATGATGGGGTTCATTTTGTCATAGAAATTATGGTTAGTGCTGTAGAACGAAAAATTAGGACATGTTTTAAGTGTGATTTCAAATGTCTTCCTGTTATATGTCAACAGGTGCAGCCTGTCAGTTGATGCCTTTGTGTTCTACTTCAGCTCCCCAGAGTGTTCTAAAGAACAACTAGAGCGCTAACAGTCTTACTTATGACAAGATTATGGCACACCTGAAGCCATCTTGATTGGAGTAAACTGGTAACTCATAAAACATTTAATTTATAAAGGAACAAAATGAGGGGGTTCATTTTGTCATAGTAATTATGGTTAGTGCTGTAGAAAGAAAAATTAGGACATGTTTTAAGTGAGATCTCAAATATCTTCCTGTTATATTTCAACAGGAACAGCCTGTCAGTTGATGCCTTTTTGTTCTACTGCAGCTTCCCAGAGTGTTCTAAAGAACAACTAGAGCGCTGACAGCCTTACTTATGACAAAAGTATGGCACACCTGTAGCCATTTTGATTGGAATAAATTGGTAACACTTAAAACATTTAATTTAAAAAGGAACAAAATGATGGGGTTCATTTTGTCATAGAAATTATGGTTAGTGCTGTAGAAAGAAAAATGAGGACATGTTTCAAGTGTGATCTCAAATATCTTCCTATTATATTTCAACAGGAGCAGCCTGTCAGTTGATGCCTTTGTGTTCTACTGCAGCTCCCCAGAGTGTTCTAAAGAACAACTAGAGCGCTAACAGTCTTACTTATGACACGATTATGGCACACCTGAAGCCATCTTGATTGGAGTAAACTGGTAACTCATAAAACATTTAATTTATAAAGGAACAAAATGATGGGGTTCATTTTGTCATAGAAATTATGTTTAGTGCTGTAGAAAGAAAAATTAGGAAATGTTTCAAGTGTGATCTCAAATGTCTTCCTGTTATATTTCAACAGGTGCAGCCTGTCAGTTGATGCCTTTGTGTTCTACTGCAGCTCCCCAGAGTGTTCTAAAGAACAACTAGAGCGCGAACAGTCTTACTTATGACAAAAGTATGGCACACCTGAAGCCATCTTGATTGGAATATACTGGTAACACATAAAACATTTATTTTAAAAAGGAACAAAATGATGGGGTTCATTTTGTCATAGAAATTATGGTTAGTGCTGTAGAAAGAAAAATTAGGACATGTTTCAATTGTGATCTCAAATATCTTCCTGTTATATTTCAACAGGAGCAGCCTGTCAGTTGATGCCTTTGTGTTCTACTGCAGATTCCCAAAGTGGTCTATATAATACCTAGAGCGCTAACAGTCTTAATTATGACACAATTAAGATACACCTAAAGCCATCTTGATTGGAATAAACTGGTGACTCTTAAAACATTTAATTTAAAAAGGAACAAAATGAGGGGGTTCATTTTGTCATAGAAATTATAGTTAGTGCTGTAGAAAGAAACATTAGGACATGTTTTAAGTGAGATCTCAAATATCTTCCTGTTATCTTTCAACAGGAGCAGCCTGTCAGTTGATTCCTTTGTGTTCTACTGCAGCTTCCCAGAGTGTTCTAAAGAACAACTAGAGCGCTAACAGTCTTACTTATGACAAATGTATGGCACACCTGAAGCCATCTTGATTGGAATAAACTGGTAACACTTAAAACATGTAATTTAAAAAGGAGCAAAATGAGGGGGTTCATTTTGTCATAGTAATTATGGTTAGTGCTGTAGAAAGAAAAATTAGGACATGTTTTAAGTGAGATTTCAAATATCTTCCTGTTATATTTCAACAGGAGCAGCCTTTCAGTTGATGCCTTTGTGTTCTACTGCAGCTTCCCAAAGGGGTCTATAGAATACCTAGAGCGCTAAAAGCCTTACTTATGACAAAAGTATGGCACACCTGAAGCCATCTTGATTGGAATAAACTGGTAACACTTAAAACATTTAATTTTAAAAAGGAACAAAATGATGGGGTCAACTTTGTCATAGAAATTATGGTTAGGGCTGTAGAGAGAAAAATTAGGACATGTTTTAAGTGAGATCTCAAATATCTTCCTGTTATATTTCAATAGGAACAGCTTGTCAGTTGATGCCTTTGTGTTCTACTGCAGCTTCCCAGAGTGTTCTAAAGAACAACTAGAGCGCTAACAGTCTTACTTATGACAAAAGTATGGCATACCTGAAGCCATCTTGATTGGAATAAACTGGTAACACTTAAAACATTTAATTTAAAAAAGGAACAAAATGATGGGGTCAATTTTGTCATAAAAATTATGTTTAGGGCTGTAGAAAGAACATTCACAACATGCTTGAGGTGTGATCTCAAATATCTTCCTGTTATATTTCAACAGGAGCAGCCTGCCAGTTGATGCCTTTGTGTTCTACTGCAGCTTCCCAGAGTGGTCTAAAGAACAAATAGGGTGCTAACAGTCTTACTTATGACAAATGTATGGCACACCTGAAGCCATCTTGATTGGAATAAACTGGTAACACTTAAAACATGTAATTTAAAAAGGAGCAAAATGAGGGGGTTCATTTTGTCATAGTAATTATGGTTAGTGCTGTAGAAAGAAAAATTATGACATGTTTCAAGTGTGATCTCAAATATCTTCCTGTTATATTTCAGGAGGAGCAGCCTGTCAGTTGATGCCTTTGTGCTCTACTGCAGCTTCCCAGAGTGTTCTAAAGAACAACTAGAGCGCTAACAGTCTTACTTATGACAAGATTATGGCACACCTGAAGCCATCTTGATTGGAGTAAACTGGTAACTCATAAAACATTTAATTTATAAAGGAACAAAATGAGGGGGTTCATTTTGTCATAGTAATTATGGTTAGTGCTGTAGAAAGAAAAATTAGGACATGTTTTAAGTGAGATCTCAAATATCTTCCTGTTATATTTCAACAGGAACAGCCTGTCAGTTGATGCCTTTGTGTTCTACTGCAGCTTCCCAGAGTGTTCTAAAGAACAACTAGAGCGCTGACAGCCTTACTTATGACACGATTATGGCACACCTGAAGCCATCTTGATTGGAGTAAACTGGTAACACTTAAAACATTTAATTTAAAAAGGAGCAAATTGAGGGGGTTCATTTTGTCATAGTAATTATGGTTAGTGCTGTAGAAAGAAAAATTAGGACATGTTTTAAGTGAGATTTCAAATATCTTCCTGTTATATTTCAACAGGAGCAGCCTGTCAGTTGATGCCTTTGTGTTCTACTGCAGCTTCCCAAAGTGGTCTATAGAATACCTAGAGCGCTAAAAGCCTTACTTATGACAAAAGTATGGCACACCTGAAGCCATCTTGATTGGAATAAACTGGTAACACTTAAAACATTTATTTTAAAAATTAACAAAATGATGGGGTTCATTTTGTCATAGAAATTATGGTTAGCGCTGTAGAAAGAAAAATTAGGACATGTTTCAAGTGTGATCTCAAATATCTTCCTATTATATTTCAACAGGTGCAGCCTGTCAGTTGATGACTTTGTGTTCTGCTGCAGTGTCCCAGAGAGGTCTAAAGAACAACTAGAGGGCTAACAGCCTTACTTATGACAAAAGTATGGCACACCTGTAGGCATTTTGATTGGAATAAATTGGTAACACTTAAAACATTTAATTTAAAAAGGAACAAAATGATGGGGTTCATTTTGTCATAGAAATTATGGTTATTGCTGTAGAAAGAAAAATTAGGACATGTTTCAAATGTGATCTCAAACATCTTCCTATTATATTTCAACAGGAGCAGCCTGTCAGTTGATGACTTTGTGTTCTGCTGCAGTGTCCCAGAGAGGTCTAAAGAACAACTAGAGGGCTAACAGCCTTACTTATGAGAAATGTATGGCACACCTGAAACCATCTTGATTGGAATACACTGGTAACACTTAAAACATTTGATCTAATAAGGAACACAATGATGGGGTTCATTTTGTCATAGAAATTATGGTTAGTGCTGTAGAACGAAAAATTAGGACATGTTTTAAGTGTGATTTCAAATGTCTTCCTGTTATATGTCAACAGGTGCAGCCTGTCAGTTGATGCCTTTGTGATCTACTGCAGCTCCCCAGAGTGTTCTAAAGAACAACTAGAGCGCTAACAGTCTTACTTATGACAAGATTATGGCACACCTGAAGCCATCTTGATTGGAGTAAACTGGTAACTCATAAAACATTTAATTTATAAAGGAACAAAATGAGGGGGCTCATTTTGTCATAGTAATTATGGTTAGTGCTGTAGAAAGAAAAATTAGGACATGTTTTAAGTGAGATCTCAAATATCTTCCTGTTATATTTCAACAGGAACAGCCTGTCAGTTGATGCCTTTGTGTTCTACTGCAGCTTCCCAGAGTGTTCTAAAGAACAACTAGAGCGCTGACAGCCTTACTTATGACAAAAGTATGGCACACCTGTAGCCATTTTGATTGGAATAAATTGGTAACACTTAAAACATTTAATTTAAAAAGGAACAAAATGATGGGGTTCATTTTGTCATAGAAATTATGGTTAGTGCTGTAGAAAGAAAATGAGGACATGTTTCAAGTGTGATCTCAAATATCTTCCTATTATATTTCAACAGGAGCAGCCTGTCAGTTGATGCCTTTGTGTTCTACTGCAGCTCCCCAGAGTGTTCTAAAGAACAACTAGAGCGCTAACAGTCTTACTTATGACACGATTATGGCACACCTGAAGCCATCTTGATTGGAGTAAACTGGTAACTCATAAAACATTTAATTTATAAAGGAACAAAATGATGGGGTTCATTTTGTCATAGAAATTATGTTTAGTGCTGTAGAAAGAAAAATTAGGAAATGTTTCAAGTGTGATCTCAAATGTCTTCCTGTTATATTTCAACAGGTGCAGCCTGTCAGTTGATGCCTTTGTGTTCTACTGCAGCTCCCCAGAGTGTTCTAAAGAACAACTAGAGCGCGAACAGTCTTACTTATGACAAAAGTATGGCACACCTGAAGCCATCTTGATTGGAATATACTGGTAACACATAAAACATTTATTTTAAAAAGGAACAAAATGATGGGGTTCATTTTGTCATAGAAATTATGGTTAGTGCTGTAGAAAGAAAAATTAGGACATGTTTCAATTGTGATCTCAAATATCTTCCTGTTATATTTCAACAGGAGCAGCCTGTCAGTTGATGCCTTTGTGTTCTACTGCAGATTCCCAAAGTGGTCTATATAATACCTAGAGCGCTAACAGTCTTAATTATGACACAATTAAGATACACCTAAAGCCATCTTGATTGGAATAAACTGGTGACTCTTAAAACATTTAATTTAAAAAGGAACAAAATGAGGGGGTTCATTTTGTCATAGAAATTATAGTTAGTGCTGTAGAAAGAAACATTAGGACATGTTTTAAGTGAGATCTCAAATATCTTCCTGTTATCTTTCAACAGGAGCAGCCTGTCAGTTGATTCCTTTGTGTTCTACTGCAGCTTCCCAGAGTGTTCTAAAGAACAACTAGAGCGCTAACAGTCTTACTTATGACAAATGTATGGCACACCTGAAGCCATCTTGATTGGAATAAACTGGTAACACTTAAAACATGTAATTTAAAAAGGAGCAAAATGAGGGGGTTCATTTTGTCATAGTAATTTTGGTTAGTGCTGTAGAAAGAAAAATTAGGACATGTTTTAAGTGAGATTTCAAATATCTTCCTGTTATATTTCAACAGGAGCAGCCTTTCAGTTGATGCCTTTGTGTTCTACTGCAGCTTCCCAAAGGGGTCTATAGAATACCTAGAGCGCTAAAAGCCTTACTTATGACAAAAGTATGGCACACCTGAAGCCATCTTGATTGGAATAAACTGGTAACACTTAAAACATTTAATTTAAAAAAGGAACAAAATGATGGGGTCAACTTTGTCATAGAAATTATGGTTAGGGCTGTAGAGAGAAAAATTAGGACATGTTTTAAGTGAGATCTCAAATATCTTCCTGTTATATTTCAATAGGAACAGCTTGTCAGTTGATGCCTTTGTGTTCTACTGCAGCTTCCCAGAGTGTTCTAAAGAACAACTAGAGCGCTAACAGTCTTACTTATGACAAAAGTATGGCATACCTGAAGCCATCTTGATTGGAATAAACTGGTAACACTTAAAACATTTAATTTAAAAAAGGAACAAAATGATGGGGTCAATTTTGTCATAAAAATTATGTTTAGGGCTGTAGAAAGAACATTCACAACATGCTTGAGGTGTGATCTCAAATATCTTCCTGTTATATTTCAACAGGAGCAGCCTGCCAGTTGATGCCTTTGTGTTCTACTGCAGCTTCCCAGAGTGGTCTAAAGAACAAATAGGGTGCTAACAGTCTTACTTATGACAAATGTATGGCACACCTGAAGCCATCTTGATTGGAATAAACTGGTAACACTTAAAACATGTAATTTAAAAAGGAGCAAAATGAGGGGGTTCATTTTGTCATAGTAATTATGGTTAGTGCTGTAGAAAGAAAAATTATGACATGTTTCAAGTGTGATCTCAAATATCTTCCTGTTATATTTCAGGAGGAGCAGCCTGTCAGTTGATGCCTTTGTGCTCTACTGCAGCTTCCCAGAGTGTTCTAAAGAACAACTAGAGCGCTAACAGCCTTACTTATGACAAAAGTATGGCACACCTGTAGCCATCTTGATTGGAGTAAACTGGTAACTCATAAAACATTTATTTTATAAAGGAACAAAATGAGGGGGTTTATTTTGTCATAGTAATTATGGTTAGTGCTGTAGAAAGAAAAATTAGGACATGTTTTAAGTGAGATCTCAAATATCTTCCTGTTATATTTCAACAGGAACAGCCTGTCAGTTGATGCCTTTGTGTTCTACTGCAGCTTCCCAGAGTGTTCTAAAGAACAACTAGAGCGCTAACAGTCTTACTTATGACAAGATTATGGCACACCTGAAGCCATCTTGATTGGAGTAAACTGGTAACTCATAAAACATTTAATTTATAAAGGAACAAAATGAGGGGGTTCATTTTGTCATAGTAATTATGGTTAGTGCTGTAGAAAGAAAAATTAGGAAATGTTTCAAGTGTGATCTCAAATGTCTTCCTGTTATATTTCAACAGGTGCAGCCTGTCAGTTGATGCCTTTGTGTTCTACTGCAACTCCCCAGAGTGTTCTAAAGAACAACTAGAGAGCGAACAGTCTTACTTATGACAAATGTATGGCACACCTGAAGCCATCTTGATTGGAATAAACTGGTAACACTTAAAACATTTAATTTAAAAAGGAGCAAATTGAGGGGGTTCATTTTGTCATAGTAATTATGGTTAGTGCTGTAGAAAGAAAAATTAGGACATGTTTTAAGTGAGATTTCAAATATCTTCCTGTTATATTTCAACAGGAGCAGCCTGTCAGTTGATGCCTTTGTGTTCTACTGCAGCTTCCCAAAGTGGTCTATAGAATACCTAGAGCGCTAAAAGCCTTACTTATGACAAAAGTATGGCACACCTGAAGCCATCTTGATTGGAATAAACTGGTAACACTTAAAACATTTATTTTAAAAATTAACAAAATGATGGGGTTCATTTTGTCATAGAAATTATGGTTAGCGCTGTAGAAAGAAAAATTAGGACATGTTTCAAGTGTGATCTCAAATATCTTCCTATTATATTTCAACAGGTGCAGCCTGTCAGTTGATGACTTTGTGTTCTGCTGCAGTGTCCCAGAGAGGTCTAAAGAACAACTAGAGGGCTAACAGCCTTACTTATGACAAAAGTATGGCACACCTGTAGGCATTTTGATTGGAATAAATTGGTAACACTTAAAACATTTAATTTAAAAAGGAACAAAATGATGGGGTTCATTTTGTCATAGAAATTATGGTTATTGCTGTAGAAAGAAAAATTAGGACATGTTTCAAATGTGATCTCAAACATCTTCCTATTATATTTCAACAGGAGCAGCCTGTCAGTTGATGACTTTGTGTTCTGCTGCAGTGTCCCAGAGAGGTCTAAAGAACAACTAGAGGGCTAACAGCCTTACTTATGAGAAATGTATGGCACACCTGAAACCATCTTGATTGGAATACACTGGTAACACTTAAAACATTTGATCTAATAAGGAACACAATGATGGGGTTCATTTTGTCATAGAAATTATGGTTAGTGCTGTAGAACGAAAAATTAGGACATGTTTTAAGTGTGATTTCAAATGTCTTCCTGTTATATGTCAACAGGTGCAGCCTGTCAGTTGATGCCTTTGTGTTCTACTTCAGCTCCCCAGAGTGTTCTAAAGAACAACTAGAGCGCTAACAGTCTTACTTATGACAAGATTATGGCACACCTGAAGCCATCTTGATTGGAGTAAACTGGTAACTCATAAAACATTTAATTTATAAAGGAACAAAATGAGGGGGTTCATTTTGTCATAGTAATTATGGTTAGTGCTGTAGAAAGAAAAATTAGGACATGTTTTAAGTGAGATCTCAAATATCTTCCTGTTATATTTCAACAGGAACAGCCTGTCAGTTGATGCCTTTTTGTTCTACTGCAGCTTCCCAGAGTGTTCTAAAGAACAACTAGAGCGCTGACAGCCTTACTTATGACAAAAGTATGGCACACCTGTAGCCATTTTGATTGGAATAAATTGGTAACACTTAAAACATTTAATTTAAAAAGGAACAAAATGATGGGGTTCATTTTGTCATAGAAATTATGGTTAGTGCTGTAGAAAGAAAAATGAGGACATGTTTCAAGTGTGATCTCAAATATCTTCCTATTATATTTCAACAGGAGCAGCCTGTCAGTTGATGCCTTTGTGTTCTACTGCAGCTCCCCAGAGTGTTCTAAAGAACAACTAGAGCGCTAACAGTCTTACTTATGACACGATTATGGCACACCTGAAGCCATCTTGATTGGAGTAAACTGGTAACTCATAAAACATTTAATTTATAAAGGAACAAAATGATGGGGTTCATTTTGTCATAGAAATTATGTTTAGTGCTGTAGAAAGAAAAATTAGGAAATGTTTCAAGTGTGATCTCAAATGTCTTCCTGTTATATTTCAACAGGTGCAGCCTGTCAGTTGATGCCTTTGTGTTCTACTGCAGCTCCCCAGAGTGTTCTAAAGAACAACTAGAGCGCGAACAGTCTTACTTATGACAAAAGTATGGCACACCTGAAGCCATCTTGATTGGAATATACTGGTAACACATAAAACATTTATTTTAAAAAGGAACAAAATGATGGGGTTCATTTTGTCATAGAAATTATGGTTAGTGCTGTAGAAAGAAAAATTAGGACATGTTTCAATTGTGATCTCAAATATCTTCCTGTTATATTTCAACAGGAGCAGCCTGTCAGTTGATGCCTTTGTGTTCTACTGCAGATTCCCAAAGTGGTCTATATAATACCTAGAGCGCTAACAGTCTTAATTATGACACAATTAAGATACACCTAAAGCCATCTTGATTGGAATAAACTGGTGACTCTTAAAACATTTAATTTAAAAAGGAACAAAATGAGGGGGTTCATTTTGTCATAGAAATTATAGTTAGTGCTGTAGAAAGAAACATTAGGACATGTTTTAAGTGAGATCTCAAATATCTTCCTGTTATCTTTCAACAGGAGCAGCCTGTCAGTTGATTCCTTTGTGTTCTACTGCAGCTTCCCAGAGTGTTCTAAAGAACAACTAGAGCGCTAACAGTCTTACTTATGACAAATGTATGGCACACCTGAAGCCATCTTGATTGGAATAAACTGGTAACACTTAAAACATGTAATTTAAAAAGGAGCAAAATGAGGGGGTTCATTTTGTCATAGTAATTATGGTTAGTGCTGTAGAAAGAAAAATTAGGACATGTTTTAAGTGAGATTTCAAATATCTTCCTGTTATATTTCAACAGGAGCAGCCTTTCAGTTGATGCCTTTGTGTTCTACTGCAGCTTCCCAAAGGGGTCTATAGAATACCTAGAGCGCTAAAAGCCTTACTTATGACAAAAGTATGGCACACCTGAAGCCATCTTGATTGGAATAAACTGGTAACACTTAAAACATTTAATTTTAAAAAGGAACAAAATGATGGGGTCAACTTTGTCATAGAAATTATGGTTAGGGCTGTAGAGAGAAAAATTAGGACATGTTTTAAGTGAGATCTCAAATATCTTCCTGTTATATTTCAATAGGAACAGCTTGTCAGTTGATGCCTTTGTGTTCTACTGCAGCTTCCCAGAGTGTTCTAAAGAACAACTAGAGCGCTAACAGTCTTACTTATGACAAAAGTATGGCATACCTGAAGCCATCTTGATTGGAATAAACTGGTAACACTTAAAACATTTAATTTAAAAAAGGAACAAAATGATGGGGTCAATTTTGTCATAAAAATTATGTTTAGGGCTGTAGAAAGAACATTCACAACATGCTTGAGGTGTGATCTCAAATATCTTCCTGTTATATTTCAACAGGAGCAGCCTGCCAGTTGATGCCTTTGTGTTCTACTGCAGCTTCCCAGAGTGGTCTAAAGAACAAATAGGGTGCTAACAGTCTTACTTATGACAAATGTATGGCACACCTGAAGCCATCTTGATTGGAATAAACTGGTAACACTTAAAACATGTAATTTAAAAAGGAGCAAAATGAGGGGGTTCATTTTGTCATAGTAATTATGGTTAGTGCTGTAGAAAGAAAAATTATGACATGTTTCAAGTGTGATCTCAAATATCTTCCTGTTATATTTCAGGAGGAGCAGCCTGTCAGTTGATGCCTTTGTGCTCTACTGCAGCTTCCCAGAGTGTTCTAAAGAACAACTAGAGCGCTAACAGCCTTACTTATGACAAAAGTATGGCACACCTGTAGCCATCTTGATTGGAGTAAACTGGTAACTGATAAAACATTTATTTTATAAAGGAACAAAATGAGGGGGTTCATTTTGTCATAGTAATTATGGTTAGTGCTGTAGAAAGAAAAATTAGGACATGTTTTAAGTGAGATCTCAAATATCTTCCTGTTATATTTCAACAGGAACAGCCTGTCAGTTGATGCCTTTGTGTTCTACTGCAGCTTCCCAGAGTGTTCTAAAGAACAACTAGAGCGCTAACAGTCTTACTTATGACAAGATTATGGCACACCTGAAGCCATCTTGATTGGAGTAAACTGGTAACTCATAAAACATTTAATTTATAAAGGAACAAAATGAGGGGGTTCATTTTGTCATAGTAATTATGGTTAGTGCTGTAGAAAGAAAAATTAGGAAATGTTTCAAGTGTGATCTCAAATGTCTTCCTGTTATATTTCAACAGGTGCAGCCTGTCAGTTGATGCCTTTGTGTGTCACTGCAACTCCCCAGAGTGTTCTAAAGAACAACTAGAGAGCGAACAGTCTTACTTATGACAAATGTATGGCACACCTGAAGCCATCTTGATTGGAATAAACTGGTAACACTTAAAACATTTAATTTAAAAAGGAACAAATTGAGGGGGTTCATTTTGTCATAGTAATTATGGTTAGTGCTGTAGAAAGAAAAATTAGGACATGTTTTAAGTGAGATTTCAAATATCTTCCTGTTATATTTCAACAGGAGCAGCCTGTCAGTTGATGCCTTTGTGTTCTACTGCAGCTTCCCAAAGTGGTCTATAGAATACCTGGAGCGCTAAAAGCCTTACTTATGACAAAAGTATGGCACACCTGAAGCCATCTTGATTGGAATAAACTGGTGACACTTAAAACATTTATTTTAAAAATTAACAAAATGATGGGGTTCATTTTGTCATAGAAATTATGGTTAGCGCTGTAGAAAGAAAAATTAGGACATGTTTCAAGTGTGATCTCAAATATCTTCCTATTATATTTCAACAGGTGCAGCCTTTCAGTTGATGACTTTGTGTTCTGCTGCAGTGTCCCAGAGAGGTCTAAAGAACAACTAGAGGGCTAACAGCCTTACTTATGACAAAAGTATGGCACACCTGTAGGCATTTTGATTGGAATAAATTGGTAACACTTAAAACATTTAATTTAAAAAGGAACAAAATGATGGGGTTCATTTTGTCATAGAAATTATGGTTATTGCTGTAGAAAGAAAAATTAGGACATGTTTCAAATGTGATCTCAAACATCTTCCTATTATATTTCAACAGGAGCAGCCTGTCAGTTGATGACTTTGTGTTCTGCTGCAGTGTCCCAGAGAGGTCTAAAGAACAACTAGAGGGCTAACAGCCTTACTTATGAGAAATGTATGGCACACCTGAAACCATCTTGATTGGAATACACTGGTAACACTTAAAACATTTGATCTAATAAGGAACGCAATGATGGGGTTCATTTTGTCATAGAAATTATGGTTAGTGCTGTAGAACGAAAAATTAGGACATGTTTTAAGTGTGATTTCAAATGTCTTCCTGTTATATGTCAACAGGTGCAGCCTGTCAGTTGATGCCTTTGTGTTCTACTTCAGCTCCCCAGAGTGTTCTAAAGAACAACTAGAGCGCTAACAGTCTTACTTATGACAAGATTATGGCACACCTGAAGCCATCTTGATTGGAGTAAACTGGTAACTCATAAAACATTTAATTTATAAAGGAACAACATGAGGGGGTTCATTTTGTCATAGTAATTATGGTTAGTGCTGTAGAAAGAAAAATTAGGACATGTTTTAAGTGAGATCTCAAATATCTTCCTGTTATATTTCAACAGGAACAGCCTGTCAGTTGATGCCTTTGTGTTCTACTGCAGCTTCCCAGAGTGTTCTAAAGAACAACTAGAGCGCTGACAGCCTTACTTTTGACAAAAGTATGGCACACCTGTAGCCATTTTGATTGGAATAAATTGGTAACACTTAAAACATTTAATTTAAAAAGGAACAAAATGATGGGGTTCATTTTGTCATAGAAATTATGGTTAGTGCTGTAGAAAGAAAAATGAGGACATGTTTCAAGTGTGATCTCAAATATCTTCCTATTATATTTCAACAGGAGCAGCCTGTCAGTTGATGCCTTTGTGTTCTACTGCAGCTCCCCAGAGTGTTCTAAAGAACAACTAGAGCGCTAACAGTCTTACTTATGACACGATTATGGCACACCTGAAGCCAGCTTGATTGGAGTAAACTGGTAACTCATAAAACATTTAATTTATAAAGGAACAAAATGATGGGGTTCATTTTGTCATAGAAATTATGTTTAGTGCTGTAGAAAGAAAAATTAGGAAATGTTTCAAGTGTGATCTCAAATGTCTTCCTGTTATATTTCAACAGGTGCAGCCTGTCAGTTGATGCCTTTGTGTTCTACTGCAGCTCCCCAGAGTGTTCTAAAGAACAACTAGAGCGCGAACAGTCTTACTTATGACAAAAGTATGGCACACCTGAAGCCATCTTGATTGGAATATACTGGTAACACATAAAACATTTATTTTAAAAAGGAACAAAATGATGGGGTTCATTTGTCATAGAAATTATGGTTAGTGCTGTAGAAAGAAAAATTAGGACATGTTTCAATTGTGATCTCAAATATCTTCCTGTTACATTTCAACAGGAGCAGCCTGTCAGTTGATGCCTTTGTGTTCTACTGCAGATTCCCAAAGTGGTCTATATAATACCTAGAGCGCTAACAGTCTTAATTATGACACAATTAAGATACACCTAAAGCCATCTTGATTGGAATAAACTGGTGACTCTTAAAACATTTAATTTAAAAAGGAACAAAATGAGGGGGTTCATTTTGTCATAGAAATTATAGTTAGTGCTGTAGAAAGAAACATTAGGACATGTTTTAAGTGAGATCTCAAATATCTTCCTGTTATCTTTCAACAGGAGCAGCCTGTCAGTTGATTCCTTTGTGTTCTACTGCAGCTTCCCAGAGTTTTCTAAAGAACAACTAGAGCACTAACAGTCTTACTTATGACAAATGTATGGCACACCTGAAGCCATCTTGATTGGAATAAACTGGTAACACTTAAAACATTTAATTTAAAAAGGAGCAAAATGAGGGGGTTCATTTTGTCATAGTAATTATGGTTAGTGCTGTAGAAAGAAAAATTAGGACATGTTTTAAGTGAGATTTCAAATATCTTCCTGTTATATTTCAACAGGAGCAGCCTGTCAGTTGATGCCTTTGTGTTCTACTGCAGCTTCCCAAAGGGGTCTATAGAATACCTAGAGCGCTAAAAGCCTTACTTATGACAAAAGTATGGCACACCTGAAGCCATCTTGATTGGAATAAACTGGTAACACTTAAAACATTTAATTAAAAAAAGGAACAAAATGATGGGGTCAACTTTGTCATAGAAATTATGGTTAGGGCTGTAGAGAGAAAAATTAGGACATGTTTTAAGTGAGATCTCAAATATCTTCCTGTTATATTTCAATAGGAACAGCTTGTCAGTTGATGCCTTTGTGTTCTACTGCAGCTTCCCAGAGTGTTCTAAAGAACAACTAGAGCGCTAACAGTCTTACTTATGACAAAAGTATGGCATACCTGAAGCCATCTTGATTGGAATAAACTGGTAACACTTAAAACATTTAAGTTAAAAAAGGAACAAAATGATGGGGTCAATTTTGTCATAAAAATTATGTTTAGGGCTGTAGAAAGAACATTCACAACATGCTTGAAGTGTGATCTCAAATATCTTCCTGTTATATTTCAACAGGAGCAGCCTGCCAGTTGATGCCTTTGTGTTCTACTGCAGCTTCCCAGAGTGGTCTAAAGAACAAATAGGGTGCTAACAGACTTACTTATGATGCAATTATGGCACACCTGAAGCCATCTGGATTGGAATAAACTGGTAAATCTTAAAACATTTAATTCAAAAAGGAACAAAATGATGGGGTTCATTTTGTCATAGAAATTATGGTTAGTGCTGTAGAAAGAAAAATTATGACATGTTTCAAGTGTGATCTCAAATATCTTCCTGTTATATTTCAGGAGGAGCAGCCTGTCAGTTGATGCCTTTGTGCTCTACTGCAGCTTCCCAGAGTGTTCTAAAGAACAACTAGATCGCTAACAGCCTTACTTATGACAAAAGTATGGCACACCTGTAGCCATCTTGATTGGAGTAAACTGGTAACTCATAAAACATTTAATTTATAAAGGAACAAAATGAGGGGGTTCATTTTGTCATAGTAATTATGGTTAGTGCTGTAGAAAGAAAAATTAGGACATGTTTTAAGTGAGATCTCAAATATCTTCCTGTTATATTTCAACAGGAACAGCCTGTCAGTTGATGCCTTTGTGTTCTACTGCAGCTTCCCAGAGTGTTCTAAAGAACAACTAGAGCGCTAACAGTCTTACTTATGACAAGATTATGGCACACCTGAAGCCATCTTGATTGGAGTAAACTGGTAACTCATAAAACATTTAATTTATAAAGGAACAAAATGAGGGGGTTCATTTTGTCATAGTAATTATGGTTAGTGCTGTAGAAAGAAAAATTAGGACATGTTTTAAGTGAGATCTCAAATATCTTCCTGTTATATTTCAACAGGAACAGCCTGTCAGTTGATGCCTTTGTGTTCTACTGCAGCTTCCCAGAGTGTTCTAAAGAACAACTAGAGCGCTGACAGCCTTACTTATGACAAAAGTATGGCACACCTGTAGCCATTTTGATTGGAATAAATTGGTAACACTTAAAACATTTAATTTATAAAGGAACAAAATGAGGGGGTTCATTTTGTCATAGTAATTATGGTTAGTGCTATAGAAAGAAAAATTAGGACATGTTTTAAGTGAGATCTCAAATATCTTCCTGTTA
The DNA here is from genome assembly GCF_964204655.1 of Triturus cristatus. Lineage (NCBI taxonomy): Eukaryota > Metazoa > Chordata > Amphibia > Caudata > Salamandridae > Triturus > Triturus cristatus. Next base: position 939,348,273 of record NC_140579.1, read on the forward strand.
AATTTCAACAGGAACAGCCTGTCAGTTGATGCCTTTGTGTTCTACTGCAGCTTCCCAGAGTGTTCTAAAGAACAACTAGAGCGCTGACAGCCTTACTTATGACAAAAGTATGGCACACCTGTAGCCATTTTGATTGGAATACATTGGTAACACTTAAAACATTTAATTTAAAAAGGAACAAAATGATGGGGTTCATTTTGTCATAGAAATTATGGTTAGTGCTGTAGAAAGAAAAATGAGGACATGTTTCCAGTGTGATCTCAAATATCTTCCTATTATATTTCAACAGGAGCAGCCTGTCACGTGATGCCTTTGTGTTCTGCTGCAGCGTCCCAGAGATATCTAAAGGACAACTATAGGGCTAACAGCCTTACTTATGACAAATGTATGGCACACGTGAAACCATCTTGATTGGAATACACTGGTAACACTTTAAACATTTGATTTAAAAAGAACAAAATGATGGGGTTCATTTTGTCATAGAAATTATGTTTAGTGCTGTAGAAAGAAAAATTAGGAAATGTTTTGAGTGTGATCTCAAATGTATTCCTGTTATATTTTAACAGGTGCAGCCTGTCAATTGATGCCTTTGCGTTCTACTGCAGCTCCCCATAGTGTTCTGAAGAACAACTAGAGCGCTAACAGTCTTACTTATGACAAGATTATGGCACACCTGAAGCCATCTTGATTGGAGTAAACTGGTAACTCATAAAACATTTAATTTATAAAGAAACAAAATGAGGGGGTTCATTTTGTCATAGTAATTATGGTTAGTGCTGTAGAAAGAAAAATTAGGACATGTTTTAAGTGAGATCTCAAATATCTTCCTGTTATATTTCAACAGGAACAGCCTGTCAGTCGATGCCTTTGTTTTCTACTGCAGCTTCTCAGAGTGTTCTAAAGAACAACTAGAGCGCTACCAGTCTTACTTATGACAAATGTATGGCACACCTGAAGCCATCTTGATTGGAATAAACTGGTAACACTTAAAACATTTAATTTAAAAAGGAGCAAAATGAGGGGGTTCATTTTGTCATAGTAATTATGGTTAGTGCTGTAGAAAGAAAAATTAGGACATGTTTTAAGTGAGATTTCAAATATCTTCCTGTTATATGTCAACAGGAGCAGCCTGTCAGTTGATGCCTTTGTGTTCTACTGCAGCTTCCCAAAGTGGTCTATAGAATACCTAGAGCACTAAAAGCCTTACTTATGACAAAAGTATGGCACACCTGAAGCCATCTTGATTGGAATAAACTGGTAACACTTAAAACATTTAATTTAAAAAAGGAACAAAATGATGGGGTCAACTTTGTCATAGAAATTATGGTTAGGGCTGTAGAAAGAAAACTTACGACATGTTTGAAGTGTGATCTCGAATATCTTCCTGTTATATTTCAAAAGGAGCAGCCTGCCAGTTGATGCCTTTGTGTTCTACTGCAGCTTCCTAGAGTGGTCTAAAGAACAACTAGAGCGCTAACAGTCTTACTTATTGCACAATTAAAGCACACCTGAAGCCATCTTGATTGGAATAAACTGGTAACTCATAAAACATTTAATTTAAAAAGGAACAACATGAGGAGGTTCATTTTGTCAGAGAAATTATGGTTATTGCTGTAGAGAGAACAATTAGGACATGTTTTAAGTGAGATCTCAAATATCTTCCTGTTATATTTCAACAGGAACAGCCTGTCAGTTGATGCCTTTGTGTTCTACTGCAGCTTCCCAGAGTGTTCTAAAGAACAACTAGAGCGCTAACAGTCTTACTTATGACAAAAGTATGGCATACCTGAAGCCATCTTGATTGGAATAAACTGGTAACACTTAAAACATTTAATTTAAAAAAGGAACAAAATGATGGGGTCAATTTTGTCATAAAAATTATGGTTAGGGTTGTAGAAAGAACATTTACAACATGCTTGAAGTGTGATCTCAAATATCTTCCTGTTACATTTCAACAGGAGCAGCCTGCCAGTTGATGCCTTTGTGTTCTACTGCAGCTTCCCAGAGTGGTCTAAAGAACAAATAGGGTGCTAACAGTCTTACTTATGACGCAATTATGGCACACCTGAAGCCATCTGGATTGGAATAAACTGGTAAATCTTAAAACATTTAATTCAAAAAGGAACAAAATGATGGGGTTCATGTTGTCATAGAAATTATGGTTAGTGCTGTAGAAAGAAAAATTATGACATGTTTCAAGTGTGATCTCAAATATCTTCCTGTTATATTTCAGCAGGAGCAGCCTGTCAGTTGATGCCTTTGTGCTCTACTGCAGCTTCCCAGAGTGTTCTAAAGAACAACTAGAGCGCTACCAGCCTTACTTATGATAAAAGTATGGCACACCTGTAGCCATTTTGATTGGAATAAAATTGGTAACACTTAAAACATTTAATTTAAAAAGGAACAAAATGATGGGGTTCATTTTGTCATAGAAATTATGGTTATTGCTGTAGAAAGAAAAATCAGGACATGTTTCAAATGTGATCTCAAACATCTTCCTATTATATTTCAACAGGAGCAGCCTGTCAGTTCATGACTTTGTGTTCTGCTGCAGTGTCCCAGAGAGGTCTAAAGAACAACTAGAGGGCTAACAGCCTTACTTATGAGAAATGTATGGCACACCTGAAACCATCTTGATTGGAATACACTGGTAACACTTAAAACATTTGATCTAATAAGGAACACAATGATGGGGTTCATTTTGTCATAGAAATTATGGTTAGTGCTGTAGAAAGAAAAATTAGGACATGTTTTAAGTGAGATCTCAAATATCTTCCTGTTATATTTCAACAGGAACAGCCTGTCAGTTGATGCCTTTGTGTTCTACTGCAGCTTCCCAGAGTGTTCTAAAGAACAACTAGAGCGCTGACAGCCTTACTTATGACAAAAGTATGGCACACCTGTAGCCATTTTGATTGAAATAAATTGGTAACACTTAAAACATTTAATTTAAAAAGGAACAAAATGAGGGCGTTCATTTTGTCATAGTAATTATGGTTAGTGCTGTAGAAAGAAAAATTAGGACATGTTTTAAGTGAGATCTCAAATATCTTCCTGTTATATTTCAACAGGAACAGCCTGTCAGTTGATGCCTTTGTGTTCTACTGCAGCTTCCCAGAGTGTTCTAAAGAACAACTAGAGCGCTGACAGCCTTACTTATGACAAAAGTATGACACACCTGTAGCCATTTTGATTGGAATAAATTGGTAACACTTAAAACATTTAATTTAAAAAGGAACAAAATGATGGGGTTCATTTTGTCATAGAAATTATGGTTAGTGCTGTAGAAAGAAAAATAAGGACATGTTTCAAGTGTGATCTCAAATATCTTCCTATTATATTTCAACAGGAGCAGCCTGTCAGTTGATTCTTTGTGTTCTGCTGCAGCGTCCCAGAGAGATCTAAAGGACAACTATAGGGCTAACAGCCTTACTTATGACAACTGTATGGCACACGTGAAACCATCTTGATTGGAATACACTGGTAACACTTAAAACATTTGATTTAAAAAGGAACAAAATGATGGGGTTCATTTTGTCATAGAAATTCTGTTTAGTGCTGTAGAAAGAAAAATTAGGAAATGTTTCAAGTGTGATCTCAAATGTCTTCCTGTTATATTTCAACAGGTGCAGACTGTCAGTTGATGCCTTTGTGTTCTACTGCAGCTCCCCAGAGTTTTCTAAAGAACAACTAGAGCGCTAACAGTCTTACTTATGACACGATTATGGCACACCTGAAGCCATCTTGATTGGAGTAAACTGGTAACTCATAAAACATTTAATTCATAAAGGAACAAAATGAGGGGGTTCATTTTGTCATAGTAATTATGGTTAGTGCTGTAGAAAGAAAAATTAGGACATGTTTCAAGTGTGATCTCAAATATCTTCCTATTATATTTCAACAAGAGGAGCCTGTCAGTTGATGCCTTTGTGTTCTGCTGCAGCATCCCAGAGAGATCTAAAGAACAACTATAGGGCTAACAGCCTTACGTATGACAAATGTATGGCACACCTGAAACCATCTTGATTGGTATACACTGGTAACACTTAAAACATTTGATTTAAAAAGAACAAAATGATGGGGTTCATTTTGTCATAGAAATTATGTTTAGTGCTGTAGAAAGAAAAATTAGGAAATGTTTTGAGTGTGATCTCAAATGTATTCCTGTTATATTTTAACAGGTGCAGCCTGTCAATTGATGCCTTTGTGTTCTACTGCAGCTCCCCATAGTGTTCAAAAGAACAACTAGAGCGCTAACAGTCTTACTTATGACAAGATTATGGCACACCTGAAGCCATCTTTATTGGAGTAAACTGGTAACTCATAAAACATTTAATTTATAAAGAAACAAAATGAGGGGGTTAATTTTGTCATAGTAATTATGGTTAGTGCTGTAGAAAGACAAATTAGGACATGTTTTAAGTGAGATCTCAAATATCTTCCTGTTATATTTCAACAGGAACAGCTTGTCAGTCGATGCCTTTGTGTTCTACTGCAGCTTCTCAGAGTGTTCTAAAGAACAACTAGAGCGCTAACAGTCTTACTTATGACAAATGTAGGCACACCTGAAGCCATCTTGATTGGAATAAACTGGTAACACATATAAACATTTAATTTAAAAAGGAGCAAAATGAGGGGGTTCATTTTGTCATAGTAATTATGGTTAGTGCTGTAGAAAGAAAAATTAGGACATGTTTTAAGTGAGATTTCAAATATCTTCCTGTTATATTTCAACAGGAGCAGCCTGTCAGTTGATGCCTTTGTGTTCTACTGCAGCTTCCCAAAGTGGTCTATAGAATACCTAGAGCGCTAAAAGCCTTACTTATGACAAAAGTATGGCACACCTGAAGCCATCTTGATTGGAATAAACTGGTAACACGTAAAACATTTAATTTAAAAAAGGAACAAAATGATGGGGTCAACTTTGTCATAGAAATTATGGTTAGGGCTGTAGAAAGAAAACTTACGACATGTTTGAAGTGTGATCTCAAATATCTTCCTGTTATATTTCAAAAGGAACAGCCTGCCAGTTGATGCATTTGTGTTCTACTGCAGCTTCCTAGAGTGGTCTAAAGAACAACTATAGGGCTAACAGCCTTACTTATGACAACTGTATGGCACACGTGAAACCATCTTGATTGGAATACACTGGTAACACTTAAAACATTTGATTTAAAAAGGAACAAAATGATGGGGTTCATTTTGTCATAGAAATTCTGTTTAGTGCTGTAGAAAGAAAAATTAGGAAATGTTTCAAGTGTGATCTCAAATGTCTTCCTGTTATATTTCAACAGGTGCAGCCTGTCAGTTGATGCCTTTGTGTTCTACTGCAGCTCCCCAGAGTGTTCTAAAGAACAACTAGAGCGCTAACAGTCTTACTTATGACACGATTATGGCACACCTGAAGCCATCTTGATTGGAGTAAACTGGTAACTCATAAAACATTTAATTTATAAAGGAACAAAATGAGGGGGTTCATTTTGTCAAAGTAATTATGGTTAGTGCTGTAGAAAGAAAAATTAGGACATGTTTCAAGTGTGATCTCAAATATCTTCCTATTATATTTCAACAAGAGGAGCCTGTCAGTTGATGCCTTTGTGTTCTGCTGCAGCATCCCAGAGAGATCTAAAGAACAACTATAGGGCTAACAGCCTTACGTATGACAAATGTATGGCACACCTGAAACCATCTTGATTGGAATACACTGGTAACACTTAAAACATTTGATTTAAAAAGAACAAAATGATGGGGTTCATTTTGTCATAGAAATTATGTTTAGTGCTGTAGAAAGAAAAATTAGGAAATGTTTCAAGTGTGATCTCAAATGTCTTCCTGTTATATTTCAACAGGTGCAGCCTGTCAGTTGATGCCTTTGTGTTCTACTGCAGCTCCCCATAGTGTTCTAAAGAACATCTAGAGCGCTAACAGTCTTACTTATGACAAGATTATGGCACACCTGAAGCCATCTTGATTGGAGTAAACTGGTAACTCATAAAATGAGGGGGTTCATTTTGTCATAGTAATTATGGTTAGTGCTGTAGAAAGAAAAATTAGGACATGTTTTAAGTGAGATCTCAAATATCTTCCTGTTATATTTCAACAGGAACAGCCTGTCAGTTGATGCCTTTGTGTTCTACTGCAGCTTCTCAGAGTGTTCTAAAGAACAACTAGAGCACTGACAGCCTTACTTATAACAAAAGTATGGCACACCTGTAGCCATCTTGATTGGAATAAATTGGTAACACTTAAAACATTTAACCTAAAAAGGAACAAAATGATGGGGTTCATTTTGTCATAGAAATTATGGTTAGTGCTGTAGAAATAAAAATTAGGACATGTTTCAAGTGTGATCTCAAATATCTTCCTATTATAGTTCAACAGGAGCAGCCTGTCAGTTGATGCCTTTGTGTTCTGCTGCAGCGTCCCAGAGAGATCTAAAGAACAACTATAGGGCTAACAGCCTTACTTATGACACATGTATGGCACACCTGAAACCATCTTGATTGGAATACACTGGTAAAACTTAAAACATTTGATTTAAAAAGGAATAAAATGATGGGGTTCATTTTGTCATAGAAATTATAATTAGTGCTGTAGAAAGAAAAATTAGGAAATGTTTCAAGTGTGATCTTAAATGTCTTCCTGTTATATTTCAACAGGTGCAGCCTGTCAGTTGATGCATTTGTGTTCTACTGCAGCTCCCCAGAGTGTTCTAAAGAACAACTAGAGCGTTAACAGTCTTACTTATGACAAGATTATGGCACACCTGAAGCCATCTTGATTGGAGTAAACTGGTAACTCATAAAACATTTAATTTATAAAGGAACAAAATGAGGGGGTTCCTTTTGTCATAGTAATTATGGTTAGTGCTGTAGAAAGAAAAATTAGGACATGTTTTAAGTGAGATCTCAAATATTTTCCTGTTATATTTCAACAGGAACAGCCTGTCAGTTGATGCCTTTGTGTTCTACTGCAGCTTCCCAGAGTGTTCTAAAGAACAACTAGAGCGCTAACAGTCTTACTTATGACAAAATTATGGCATTCCTGAAGCCATCTTGATTGGAAAAAAATGGTAACACTTAAAACATTTAATTTAAAAAAGGAACAAAATGATGGGGTAATTTTGTCATAAAAATTATGGTTAGGGCTGTAGAAAGTAAATTTACAACATGCTTGAAGTGTGATCTCAAATATCTTCCTGTTATATTTCATCAGGAGTAGCCTGCCAGTTGATTCCTTTGTGTTCTATTGCAGCTTCCCAGAGTGGTCTAAAGAACAACTAGGGTGCTAACAGTCTTACTTATGATGCAATTATGGCACACCTGAAGCCATCTGGATTGGAATAAACTGGTAAATCTTAAAACATTTAATTCAAAAAGGAATAAAATGATGGGGTTCATTTTGTCATAGAAATTATGGTTAGTGCTGTAGAAAGAAAAATTACGACATGTTTCAAGTGTGATCTCAAATATCTCCCTGTTATATTTCAACAGGAGCAGCCTGCCAGTTGATGCCTTTGTGTTCTACTGCGGCTTCCCAGAGTGGTCTAAAAATTAACTAGAGCGCTAACAGTCTTACTTATGACACAATTATGGAACACCTGAAGCCAGCTTGATTGGAATAAACTGGTAACTCTTAAAACATTTAATTTAAAAAGGAACAAAATGAGGGGGTTGATTTTGTGATTGAAATTATGGTTAGTGCTGTAGAAAGAAAAATTAGCACATGTTTTAAGTAAGATCTCAAATATCTTCCTTTTATATTTCAGCAGGAGCAGCCTGTCCGTTGATGCCTTTGTGCTCTACTGCAGCTTCCCAGAGTGTTCTAAAGAACAACTAGAGCGCTAACAGCCTTACTTATGACAAAAGTATGGCACACCTGTAGCCATTTTGATTGAAATAAATTGGTAACACTTAAAACATTTAATTTAAAAAGGAACAACATGATGGGGTTCATTTTGTCATAGAAATTATGGTTAGTGCTGTAGAAAGAAAAATTAGGACATGTTTCAAGTGTGATCTCAAATGTCTTCCTGTTATATTTCAATAGGTGCAGCCTGTCAGTTGATGCCTTTGTGTTCTGCTGCAGTGTCCCAGAGAGGTCTAAAGAACAACTAGAGGGCTAACAGCCTTACGTATGAGAAATATATGGCACACCTGAAACAATCTTGATTGGAATACACTGGTAACACTTAAAACATTTAATTTAAAAAGGATCAAAATGATGGGGTTCATTTTGTGATAGAAATTATGGTTAGTGCTGTAGAAAGAAAAATTAGGAAATGTTTCAAGTGTGATCTCAAATGTCTTCCTGTTATATTTCAACACGGCAGCCTGTCAGTTGATGCCTTTGTGTTCTACTGCAGCTCCCCAGAGTGTTCTAAAGAACAACTAGAGTGTTAACTGTCTTACTTATGACAAGATGATGGCACACCTGAAGCCATCTTGATTGGAGTAAACTGGTAACTCATAAAACATTTAATTTATAAAGGAACAAAATGAGGGGGTTCATTTTGTCATAGTAATTATGGTTAGTGCTGTAGAAACAAAAATTAGGAAATGTTTCAAGTGTGATCTTAAATGTCTTCCTGTTCTATTTCAACAGGTGCAGCCTGTCAGTTGATGCATTTGTGTTCTACTGCAGCTCCCCACAGTGTTCTAAAGAACAACTAGAGCGTTAACAGTCTTACTTATGACAAGATTATGGCACACCTGAAGCCATCTTGATTGGAGTAAACTGGTAACTCATAAAACATTTAATTTATAAAGGAACAAAATGAGGGGGTTCATTTTGTCATATTAATTATGGTTAGTGCTGTAGAAAGAAAAAATAGGGAATGTTTTAAGTGAGTTCTCAAATATCTTCCTGTTATATTTCAACAGGAACAGCCTGTCAGTTGATGCCTTTGTGTTCTACTGCAGCTTCCCAGAGTGTTCTAAAGAACAACTAGAGCGCTAACAGTCTTACTTATGACAAAAGTATGGCATTCCTGAAGCCATCTTGATTGGAAAAAACTGGTAACACTTAAAACATTTAATTTACAAAAGGAACAAAATTATGGGGTCAATTTTGTCATAAAAGTTATGGTTAGGGCTGTAGAAAGAAAATTTACAACATGCTTGAAGTGTGATCTCAACTATCTTCCTGTTATATTTCAACAGGATTAGCCTGCCAGTTGATGCCTTTGTGTTCTATTGCAGCTTCCCAGAGTGGTCTAAAGAACAACTAGGGTGCTAACAGTCTTACTTATGATGCAATTATGGCACACCTGAAGCCATCCGGATTGGAATAAACTGGTAAATCTTAAAACATTTAATTCAAAAAGGAACAAAATGATGGGGTTCATTTTGTCATAGAAATTATGGTTAGTGCTGTAGAAAGAAAAATTACGACATGTTTCAAGTGTGATCTCAAATATCTCCCTGTTATATTTCAACAGGAGCAGCCTGCCAGTTGATGCCTTTGTGTTCTACTGCGGCTTCCCAGAGTGGTCTAAAGAATAACTAGAGGGCTAACAGTCTTACTTATGACACAATTATGGAACACCTGAAGCCATCTTGATTGGAATAAACTGGTAACTCTTAAAACATTTAATTTAAAAAGGAAAAAAATGAGGGGGTTTCATTTTGTGATTGAAATTATGGTTAGTGCTGTAGAAAGAAAAAATAGCACATGTTTTAAGTGAGATCTCAAATATCTTCCTGTTATATTTCAGCAGGAGCAGCCTGTCAGTTGATGCCTTTGTGCTCTACTGCAGCTTCCCAGAGTGTTCTAAAGAACAACTAGAGCGCTAACAGCCTTACTTATGACAAAAGTATGGCACACCTGTAGCCATCTTGATTGGAGTAAACTGGTAACTCATAAAACATTTAATTTATAAAGGAACAAAATGAGGGGGTTCATTTTGTCATAGAAATTATGGTTAGTGCTGTAGAAAGAAACATTAGGACATGTTTTAAGTGAGATCTCAAATATCTTCCTGTTATATTTCAACAGGAACAGCCTGTCAGTTGATGCCTTTGTGTTCTACTGCAGCTTCCCAGAGTGTTCTAAAGAACAACTAGAGCGCTAACAGTCTTACTTATGACAAAAGTATGGCATTCCTGAAGCCGTCTTGATTGGAAAAAACTGGTAACACTTAAAACATTTAATTTAAAAAAGGAACAAAATGATGGGGTAATTTTGTCATAAAAATTATGGTTAGGGCTGTAGAAAGAAAATTTACAACATGCTTGAAGTGTGATCTCAAATATCTTCCTGTTATATTTCAACAGGAGTAGCCTGCCAGTTGATGCCTTTGTGTTCTATTGCAGCTTCCCAGAGTGGTCTAAAGAACAACTAGGATCTTAACCGTCTTACTTATGACGCAATTATGGCACACCTGAAGCCATCTGGATTGGAATAAACTGGTAAATCTTAAAACATTTAATTCAAAAAGGAACAAAATGATGGGGTTCATTTTGTCATAGAAAATATGGTTAGTGCTGTAGAAAGAAAAATTACGACATGTTTCAAGTGTGATCTCAAATATCTCCCTGTTATATTTCAACAGGAGCAGCCTGCCAGTTGATGCCTTTGTGCTCTACTGCGGCTTCCCAGAGTGGTCTAAAGAATAACTAGAGCGCTAACAGTCTTACTTATGACACAATTATGGAACACCTGAAGCCATCTTGATTGGAATAAACTGGTAACTCTTAAAACATTTAATTTAAAAAGGAAAAAAATGAGGGGGTTTCATTTTGTGATTGAAATTATGGTTAGTGCTGTAGAAAGAAAAATTAGCACATGTTTTAAGTGAGATCTCAAATATCTTCCTGTTATATTTCAGCAGGAGCAGCCTGTCAGTTGATGCCTTTGTGCTCTACTGCAGCTTCCCAGAGTGTTCTAAAGAACAACTAGAGCGATAACAGCCTTACTTATGACAAAAGTATGGCACACCTGTAGCCATTTTGATTGGAATGAATTGGTAACACTTAAAACATTTAATTTAAAAAGGAACAAAATGATGGGGTTCATTTTGTCATAGAAATTATCGTTAGTGCTGTAGAAAGAAAAATTAGGACATGTTTCAAGTGTGATCTCAAATGTCTTCCTGTTATATTTCAACACAGCAGCCTGTCAGTTAATGCCGTTGTGTTCTACTGCAGCTCCCCAGAGTGTTCTAAAGATCAACTAGAGCGTTAACTGTCTTACTTATGACAAGATTATGGCACACCTGAAGCCATCTTGATTGGAGTAAACTGGTAACTCATAAAACATTTAATTTATAAAGGAACAAAATGAGGGGGTTCATTTTGTCATAGAAATTATGGTTAGTGCTGTAGAAAGAAAAATTAGGACATGTTTTAAGTGAGATCTCAAATATCTTCCTGTTATATTTCAACAGGAACAGCCTGTCAGTTGATGCCTTTGTGTTCTACTGCTGCTTCCCAGAGTGTTCTAAAGAACAACTAGAGCGCTAACAGTCTTACTTATGACAAAAGTATGGCATTCCTGAAGCCATCTTGATTGGAAAAAACTGGTAACACTTAAAACATTTAATTTAAAAAAGGAACAAAATGATGGGGTAATTTTGTCATAAAAATTATGGTTAGGGCTGTAGAAAGAAAATTTACAACATGCTTGAAGTGTGATCTCAAATATCTTCCTGTTATATTTCAACAGGAGTAGCCTGCCAGTTGATGCCTTTGTGTTCTACTGCGGCTTCCCAGAGTGGTCTAAAGAACAACTAGGGTCTTAACCGTCTTACTTATGACGCAATTATGGCACACCTGAAGCCATCTGGATTGGAATAAACTGGTAAATCTTAAAACATTTAATTCAAAAAGGAACAAAATGACGGGGTTCATTTTGTCATAGAAATTATGGTTAGTGCTGTAGAAAGAAAAATTAGGACATGTTTCAAGTGTGATCTCAAATATCTTCCTATTATATTTCAACAGGAGCAGCCTGCCAGTTGATGCCTTTGTGTTCTATTGCAGCTTCCCAGAGTGGTCTAAAGAACAACTAGGGTCTTAACCGTCTTACTTATGACGCAATTATGGCACACCTGAAGCCATCTGGATTGGAATAAACTGGTAAATCTTAAAACATTTAATTCAAAAAGGAACAAAATGACGGGGTTCATTTTGTCATAGAAATTATGGTTAGTGCTGTAGAAAGAAAAATTACGACATGTTTCAAGTGTGATCTCAAATATCTCCCTGTTATATTTCAACAGGAGCAGCCTGCCAGTTGATGCCTTTGTGTTCTACTGCAGCTTCCCAGAGTGTTCTAAAGAACAACTAGAGCGCTAACAGTCTTACTTATGACACAATTATGGAACACCTGAAGCCATCTTCATTAGAATAAACTGGTAACTCTTAAAACATTTAATTTAAAAAGGAACAAAATGAGGGGGTTCATTTTGTGATTGAAATTATGGTTAGTGCTGTAGAAAGAAAAATTAGCACATGTTTTAAGTGAGATCTCAAATATCTTCCTGTTATATTTCAGCAGGAGCAGCCTGTCAGTTGATGCCTTTGTGCTCTACTGCAGCTTCCCAGAGTGTTCTAAAGAACAACTAGAGCGCTAACAGCCTTACTTATGACAAAAGTATGGCACACCTGTAGCCATTTTGATTGGAATAAATTGGTAACACTTAAAACATTTAATTTAAAAAGGAAAAAAATGATGGGGTTCATTTTGTCATATAAATTATGGTTAGTGCTGTAGAAAGAAAAATTAGGACATCTTTCAAGTGTGATCTCAAATGTCTTCCTGTTATATTTCAATAGGTGCAGCCTGTCAGTTGATGCCTTTGTGTTCTGCTGCAGTGTCCCAGAGAGGTCTAAAGAACAACTAGAGGGGTAACAGCCTTACTTATGAGAAATATATGGCACACCTGAAACAATCTTGATTGGAATACACTGGTAACACTTAAAACATTTAATTTAAAAAGGATCAAAATGATGGGGTTCATTTTGTCATATAAATTATGGTTAGTGCTGTAGAAAGAAAAATTAGGAAATGTTTCAAGTGTGATCTCAAATGTCTTCCTGTTATATTTCAACACGGCAGCCTGTCAGTTGATGCCTTTGTGTTCTACTGCAGCTCCCCAGAGTGTTCTAAAGAACAACTAGAGCGTTAACTGTTTTACTTATGACAAGATTATATCAGACCTGAAGCCATCTTGATTGGAGTAAACCGGTAACTCAAAAAACATTTAATTTATAAAGGAACAAAATGAGGGGGTTCATTTTGTCATAGTAATTATGGTTAGTGCTGTAGAAAGAAAAATTAGGAAATGTTTTAAGTGAGATCTCAAATATCTTCCTGTTATATTTCAGCAGGAACAGCCTGTCAGTCGATGCCTTTGTGTTCTACTGCAGCTTCCCAGAGTGTTCTAAAGAACAACTAGAGCTCTAACAGCCTTACTTATGACAAAAATATGGCCCACCTGAAGCCATCTTGATTGGAATATACTGGTAACACTTAAAACATTTAATTTAAAAAGGAACAAAATGATGGGGTTCATTTTGTCATAGAAATTATGGTTAGTGCTGTAGAAAGAAAAATTAGGACATGTTTCAAGTGTGATCTCAAATATCTTCCTATTATATTTCAACAGGAGCAGCCTGTCAGTTGATGCGTTTGTGTTCTGCTGCAGCGTCCCAGAGAGATCTAAAGAACAATTATAGGGCTAACAGCCTTACTTATGACAAATGTATGGCACACCTGAAACCATCTTGATTGGAATACACTGGTAACACTTAAAACATTTGATTTAAAAAGGAATAAAATGATGGGGTTCATTTTGTCATAGAAATTATAATTAGTGCTGTAGAAAGAAAAATTAGGAAATGTTTCAAGTGTGATCTTAAATGTCTTCCTGTTATATTTCAACAGGTGCAGCCTGTCAGTTGATGCATTTGAGTTCTACTGCAGCTTCCCAGAGTGTTCTAAAGAACAACTAGAGCGCTAACAGTCTTACTTATGACAAAAGTATGGCATTCCTGAAGCCATCTTGATTGACCAAAAATGGTAACACTTAAAACATTTAATTTAAAAAAGGAACAAAATGATGGGGTAATTTTGTCATAAAAATTATGGTTAGGGCTGTAGAAAGTAAATTTACAACATGCTTGAAGTGTGATCTCAAATATCTTCCTGTTATATTTCATCAGGAGTAGTCTGCCAGTTGATGCCTTTGTGTTCTATTGCAGCTTCCCAGAGTGGTCTAAAGAACAACTAGGGTGCTAACAGTATTACTTATGATGCAATTATGGCACACCTGAAGCCATCTGGATTGGAATAAACTGGTAAATCTTAAAACATTTAATTCAAAAAGGAACAAAATGATGGGGTTCATTTTGTCATAGAAATTGTGGTTAGCGCTGTAGAAAGAAAAATTACAACATGTTTCAAGGGTGATCTCAAATATCTCCCTGTTATATTTCAACAGGAGCAGCCTGCCAGTTGATGCCTTTGTGTTCTACTGCGGCTTCCCAGAGTGGTCTAAAGAATAACTAGAGCGCTAACAGTCTTACTTATGACACAATTATGGAACACCTGAAGCCATCTTGATTGGAATAAACTGGTAACTCTTTAAACATTTAATTTAAAAAGGAACAAAATGAGGGGGTTCATTTTGTGATTGAAATTATGGTTAGTGCTGTAGAAAGAAAAATTAGCACATGTTTTAAGTGAGATCTCAAATATCTTCCTTTTATATTTCAGCAGGAGCAGCCTGTCCGTTGATGCCTTTGTGCTCTACTGCAGCTTCCCAGAGTGTTCTAAAGAACAACTAGAGCGCTAACAGCCTTACTTATGACAAAAGTATGGCACACCTGTAGCCATTTTGATTGGAATAAATTGGTAACACTTAAAACATTTAATTTAAAAAGGAACAAAATGATGGGGTTCATTTTGTCATAGAAATTATGGTTAGTGCTCTAGAAAGAAAAATTAGGACATGTTTCAAGTGTGATCTCAAATGTCTTCCTGTTATATTTCAATAGGTGCAGCCTGTCAGTTGATGCCTTTGTGTTCTGCTGCAGTGTCCCAGAGAGGTCTAAAGAACAACTAGAGGGCTAACAGCCTTACTTATGAGAAATATATGGCACACCTGAAACAATCTTGATTGGAATACACTGGTAACTCATAAAACATTTAATTTATAAAGGAACAAAATGAGGGGGTTCATTTTGTCATAGTAATTATGGTTAGTGCTGTAGAAAGAAAAAATAGGGCATGTTTTAAGTGAGTTCTCAAATATCTTCCTGTTATATTTCAACAGGAACAGCCTGTCAGTTGATGCCTTTGTGTTCTACTGCAGCTTCCCAGAGTGTTCTAAAGAACAACTAGAGCGCTAACAGTCTTACTTATGACAAAAGTATGGCATTCCTGAAGCCATCTTGAATGGAAAAAACTAGTAACACTTAAAACATTTAATTTACAAAAGGAACAAAATGATGGGGTCAATTTTGTCATAAAAATTATGGTTACGGCTGTAGAAAGAAAATTTACAACATGCTTGAAGTGTGATCTCAAAATATCTTCCTGTTATATTTCAACAGGATTAGCCTGCCACTTGATGCCTTTGTGTTCTATTGCAGCTTCCCAGAGTGGTCTAAAGAACAACTAGGGTGCTAACAGTCTTACTTATGACGCAATTATGGCACACCTGAAGCCATCCGGATTGGAATAAACTGGTAAATCTTAAAACATTTAATTCAAAAAGGAACAAAATGATGGGGTTCATTTTGTCATAGAAATTATGGTTAGTGCTGTAGAAAGAACAATTACGACATGTTTCAAGTGTGATCTCAAATATCTCCCTGTTATATTTCAACAGGAGCAGCCTGCCAGTTGATGCCTTTGTGTTCTACTGCGGCTTCCCAGAGTGGTCTAAAGAATAACTAGAGGGCTAACAGTCTTACTTATGACACAATTATGGAAAACCTGAAGCCATCTTGATTGGAATAAACTGGTAACTCTTAAAACATTTAATTTAAAAAGGAACAAAATGAGGGGGTTCATTTTGTGATTGAAATTATGGTTAGTGCTGTAGAAAGAAAAATTAGCACATGTTTTAAGTGAGATCTCAAATATCTTCCTGTTATATTTCAGCAGGAGCAGCCTGTCAGTTGATGCCTTTGTGCTCTACTGCAGCTTCCCAGAGTGTTCTAAAGAACAACTAGAACGCTAACAGCCTTACTTATGACAAAAGTATGGCACACCTGTAGCCATTTTGATTGGAATAAAATTGGTAACACTTAAAACATTTGATTTAAAAAGGAATAAAATGATGGGGTTCATGTTGTCATAGAAATTATAATTAGTGCTGTAGAAAGAAAAATTAGGAAATGTTTCAAGTGTGATCTTAAATGTCTTCCTGTTATATTTCAACAGGTGCAGCCTGTCAGTTGATGCATTTGTGTTCTACTGCAGCTTCCCAGAGTGTTCTAAAGAACAACTAGAGCGCTAACAGTCTTACTTATGACAAAAGTATGGCATTCCTGAAGCCATCTTGATTGACAAAAAATGGTAACACTTAAAACATTTAATTTAAAAAAGGAACAAAATGATGGGGTAATTTTGTCATAAAAATTATGGTTAGGGCTGTAGAAAGTAAATTTACAACATGCTTGAAGTGTGATCTCAAATATCTTCCTGTTATATTTCATCAGGAGTAGTCTGCCAGTTGATGCCTTTGTGTTCTATTGCAGCTTCCCAGAGTGGTCTAAAGAACAACTAGGGTGCTAACAGTATTACTTATGATGCAATTATGGCACACCTGAAGCCATCTGGATTGGAATAAACTGGTAAATCTTAAAACATTTAATTCAAAAAGGAACAAAATGATGGGGTTCATTTTGTCATAGAAATTGTGGTTAGCGCTGTAGAAAGAAAAATTACGACATGTTTCAAGTGTGATCTCAAATATCTCCCTGTTATATTTCAACAGGAGCAGCCTGCCAGTTGATGCCTTTGTGTTCTACTGCGGCTTCCCAGAGTGGTCTAAAGAATAACTAGAGCGCTAACAGTCTTACTTATGACACAATTATGGAACACCTGAAGCCATCTTGATTGGAATAAACTGGTAACTCTTTAAACATTTAATTTAAAAAGGAACAAAATGAGGGGGTTCATTTTGTGATTGAAATTATGGTTAGTGCTGTAGAAAGAAAAATTAGCACATGTTTTAAGTGAGATCTCAAATATCTTCCTTTTATATTTCAGCAGGAGCAGCCTGTCCGTTGATGCCTTTGTGCTCTACTGCAGCTTCCCAGAGTGTTCTAAAGAACAACTAGAGCGCTAACAGCCTTACTTATGACAAAAGTATGGCACACCTGTAGCCATTTTGATTGGAATAAATTGGTAACACTTAAAACATTTAATTTAAAAAGGAACAAAATGATGGGGTTCATTTTGTCATAGAAATTATGGTTAGTGCTTTAGAAAGAAAAATTAGGACATGTTTCAAGTGTGATCTCAAATGTCTTCCTGTTATATTTCAATAGGTGCAGCCTGTCAGTTGATGCCTTTGTGTTCTGCTGCAGTGTCCCAGAGAGGTCTAAAGAACAACTAGAGGGCTAACAGCCTTACTTATGAGAAATATATGGCACACCTGAAACAATCTTGATTGGAATACACTGGTAACACTTAAAACATTTGATTTAAAAAGGAATAACATTATGGGGTTCATTTTGTCATAGAAATTATAATTAGTGCTGTAGAAAGAAAAATCAGGAAATGTTTCAAGTGTGATATTAAATGTCTTCCTGTTATATTTCAACAGGTGCAGCCTGTCAGTTGATGCATTTGTGTTCTACTGCAGCTCCCCAGAGTGTTCTAAAGAACAACTAGAGCGTTAACAGTCTTACTTATGACAAGATTATGGCACACCTGAAGCCATCTTGATTGGAGAAAACTGGTAACTCATAAAACATTTAATTTATAAAGGAACAAAATGAGGGGGTTCATTTTGTCATAGTAATTATGGTTAGTGCTGTAGAAAGAAAAAATAGGGCATGTTTTAAGTGAGTTCTCAAATATCTTCCTGTTATATTTCAACAGGAACAGCCTGTCAGTTGATGCATTTGTGTTCTACTGCAGCTTCCCAGAGTGTTCTAAAGAACAACTAGAGCGCTAACAGTCTTACTTATGACAAAAGTATGGCATTCCTGAAGCCATCTTGAATGGAAAAAACTAGTAACACTTAAAACATTTAATTTACAAAAGGAACAAAATGATGGGGTCAATTTTGTCATAAAAATTATGGTTACGGCTGTAGAAAGAAAATTTACAACATGCTTGAAGTGTGATCTCAAAATATCTTCCTGTTATATTTCAACAGGATTAGCCTGCCAGTTGATGCCTTTGTGTTCTATTGCAGCTTCCCAGAGTGTTCTAAAGAACAACTAGAGCGCTAACAGCCTTACTTATGACAAAAGTATGGCACACCTGTAGCCATTTTGATTGGAATAAAATTGGTAACACTTAAAACATTTAATTTAAAAAGGAACAAAATGATGGGGTTCATTTTGTCATAGAAATTATGGTTATTGCTGTAGAAAGAAAAATTAGGACATGTTTCAAATGTGATCTCAAACGTCTTCCTATTATATTTCAACAGGAGCAGCCTGTCAGTTGATGCCTTTGTGCTCTACTGCAGCTTCCCAGAGTGTTCTAAAGAACAACTAGAGCGCTAACAGCCTTACTTATGACAAAAGTATGGCACACCTGTAGCCATTTTGATTGGAATAAATTGGTAACACTTAAAACATTTAATTTAAAAAGGAACAAAATGATGGGGTTCATTTTGTCATAGAAATTATGGTTAGTGCTGTAGAAAGAAAAATTAGGACATGTTTCAAGTGTGATATCAAATGTCTTCCTGTTATATTTCAATAGGTGCAGCCTGTCAGTTGATGCCTTTGTGCTCTACTGCAGCTTCCCAGAGTGTTCTAAAGAACAACTAGAGCGCTAACAGCCTTACTTATGAGAAATATATGGCACACCAGAAACAATCTTGATTGGAATACACTGGTAACACTTAAAACATTTAATTTAAAAAGGATCAAAATTATGGGGTTCATTTTGTCATAGAAATTATGGTTAGTGCTGTAGAAAGAAAAATTAGGAAATGTTTCAAGTGTGATCTCAAATGTCTTCCTGTTATATTTCAACACGGCAGCCTGTCAGTTGATGCCTTTGTGTTCTACTGCAGCTCCCCAGAGTGTTCTAAAGATCAACTAGAGCATTAACTGTCTTACTTATGACAAGATTATGGCACACCTGAAGCCATCTTGATTGGAGTAAACTGGTAACTCATAAAACATTTAATTTATAAAGGAACAAAATGAGGGGGTTCATTTTGTCATAGTAATTATGGTTAGTGCTGTAGATAGAAAAATTAGGACATGTTTTAAGTGAGATCTCAAATATCTTCCTGTTATATTTCAGCAGGAGCAGCCTGTCAGTTGATGCCTTTGTGCTCTACTGCAGCTTCCCAGAGTGTTCTTAAGAACAACTAGAGCGCTAACAGCCTTACTTATGACAAAAGTATGGCACACCTGTAGCCATTTTGATTGGAATAAAATTGGTAACACTTAAAACATTTAATTTAAAAAGGAACAAAATGATGGGGTTCATTTTGTCATAGAAATTATGGTTATTGCTGTAGAAAGAAAAATTAGGACATGTTTCAAATGTGATCTCAAACGTCTTCCTATTATATTTCAACAGGAGCAGCCTGTCAGTTGATGCCTTTGTGCTCTACTGCAGCTTCCCAGAGTGTTCTAAAGAACAACTAGAGCGCTAACAGCCTTACTTATGACAAAAGTATGGCACACCTGTAGCCATTTTGATTGGAATAAATTGGTAACACTTAAAACATTTAATTTAAAAAGGAACAAAATGATGGGGTTCATTTTGTCATAGAAATTATGGTTAGTGCTGTAGAAAGAAAAATTAGGACATGTTTCAAGTGTGATATCAAATGTCTTCCTGTTATATTTCAATAGGTGCAGCCTGTCAGTTGATGCCTTTGTGCTCTACTGCAGCTTCCCAGAGTGTTCTAAAGAACAACTAGAGCGCTAACAGCCTTACTTATGAGAAATATATGGCACACCAGAAACAATCTTGATTGGAATACACTGGTAACACTTAAAACATTTAATTTAAAAAGGATCAAAATTATGGGGTTCATTTTGTCATAGAAATTATGGTTAGTGCTGTAGAAAGAAAAATTAGGAAATGTTTCAAGTGTGATCTCAAATGTCTTCCTGTTATATTTCAACACGGCAGCCTGTCAGTTGATGCCTTTGTGTTCTACTGCAGCTCCCCAGAGTGTTCTAAAGATCAACTAGAGCATTAACTGTCTTACTTATGACAAGATTATGGCACACCTGAAGCCATCTTGATTGGAGTAAACTGGTAACTCATAAAACATTTAATTTATAAAGGAACAAAATGAGGGGGTTCATTTTGTCATAGTAATTATGGTTAGTGCTGTAGATAGAAAAATTAGGACATGTTTTAAGTGAGATCTCAAATATCTTCCTGTGATATTTCAACAGGAACAGCCTGTCAGTTGATGCCTTTGTGTTCTACTGCAGCTTCCCAGAGTGTTCTAAAGAACAACTAGAGCGCTAACAGTCTTACTTATGACAAAAGTATGGCATTCCTGAAGCCATCTTGATTGGAATAAACTGGTAACACTTAAAACATTTATTTTAAAAAGGAACAAAATGATGGGGTTCATTTTGTCATAGAATTTATGGTTAGTGCTGTAGAAAGAAAAATTAGGACATGTTTCAAGTGTGATCTCAAATATCTTCCTGTTATATTTCAACTGGAGCAGCCTGCCAGTTGATGCCTTTGTGTTCTACTGCAGCTTGCCAGTGTTCTAAAGAACAACTAGAGCGCTAACAGCCTTACTTATGACAAAA